>NW_026844264.1:23650713-24313002 GCF_029955315.1 Cylas formicarius | reverse complement strand
CAGTTAAAGTAATTAATTTTTGAAAAAACAAACATTTGATTGATAAAGGCCACAACAAGGCAGGGACACTAACATGACTTCAAAATTGTCTGGTTGACAAAACAGAAAACGAAATGCCATTCATTCCTTATAAATATTAATATTCGCGCCAGATCCCCCTTTTGGTTCCAATAAAAACACAGGAATCGTGACAGTCGTTAAAGATGTCGCGTTGTCAGTAACTCTCCGTGCCTGTTTCCGCCGGCGGCATTCTTAACCCATCAGGCGTCACCCTGCATCCATTTTGGGCCGCTGCCTATGAGTATTGTGAAGAAATGCCCCGCACTCAATCGATTCTGTGGTGGTGTAGGTGGTGTGCGATGTTTTGCCGACTGAGTTCATTCGAATTAGGGCTTTCACGTTTGCGTTGTGGGCGGATTTTAAATTAACCGGAAATTTGATATGTTTTTTAAAGCGTAACCGCCAAACGACTCCTGCAATGTTTCGTTTTTGAAACGCTTTCACGCTCTCAACATTCTTTTAATTAAAACGAAACCCCAGGGAACCCTATTACATACGTCCCTTCACCGCAAAATCTTCAGACTGCACAAATCAATACTGATACAACCCTTGCCTGCCATGCTCACTTCGCAATTGAACATTATTACATAAAAGCAAGAATGTTTATGAACTTCTCTTTTGTCACGAATGTGATTTATTAAATTACTGATTGAAGAAATGCAGCAACCTGTTGCTATACCGTATTTTTACTAAAACCATTCGCTTTTCGTTAATTTTTTTTAAAACAACACGCATACGTTCACAGAGTGTCGTGTGATTGTGACCATCAGAACTGACGAAAGTCAAAATACCAGCTATAGACCAATAAGTCTGCTGTCGGGATCCTCAAAAATCTTTGAACTTATTAATTTTATGAACGAGTGTTATTGTACGATCAAAAATATAGTGCATTTACTGCTTTGACGTTTCAAGTATTTTACAGTACCTTAACCGCAGACCATCGCAGGACCGTAGTAAAACAGATCCTAACAGATGTTTTATCTGCATTAAGTTGCTCTTACCTGAGATGAACCGTAACGAATATTTTTAGAAACTTGAAATTTTTATTTGAAACGTAAATGGACCGTTTTATGTTTGATTATTTATTTTAACATCAGGTGATATGTATCGTTCTTAAGACTTTAATCTAAATTGCAATATGTTCGTACGGAGGTATTTGAACGAGAGTAAATACTTAGTTATGTACATGATTCTCGAGCTTTGAGCTGTTAGAAGAAGACATAAACGACGCAGAATTTGAAGACCAAGTGGAGATGGTAGTCGAACCTAATGACAATTTGGAAGACAAGCTACCTCCGCAAATAAAAAAACGGACGAATGTTTACAATTTTATAAGAAATTCAGAAGGGGAAGTAGGAGCAGCAATAAAAACAAGTGACAGAATGTAATAAATTGTTACTTTGTACTAATTTTTTATGTACATGTATCAAGAATTGCTAGGCGAAAAAGATTGATAACATACTTATATCCCGCTTGTTAATGTCGGTAGATAAGTCCTGGAATGGTTACGGGTAATGGTCTGCTCGGCCGGGTGTTCTATAACGGACTGCGGTTTTAGAGTAATAAATAGTAGGCAAAGTTAATCTCGCGGTCGGTTGTAAAAGCACCAAGTATACCTACTTAATAAAAATCAATATGTTTTCTTAAATGGAAAATCGAGGCAAACCGGTATATACCAATTTTTACAAACACTTTTGAATCGCTTTGAAAAAGAGTAAGCAGCGGTTGGAATTTTCTTAGACCTATCCAAGGCCTATGATTGGCCAGACAGAGAGATACTATTAACAAAATTGTGTGAGTTAGTTATATCTATGCCAACGTGCTCAAATGGTTGAAGTGTACAAAAATGGACAGGGTGAAAAATCGAAACTTTGCTATAATCACCATGACGTAGCTCAGGCCCCATTGTTTGTTATATCCGTCAATGACATATATGCGGTTAAACAAAGTTCCAGATAAATAATAATGAACTATGCAGATGACACGAATATACTAATAAGCTCCTAAATTAATCTGAATCGTTATTTAGTAGCAAAATGAATAAGAAATTAATTCTTAAGAGAGACAACACAAATGTCGTATTCTTCAGAACTAAAAATAGAAAGAATAGGCAGCCTCAGAGTAGACAATGAAAACCTACTCATGTCGGAAAATACAAAATTTTTTGGGTTATATCTGAATGAATATCTGGACTGGTCTTTTCGTACATCTCAATTAATAATCAAATTAAATTCAATCTGCAATGGTATTAGGACGGTTGGTAGGTATATGAACGAAAAAACAGCAACGATATTATATTTTGCTAACATCAAATCAAGAATGAAATACGGAATAATAATTTTGGGAAAAAATAGTACTCTCATCTGTAGTTACTGTATTATAATGTTCAACTTCTTTAGACTTCTTATTTTAGTAATATTTTTTTTAAGCGTGTTGCTTTTACTTTACTGCAATTAAAAATACTCTAGTTTTGTTTTCAACATTGAACGGGTGTAAGGTAGAGCAATGATAAAAGAGCTTCCATAAATTTAGTGGTAAAATCCCTACTTTTATTGCACTTATAAGGATTTAAGTATCTTTTTTTGTTTCACAGGTCATACAGTGCATATGAATTCTTGTCAACTCTACAACAAAAAGATTTTTTAAGGTTTATTTCAATTTCAATTTCAAATTCAATCTGTACGTTATTTTGTAGACCGGTCAGAAAACCAGACAGATCTGTATAAATTAATGTAGAAAGAAACATGAAGAACTTTTGGATATGATTTATATAGACTAAACCATGGATTTTAATAGGTAAATTCAAATGGATTTTGAAGATTTTAAATAAACCTTATATAAAGAATCGATAAAAATATTCACATTTGGTGTGAATTAAAATGCTCGAGATTCGGGGCTGCCATTTTAATAGAGGATATTTTTTACCGAAATTGTGCAGGAAGTGTCAATAATTTTCGGAAACCTTAGGAAGATTGGAATTTTGTCAGAAAGTGTGGGTCTCGAGAATAGGTCCTCAACTTCTGCGAGAGTTGGATTTTACTTACTTGCAAATAAATTTCTGTACTTCCAAGTTCTTTAAAAAATTCCTTACTTCCTCGACGTTATTTCCCAAATTATAAGCGGCACAATCGGAGCATCTTCGTCTAGGAACCACCCCGCACAACACTTCCTCCCCCTTGGACCATTTACGGTCAAATTTGTAAACGTAGTCGACCCATTCCTCGACACTTTGTCGAATCTCTTTTAAATTTTTAAAATTTTTCTTGTCAATGATGGCATTGACGATGCCCCAAACACTGTCCCGAGGCATTGTTCCCACTTCAACTGGAAAAAACCCCTATCGAATGCTCGATTTGTGTAATTAAAAATCGGTCACAGCACGCGATGCGCTTAGTTTTGGTTATTGACTTAACTTGCACGAAGAGATCTAATTTTCACTGGCACTCACATATCAAAAACGCTGACAACAGTAACGGAAAAGGTACAACGAACTTTCCTTTATTCACTTTTCGCGTGAATATCGTAACAAACGAATTCTGAAAATTTATTAGCTATACGTCTTTGTACGTTATGATTAATGTAGAACCCGCATACAATACACACTTGGTTTTAGCAAGTTCATACACGTAGGGGACGGTCGACTGGCAAGGTTTGTTTAGTTCGGAAGCATTGATTTTGCTTCTCAATAATATTGTTTCCTTCGTTTGGTACTTAATTGTAACTGGAATGTATTCATACTTATAAAATTAGCTTTTAAACGGAAAATATTCCAGTTTTACCTTGATCAGAGGACAAATTAGATTTAGTATTTTTCAACATGGGTTGAGGGGCGTTGAATTCTTTGGGCAAAAGGTAATATTATTTCTTTAAGACTAATATTCTTAGAATCTTTAAATTTAATCATTCGACTTAATTTACCAAAAAATTTTCTTGTTCTTGTTCTTGCAAGAATAAACTACACTCGAACGTGTAACTGCATGCATAATTTAAAATGCTTGGTAATTCGATTCTATTACATCTAACTATTAATCTGATTGTTTTGCTACGCTTCTTAGAAATTGCATTATAAACACTTATGCTTCATTTTAATTTCTAACAATTTCATGGGTCTATTTTTAAACAACAAATTTTCAAACTTTTTAAAAAAGGAGAAAGTTAAAACTAATTTTTAATCGCAGCCAAATCCCTATCCAACTTTCTCCTTACGATCCAGTTTTCCATTCTTTACTTTTACCGTGATAGTAGGCAGTATTTTTGTAGTTTTATTAACTGGTTCACAGTTTCCTTCTTGAATTATAGGCAAGGAGTTGATGAAGTTTCTAATCGAACTTAGCGAACTGCTGTTACAAAAAGAGAGGATCGTAGGAAGTTTTTGATTTTGTATAAATATATAGGTTATATTTGGTAAGAAAATAATTTAGGTGTTGACATATGTGTGATTTTCTGTCGGTATCTGCTACGGTTTTATTTATTCATTTATTTATAAACAAGTCTTTCTTACAGACAGACGCAGCTGTCCAATAAAAGTAATAATACTTTGTCAGTGGACCAGCTAAATGTAATTAAGAACTAATTACAGCTTTTTATTCCAGTATGTTAATTGTTATACCGTCTTAAGTGTTGTTTAAAGGCTTCAAAGCTTGGAGAGTTAGAAGAGTAGTTTGAATGATATCAAGATACAGCGAACTTTTGCCCGTTTCGAAAAATGTAGGGATTACAATTTATAAAGAAATAATAAATCAAAATTTGTTCTACGATTCTCCAAAGACTACATACAATAGAAATGAAACTAAAAAAATATCTCTGTCCATTAAATCTATAATTTATAGCATTTAAAAATTCTCGTTGTATACTCTCCAGTCGTTCGATATATTTAAAATATATTGGATTTCAGACTGAAGTAGCATATTCCAACACGGGTCTGACAGGACTGTAAAAAAGTATTATTACAGATTTTTCATTATTAAACCTATCAGTCATTCATAAAATAAATCCAAGAGTCTTTAGAGCTATTTTGAAAAATGTTTCTTACGTGCATGTTAAAAAAAAAGCCCCGAATCCAATGTAATACCCAGGTCCTTTACAGAGCTCGAAAAGTTCAGTTTGTAGTTACCTAGGTAGAGATCAGGTGGTAATTTTTTTGCCTACATAACACAGTGACATTTCTCGGGATTAATAAGCGATCTGTTCATAGAACAATATTCTTCAAAATTTTAAAAATCTCTCTGCCACAATACGTTGCTCCCTATTGTCACTCACTGACTGAACAAAAAGTACCAAATTAGTTAAGATTTATCTTTTACGAAAAAAATCCGTGCTGATCGGGTCAATTTGCCCCTTAACAATAAAGAATAATTGCTCCAAAAGTGACTCAAACAACTTGCCGATCTGACTTAGGGAAGAGATCGGTCTGTAGTTAGCTACATTACTCATATCGCCGGATTTCAAAATGGGCACGACTCAAGTGATATCTCAGTTATTTTCCAATCAGATTTTGAGAAGCTATTTTACTAAAATTGTCAACAATAAGTTATCTAATGCTGCCTCTAACTCAACATTACTCTACACATTACTTTAAAGTTTAACAACAAAAAAATAAAAAATTGCAATTTTAAATTCTGGGGCGTTGTCTCATATTTTTGGATAAAAAAAATGAATTTTTATATTATTTTTACGTGAAAAAGGTTCTGTTACTAAAATTCGTTACCAGCATCCATGAAAAGTGAACAAATTGTAATAGGGAAAAAAAGAGCGGATACGCTAGTAAGTGCTAGTGCGTTCCAGTTCCTAGTCACTTTTCACCTTAAAAACATTTGAGAAATTAATCTACGAAATATTGGACACTTACTAAATATCATCCTGTATTAAACAATTGCCAGATTTATAAACGTAAGTCATTTAAATTTTATCGAAAGTTAATCTGTGAATATAAGTTAATAAACCAAACACGAAAAACACGAACCATCGTATCAAACTTTATCTTTCGGACATCGCACTACAGCCTGCTTATGCTTATGCAGAGTGTTAGATCGTCCTTAGAGTTCCCAAGAATCAATTATTTCTTTCCATATTTATACGTTCTAGAACACCAGACAACAACGAAGACAACAGCTGCGAACACAGTAGCACGACGAACAATACAACCAAACTGCGCATAAGCAGGTTACATCGAAGTATTGACGCTTCTGCGCCAACTCTGTTGCTTTGCACAGAAATCTAATATTATCCAGTATTGCCAAATCATTTTTAATTTCATAACAATCTATTCATTTAAAAATCATGCCTAACACGGAACAAAAATGACCCCCAAGAATATACAAATAAGCAAACATCAAAATCACTGTAGACCTGTGTCACCTTCCTATAACAAAGCACTGGGTGTTTTATGGATTAAAAAACTTATCATCATATTTTTTACCCAAATAAAGAAAACAAAAATGGCTTAGATGCGATCGAATATAATGAAAATGTTACAACTGAAGCCATCAAAACTGTTCCAACAGTACCTAACCACTGTATAAATATTTTATTGTTTTTATTCAACCCCAACTAAATCAAATAGCACTAAACACATCAACAACCTTCCCGCCCCAAGAGCATCAGTAGTGCAGCGTAAACTAACCTACCGTAAACATTAAAACTCAGTTTTAATCTTCTCCTGAAGATGCCAACTTGGTTGGCGAAACGCGCGTCGGGTACGTAAAATTGAATTTCGGTTTGTGGTAAAACGAGTTATTGTGTGTTAGTACAGTGCCGAAGGTTCCAGTCAAGAGTTTGCTACCGTAAACAGTTTAACAAATAGTCTGCCCTACCGTAATGTTCTTCAAAGCAGGGTCTTAAGTATTATTGGACGATATAAACTTTGATTCCATAAATGTACTTACGCATATTGAATACTTTCTTTTTGCCACCACTGTCGAAGCGTTTTTCTTAGGTGATCGGCGGCTGTTGTTTTCGCAGCTTGTGGAGTCCCCCTGGGGCGGGTTTTCTTTTGCGTTACTGGTTTTCGTGTTCCTACTGGTTCCTCGAACTGAACCATGTTGATATGCGCACTATAATTTGAATTCGAATGGTTTATGGTCCGGAACAACTGGAAACCGAAAATTTTGACGTTTTGTCAGCAATTGTTATATTGACTATTACATAAATCATTACCAAAACGTTGATATTTGGTTGCTGTCAGTCATTTTAGTCTAAAATGTACCACGCGATTTAAATTTAAAATACTGTTGTAAAACTTTCTTTTAAAATGTTAACATTAAATTTTTCTTTTTAAACTATATACAGTGATATCTACCACACATAAAATAAATGGTTAAATAGTTAACAGCTACAAAAAACTAAAAAAAATATATTTCTTTATATTATTTTAAGTATTTGGTATGAGTTATTTCTTTCATTGATTAATTAATATTATTTTTCTCAAACGTATTTTTTAAATATATATTTCGACTTGTTATTTTTTTAATATCTTTAATTTTTATAAATCCAAAGTAAACAACTATAACAGGTAAAACTAAAATAAAACTAAACTAAATAAAACTTTATAAACTACTATTTCTCTATAAACCGAACGTTACTTAGCTTAAAGTACACAACACAAGAAAACCGCCAGCAAAAAAAGAAACTATAGAGTACAGAGTTGAACGAATTCTTGATGGACGGCATCTGCGGGTTCCTCCAGATGTTTGACTGAAATAAAAAGTGAAAAAATATACATTTGCGATCATAAGTAAGACACGAAATGAAATCTACTGAAGCTGGAATAATAAATAACTTCTTACCGATGCTTTTCCGCTTTACTTTCAAATACCATCTTATCCTATCCTCCTCTTTAGCAGGGCCCCAGTCGTGACGAGGAGTGACTGACGCCTTTATCCGCTGAAATTTATATTTTACTTACAAGAAAGCAAGAAGAAAATTTATTACTAATAGTATCGGGTTCTTGTAACACATAAATACAAGGTGTTGTATTTTATACAGTTTTTAATTTTTATGTCCTGGATTTGTCGACACATTTAACTCAAACTAATAGCAAAACCGCATTATTTCCTTTAATATTGACAGTCTCAAAGTATATATAATTTATATTAAATCTTTCATTACTCTTTGTATATTGAGCGTTTCTGGAGTTACATCTGAATGGATTTCTTTATTTTTGACAGTAAATGTCTTACATCAAATAAATCGCCACTCTCGTTGTATAGCAAATGATAACCCATGTAAGCCGGTATCCATACGATCGAAGATAGGCAGGAAATCCACCCGATATCGATGGCCCATTGCGGAAATTCTCTGGCATTATAAGACGCCCTAGTGTTGTATTGCAGGAGAATTACAAACATAACCTAAAAATGATTGTAATCAAAATCAAAATAGGTACGTTTCCTTTCTGGATAGATAAAAATTTATATATCGAAGCAAGCAATATACCCGGGTGAAGTTAAGTGATTTTTTTCTTCCAAGAGGGCCATATCCCCTTTATGTCATTCTATTCTTCAATCTTCTAAAACAAATTCCCTATACCAACCACTGATTAAAACAATATTTAGTACTTTTGTTGTAAGTTATGAATAAGTTTTTTTCTACTATAATATACACTTAATTTATTCGAACTCTTATATTGTAAAAATTTCATCTGCTAAATTGGTGGGAAGATATTTTTTCTCTTGATGAATGTCGATAAATTTTTCAAAAAGGTCATTTCATTTGAAAAAAATGAAGATAGAATGACAGTTCACAAATGCATCAAATAAGAATCAGGTACAATAAAATATCTTTGCTAAGCGATGAAGCTTTTAGGACTCGGCATGATGGTCACTTATTACAAGCCTGGTTCTCGATCAATAACTTAATGACAGTGAGAAAAAGTTGTCGTATTTAAAAACTAATCAAGTTGACATACTTACACCCAAAATAAGCGGTGCAGTTATTTTCCAAGAGATTCTCCAAAACCAAGAGATTTTATCGTTTATCATAAATTCGATGTCACTAGCAAAATTCCGTACTCCGTAGATCCATCCAACGATGATGACTTCTACGAAGCAAATCAGCACCACGGAAATTGATGCCGAGTAATAATCCATAATAGTTAGCCAGTAAATTCCGCTCTGCAAAATAATGTGCATTAAGCAATGAATGATGATGATCTGAAATTGGTGAACAACATGTGTAATCAGTTCGTCTTCTAATAAAAAAAATGTTCGTAAAGAATTACTTAAACGCACTTTTCTTACATTGGTTGTATATATTGTCGAAAAGAGCCATAATACCGCAGAACTCAGCAGAATGATTCTGTTTTTGTGCACCCTTAATTTTGGATATGCATCGGTGATGCTGGTCACAATTGCTTCTATTGACACAAACTGTAAGTAAAATTATGAAGCAGTTTCTAAAAGAGTGCGCAATAGAAAAATATTTGTTAAAATGTCAACTGATGTTTCAAAAGTCATTCGTTGTATAAATTTCTGCGTGTTGCGAAAAGAATTTTTTTACACTTAATAAATTTGGAAACAAAATTGCATACTTGGTAACACTTGATAACAGTTAACATAAATTACATTAAGGAGAGAGGAGATTTTTTACAAGAATGACTTTTGTCACATAACCACTATTAATTAGTATATATTAAAAGCTCCACAAACTGCTGTAATATTTGGACACTTACGGCACTATCTAATCCGAGAAAAAACAACATTAGGAAAAACAAGATTGCCCACAAGTTAGGCCATGGCAGCATACTGATTGCTTCTGGATAGGTAACGTATACCAAACCGGGACCCCCGGTTGCTACAGAGGACAGCGGAAGGCCAGTCTGGTGGCTCATAAATCCTATTATTGAGAACACTACAAATCCTGCAAAGATGCTGGTGCCGCTGTTGCAGAGAGCAATCAGGATAGAATCTCTAAATAAGAAATCTTACTAAATGCCAATGTCAATGCCAATATGAACATATATAAAAGTGTAATAAATTGAATAGTCCAGAATTCCATATAATGCAGAGCGTAACTAAAATTTCGCCAAATTGAAATTTACCGATTTGGGTGCTAGCCAAAAATATGCCAAACAATTTTGGAAATCTATTGTTGGTAGTACGTTTAACAGAGTAAAATTCTGGCTCTTGCAAATAGCGAAAGTATAAAATTGAGAATGAAATGTTCGCTTTTACGTACGCTTTATTGTTGTTGTTAAAGTTATTGTAACTTGCCATGTTCACTATTCCACCCCATCCAGGTCCCAGAGAAAAAAATATTTGTACGGCTGCATCACACCATATCTGAAACCATATCATATCTTTAATATCTAATAAGCAAATGTAGTTAACTAAATTCGAGACCTTTTTAAATTTTAGTTTGTTGCTGGTTAGTTCCTGTCACATTATTTTAGACTTTGTAAGATTTACAAAAGCCTTGCCTATTTCTTAGGATTGATTCAGATGAATTTCTGATGTGGGGGAGTTTAGTTTGTTTTGAGAGCATATTTTGTGTAGGGTAAAGTGTATGCCAACTCACAGGCGCAATTTTAATGGAGTTTGACTTTTTTTCTCTCAACAGCAAACTGCATTCAAAATAATAATCTGATAAATTAAATTTATTTTTTTGTTAAATAGGTATGTCAAAAATCTAGTTTTGTTACTATTTGAAAAATAAAAGCCTGAAATACAACAACATATATATCTATGCAAATATGCTCAATTTTCTTCAAATTATATAGTGCGCTGGATGCGACTATATCTCGGAAGCGGCCTTAGCAAAATTATTACTAAGGTGGATATAAAAAATTCACCGAAAATATATTTTAGTAAGTATTGTAAGTGCTGTCATACCTGGTCGAGACTTTAGCACGTCTAAACCGATTTTAATAATTAAAAAATATTTTTGGTGAGTTCTTCATACGCACTAGTATTCTTTTTTCCTGAACTCGTAACCTTCCCATCCGATACAATGGTTTTAATTATAAGCGAAAATCCAATTAACTGTTTAAAAACATAATCACTCATACAGCATTCAAGCAAAGTTTGGTGTTAAATTGTGGGAGCGAAGATCTTTTCATCGGCTGATTGCAGATTAATCCGAGCAAAACGCATTAACGTACTGGCTGACGTAAGTTTTCAACGTTTAATAGATCATGAGCAACTATTTCGAGTTGCGGGTGTTAAATTTTACATACCGTGAATAATCTGTTGGTAAAGGCTGATTATTATAGTCGATTATGCAACAAATATGGTAAACGGTATTTAAGTCACGGGTTTATTTGGCAAAGCAGAGTGAACAAAAATTGCAGCTCCGGTATTCAAGCCTCCAATCAAAAATATTTTTATATTATGTTTTTTGAAAATACTGTTTTTTATAACTGAGAAATTAATTTACACTTGAAAAATTCGGAATGCGTCATCCCAAAAAGCCAAGAAGAAGAAGGGGAAGTTTTCAGAGATTGCACAAAGATGTTCCATCAACCTGTGGACTTGTTGCAAGAGTTTGAAGGAATAGATGCCCGTCACAATCCATTTACTCTGATATTCATATACCATTCTGTCAGTAGGAGTACAGATTTCGAGAGTCTTATTTTTTAGTTTCTTGCTGAAGTGCAAGTTGACACGAAATAGACTCATTTACAAAAACTTACTTGTAGTATGGAACATAATTTTTGAGAAAGCCCATGAATTATTCATCTATTTCCGTAGGAGACAAAAGTTATGAATACTAGGAAACTCTATACTTTAAATTTCCCACAGGCTTTATGCACTCAAACCGCCAACAACTACGGATGAGGTATGCATCATACATCCCATATATCTAGCCAAAGTACATAAATCGATAAGAATATTTTCCATACTTGCGACCTACTTTCATACATTTTTTCTATGGAATATTAAAAAATATTTGTTCTTAGTTGATTTATGGAAAAAACTTTTTTTATTTTTATACGAAAATATTAAACCGCACCTCACAATACTATACTGCTGGAATATAAAGCTCTAACTCTGGACGTTAGGTAGGAACACGCTGTTGTCAAGTTTGATTGTTTCCGCTTCCCGCTTTCCGAATTTTCATCCGTTTCCTTTGTAGTTACAGCCTATATTTCGTGAGTTCCTTAGATTTTCAAAACGCTACGTTTTTGCCGGGAAGACCTATCATTGTTTTATTTTTATTATCATTATTATTATTATTACCATCATTATTACAGCAAAGCTTTCGAAAATTTTATTTGTAGTTTTCGTTTTATAACAGAATGGCAAAAGAGCAAGAGACACGCTATACATGCGTATTTAAGAACGTCACTAAAGAGGATGTATTTAATTTCACTAAGTAGTCCTTTTGGCAAAGTGGAATGAAAATCCGTCAATATTTATTTTTCGCATTTCTCAGATAAAAGAAAACATGTTTTTTCGTTTACCTTAAAATTGGTTAATTGGTCCCACTGCGGATAAATATAAAAATAAATTCCGTCCCACGCTCCAGGTAAAGTTACTCCTCTGACGAGCAATACGAAAAGTATTACAAATGGAAAAGTCGCGGAAAAATACACCGCTTTGCCCACACTTTTTATCCCCCTACTCAGACACAGGTATGTTGCTATCCAGCCTAGTAAATTGCAACCGAAGAGTGGCCAAACCACGCTTCCTAATTCGTCTATCGATTCGGACACGTGTAGTACCTCGTTGCTGAAAAAAATATCCAGTTTCAATTATTTAAAAGTTATGTGGGTAGAGACCGTACTTAAAAAATTCATCTGCGGATGTTTTCAGCATTGTAATGACGACGCTACTGTTTGGTGATACGATAGATTCATCTTCATTTCTGGCATGAAGCTAGAATGTGTATTATAACCTTAATAAAAAACAATAATCTTAAACTATGATTAAGGAACCATCTTTCTTACCTTAACGCACGCCTCTGTGTTCCACCTATTGTTGCACTCTGTCCAAGGCAATGTCGAATTGAAGGAGTAAAAGAGAAAAAGCAGCGGATAAGAGTATAACGTAACAAAATAAGTTGTTACTACAAGATTTACCACCACCACTGCAATCCCAGCTCCTGTAAAGAACAAAGTATGCGTGATGAGTAACAACTAGTGATATAAAACCTTCACAGTTCAAAAATTAGTCATGAAAAAAGTACGCAATATAAATAATTTAAAATTTTTTATTTAAAATTTTAGTTGACTTGGTTCTTAACTTAACAGTTGGAATATGGTTGGTTTGTGTGCTGTATTTATTTATAAGATGGTTTTTTTCGCTATCACTTATATTTGTTATGATAAATATATTCTTTAGTTATAAATAGAGAAAATACTGTTAATATTAAAAATAAAGTAGACAACAAAAATCAAACATTGATAAGCTGTTTTGGCCGTTTAAACAATAAAGAACTTCAAAGAAAAAACTAAAATACATAGAAATGTTACTTCAAAAGTAGATAAAAAACAGAAGTCTTTGCTTCGGCTGACTTTTATTTTTATTGTAAATGTAAAAGCACTTGCTTTGTCGCCCAACACAAAGTATTTACAGGGGACAAAACCTTTCTTTTTTTTTTTTCAAAGAAACTTCCACAGGCTACCGTAATTATTTTTGCGTCGGTTTTTGCTGAGTCGATTCCAGAAGTTTTGCTTAGACTAAACTGGAGATTAAATTTATTAAAGAAATAAATCCATATTTTTCTTGAAGAAACTGTTAACCTTATTTAAAAAGGAACCAACAATTATGAAGAATTTGTTCCTCTGGGGAATAAAACAGTTTTTAGATTGTATAAATATAATCAAAATTATCTCTAATGTTGAAACTTTGTCTAAAAAATCCTACATCCGGCAACAAGACAATCCTATTTGAGCTCAGATAATGGACTATCTAAAGTTAAGGATAGAAGTTGCGAAGCGAACAGGATTTCGCACTGTCAAGTCTCAATTGCCAATAAAACTTTTCGGTGTTCATAGTGGGAGAGGTTAATGATCTCATGAAAAAGATGGAGCAACATCCTCGCAACCCACGTATCAGACGAATAGATGTGTTTGTTTGATTTACTCCGGCTTGATTAAATTTCTCACGATATTTGATGGGTCAGAATTTAATAGCCATTTTGTTTTTAATCTTTTAGTATCCATAATAATTTTTAAAAAATGTCACTGAAGTTATATAGGTCTGTCAATTACTGGTAATTGCTGGTAGTAGGAGTCAGAGTTCGAGTTATTCGTTTGGCGCACTACACCTAGCATCTCATGTCAATTATCTTTGTTTTTTCATGGCACACATTATTTATTCATCTTCGTTGGCACGGAGACTGACACTTGGACTAAAATATTACCGAAAATTTCATATATATCGCAGTAAAATATTACATTACATTATCAATTTAAGGAAATAATACAATACAATTAAAATTATAATTCTACAGCACCGATGATATAAATAAGCAGCAATGTTATGAACGACTTTTGAAAACTGCATGAATACCGAATTTCTGGTGCAAGTCCAACAGAACAGAAGACATAAACAGAAAACATATTGAAAAAAATTGCGTTTGGCTTCTAAGTCTCAAATCGGCCAGCAAACTAAAATTTCTAAACTAAGGATATTTATAAAATGGACTTGTCTGATTTTGAACGATTCATATATTTCGTAAAATAGGAGGACCCTCAAGATTAGTTTCCATGATACGGGGTTTTTGATATTAACAAAAATGTCTTTTTTAAAATATGTTAAATATTTTTATGTTTCCGTTTACGTTTTGCGAACGCTAATTTTGTTTAACTAGATTCAAATTGTGAAGTCCCGAGAAGCCACTGACTTTATTGTAATTTTGCCAAAAAATAAAGACCAAGAAAATTGAAAAAACGTATGTCTAAACATATATGTACGGACACACCTTGAATATCGAATCCAATCGATAAAATGTTAAAAGCGTACTCTAAATCTGTTCAGTTGACATTTTATTTATAAATTGGCGATGTCTGGCTTTACATGTACGCTCTGCATTAAGAACTCAACGCACATGTTAAAATTACTCAATTATTAATCGCCTATGTGCGATCGACGACGTCACACCGTTTGCACGCACATTTACTGACCACTGCCGCCATCTGTCTACGTATACCATTCGGGCTTTTGCATATATGAAAATATAGATTTCTACAAAGCAATGACAGACAATCATGACTATAATACCAGACAAACCGACTTGATTGCCGTTCCTTACTTTAGACTGACATTCCCACGGGTTAATACAATCGATGTAAAATTATATAAAGTTTTTTCTGGTTACTTTTGAAAATCTACTGTACATTTAATTTAAAAATAAAAAGGAAAGTTATTTTATTCGGAATGCCTTTTGTAACAGTAATGAATACTTTAAGCATACAACTCTTGAATAGAACTTATAGATTTGCCATTGCAGGCTAATGATTTGATTAGTGTCTGCTACTTATCATATTTTTGCTTTTTTTTAATTTATTTTATTACTAATTTTATTGATTGATTCAATTTTATACATACTTAAAGTGACATACGATGAATAACATAACTTTCAGTATAGCTTCAAGCAATTCAAGTTCAGATCAGATACCATAACTTTGAATTAATAAAACAAGAGTTTAAATCAATTTGCAGTAAGTGAAAAAAACCAAATTGAAATTAACCAAAACTCCGTTGCGATAATGAAATGTATACCTCATTATTTTAATTTCGTCGCATTTGTGAATGTAAAATGTAAAACGTTGTTTAATTGAACTATTTTATTTTCTTATCACCATCCTATTATTACCAATATTATCGACAACACTTTTAACCAAGGGAACCTTATTCATGTGCGAATAGAATATGGTTTTTGTAGTTTTAATTTTTAATGCTTAAACCTTTTTGGGTCTCTTTTCAACATAATTTTATAAGCTTATTACTTAATAAGCATCAATTCATTAATTATATATAGATGAGTGACTCCGTTCTAACTGTTTCGCTTCAAATTTCTAAGATTCTAAAACTAGACTTTTCTAATCTTTTTATGCATATTATTCGCCTATTTTACTGCAAAAATAAAAGCCTCAAAGGATTTTACTGCAACTTCAAAATGTCAAAAACGAGAGACAAATTTCAAATTTTCCTTTCCAGGGTACTGACTCATTTATCCACGGTACTGACATAAGATGAATTTAAGTTCTAAAATCATCTAAACCTTTTGCACTCCAAGTTTGTAAACAGTACTCAGATGACGTAATTTCAACATGATTCACTAGACATTTCATAAATCTCAAGGTAGATGGCGCTCCAGTCATTCAATTCCAAATTTCAATTCAAATTCAAAAATTCGTTAAATTTTCAAGACAAAAGTTCTTGAACCGGAATTCAATGTTAATTTAAAACACTAACCAAAAAATTGTCATTTTTTTTAGTTTGATCGTAGAAATAAAAATTTATGAGGTAATTAGTTTAAATCATTTATTGCGACCGAAAAATTGACATTGACATGACACGGTACTGACATTTAACTGATATATTGTTGATTCTCTCTGAGTGACAAATTATATTATATAAAAAATATGATGAAATATGTTTAAAAACATTAATAACATAACATAACATAAAACAAAAAATGTCATCACTAGATCACTAATTAATCACCAGTGAGAACAAACAATGCAAGACTAACCAAAACTAACCGAAACTAGCAATTTGAAAATTTTGAAGTGCACCAAAAGGAATTTGATTTTTAGCCTATACTTCAAGCAGTCAAATAAAAACTAACCTTTGAAAAGAGGCGATATCCTAAATATGGTTATACATCCAGTGTTTGAAAACTGTCCCAAGCTGCTCTCCATGAAAAATAATGGCACTCCGCAGAAAAATAACATTATAAGGTAGGGAACCAAAAATGCCCCTGAAAACACTAATTCAAAGGGAAATATGAAAATCGCGTAGTAACTACCTCCTCCACTCCTATAACACAGATATGGAAACCTCCAAACGTTCCCGATTCCGATACAGTAACCCAGTGCTGACAATATATACTCGGTTTTATTGGCCCATTGTTCACGATCAGCGTTTTGCTTTTGAGATTCATTTTTAATCCCATTGATCTCTTCAGATTCTTTCATAACGCACGGTACACTTTCACTATCATAGTGGATCGCCGGATAACAACATGAGGAGCCATTCCGTCTCTTAAAGGAATTTGTAGGGCATCGATTCTCAAACTTTCCAAGAAAATATCCCAAGTCACTATGTTTACAAATGATGCCGAAATATGATCCCCACTTTCATTTTTGATCGCTTCATGTTAGTAGCATTGTGAAGTTGTTAAGAAATCTTCATTTTATTCGGTTGCGTGCAAGATTGAAAGTTAGATAGAGTGCGAGAATCGGCACCCTGTTACTATTTCGGTGGGTCCTAACAACATAAGTAGAAGATAAATAAATAATTGTATTACTTTATTGTTTATTAGAGGGACAAAGTAATATTTGTTTTGAGAAAGATTTCAATTAAATAATGTGATTTAATTTAATTCCTCGAAGAAGAAAAATATAAGTGTTTTTGTTGTTATGCGGGCAAGGTTTATCAGCGTGTATTGTACTTCAAATTGAAGGTTAAAGCAATTATCAGGGTTACAAGAATTTGCAATGCAATTTGTGAAGGGTTATTTACTTTCCGTTCCCCTATGAACTACTATTTCGTACGGATATCTTTTGTTACCGAAGTTTTGGGCCCAACGAAATATAATCTGCTTCGTTATTATCTTTTTACTTTTGAAATAATACATTTGAAAGTATAAATAATTCAAAAGTCTGTAAAACATTTTTGAGAAAAAATGAAAAATCTAAAGGTCAGTTATTCAGTCCCTTAGCCAGGCTTGAAATTTCTGCAAGTGGTGGGGGCTGTTCGAAGATTAAAATGGTTAGTTTTCAACAATTGATTAGTTTTGGTAAGTCAACTGAACCTGAAAAGCTGAAAAACTAAGTAACAACATTTAATTTATCAAAAACCTGCAAGGATATTAAAACCTAGTAATTGTGAAAACAATAAAAGATAAATAATTTTATAACAACCCGTGAAGCGAAAATTTTTCCCAAAATCCAGTTTTTTTTTAAACATAAATTTTTTAAATCATTTTAAGTCGGAATAGAGATATTGAGATGTGGTTTTTACTTGGTTGTAGCATCCTTATTTGGCAATCTAATGACATAAAAAGTCACATCGTTGGATATTTTCTTTATTCAGAAAATTATTAATTTTTGCGATTATGTCACCTGTTGGCAAGGTAATCAATCGCAATCACCAAACTCATTCATAGCATGATTGATGACCAAGGAAAAGACCATTCTATAGACTCCAAGTTTATTAAAATAGGTCAAGCCCAATCTGTGATATGGGGATGATATAACAATTCTTACAATGAACATTGAAGATTTGCAAATTTTAGCAAATACCATCAACCGAGCTGGGAAAATAACATACTATGCACATGAGTAAAATCGAACTAATAGTTACTAGCCGACAAACCCATGAAAACGTTCAATGGTAGCCAATTTTACTATTCGAAACAGAAACGTGGATGCAGAGGATGCTACTGTAATGAACTTTATTGAAGAAGAAGAAGAAGACTAACTATACATTTTGTTGTTACTTAGAGCGAATCAACATATAAAATTTAGTTTAGGTAACTTTTATAACTAAAAATATTAATTAAAGACAAAAAAAAAGTTTCAAAATTAAGTTATAAAAAATTATATTTTGCTGGGGGGCACACATTAATTTATACGGGAGAGTATTAAATAATTATTGAAATGCAAAAGTTCGAGGTCTTTGCAGTACGGGGTGACCAATACAACACAACCCTTATCACAGAATATACAGGGTGCATGAAAGAAACCTTAAATACAAAAGTCATCTGGTTTGAAACAAAGTTTTGTTTTATTATATTTTTGCATTGTGCAGGGCACTCAGTGTTGCTTGGGAAAATAAAACTTCTGTTTATTTAAATGGAACATCCTGTATATTATTACATTTTGGATTCTTCAAGTTTCTAAAAAAACTACTGAACTGTAATAAATGAGGATTAAAAGACTTCCATAAAAAGAATAATATACTCGTTTTACTGATCTTGGACAAAATATTGTTTAAAATGAAAACGGATTATTTCATTCCACCCGTGCGTAAGAACAAATTAGGGAAAACTTTGAAGGAAATCAACTTTTGTGACGAACAAGCGTAAACCAGGAGTTTCGAAGGGAAAATATGAATTATCTGCACGAAACCCGTTAAATTATTTTCTATTTTCATATTATTTTTACTTCTATATGAATTTTATTTTACTTGATCTTGGAATGATTTTTATCGCAGATATCTATATATAATTATATAATTACTATTGTATATTATATTAATTTCAGTCGTAAACTCATTCTGTTGCACGCGAATTAGTGTGACTAATTTAAAATCAATTGGACGTGTGTAGGTCTTAAAAACTGAAATACGGAAACTCTAATTGCAATTTATCTGAACTTTACAATATAACTTGTTTAATGATCCCCGTCATTGCAAATATATATTTTATTATTACTCTCTCGCATTAAAAAACTAGATATACTAAATTAATTTTAAATTAAAAAAAAGAAATCTAATTAAGAGTAAAATTCAAATGCATAAGAAAATTTACACAAAGGCTCTTCTTGAAAACCACCAAGAACTACAATTTTGGAGTCAGTATATTTTTCTACTCCATTTCCATTCCTCTATAATTAGTTTTCTCGACATTGTCCAGCACGATAAAAAATAGTGTAGACTGGATTTAATTTCGACATTGTAGGGTGAAAAACACGTGCCTAGTTGGGCACTATATTCCAGGTAAGGGTTTCTATATTTATTTGATATCGTTTCTAACAAAAAGCTAACATTGTTATTCCTCGAATTCATGTAGGTTTATTTATAACCAATCTACCTCACTAATAGGCATAAACTTGGTAAAAACCTATCGGCTCTGCGAAGTTGCGGCGATATTATAAAAAAAATACTTTTAACAGATAATATATATCAACGTTTAGTAATAAAAACCACAACGAGTGTGCTTATATATAGTTCCATGCATTTCCTAGTCTTTACATTGTCGACGACTAAACAATGGTAAGCACTTCAGCTCACAACATATATTTTTTATTAAAAATTTACCTTGTTTTTATCCAGATGAAGAATATTGGGCTAGTTTTCTGGACAATCGTAGCAGGCGTAACATGTCAAAATGCTCTTGAGGAATTTAAACAAGGAAATATTAAGTTTTCGGCTCGACTATATAAGGTACGCAAAACAATCAGAGTATTAAAGTTTTAATGTAGAAATATTAGTAACAATAATAATTTAAGAAACATACAAATATCAGAATTGTTACAATAAACCAGTGTAGTAATGTTCTATTTAGAAAAAATATACTATCAAACTACTTCAGGGTTTTAAAATATATAGAAAATTAAAAAATAATATTTCGTAATTAACATCTGTTGCCTTTTTCATTAAATGCCGAAGAGAAAAACGTTGTTCGAAATCCACCGAAAATTTTTTTTGTTTCTGACAAACTTTGTAACTACCTTTATCACCATTACTCCGATATCCTGTTTTTTTAAAATATTGGGCGTATGCTTAATGCAAAAAATTACTAAACTCAAAATAATTTTATAATAATTATTGGAACATCGAAACATAATTCTTTTTAACTTGACTACTGACGTAGATAAATGGCAGCTGATATAATTTCCAATTTATATTACCACAGTACAGGACCACATTACTCTATTTTTGAGCTTACATACTTCAGACTCATTCACTGTGAAACAGCGTTTTTATTTAATTCGAAAGAAATGCCTCTATTTCTTAGGAAGTTCTCAAGGAGAACAAGAACTTCATTATCAGCCCCTTCTCAATAGAGGTGATCTTGGGATTGACTCAGGCCGGGGCAGTAGGACGAACATTCAACGAATTCACTTCAAGTTTAAATTTACCGTCAACGCAAAATAAAACGCAGGAAGCTTTGAAAGAATTCCTGCCCTCCCTTCAGCACAATTCGGACAATCTCACATTAACGACCGCTAATAAATTGTACCTCGGGAAGAATTTAAGCATTAACAAAAATTTTGAGAACATCGCTAAGTCGATTTATCACGCGGGCGCACAAAATGTCGACTTCGCAAATGCTGAAAAGGCGGCAAAAATAATCAACGATTGGGTAGAACAGCAGACCAAGAATAAGATACAAAATTTGATTGATCCCAAGCTACTCAACGAGTTTACCAGATTAGTTCTGGTAAATACGCTCTATTTTAGCGGTAAGTATTAATGTTGTTTTCACAAATTCACGTAGTTTAAAACCGGCACATTACTGAGTATTCCCAGTTTGGTAGGACATCTTGAATGATTTTCGAACTACTCAAATGACTAGTAAATGTTTTAAAAGTTTATAAAAGTAATTGGCACTTACGAATGCATTTTCAACGTATTTATGTACTATGCATAAAAACTATATGTATCTAATAACATCTAATCTATTAACTAACTAAATGAATTAATGCTTATGGACTCCAACGACCATTTAAATGCGTCAAATATATTTCAAAGTTATGCAAAATTTTAGCACTAACTAAAATAATAAACACTAACGAAAAAACATGACACAATACAGTTAAATTTGTAGTTATAATCTATGAAATAGTTTGAAGACAAATTGGGGTTAGTGGGTCAAATTGTAAACCTCTCATGCGACACTCACATGCTTCAAGCTGCTTAAATGAATAAATAGATACCTATACTCAAATAATAAAATAACAGTTTAGAAAACTGCGGAACCTAATTTATAAAGTTTGTTTTTAAATATAGAATATTGATTGGTCTTGTGAAAGACTAATCAATACATTTGTGTTCTTATAGAAAGTACGTTGTTAGGTAAGTTTTGGAAATTTTATTGTTTTTCTGGAATAAATAGTTGAATTCATGCAAGTTTTCGTTGTTTTTGGGCCTGATCCTTCATCCATCATTTTGTGCTTCGATAAAAAAAAATTAAATAAAGCAAAAACCTTTCTCTATAGTCGATGCTTGATGTAAAATTACAATTTTGTTTACATTGACATGTTACAATCACGTAACTATAATTTACAAAGCCCTATGAAAATTTCAATGCTTTTTTTTAATTACAAATTTAATTTTACAATGTATTTAATTTAAATTACTGTGAATATGACATATTGGATTGATATGAATAATCTATTTCTGGTTATGTAATTTCGCAAAATATTTTATCCGGAGTGTATTTACACACAAGTTTTTTAATTTTTTGGCGATTCCGTTGAAATCTAACAGCGCCCCCTAGGTAATAAACCAAACACTAGGTAAATAATAGTTCTTTTTATTAATTTTTCTACTCTCTTCTGTAAAAAACCTAATTATACACGGATGTACCATGCGGAAAGCCCCACTTTACCACGCGAGTTTCTTGTTTACCGCACATGTTTTATAATATACTATTACCGCACTTTTTGCATATACTATATATATTATTAAACTAACTTAATGCTTGGTTAGTGTATTAGTCCAAAACGACCGGTCAATAACAATTGGAACTTCGATCTTAGTTAGTCTAGTTAGCATTAACTATCCACCTTCAGCATTTTCAAAGCAGTTACGAACCTTACTCTTAACATTTTTCACTATTGATTATTTATAAAGTAGTATATATAAAGCGTTGTACGTTTCTGTTCTAGGTTAAGATATACAATTTCTGCAAGTGTAGATGTTGTCAAATTTCGTTAAATTATCATTAGTACTATAAAAATTGGGCAGATTGTTAGGCGACATGAATCCACATGAGCCAAATGTTTTAAGAGTGGAGTTAACTAAAGAGTCTTTACCTCACTTAATCATCTATAGCGGACAGTAAAATTAGGCACGTTTAGAGATTTCAAAAACATATCTATTTCAGGAACTTGGACTTTTCCTTTTGAAAAAAGGCTGACCCGTAAAGGCAAATTTTATTCCGGCAACAATTCTACTGACGTTGAATTGATGCATTTGGTGGAGCGCTTCGGGTATTACGACGATCGAGAACACAAGGCCCAATTTTTGGAATTAAAATTCCGTGGAGGTAACGTTAGCTTGACGGTGATCTTGCCTCACGAACGGAACGGATTGACTGCGGTAGAACAGAACGTGGAAGATCTGCTCAAACCTCGACCGCTGCAAACTGAAAGAGTGGCCGTAACGTTGCCTAAATTCACGACGAGCAGTTCATTTGCACTTAAGCCAATTTTGCAAAATGTGAGTAACTCAATCGCAACAAAACGGGATATTACAAAAACTTTCTCTTCCTAGTTGGGACTCAAAATTGCATTCACCAAACAGGCCAATTTTTCGGAATTATCTCAGGAACCTCTCTATATCGATACGGTTATTCAGAAGGCATTCGTTAATGTTTCGGAAAGCGGCGTCGAGGCGGCTGCGGCAACAGCAGGTTTGAATTTTTGTGACCGTGGTCTAAGGTCAAAGATACAAATAGACAATACAGAGAATGTTTGAGAAATTTGATTGATTCTGATTGACTTTGTTCTTTTCTAAAACTCGACATCAGTATATACATTTCGGAATAACGGCAGATGAATCAGATAGCTGGAAAATATATTTTGCAGATAAACAAATTCAAGAAATGTAAATGTAAAATGCAAAAAATCATTAAAACACATCGACGAAACATGGTTTGATACTTATACAAAATAGATCAAGTTTTACAATTGAGCATCAAACTAAAGCTTCGTTTAATAAATGATTATTATCGTAATGCAGATGCAAGTATTCCAAGAAATTGTATTTAGTTAAGGATGTCAAATATATTAAAGAAAACAAATAATATTGGTAGTCTTGTTGGGATTTTGATTCTTCTGGTATGACTTGGAACGCAATTATTAAGAGAGCAACAAACCTTTAGGTTTCCAATTTTAATCACAATCAAAAATCGCAACTTACTAACTTACTTGGGGCTAAGAGTGTCATTTAAGTTTTATTGCATATAAAAAATAAACGAAAGTTTCCGAAGCTGATACTCATAGGTTTGTATGAAATGAATTCCATCTTTGCAGAATATGAACTATTGATTTCCTTTCGAGTGTTACACCGCAGAGGGAAAAGTGTATACCGAAAGTATTTTAATGACTTAATTCTTTGCGCGGTTTACCCCTAAGTTGCCTTTCTACTATGGGCACAGGTAATATGCCCATAGTGACTTACATCAATTTTCAAACAACCTGTATTGAAACTACTTGGTAGTTATCATTAGGATTAAAAAAATATTTCTCTTTAACCTTAGGCTATTTCTTATATATTAAAAATAATCGTTTACATTAGTGACAGGTTTTTCAAAATTTGATGTATACTCCGTTTTATTAGAATAGTTATTGTGACGTTATCATTTCCTGCGCGAAGATGTTTATTTGGATCCCTCTGGGGTCTCTTTTGTTTTCTGCAGTTTATAATAAATATAGATCTGACAGGCTTATAATAATATTAATAATAACGGATTTTAGTGCGCAACAGTATTCAACAGTTGCATACGTACTTGCATTAAAAAATAGAACAGAACAAAATAACGAGGACGGGTAGCGATGAGGTCACATTACCTACTTTTTTCTAATAAAATATTCATCAGATCATACGAGGGCGCTTGGTCCAGTCATTGGAAAATAAAATCATAATTCTAAATTGCTAACACGAGCAGAAAAAAACTTTTTTGCCAACGTACATATGGAAATCACGTTTATTTGCATTTTTTATTTTTCAGTTCTAATAACTCCTGATTCGATACTTCCTTCTCCATTCATTTCGGAAGTTACTGTCGACCATCCCTTTCTCTACTTCATCAGATATAATCGACTAATTTTATTTCTGGGACGTACTTTATAATACTTTATATAAGTTCAGAAGTTGATGCATGTATTAAAGTCAGTTAAATCCGATATTATAGTTTGATGAAAAAGGTTTATTAAAAATCCAAAAGTTGTTCGAGATTTTTAATGAGGCTAATGATAAAACATATCCAAAAATTGGTGTTCCGCTTAATTCAAGACTTTTTTGAACCTCTTAGGAAAATCACTTATCAATACGTGAGCTAAGATAAGGGTAAACATTTGAAAGCTGTTTGTTCCTCCTGAGACTAGTATAATCGAAAGCATTGAATAAATTATTTTTGATATTTTTCAGCTATAGCACCATGGCTTTCGCCACCACCGCCATCAATAACGTTTAATTGTGACCACCCCTTCCTCTTTATAATTAAATACAACCATGTTGTGTTATTTTCTAGTTTCTAAACAGCCTTCAATTGGGTATATTGAGTGAGTTATAGCCTTTGAAACTCAAAAAATACACATTCGTTTCAGGTATAAGTTTTGGTTAATTAAATCAAAGGTCCTTATTCATCACTATTCAATTAATAGTTATAAGCAGCGTATATATTCTATTTTATTAGAGTTGTTGCTCTGTGATCATTTCCTGCTGGAAGGTAATTATTTGGCTCTGTCAGGTCTCTCTGGCTGGTATATAATAATAATAAACAACATTATTCAACACAACAATTATTCAGGTACAGTAATTAAAACACTGAAGCAGAACGAATTAACGAGATCAGACAGCAATAAGGTCACATTACCTGTTTGTTTCTAATAAATCGGACCATACCGTCACTCGAAAATCAAATAACAATTTTAAATGGCCTAAGGCGAGCATAAAGAATTACTTTTTTGACAAAGTATTCAATAGAAATTACGTTTATTCGTATTTTTTATTTTTCAGTTCTAATGATATCTGGTTCGATACTTCCTCGTCCATCCATCTTGGAAGTTATTGTCGACCATCCTTTTCTCTACGTCGTCAAATATAACAGATTAGTTTTATTTGTGGGTCGTATTTTTAAACTTAATTAACTTCCAGTGTGTGTGTATTTAAGTATAAGTGTTGAATATTAGTTCAGAACGAGATCAGAATTTTCAATGACCTTAATGTATTAAAGAATGAGCCAATTAGTTCTGATATTCTAGTTTGACTAAAAATTCAAAACGCGCTCAGTTTCAATGAGGCCAATGTAAAAATATATAACCAAATTGATGTTCCATGTAATTCAAGACTTTTCTAAATCTTTGACGAAATTCACTTGTCAATACATATACATAACTGAGCTCAGATAAGGGTAAAATCAATATCTCTTAATTCTGAAAGCCGTTTGTGACTTCTGAAACTAGTATGATTACTTATATAGACTAAGATATGTTTATTACCGCAATTTAAAACGTATATCTACACAGTAGAACCAATTACAAGCTTTTTGGACATTCAATAAAGTATTTTTGGTATTTTTCAGTTATTGGACGAACGTTTTCATCGCCGCCACCGGCACCCATAATGTTTAAATGTGACCATCCCTTCCTGTATATAATTAAATACAACGATATTGTGTTATTTTCTGGTCGAAATGAAAAAGTCTAAAAATTGCAATGAAAGCAATATGCTCTTATTCACTATTTTAGTCGCTATTGACTATAAATTCTTCACGTAGATTATCTTGTTTGTTAGTTATTATTGCAAAGATACATTTGTTTTCTTCCGTATTCTACACCATTCCAGCCTTCATGAAATAAATTCAAATGATTATTAATGTTATTGTTATTTAAGAGTCCTTCAACTTGAAATTGAGTGTGTTGAGTTAGTTATCGCTTTTAAAACTAAAGAGCTTAATTATTCGTTTTGTACACCGTGTGCCAAATAAAACGATTAACTATACGATCTATATTAACTATACGATCTTATTCGTACAAAAGTTTCTTGGACTCTCCTGACGATTTAAAATATTATAATTTTGTTGATACAGAGTGTCCCAAAAGTGTTCCCCACGAGATCATCTTTGATATTTTAAATGAATCACCCTGTATATTTCATCATTTTTTGAATCCTTGGTTAAAATAAAGGACACTTTCTTTGGAAATTCCTATTCGAATTTTGTATAGTTTAGGCAGAAATTGAGGTTAGGTTTTTTTTCTTCATATTTTGATTGCCTCGTATAAAATTATGTTGTGACGCTACTGATCTAGGTATTGCAACTAAAATTTAACCACAGACTAAGGAGATGATGAAGATGATCAGTTTGACAGATGCGCCTCAGCTTATACAGGGTGCCCCAATATCTCAAAAAGTAATTAAAATTTGAATATAACTTACTTTGTGTTTTGTCCTAGATTGATATTTTGTTAATTTAACTCGCCAAAACGGCACCACCTATTTGGGACACCCTGTATAAGCTGAGGCGCATCTGTCAAACTGATTGAGTAGTGCATCATCTCCTTACTCTGTGCTTAAATTTTCGTTGCAATACCTGGATCAATAGCGTCACAACACAACTTTATACGGGGCAATTAAAATATGAAAAACAAAACACATAACCTCAATTTCTGCCTAAACTATGCAAAATTCGAATAGGAATTTCTTACGAAAGTGTCCTTTATTTTAACAAAGGACTCAAAAAAATGTCGAAATATACAGGGTGCTCCATTTAAAATAACAAAGTTGATGTGGGAGGCGACACTTTTGGAACACCCTGTTTCGACAAAATTACAGTATTTTAAATCTTCAGGAGAGTCCAAGAAACTTTTGTACGAAACTGTTTTTCGTATCTCCTATGAGTTTCCAGATCATATACTGGATCGTTTTATTTGGCACACGATCTACATTCCTTTCGGGTATTTCACACAAGCAGCATAAGTATTGGTTAATTACATCAACGGTCCTTAAAAAGCAGTATTCAATTTTAAAACTTGATATTATACTCCTTTTCATTAAAATAGAGTTGCTGTGAGGTTGTCTCTCTCGGGACTGTTTTATATTATACTGTTTGTAAAAAATGGAGATCTGGCAGGTATATAAAATAATAACAACATTTACCAATTATGTATGCACTGGAATTGCCAAGGTCACATAGCGATAAAGTTACGTTACCTACTTATTTATAATAAGTCGGATCATACCGATTCATTGAAAAATAAAATAATAATTTCAAATGGCCTAAGACGAACAAAAAGAATTACTTTCTTGACATTTACATAGAAATAACGTTTATTCGTATTTTCAGTTTTAATAACTGAGAAATCTGGTTCGATACTTCGTTCTCCATTCATCTTGGAAGTTAACATCGATCATCCTTTTCTCTAAGTGATCAAATATAATCGACTAATTTTATTTCTGGGACGTATTTTGAAGTTTAATTAGCTCCGAGTATATTTAACGAAAAAAGACTTTTCTGAATATCTTACGAAAATCATTTATCGATATATACAAATAGTAACATATACATAAATGAGCTAAGTTATGGGTAACATTCATCTTTTAATTTTGAGATCTCTTTCTGGCTTCTGAAACCATTATCATTATACAGATTAACAAACATAACAAATCATAACAAACACTTTGGACATTGAATAAATTATTTTTGGTATTTTTCAGTTATAGGAGCACGGATTACAGCGGTGGAGCCAGTACAGCCTCCACCAATAATGTTTAAATGTGACCATCCATTCCTGTATATAATTAAATACAACGATGTTGTGTTATTTTCTGGTCGAAATGAAAAAGTTTAATGCTTGCCTATAATATGGTTATATTCATTATCTCACTCGTTATTAATTTTACAATTCACGTAGTTATTATTTGTTTTTCCCCAGGAACGGTCGTTTTATCCTTATTCTATACCATTCTGAATGTATAAAGTAATAAGGTAATTTTGTTTCTAGATAGACTTCATGGAATAAATTGAAAACTTTATTAATGTCATTATTATTTATAGAGTCCTTCAATTTGAAATTGAGTATGCTGAGTGAGTCATCGCTTTTAAAATTGAATAACTTAAGCAGATGTCTTTCATTTAATCATTCATGAAGTATTGAATTAGTAACGTTTCATCAGAAACATTTTCATTTCCTTCCGGCTTTTGAGTAAACGTGGAATCTGATTTCAATGATAACAAATACCTGGGTATTGCATAGAAGCGTTGCACTTTCTAAATATGATAAACCAACTGAATTTTTGCCATTGACATTTTTCAGTCCTGCATACAAGAGCTACTACTATAGAAGCATCACGTGATTTTACTGTGGACCATCCCTTTCTCTACCACATAAGTTCCAACGGGGTCATTTTGTTTTTGGGCAGAAGTTATCTTTAAAATAAAAGTGTGATTATGAAAAATGTTATTGCTTCAAAATTAAAACGATTCTTTACAAAATAGTTTTGTAATAAATAACTAAACTCAAATTAAATCAAAAATTAAATAAAAATGAATATGGAATTAAATATACGAAAGAAATAAACATTCTTGTGTGCAAAATTTTAAACATAAATTTGATAGAGCAAAAAAGTAAATCTGGATCATATCTAAAAAGCAGCTTCATGTTCACGACTCATATGTTTCGAATTCGAATCCATATTTGAAACTGTTACGCGGAAATTTGTTAACCTAATAACGTTAACCTTATTAGACTTGTAAGGGAAATTTTGATTTTTATTCTTTTCTTCTGGTACTTTAAGCCTATTATTTTTTTAGTGGGAATAACACCAACTACGATTCCTCCACCGCCAGTTGCAAATGTTACGATCAACCGACCATTCCTTTATAACATAAAGTTAAACGGGGTTATTCTATTTCTGGGTAGAATTTTATCCGTAAGTTAAGGTCTTCCGAAAATGCTTCAATAAAGTACTGTATGTTACTTTTGTGCGTTTTTGTTTTGTAATTTGGAAACCAGAATGAAGTTTCAAATTTCTAAGGCAAAGATTTTAAAAGAGAGATAATGTAATTTTGTGCCGTTTACAGAACTGCATTGGAAAAAATACTATTTCCCACATGAATTTCTTTTAAACTTCATGCACTTCATTTTAATGGATCATGTTTGTTTAGTAATTTAATGTTTTATTCGTTCAAAGCTTAGCAAGGCCTGTTTATAACTTTATTGGGTTTCATTTTATTTTGATTGCTGGTTTAATATTATTCTATCAGTCTGATAAAAACTCTCAGAAGCATGGACATAGTACTGAACAGTGTCTATTTAATGCCTATTAACTTCTAAGGCCGTGTGAATACAAGCTAGGTAGTGCTGCGACATCTGTTGCGGAGAAGCAAAGCCACAACCACACAGCCCGTGTTTTGCCACTTTGGTTAGACATTTCCTACAGGAACAAAAAGCACTCTGCCGATTGACTAACCCTGAATGTTTCCAGCCTTGTTAGGTCGATGGAGCAAGTGCGGCAATGTATTAAAAAAAAGTTTGGAATTGATTAATTGTTGTTTTGCAGGATTTATAAATAAATCATTCTTTCTGAAACTAAGAAATAAATATGGACGATAACAATTATTTACAATTTTGGAAGGTAAGAGTACAGATATCTAACCAGAATATCTACGTTTTGAAAAGCGCAGCAGTGAAAGAACGGGGCTATAGGAGAGGCCAAGGAAATAGCACCCCAAAAACAAAACATTTTGTTAATACCTGAAAATAGCTGTATAGCGGATAAAATGGGCTTTCATTCAGAAATCATTTTTCAAATATATTTTATAGTTTGCAGATCTTTAACATCCCAACCACAATTTTGTTCACCCATTTCGAGTGTCCAACAATTTTTTAAGCTTTAGTTTACACTTGATAACGGGTAGTGATACAACTGTCCGGAACGTTGTGTAAGTTAAAAATAAAGACAATGGAAGTTCGACATCCTTTTAGTATTTCTACTGAATCAGTGTCTACCACCTTCAAGCAATTTTTTCTTGATACATCTGCGATATGATCCCTATGACCCCAAGTTATGACATTGGGATTTTACTCAAATATTAGTTAACCGCAATAAACAAGCAATATTTAATTAAAATATTTTTGGATAGCTAGTTTGAAGTCGAACGTTGGTGTATGTTAAATTAAATTAGTTAATTAGAACCAGAAACATAATTAAATAAATTAAATAGAGATGTAATTTACTGATTTGAATCGGGTAGTGCCGAAGAAAATTAGTGTGGTTGAAAACCGAAGAATTTTGATTTGTTGTGCAAAAGGGAAATCATTAAAATGTTTGATAGTTAATCAAATAAATTTATTATTTTAATTATAATAAATTGTATCTTTCCATTCGTATAATACGATATTACCTAGAAGTGCTTAATTTTCTTTTTGTATATTTGATTTATAGTGAACAGTAAGCTTCTAGCTTAAACTTTAGCTTGCGCGCAGAAACATTTATATTTATATATTTAACCAAAATAAAAATTTTTGGTAAACGTAACTTTTATTACCAATGGTTTTTTCAAAAATAAATTTTTGAAAAAACCATTGGTAATAAATTTTTGAAAATTAAAAAAATCACTAATTTTTGGAAAATGTTTAAAACTCTACCAAAAGAAATCAAGATACCTTAACATCTAATTTACTAGAAAAGGGAGTTATAGCTAATGTGAAAATGAATTTCGATTATTTTTTAACGCAAAATATGTTTTTTTTTTCAATTATTGCTTTTTTTAATACTTTGACAAGAAATTTAGGAAATTTCAGGATGAAGAAATCATAGGTTCATGGTTGAAGAAATATAATAAACTAAAAAACATACTAAAATTTCATTTAACAGGTAAGGTAAGGTGAGACGAAAGTTTAGATGTTTTAAGATTTTTCAGATATTGTAGCTAAATTAGTCTCCTTTTAGGTTTTAATTTATGGACTTTGCCCTGTCAAATATTGGGCTGATTTTTAGTCTCTTTAAACATAAAGCCAGTGATAGAAAACAGCAAAAAAGCAACCCAAGTCAAAATATGAGTAACAAACAATTTAATGAAATTGCTTTATAAAATTCCCTAACACAAAAAAAAATTGCCGCCATGATAGCAATTAATTAACATAGTACCAATAATTTCTCTGTCCTGAAATTGTCACTAATATGTTACTAAAATGTGGTAAAAGAAAGGTCTTATTTAAATGAAAAATACTTCTTAAAATGATTTTCTCAACAATTACATATTGCATAGTACACATTCTAGCCCGCGATATTCGAATTTTTCTTGGTGTATTTTGATAAAAATTGAGTTTTTCTAATTTTCAAAAACTAAATTAAGATAACCTACTGTTCGGAAAATACACTTAAGGCGCTGAAGAAGTTTATCAGCATGTGGACACATGCTTTATCGAGTGAAGTGCAATTTTATGGTCACAACCGACAAATAGTAAACTACCATCAGTGGTTAAAATCTACCAGAAACCATCGGATCGCTTCAAACTCGCGAAAAAGACGGAAAACTGGCACTTTTCATGCTAATGGGATATTAGGGAGTAGAAATCAACTGTTATTGGGCAATGTTGATCCTGTTTATTTAAAATATAGTTGTGAAAATTGAAGAGGTGGCAAACCTAATTACTATTGAAGATAAGGATTCCTCTACCACGCTGACTGCATTACCCGCAAGCGGTTTAGTACATCGGCGTCTCGCAATGTGATGTAGGTACATACAATTAGCTTAAAATAAATTGAAATGGAACGCTGTAGCGCGATCCTCGTTCCTCCTCCCTTTAATTACGTATCTGTATGACTAAACAGATAATATATTGTTTATATCGATGTACGTAAGTAGGTAACGTTAATTAAATTTTAATGATTAAAGTGTGGTTTCGGCGTACATAATAAATCAAAGTTATATTCTAATTAAAGTGCGCCGGTTAAACGTAAAGGTGTGTGTGATTTATTGATTAATTAGAAATTAGATACGTGCCGGTTAAATTCCAGATATATTAATATCAGCCACAGGGAAATAGGGAATTCCAAAAATATACGTTAATTTTCGGTCCTTATTGGACGGCGGGGGACGGTGGGAGAATTAGTTAATGAAAATAAAGGACATTGATTATAATTAAATAATTTAATTTGTATAGAGTAATTATATATCGAATCCGGGGAATTATTTTTCTTAATTTGTATCTCAACTAAAATATATTTGTTGCAAGAAAATTCTATTTTCCAGGCTCAGTCTTATACTATGAAAAGAAATACCATTACCATTCTACATTATTTATTGCAAGGGGTATACTATCTACAATTATTATTTATTTGCGAGGACTTTTCGTTGAAGTAACGAAAGTGAAAAATAAATTTTTTATATGGAAACAGCAACTTGCGATATTTAATTAAACGAAATGTAGCGAAAGTCGACGTTTTTTGTAAAATAAAATTCGCTATCTTCAGGTCGGTTTCTTTGCGTGGGCAGTCATTTTACAATTTCGGCCAAATATGGGCAACTTTTGTATTGCTTATTAAAAAAGATATTCTTCATTTGTAGTACATGGTGGTCTAAAACCTACAATATCCAGACTTGTAAGGTCAAGAGCATATTAGGTGTAACCTTAGTGATGGTGAGAGCTTCTACAATGGTTGAAATGTAATGCCATATTTTCTTACCTTCTCTCTTTTTGCACTGACAGCTTCTTCTATCTGAGCCGATATCTAAAATAACCCTTTACTTGAAGAACAATAGGTTTTCCTAGACTCAGCAATAACATTAAGTTTGATCCATTACATAGATAATAATTTAATTCCTGTATACCCTGAAACACCGGAACAAGATATTCCGTCCCCATTCAGATAATAATTTATCTATTATTCACATTCACAATAAGCTTATATCATAGCGGCAATACAAATGGCGATGTGGTTACTTTCGTCAAAAAGATTAGGCTTCCGGGAATTTAAGATTTACTTGCAGCAAATAAATTTTAATTTGAGGAAATATGGTAACATACCATTAATTTCACATTGCTTTCTTGCAGGCAATAATGTTTTGTATTCCAGTTAATAATAAACGTACGTGATGTTAAGAATTCTTTAATTTAGGGAAATTACTTAATACATATTTTGTTAATGTTGGTTTGTAGAAAATTTCAGCACAACTTTATTGGTGCAATAAGAATTTAATTTACAAAATTGTGGATTGAATTAAATATTTTGGTCTCAACAAAAACTTATTTAATGTGAACGTAATTTTATTTCTATTAAAAGGTGCCCCAAAATTATAGCAAGATTTCAATTGTGTTGACAATGAAAAACAGCGTGACGGCTGACATTTTAAAGTTAATAAAAATATTACACGAAAATAGACTAATACGTCTCTAACAAAGTCTAATATTTACGTTCGAAAGTGAACCGAACCATTTCCTTGTATTTCAAATACAACCGCATTAAAAATGTCTCCCTGTTTTCATTAATTGCCAAAATAAAAGCGCTCAGCTAAGGCGGCCATGTTTAAATCGTGGTAGCAGTTATTTTACATGAACCATGTAATTATTATGCTATGCTTATGCCCGAGACATATCAACACTCGTTTTGACTCAATAAGACCTTGCGGCATTGAACAATCAACATGGCCGCTGACAGCTCCTTAATTCGAGAATTTTCAATGTGGATGCGGCTTTTTTCAGCATTTTTTTGTGAAAATGAGATCGCTTATGGCATAAAGTAAAGGTTAACGTGTTCATATTTGGGTCCATGCACACAAGATTTTCTGTACGAAACCATCATTGACAGTAGTTACGGCTCTTATATTGCGTAATTCTATATGCTCAAACATTTTAGTGAACAGGTCTGTTTGTATGATTTAATATGGTTTGTTTTTTAATTATTTAATTAAATAAAAAGCGAATTCTAGTGCATTAGCAAGTTAACGGAATTATGATATTTAATAAATAAGATTCAATTAATTCTATGTTTGGCAAAAGTGTTTTTGGAAAGGAAAGAAAGAAAGGAAGAGATAATCGGTTTCTATAAAATATATGACAAATTAATCTATTCTTTCTAGCATTCTACATCGCCTATAAAATAACCTAAATCGCTCCCTGGGTGCACAGTCACAAAATAACAGTTCCGAGAAAATCAGTGATTTAGGATAATAAAATTTGAAATATTGAGATAATTCTTACAAAATTGAAGTCTTTATAATTATATATTGATTTGTATTATTCTCTATTTAAAACAAAAAAAAATATTGTGTGAGGTTCTTTTTTGAACTTTTTTAAATATTGCTTCGTTATTTTTTTTGCACTCGTCAATTTCACAAATAAAGTGCAAAAATTCTCAAAAAGAAGTAGATCAAAATTTTAACATCATTATATATTATAGAAATACCTATAAAAATACAATGCGTACAATACAGGTTCATTTGAGAGGCAGGTACATAGTAGTAACTTACAAAAAGTCCAAACTGGAAATAACTAAAACAATAATAAACGTGGCTTTATAAACTTTGCTAAGTAAATAACGACAAAAAACTATAACTATAACTGAAAAACAACCTATAGTTTTTGATACACATCGAAGTAAGTATTATTTCTAAAATAAGAGACACAACTGTCAGATAAGTAGTCTTTTAACAGGTAAGTAATAAACAACAACGGACCCTATAGTTTTTGGTAGAGAGCTATTATTGTTAAGATTATAAGAAACAAGAATTGTCATGCTATGTAAACAAAAGCGAAGCTATTTTAAAGTAAAAAAAAAAGTAAAAGAGACAAACTGACATAGTTTTTGGAAAATAAACAAAAAGTACTATTTTCAAAGCATATTTCAGGCTATTATAAAAGTGACTGTTTTTTAATAGCATTCCTTTTTAGCAAATCCATTAAGTCATTAAACTTTTTCTTTGGAATTGTTATGACATCTCCATAAGCAAGGGTGGACATTTTCAAAGTATTTAAAATTCGCGTCTGTTCGCATTTTTCTTTGTGTAATACTTCTGCCTCTGTCGTCAGTTTTCTATTTTGAAAACACACTCGTCATTTATTTTGACCATATCGTCAGAACTGTCCCTGATTTACTAGTTTTTTAAAACCAAAAAAATTGCCGCAATTCATCTTGACGACTTTTTACCAACTTTACGTATTCTGCGGTGATCACAGACATACTGGGTTATGCGCTGATTTTGCGCGTAAGATCATTAAAAAACAATAGTGGCACTAACTCTAGTAGCTATTGTCAAATTGTCGAATGTCAATTTTCAAAACCCTTTGGTTTTAAAGTTATAGCATACTGACAAATAAAAACATGACTGAACCGTGCGTTTGCTATCTGTTACATTACTATGAGCTGAGCTTCGTCTAATCTCCTTTCGATGACCAGTGCTGGTTTAATTCAACTTATTTATTATCCATACCACAGACAAGATATCGACGGATATAAACAGTGGTCGTGTCGCCCGTGAAATATTTAAAGTCAGGCGCATAAAAATTGAGAAGTTTATTTTCTCGAAAGGATCGAGTCAAGTCCGACAGGACATTTTACATTATTAAAGGAGGCCGGGAAGAATATATACGCCTGTGGGAAAAATTACCCATCCCCCGGCAGCGCTTTTTACCTATTGGCGAGAACGATACGTTTCTTTCAATTGATATGTAAATAATTAAGTGAGACATTCAATTGACGAAAGGACATTCGGTTGCTATTCTACTTCCTATCTATGACTCATGCATAGTAAAAATATTCGGACAACATGTTAGTTTTGTTTTAAAATAAATACTTGTGTACACAGGATTAATAATAGAAATATCTTTTTTTCCCTTTTTCCCTCAACAGACAATGCTGTCAGAGAACAAGAAAAAGAACTTTCAAATCATAGAATTGGTAACAAATTCTTAAATATCATGCCCTCAACATAAAGCAATTTTAAGCATTTCTCTCGATTGCTTCGGAATGCTTTTTCAATTTCATCCACTGACTTAAATGTCCGGGCAAATCTGTAGACATAACCTTACCATGTATTGGGATAATTATTTTTTCGTCTATGTGTTGTATTAAATGTCTAGGCAAATGTATTAAAAATTATTCTAACTTTGTTGTATAGTAATAATATTTGCATAACATGTATGTACGTATGTATGTATCTATTTATGTATGTATGTATGTATGGTACACAGTAAAACAGCAGAATTCTTGAAAACTATTAAGAGTTGGTCAAGTTTAGTATATTATTAGTATTTACTTAAAAATGAGAAAAAAAAATAATAAAAAATTAAATTCATTACGCTACTAAGCAGCTTTTGTTTAATCAATGTATTGCATTACATTACAATTAAAATACAAATTACCCCCCTAAAGAACCCAAATCCCAAAGTTTCATACAAAATTTAAAATGTAAACGTTAAGTAGGAAAATCCAAAATAATTTGAATTAACTAGTTTGGATAATTACAAGTTTGAAAAATGTGTTTTAAATAAGAGCAAATAAACCGTATTTTAACTTACATAATAAACGCAAGCTATAAGTTTAAAGTGACTTCATTGACTATAAATTTTATTACCAATATAATTCCACTTTGGTTATTATTAAATTAAGAAACTATTAACTACAAGAAACAACTTAAACGATATATTATTCAACAAGTTTGATAAATGCCATTTTAACCACAAATTTGCTTTGGCACGACCAGAGCTAGTGATTGGTAAACGAGTAAAGAACTTTATACACGTATTGCATATTACACTTTTCACTAAGTGAAGTGTGACGTGACACTAAGTATTCAAAGTTTTAATGCTACCAAAAACATCCGATCGCTGGCAACCGGTAACTGAAGTACCGAACCGCTTGTAGTAGCTGGCGACAGTGTTTAATGGATGTTTCGCACGCCTTATCAGTGCACAATTGCCTACTTTACAGTAGGAAGTAATGCAATGGCAATATGTTTTAATGTTGTAATTATTATTCATTTAAGAGGCTATTTTCATTAAAAAACATTGTTCAGTTATTTATTTTATTTATACTAGTAATATCGGAATTCCATAATAATGTTTTCACTAGGATCTTGTTTACAAGTTTAATCAACTGACAATTAAAATTACAAAGGAATCTTCCTAGGAAATATTTCGATACGTACATTATATTTTACGAAATGCAAAGGTCATTTCTGACGGCAAATATTAAATATGTATATCTAGTATCGCGAGGCTTAACAAAAAATCACGTCCTATTTTCCTAGAAATTATTGAAATAATGGGAAAGTGCGTTTCGCTGCAAATAGCCCAAAATAGCCAATTGTAGTATAGGTCGAAGATGTTATTGTAGTGAATAATTTTCCAATGTTGCTTGGTAATTTTTTGAAGATCCGTCCCATTGCATGTTTTCAGCAGAATTTTGGTATTATGTCGCTCACAAAAAAATCCAGCCTGCAAAAAATTTCCTACATTTATATTTCCTTTCATTACATATACTTCAATATATTACTTTCTATCATTATGAAATTATTAATAAAAGAAAAACTGTCAGAATATCTCGCTGCAATACAAAAAGAGGCAGATTCTTAATAAACTCGGAAAATATGTTGATTATCTCGGATATCTCCCCCTTCCCATTCTGGCTAGATTCAATTTGCAACCGAAATTTATGATTAAAGTTTGAACGACTTTGTTCCAAATCACTTTAGCCAAATTGTGCGCATTCTCTTTATTCGCCTATATCCTCATTTAATCCGTTTAAATGTTATTGGTTAAATTTACTAGAAATGTTTTAACATATTCCGAATATTTGAGTAAGCTAGCCAAATTATTTTGCATCGGACGTGTTCAAAGAACTTACGGCATTGCAGATGTTCTATTACCGCTGCTGGCGGAAAATCGACTGGATATGTGCTGAGAGTTATCTTCACTCGTACGGGGATATTACTCGTTGTTTGGTGGAACCTTGAACATAGGAATTTTTTTAAGATTGATAAGCTTTTCTTTAGGGAAAAGATCAGTGTACAGATTGGACCAACTTAACTTTTAATTCATTGAAGATTATTGTGTTAAATTTTGCATCCAACATTCAGACCAAAATTACTAAAAAGAAACAGTTATTTTTACTTACTTCATCTAACTACGGGATGAATTATTGATTAAGAGTTTGTTTGGTCCCTGTGGTGGATTGGGCATGGCAATGGGAAACGGAAGTAGTAGACGATTAGACAGGGTATCTCATATAAGTCTCTTACAGCATCTACCACTCTTATTTTAGAAGGAATACCCAACACATGATTTTATTTTTCTATTTCCGAGAAACTTTTAGGTTGTTCTTCTTAGTTTACATCAAAAGTCAATTAAACTACAAAGTTCTTTAGAGTTAATGTTAATGTGGTTTATTTTCGAACTGACTACCGAATCTGACAAGACTTGATTTGGATTTTCACTTCTTAAGCCGTACATTTTTATTATTGGCAACACTACCCTATCCATTTGTATCTTCCCTGTTGATAAATGCTTACGCAGTAGAAGGAAACAAAGGAATGGCAATTAACATTTTTACAATTGATATATCGTATACGAAGTGCCCCAAATTTGATGACCAATTACATTACCTTTAAACTCGATTTTTTTTCCATTTTTTTAAAATTAAATTAAATTAAATTTGAATAGAACGTGAAAAAGCTTAAACACAAAAAGTTTGGATTACAAAAAAAGATTAATACATAACATGAAACGTAACCTTCTGAAGCCATTGCAATAATTGCTTTTCATGCGGTTCATACATTGAATAAACTTTGTCTTTATGAAACAGATCATCGAGATCACTATTCAAGAAATGCGCTCTAGTATATGCAAACCTAGAGTACAGAATTTCATTTTTCTATGTCCTTCTGCAAAATACCTAATTATACACCTATCTAGTGTGCGGAAAATGTCATTTTACGGAACCGAGCCACTTCGGATATTTCCGGGATTTTACCGCACGGCTTTCGGAACAAACGGATGTTTTCGCAGATATTCCTGTTGTTTTGCAAAAATGTACCCAAAAATTAACGTAAACTAAAAGTGTAGTACGCAACACGTTTACTAAACTTTTTAAGTCACTCGTTTATGCTTTTACCACACTTGTTGGAGTACAAAATACAAATAAGATAGATGATCTGGATGGCTAGTTTCAGAGAACCTTAACTTCTTTAAAGTAAAAAAATCTAAAAATATATCAGATTTGATTGACTTTTAACGGAAAATATGGAAAACCATTGAAAGTAGGGAAATGCATAGCCAAACAGACGTAAATATAAATTGGACATCACACCTCATACTTCATAGGTGTTACAGGTTAATAAAATATGTGTAGGTTACCAGATGCATGTAGAGATTTAAGCGAGATATTACGACATAGAGGGTATCCAGATGATCATGCCTTGCTATATATAGTTGTGGACTTTATACGAAACGTTGTGTTAGTAGTGTGGTAGTTGCATGATATGCACTGTAAGTTGAAATGGATAAAAAAATCTTTGTACTAGGCCCATACGTTGATCAATTGATATTAATTGCCCATATTGTTAATATCCTGAAACTAGAATAGATACAGATATTAATATGTAGTAACAATAGTGGTGGGTACCCTGTTTAAAACATAATTGCTATAATAAAACAGTGCTCAGGCAGTTTTTGTTATATGTTATCTATTTGGTTTAACCACTGTAAGTTACTACTGGAGAAAAAAGTGCAGTAGCCACATTTCTCTTGAATTTTAAAGTGACAAATATGTGATGCAGTTTTACATACAAAAATTAACTTTTATTTTTCAAACGCGTGTCTGAGTGTACCGGACCATCTTAATTCCGTTCCACCATCCAAACGGACAAACAAATTTTTTGCTTTTTTCTTTTCGTTTTATTGTTCTGCCTGGGGAAATTTCTATCCCGCCGCACTTGAAATCGCGAAGCGCGCGATTTCGAACCAATAAAGGCAAATAAATTGAATGTATAAATATGCGATACAGAATAACGAGGTCCGTCAATGGTATTTTGTCAAGTGGAAGTTTACGTAGCCTTTTTAACGATGGGGGTATATTTAAACGAAAAAGAGAATTTTCCAAGTGGCCCTCGAAGGGATCGCCGGACCGGTGGTAGTTATGTCGACTGGTTCGGCCATCTCCAGGCTAAACGAAACAACAAAAATGTTCGAGTAGATTTTGTGCTATCCAAATGGCTGTATTATTTTAATATCTTGCCTTGCAAAATTCAATTAGACGTAACGAACGAATCAAGGATAAAAATAAGTACTTATTAAAGATATTATCTTGAATGTGATTATCTTCAATTCAGAACGTCTAGTTAGTTGAGACTCATCTCTTCTTGTCTTTGAAGGTTTTTCTTGTTACTTTCGAAAATCGATGAAATCGAATTTTTCGAAAGTGCGCTCTATTAAAAATTTTATATCTCAGTAACGGTAGATCCTACGGGATCTCCGTTGGTACAGAAATGATCACCGTCGAAAAAAAAAATATTTTTTGTCTGTTTGTCCGTTCTCCGTTCTTCGTTCTGGTCTTTTGATTTTTCCTGAATAACTTTCGAACCGTTGGAGCCACAAAATTGAAATTTTCCTCCTTTTTAACCCTCTACGAGGCACATCAGCTTATAAGAAATGGACTGTTTTTTGAACCTTGCTATGAAACACGATAAGTGTCCGAAATTTGAAGCAATCGACTTCATATTTGACACATAAATGCAGCTTTGCCCCGCGACGGAACCTATTGGGGGGGCTGGGAGGTCGGGAAGTATTCTAAAAAAATAAAATAGCTCGCGTGCAAGCGTCTACAAAAAACATCATTTTTCAAAAACTGTTTATGAGACCAAAAAAATTCTTGAACCAGTAGAAGCAGAAGATACGGCTCTATAAACTTTTATTCTTGACAATTTATGAACTACTGTTTTATCACCTCCGGCTTATATTGTGGAGGGCACGGCAAGAACGATTTTATAAGGAAAATAGAGCGGGTGGGAAAGTAGCCTCTTAACTACTTTTGAATCAGTTATGTAATAAGAACATAACAAATAAATTATACCTGAGTCTCGACCCTTTCAGGAAAAATCGCATCATATTTGTAGTTTACCAACTAAACTACAAATATGATACAAACGTCAATATAACAACGTCAATATGACAACAAATAATATTAAATAATGCAAATTCTTCAATTTCTTCAAGTGTAATGTTGATACTACGAGTATTTTTAGTCTCAGTCAAAATCCCCAACATGGGGGACACTCAAAAAAAAACAGAGTCAGCCAAGTTGCAAAGAAATAACTTTCTGTCGACTTTTCGCCTGCTATTTTAACATTACATTATTACATGATTACATGTATAGAATACAACGTCAACTTCGGGGAAGAACCTACCAAAGGCTGATGTAAAAACTTGGGGTTCAAAATTTTAATTTAATTAATTTGTTTCAACTACTTGCCAAAATATTAATAATAATATATTATGCAACGAGTTGGCGCTGGGCACTTTGGTCTTCAGTTTGTTTTAATAAAGTAATGTGTAAAAAAGAAATTCATGCACGTGTTGCGAACTATGACCTATGACTTTCAATCTGTGACTAAATTATCGGAAAAGCTCAAATACTATTAAGAGGACACTCGTCGTTCAATGGCCATGTTTATATATATATATATATATATATATATATATATATATATATATATATATATATATATATATATATATATATATATATATATATATATATATATATATATATATATATATATATATATATATATATATATATATATATATATACATATATATATAACTTTTATATATTTTATATATATTTATATATAAAACTTAACATTTAACAAGAAAGCATGAATGACACGAGAGATTATGAATAAATCGTTGTTACAATTTGACAGAAAAATGGCCCTACAAAAGCGAAAAATTTTATTATTCTTGGATAACTCAGCATCGCACCCCCATGAGGTAAAATTATCCTCCACCTCTAGATCAGGGTATCATATAGAATGTTATATTCTATTATCCTTGACTCCTACTGAAGCACATTTTATCATTTATAAGTCTGTAAATATTTTAGAAGCACTTTATTTTATTAAGTCAGTCTGGAATAAATTTTCGTCAGATATCATACAAAATTGTTTCAACAAAGCTGGTTTTCAAAAAAATTATGATGTTTCTACATCAATGGAATTAGATCCAAAAGATAATATTAGACTATGTACGATGCTTGAGATGAAACGATGTGTTACATAAATGAACATAACGTAAGAAACTTTTGGAAACTATGTTGAAATCCACAATATTACAGCAACTGAGGAGACTAGTTTGAACATTGAAAATTCAATTAAAAACATGATAGAACCTGAACCGGAAGAAGACAGCGATCAAGAATATGATAGTGGGGAACCTAGCACAATTAACGGCAATAATGAACCCTTAAAAATAATTACAGATATAAAAGTTGTTGCCAAAGAGGACGTCTACATTGCATTTCAACGCCTTAAAAATTTAGATCATTTTCAGTCAAGTTTGTTAAAGCAAAAAACATAAATATGCCTCAGATTAGTATCTTAGAGTTTGTAAATAAATATTTAAAGTTCATTGGCCTACTTTTTTTTTCTATAGTTTTTTGTATATTTTTAAAGAAATAAAAGTAATACATATTTACGATTTATGTTTTTTTTTCATGCACCTCTAATGAGCAGAAACCTCTAATAAGCGGACAAAACTAGAGTAACCATGAATGTCCGGTTGTGGGAATTTTCACTGTATATTACGGCACTAACTAAAACTCCCAAAAAAGAAAACAAACTGCTGCTAAAATTCAAAACCGGTTTAACGTACGGGCGACTCGGGAGCTATACGATTTCGAAACTGCTTTGTGAAGTCTTACTCCTAATACTAATTACGGGCACCAATTAGCTTTAATTAAATACCAAGCCGGTCTAATATCTATCGCAGTTAGTCTTGTTCGGTTCTATAGCGTGCTTCGAACTTGTAACAAAGTCATAGGAGTTTTGCTCGCAGTGATTGCTCCTAACTCAAGTTTTGCATTCTTCGAACTTATTAGAGATACAAAGTTAATCAGAATATATCATAAAAGAAAGGTATTCTTAGATGGGGTGGTGTAATTTTTGATCCAATGTTTGATTCAAAATTCCAAAGTTGAAATTGATTTCGAATGGTTCTGGTAAACGATGCGAATCCAAAAATTTTCTCAATTCAGCAGAACATTTAGTAAGGCACTTAACATAAATCGGTCTTTATCTCAAAAAATATAGTAATAAGAATCTAGGTCTTATGTACATTTCAATAATTTGTTTTTTTTAAATGTGTCACAACTGCCGGGCAAATCAAAAAGAGGGATTGTTACGTACGTGACGTGATTTTGTGGAATTCAAGTTCTGGCTGAGGTTATTTTTTCATTCGATGTTTAATATTCGAAAAACGAAAATAACTCTTTTGACGTTTTATACGTTTCACTACTCGGCATTCGAAAACATGGAACACTCTGGAAAATTATAGATCATGCCAAATATACTGTCAAATCATAAATAAATAAAATAATAAAGTTTGTAAAGTCCACGGACGGCATTCGGTTTAAAAAAATTAAATATTTCCACTCTCATCCCAAGCTATTATCTGCGCATTACGGTCGAATATCTGCATTCGATGAAATACGGATATAATGAAGCTAATTGGACAAAAAGTCGAAGGCAGCCAGAGAGGGGTCCTCCCGTAGTAAATGCGAAGCGAACGGAACATCGTTGTCCATTTCCCAGAGGCCACTTTCTCTATTTTCCTTGCCGGGCAGGTCATAACGTGCATGACTGGTCGCCGGACGTGCTCGTTATACATACAATAAATATGGACTAATAGAGCTCCCTGTTCAGTACGCAAACATCGTTATTTCAGCCAGATATCTATCTCCTCTCCTTCAGGTGATTCGAATGAATTCATCATGTTTCTTTTATTTACTTTCGCTGCGGGATTTTTCTTATGTCGACCCGTAGTGGCCCTATACGGATAAATCCCGTAATAAATAATGCAGCATTTTATTTATTCCGTATGCCTCTGGACGTTATTTTTACTAACACGCTAATCACTATTGATTTATGCCATGGACACCGAGAAAATTATGGTAAAGCGAAAATAAGTGTGCCTTGCAAATACAAAAAAATTATTGAAATTTTTGAACAAAAACTTTCGGATCCTCTAAAATATTCTGAGTAACTTTAGTTGACATCCCCTTATACCTATGCACAGGGTGGTCCGTTGAAGAGGGGCATATAACTTATCTCAAAACCTAGGGGGGTTACAAAAAAAAATTAAATACAAAAGTTGTTTCTATTAAAATGGCTTTTATTTTTTTTCTTCAAATAGGCACCTTTTTATATACAGGGTGATGAAACTCTCTACATTTTATTGCATTTTTGGATAATCCTTTCAAAGACAAATTCAACGATATGTGTGAGTATCGGTCTGTGATGCACGATCATTTTCAGAATTTGGGTCATGTTTAAATAACCATTGTTAGGTGGCTTATCAACTTTTTAAACTTTTTTCTATCTACTATTTTTACGAAAATAATGCTTCTCTTTAGGCAATGATAAAATTTAAAATATATTCTTAAAATACGCGGTGTTGATATGCTTCGCAAAATGATACTTTTCTATATTTTCTTAAATGAGACACACTGTAAAATTATTGGATTTTTGAATACCTACTGACTTGCCGTTTTGGCTTTTGTTCATAATTTTGTTTGATACCATTGTGCAGGAATTTCCTAGTCATTATGTTGCTACATACGCGGACGATGCGCTCGTCACAACCTTAAATGTTAGCTTAGATATTTTATCCAAAACCTATGCGGTAAATAAAATGATAATTTTTTTCATTGATAATGGACTCTCTTTAAATGAATGGGAAACAGAAATGATGCTTTTTAGTATTTTTGTTACATTAGTAATAAAACGGTTAAACAAACCAGAGTTGTTAAATATCTAGAAGTTTTTATCAACGAACACTTTACGTGGACTAATCAAGTTGATTGTTAGTTAGTAATTAAGAAACTGTCAGTTTATGCGTATGTACTTTGGCAATTAAGATATAAAGTTGATATTCAGCTTTTGTTACTTTACTGTTATTGTTAAAAAAATACAAAAAAGTAGTGGCCTTAAAAGTGCACTTAAAAATAATTTAGTAAAAAATACTTTTTATGCTATAGATGAATATCTAAATTGCAACGCCTTCGAGTTTATGCCTTAATTATCTATTTAATTTTAACACATACACTATACTTTTTTAAAACTCAATGGAGATAAAAATTTGTCTTGTCTTGTCTGATCAATGGTTTTCGAATCATAGCTTTAAAGATTTATTGATATCATTGAAAAAGAGTACTTATAAATGGCTGGATAGTTAAACTGATATCACTGGATATACATGACGGTGCGTATGTTTCACCCTACCTTGTTTTATTTTTCTGTAGTTTTTATTATATAAATGCATAGATATAAATAATGCATTGAATATATATATATATATATATATATATATATATATATATATATATATATATATATATATATATATATATACATATATATATATACAGTGTGTCCAAGATAAGGATGCGCAGCATGGGGATCTCGGAAACTATAAGAGATACAGTGTCGGTTAAATTAGACAAAAGTTGCGCATTTTGATACCGAACAAGATCCCGTTTTACAAATTTGAAAATTCCAAGCCGTTCCGGAAATATCCGAGAAAAACCGAAATATTGCGATTTCGTTTTTATTATTTTTTAAAGCTATTTGAAAAGATATGAAAAAACGGAAAACACTTTTCCATTGGCACTTTTTAATCTCTCCAAATTGACGTTAACAAATTTTCATTACAGCGTTTCGATTCCATGGAACCACCATCAACTTTGATTTTTCTTATGGGACGGAAAAAAAGTACACACAGTATTAGGTTGTGCTTTTCATTGCGAATTCAACGATGTACGATACAATACGGTTACTTATGTTTTTATCCAGAAAAATGGCTTTTTAATACATTTCTAGTATTTTATTGTAGTAGGCCATGAGATCCGAACGATGAAAGGCAAAAGAAAATGGTTGACAAGTTCGAGTTAATGTGTTTATTTATTTACTAACTCTAACTGTTCATTTAACATAACAACAAAATCCAACAAGTTAATGAAAAACAAATTCTATAACAAATGTTCGAATAAATGACCTCCATTTTCTAGGCATAAGTACGCCCGTCTCACGGTAGACTCCAAAACACGACTTAACATTTCAGGAGTAATTTTATTAAACGCTGCTCGTACTGATTGACGTAATTGTTCCTCGTTGTCAAAACATTCTTTGAATACCTCATTTTTTATGTAGCCCCATAAGAAAAAGTCCAAGGGAGTTAAGTCCGGGGACCTTGGAGGCCAAGGTGTTTCACTGTAAGTCCCAATGTATTTTCCATCAAACCGTTCAGTTAAATATTGGCGAACTTCTCTGGAGTTATGGGCTGGGGCACCATCTTGTTGGAACCAGCAGCCTTGCACAGCGCCTAGCGGTAAATCATCTAAGGCATCTTCTAAATCGTGCCTCAAGATGTCAAGGTACCGCTCGGAAGTTATGGAATTATTATAGAAAATAGGGCCTATAATCTTGCTACCAAAAATCCCACACCAAATATTAAACCCAAAGCGAACTTGATGTCTGGATAGTCTATTAACACGTGGATTTTGTTGCGACCAATAGTGTGTATTGCGCCTGTTATAAATACCGTTATTGGTCACCATACTTTCATCAGACCAAATCACTTTATATGGAAAATTAAAACTCTCATCACACATCCTGGTATACCACTCACAAAAATGTCTACGTCGTTCGTCGTCACCCGGTTTTAATCCTTGACATATTCTGAATTTGTAAGGCTTAAATTCATTTTTCCTTAAAAAACTGAGCTGTAGATTTAGCTACCCCATTCTGGTCTTCAATTTCTCTGGTAGAAGTTTGTGGATTTTCGATAACAGATTGTAGAACAATGTATTGGTTTTCTTCATTGGAAGGTTTTTGTCGGGATAATGCAGGCTTCTTAAATGATCCATATTCTTTCAGATTAAATAACAAACGCCGAAAAATACTCTTGTCAGGTTGTCTCCGCTCTGGGTATTTGTTAGAATACATACGCTCGGCTTCCACACAATTTCTTTGGCATCAGATGTAGCAAGACAGCATATCACATTTTTCTTCGTTTGTAAAATTACCTCCCTCCATTGTAGAACAAAATAAATTAGAAAAAGACAACAACAATAAAAATACAAAAACAATAACTAAAGGAATAAACTTATGATCGACTGATAACAAAGACAAATAACATTAATGTGTCATTGAAATTGACTGGATGTCATTTTGTCATGGCCTACTCCATTTAAATGCTGAAATGTATTAAAAATCCATTTTTCTGGATAAAAACATAAGTATAAGTAAATAAGTGTACTTTTTTTCGGTCCCATAAGAAAAATCAAAGTTGATGGTGGTTCCATGGAATCGAAACGCTGTAATGAAAATTTGTTAACGTCAATTTGGAGAGATTAAAAAGTGCCAATGGAAAAGTGTTTTCCGTTTTTTCATATCTTTTCAAATAGCTTTAAAAAATAATAAAAACGAAATCGCAATATTTCGGTTTTTCTCGGATATTTCCGGAACGGCTTGGAATTTTCAAATTTGTAAAACGGGATCTTGTTCGGTATCAAAATGCGCAACTTTTGTCTAATTTAACCGACACTGTATCTCTTATAGTTTCCGAGATCCCCATGCTGTGCATCCTTATCTTGGACACACTGTATATATATATATATATATATATATATATATATATATATATATATATATATATATATATATATATATATATATATATATATATATATATATATATATATATATATATATATATATATATATATATATATATATATATATTGTACTGTCTTAATTTGTTGTTTGTGAGTAAATTCTTTCACTTACTACCTACATATATAATAATTGTATACATGGGAAAATATAACGTTAACTTGGCCTTTTGGAATATGTTTAGTGTTTAGAATGACATTTTAGCTGTATTCGAAATTCGAAATGAAAAGAAAAGCGATTGCACAAATTTTCCCATCTGTGACAACTAAAAAAATCCCATAAGTAGCATTATATACCTTTTTAATATTACCTTTTTTTTCTCGGATTTCGCATAAATGTTTTACCTCCTGCATGCATGGACGTAAATTGGCTTTACATTCGTGAAAAACTGGAAGAAACAGTAGGTGTGATCATTTTCCCGTGAATTAAGGTGAATTCATTAACTAAACAGCTAACCAAAGTAGTTATTAAATATAATTGATTTTAGTACCCTTTCCATACTTTTCTTTACTTATATCCAGACACCCCATTTAAAGAGCGGTTGAACTTCAAACAATTACTAACGATAATGGATCCACTTTTCTTATACCAATAACGCAACCGAGCGGCGAAAAATTGAAGATAATTGTTTCTTTACGATTCGTCCCCCTCCCATAAGCGTCGCAATCAGCGGGGGAACAAAGTGTATGTGACGAACATGTGAATCGGGCCGGGTCCATATTATCCGTGCAATAATTGGGAATTCCCGGATCCACCCCAAATGAACGTCTCGTTAGTGAAAGATTAGCGTTGTGCGTGCCGGGGGTGTCTAATTTTATCTAGTTCCTTTACCCTCCCCCGTTCTGCCTGCGCGAAGCTGTAATTAGGGCTAGTCGAATCAGCCAGCAAAGCATCAATGTTCTCAGCAATTTGTCCGTAATGCCTTCGTTACTGCTTCATATTGTCTGCCCTTCGTAGAACAAGGTACAGTTCGAAACTTTATAATTGCTGGAACAATGAAGTCAAATAATCAGTCTCGGCGCACGTATTAATGAGGTCGGCGCCGATGAACGGGAGAATTCCGGACAGGGTTGCATTTTTTTTGCTGTTCCACATTTGCTTTGTAAAAGAATTAACAAATGTTCTTAATAATAACAACAATGGATGACATGTTATGATAAAAAAAAATAATAACCGTATCTCTACAAGAAGATACAAAATTTCCAAAACTAACCTAATAGTATAGCATAATTTATAATGAACCATTTATATATTCGTCATATATACATTATTTTTGGATTTAGAATTACAGCACATGTATATGTGTTACTTAATTTTAGTGGAATTAACATTATACTCACATTCAAATAAATAGGCAGGTTGTCTATCAGTAAGCAGTAAAATTTTTTGTTGGCGGAAAAGAGACCCAATAGCTTTCATATTTACGAAGCGACATATACAACCTGTTTATTTTTATTTATTTTTTTTCAAAGAAACTTTCACAGGCTACTGTAATACTATTTACAAAACTTCTGGATTCCTCCTGCGTGAGTTGTTGATAACGTTTCGCCAATCATCTTGCGAAACTTTAGCAAGTTCGACTCAACAACAACCGACGCAGGATGGATCCAGAGGTTTTGTAAAAAATATGCAGTTTCATATAAAAATGTGCCTGCTGCACGCATGTTTTCCAAGGTTCATAGTTTCCAAAAAAAATTGCGATTTTGTTAACTTAATTATTTATCACGACCAGATGATAATTATCATTTTCAATTGCGTCACAAGAAACTTAAGGCAGTGGAAAGTTATCTTTCACAAAAAGAAACTACTACCTGTACCATTTTTATCTTTCTCTACATCAAAGAAAAATAGGAATAAATATTTAGAGACAAAAAAGACAAAATGATCTGCTTTATAGGAAAATATAAAAAAAACTTCTTAAAAAGTTAGTAAAGTAACATCAAGTAACACTCTATCGCTGAGCATATTTATATTACAGGGCAATTCTGCTCTAGGCGTCTGGAAGTTGAATGCAGTGCAGATACTGCAGATAGTGTGACACTAGTCATTAGAAGACCAAAAGATGTGATAGAGAGAAATTTGGATATAGTTGTCGCAGCATACAAACAAACTAACACATATACAAGAACCAAGTAAATTTTGGAAACATTAAATGCTTTTTTTTCCACTTCCCTACTTCACCCGCTTATGTGGGATAAAAGAAACAAAAAAATTGGTAAATATTCAAACAAAATAGAACATACATGAACAAACGTATACTACTACGTAAAACAAGGGGGGAAATGAAACGTTGCTTATTAATGTTTGTTAACAAAATTTTTGGGTATATGTTGTATACATTTCATAACGTTTTTCTTAAATGAAGGTATTGCCTATCCCTCTCATATTTAATATATTATTATATATTATATATAATATGTAATATAATATTTTTAAAGAAAATAATTGTCTCACATCAAACACGCCACTTTCCAAGTACAGATCATAGAACGCACAATTTCTGTTGTTGCCATGAATTGCGTTAATGCACATTTTCGGGTGACATTTAAACTTTTGATGTTTGTACTATACTCATTTTCTGAAAACTAAATTCTAATTACGTATTAGCCATGGATATTATTAAAAACTGCATATGCACTGCTTAACAGAAGAAAAAAATACTTCATTTATGTTGTGATGTTATATTTTCTTTGATAAGTGTAGGAGACAGATAGATAAGCGTAAACAAATCCCTTTTTAGTGCAACATACTCAAACGAGAATCATTCACATGATAAATAATTTGATACTTACCTTTAAAAACATGTCATGAAGAGGATTTTTTTTCGTTTACACTTTTATTTTTTGACATAAACAATGAATTTAATTTAATTTAGTTTAATTAATAGGTCTATCCAACTAATTGCGTTGTGAAAGCTGTAAGGGATGTCAAATGTTTTGCAATTTCCAATCGGGAATAACAACTCCATCGATATTTGAGAAATTGCAAATTTTTAGGGAAATGCAAATAAATAAAATCTAACACAAATGACTGTCATTCTCATTCCTGAAGCAGAAGTTTTTCAAACCATAAATTCCCTTAAAGGAACATTGCTAAAAAAAGCGAATATTTTTTTTAAACATAATTTATAAGCCGAGATGTAAATAAATAGCATGTCGGTTTAAACTAGTAAGGTATTTGTGTATAGATTATCCTGAGTTGGATGTTACTGCATGATATTTTCATAGCTTGCTGGATGATCTATTTATTAGATTTAAAATACTGATGTTTCACACGTCACTTAGTGAATATGTGTGTTGTTTTGCAAACACTTCTTCAAATACTCATGTATTCAACACTAATACTTAAAGTGTCGATTATTAAACTTATTGGATAAAATACCATTATTTTAAAGGTTTGCTTATGAGGAGATGAAGTGCTTTCACGTAAGAAAGATTAGATCTAGATATGGATTCCTGAATTCTTCATATTTGTTATATTATTGCTGTGTATCTTAAAAGTTTCAAATGAGTATGTTGTATGAGTAAATTTTAGCCTAAGTTTCAGTCTATTTTATTTTAGTAGACAGAGCAAACTGTGACTAACAATTCTGCAAATCGTCAAATTGGATAACCCGAAGAGCCTGAAATATCTGATAATCATTACAGTAAACTATTTTTTGTCATATGATGGAAAAAATTTCTCTTGTTTCGAAATTAAAATAGTATTTTTGAGGACACAAGAGATATTAACAGTTCGCATTATGTAATTCTTTAAAGAATTCCTGAAATGCATACTATAAATATATTTACAAAAACTCTATTTTACTTCGGTAGTGTTCGGTTTCCTAAATTCTGCATTTTTCATTGCTTCGCCATTGTTCCGAAATTTCACCAGTACACTATGCGGTGAAGAATTTATTACGGCAATAAAAACGTTATTAGCCGGTGCCCTTCGGAATAGATTGGAGGAGGAAAATAACAAACAAGAAGTTAACTTCCATTTAAGGTAGTTAATCGGGCAAATCCCTGCGGAAAGCTCAATTTACCGTCGTGTAAAAAAGCAACGGCCATAAGATACTCACACCGATAAAATAAAGACACGTGATTTCCGGGTAAACCACACAGGAAATCCACCCCGACCGGGATCGGGTAGAAAAAAAAACGAAATTCCCTATCGGTGCTTTTTCGCATTGGTCATTATTAAACGCTTTGTTCAGCAAGAAAACCGACTTAGCTCCCAATAGCTGGCGAAATCTTCTTGTTATATGATCCCGACAATCGAGTCGTGGTAATCCTGCATACGTCGCGGGAGAATAACAAATGGACGGGAAGTTTTCGGGAAAAGGAGGCGTCGTCGGGTCCTGATTGAATCTCTTGCGGCTGTAGCATTCATTGCCATCGTGATTTTTATTTTGGATTCCCGATTTTTATGGCGCTCTATTGAACAAAACCTAACAAGTAAAAACGTCTAATTTAGATAATGCAATCCGCACAATATTAAAAGCAAATGTGTCAAGTTTTCGTAATAAAAAAATACAAAAAAAAATCTTTTTGTGCTTTATTTTTGGTTAGTTTCACGTTTTGTGGATTTGAATATACCGCGGAACTGCGTTAACTAGAGAGGAAGGGCACTAACAATCTGGTAAGCTCGTTATACCAATTAATACCTTCAAATTACGCTTCTGGCGCGGCATGATGTAACTGGGTACTTAGGGTGGTTCTGCTTCCTTTTAGACCTTTTATTTCCTTATCAAATCAAACAAGAACTAGTTTGTTCGGAAAACCAGTGACACACAATTGAAGATGAAGCGCGTGTGACGACCGCCCTCGCAACTGGGGACCGTCCATTCTAGACCATTCTAGACGGTCATGCTGATTAAGATCCACAAGAGAAAAACAGAGCAATAGCTCTAAAATTTGGCATTTGTGAGCAATTTATACTTTTCTTTTTGGTTTTGGGGTTTGCTGCCGGTATTGTGTATTTGTAACCGTTTCTTTGGAAGCTTATGCTTGAAACTCGTACTTTTGGTTTTTCCCTTTTTTGGAGATTTTGTTTAATAACAATAGACGCTTGCTGTTAAATTAAGGCCCAAATTTTTTTGTAGCTAATAGTAGTCCTTTAACGTTTTGTAATAATCAGTTTTCCACTATTCACTAAATTTTTCTATCCTTGTTTATGTTTCACCCACTACCCTTACCAACTGGGTCGCCAGGGCAGAATTAGGAGGTACCACGCAATTTTAAACAACTTTCGAGTAGTGACCACCCTCAATTTAACTACCTAGTTATCATTTAGAACTCTTTTTATGTTGTTTTGTTAGCCCGTTTGGTGCTAACAAGACGAAATGTATTCGTTACATTTTACGTGTGAGAGAGATGTCATCATTCTAAGGTACTGACGGCTTCTTCCTTACATACAAAACGATTTTGTAAAATTGAAAAATTATATATAGGAAAATCTCTATTTTGAGTGACACATTTAAAATTACATCGCGGTACAAAGAATAACAAACCAGAAAGTTCTTAAGCACCAAACCAAAACAAAGAAAAACACTTGCTTATTGACAACGAAAGACCAAAGTATTATGAACACACTATGCTAGAGGAAAAATACGAAACTTTGTTATTAGTGATAAAAGACAAGGAGGGAAGTCTATCTGCAAGCAGTAAAATTTTTTGTTTGTTTGAGACCCAATATGCTTTAATATTTACGGAAGGACATACACAACTTTAGCATAGATCGAGTTTCATATAAACATGTGCCTGCTGCATGCTTGTTTTTCAAGGTTCATAGTTTCCAAAAAAATGTTTTGCCGATTTTGATAACTTAAATATTTATTACGACCAAATGATAATTAAGAATTCCAGTTGCATCACAGGAAACTTAAGGTAGTGGTAAGTTGGATATAGTTGTGGAACCATACACTTACATAAACTAACATATATACAAGAACCAATTTTTGGAAACATGAAACATTAAATGCTTTTTTTCTGCTTCCCTACTGCACCGTTTATTAAAAACTCGCGTCTCTGCGCTCCGCACGTGCCAAATCAAACTTGTAGCTAAAGTATCAAATAATAGTATTATAATTAATAATTCAGTAATACTTGAACTGAGGTGGCTTTTACTTGATGAAAATCCATTTATCAAAATCAATAATAACTAAAAGTTCAGATTTTCACGAAATTATATATTATGACATGACAATTGTTTCGACAACACCGTGTGACATTTGATAAAGACACGGTGTTGTCGAAACAATTGTCATGTCATAATATATAATTTCGTGAAAATCTGAACTTTTAGTTCTTATTTATTTTGATTCAATAATACCTACAAATTTATCGCACCTAGTCTAATATTTGTAACGCATACGCATATTCCGATATAGCATTGCTCAAAAACTACATGTATTATTCAAAACCTGATTTTTCAAAAATGTGATTCAGTAGTGTACAATGGCACCTTTTTATCTTCAATAATAACGGACGCTTTATGTAAGTTATGTTAGTTATGCAACTTTGCAAAGTAAGAGAGCGATCTAGATGTATTTCAGGTTCCGTTTGAGATGCACTCACCCCCGTAAACACATTTACCAACGTCAAAAACACATAAGAAAGGAAAATCTGCAAATTATGTTAGTTATGCAACTTTGCAAAGTAAGAGAGCGATCTAGATTTATTTCAGGTTCCGTTTGAGATGCACTCACCCCCGTAAACACATTTACCAACATCAAAAACACATAAGAAAGGAAAATCTGCAACCTTCTAATTACGGACGGGCGGGGGTGGTTCGACCGAACCGAGCGAGTCAGCAAAGTGCCCCTTAAAGCGGCGGCGACAAATGAAGACACGTATCTGCTGCTGCCAGTATGCAAATCCCAATCTGCCGATAATAATGACTGTGATGCGTGGACTATTTCTTATTGAACTAATTTGACAGTGGTTAGTGGAACTGGCGGAACGCGCGGCTTCAGCTTTTCTAGTTACACGGATTGCGAAAGAGAGGCCCTTACGCCGAATTTGCGGCGGGGTCGAGTTTTATTACGACGATGGTTGGTTGTGTTTTAGAGAATTCGTCTGTCGGTTTTAAATCGAGAGGAATGGAAGGACGATCGCAAATTTTACTATAGTTTCTTTCTTTTTTCGTTTTCGAAACTCTTAGCAGGTACAAAATTTAGAATTAATTGCTCGCTTTGCAAGTATATTGTCTACAAATTTTTAGAAAATAAAGTATTTTTCAGAAATATTGGGGATTTGTTCAAGGGAAAATTATTATTTCATTATTTCAACTAACCAAAACAATTTTTTTTTAAATTTTACAAAGAATTTTTTGAGACGTAGATGTACGACGTAGGACAGTATAGATTTCTAAGAGGTTGGCAAAATTAAAAACATAGTGACACTGGAACATTAAAGAGAATCAGTGATCTCGAGGAACGATTTCGAACTTATTGCCTGTAGAGAACGTTTCAGTATAACCAGCACAATCGGACATAACTGCAAGTATAGTGTCAAGAACAGGCTTTGTGCTTGTATGCCGCCATATATACACTGCAATACGTTTAACCTTTGCACTCGTATGTCGTATATACGCGGCACACCCAGTCTTATCATTACAGCTGGTTGGTCGGTCTGTCATCCCCTAAGCTCATTTCTAATATTTTTAAATTGCTTTTATTAGTGTTTATTTTATATATGTTCATGTACATATTTCAACCACTTCAGTTCACATGTGCACCATTTTTGCATTTTGAAAATTACTCAGTTTTATAACTAACACTTTTGGTGTATTTTTATATTTCGAAAAAAAAAAAGATATGCGCAAGAAATTTTTACAATATGAAATTTTATATTGACGTGCTTAAAAATGATAGATTGTTATTGTTACAGTTACTAAAAGACGGAGAACCATACCTTTACCATCAAGTTTAAGCAGCAGTGAAGAAAACAAGAATACAACACAACCTGGTAATTTTGGTTCATGGCAGCACGTCACATGCCACGATCAGGTACAAGGCAGGATTCTGTTTACTTCTGGGGATTGTACAAAATCCATTGATTTTTTCAAGCTCTTTTTCACCGATGGGCTAATAATAAAAATAGTGGAACAAATAAATAACTACGATAGACATAAAATAGCACATGGTACAAGGCAGCAGGCGGGAAACTAGGTATACTTCTGAGACTTGCACCTGTAAGCCTAGACTACACATTGGTGACATCTTCGAACGGTGCTATACACTATTACCATGAGATGTAAGTTTTTTATAATTGTTTATAAATTAATTTAGATTTTATTTCTGTTTCTCTAACCTCAAGATTTATTATTTTTGTATGCCATCATTTTTTATTTAGTGTTTTTCTTTTTTTTTGTTTAGTTATTTTTCGTGTTATAGCTAAATACATTGTTGGGTTTTATTTAAATAAACATCTGCTTAAGAAAATATTTTTATAAAAAATCGCATAGTTTTTATTAAGCGATTTTTTTTAATTTTTATTTATTTTTATTTATTTTAATTTTTTTTTAATAGTCCGAGTACAGTCTACTCGCAAAAGGACATATATACGAATGCAAAGGGCTTCAGAAAATATTCCTGATTCTGGGAAATAATCTAATAACCTTTCTGGAAAACATCAGCTCCACCTTGCAAATTTATGTTGCAAAATTAATAAGCTTGCAGAACATTCTCATTTGTTTACCAAATTGATACAAGGATCCAACATCCATGAACCTGATTCACGGCACCAATAGTTGTACCTGATTCCTAAGCGCAATACCTGTGTGTCTCAGAGATCTTATCACACTATTAAAGTGTATAATGATATTTTTGGCACTGTTAAAGTATGACCATCAGCTAGGTCTTTTGAGAATTTGTCTGTTAAATTGAAGATAGTCTATTTCCCGATTGAATCTATCGATATATGGGTAGCTTACTTTGTCCGGGTAATTATATGGATATTCTTTATTTTTATGGGGGGTTAGGTGACGAGCTAAGCTGTATCAGGCCAACAACTGTCTTTATATACTTTTATTTTATCCCCTAAATTGCCAATAAAGACATTGAATTCAATTGAAATTAAAATATTTTCTTTTCGAAAACAGACGTCGGCTAGATTTTTTTACAGAACTAATCTAAGTAAGTACACTTGTTAGTTTTAACTTGGTTCAAAACTGGACTTAAAAAAATTCTTTACGCGACTAATGCCAGGCGACTAATTCCAAGCGACCAAACTTTTTCGCAAATCGACGTCACATTCCATTATTTTACGATGCTCGTTTTCGTCGAGGATTACAGACAATAAAAGAAATTACTTCGGAAGGTTTAACGCGCTCACGGAGTGCCTGCTGCGACAATGTAATAGACCCTGGCTTATTCATTCGACATCCGATCTTATCATTATCGGAAGGGGCGTTCCAATTTTTCTCTCCTTAATCGACGAATTTTTCAGAGGATTTGCACTTGTAGCGTTCGGGAAATCGAGATCGACTCGTCAAATAATTGGAATTTTAACGTTATATTCAGGTCGCCTTTACATCACGACGTGTACCTTTCTGGTAGTTTGTGTAATTTTTTTTTTCAAAACGAAAGATCAATACAACAATAATGTATTAGTTTCATCGAAATTAACAAAAATGTGAACCCAAGCCTTAGAAAATTTGTTTTTAGGGACCGAATAAAATAAAAGTCCATCAATAAAATTTGAATTTAATTATCACCTCAAGAAAATTCGACTGTTCCTAAGTAGATTAAATTTTTATTATGTTTTAGAATACTCATGATGCATAAACCTCGTAACCTAAAAATTGCATATCTCAACTGTTTATTCGTTCTATCTCAGAATCAATAGTGCGATCCCTCTTTTCTCAGCTATCGAAGTAAGCCTCTCTGCTTGTAAATCTCTCTGATTTAGATGCTTTTCGCTCTGTTATTCTCATTCTCTCTAAACATATTTTTTCCTTTTCCTTTTTCCTTGGTCTACTCTTTACTATAAGTATAGGGATAAATAGATAGAGAGAAAAGAGAGAGAAATGTTAAAAAACAAAAAGGCTTACTTCTATAACTGAAAAAATGGAGTCCCTAGTTCTTATATATTAATACTTTATACCTACAACAAATATATGAAATTTTAGATTTTCATTATCTATTTTATCTATCTATCTATTAATTTCACAAACCAGTCATCTCGAGGTAAATACAACGCGTAAATTTAGATAGTGGGGACGCTTGTTTCATCAACATGTATTATTGTATATGAAACCCTTAATTCACTAATTCACCGAATGATTTTATTCCAACGCCTATAGTCACAATTTTAATATTGTCCGCAATTCCATTTTGGTTCAGTTACTAAATTTTGGCAATTGAACAAATAGGTAAATCTCATATTTTTCCGAATCGATATTTTATTGTTCGAGTCCTACATGGAAACAGAGATTTTAAAATCTATTTCGCGCAAAAATCGTTTTCCCCCACTAATAACGAATTTATTATAAGGATAGTACGGTATCGAGTAATTTTCGTTTCTGTGAAGGCGGGATATCAAAACATTGTCGTGCGGCAAACCCTTCATAAACCAAATTACAGGGCAGGGAAAAAGTACACTCGATAACACAACTGGAAAAAATCTTATAAAACATTTGCAAATCCGGAGGTAACAGCTATATACAATTTACGAGTGAACTACCAACATGTGCAAAACCATGTTAAAAGTTAACTAATTTGTGAGGTGCACCGGTACCAATACATTGAATAAGTTTTGAACGTTTTAAATTAATTGAGGTGAAATAATCTAAATGGGCACACTTTGAAGGTATGTTAAGGTAAAAAGTTTTCATATTTTCCAAAAAAAGTGTTTCTTTAAATAAAAATTTGTTTTTTCTTTGTGGTTTTAGCTAATATATATTTGCTTATGATAGATAATATATACAGATTTATAAGAAGTTAAGAATTCATACAAAACAATGCTGTTCCTTGGCTTCTAATAATATTAGTTAAAATCTTTCTTCTGAAATATTCTGGCACTGGAAAGGGACCTTCCTTTTATTAAGGTGAAAAAAATTTATGTCGGCGTATTGAGTTCAATATTCTTAATGACATAGTGGTGAAAATCGTACATGAAGCTCTGCTATCCCTTAGAGTTGCAGGGTATTATTATAATTAAGTAGGAATTTATGGTAAACTAATAATTTAACTGTTCAATCACAGGATATCGAAAAAAAAATTAAAATTTCCTTTCCAAAAATATAGTACATTTGATATTTTCTACGAGTTCTACTTGAAATACCGAGTTAAACTTTGAATAAAATAGGTGAATGTCATTACGTTGAGGTATGTTTTAAGAAGGCCGGAAAGAATGTGGAAGCAGCAAGCAAGAGAGCAAGAGAAAACAACCTTTTGAACATTGTGACAGAACCTAAGCAATGGGTCTGAGAAGAAAATGCCAACAAACTGGACAATAAATAAAGATACACATACAACATACAACACAAAGTTTAAAGACACCTACAGCACTAGCAAATCTACCTAAGGTCGTTTTTTCGAAGAAAGCTCGATCAAAATGCCATTTTTGCTATATTTTTGGAGTGCTAATTTTTGGGTTGCTTTCAATCATTTATGAAATAGAATAAAATGGATAATTATTTTATTGTTAAATATTAAAATATAAATGTACCATTAAACTCAATTCAAAAAGATGCTTTTTATATTTTTTCGTATTTTTTTAAATGCACATTTTTGAAAATTGCGTCATTTTGTCACAAAGAGTGTGCCATTATCTTTTTTACATTGTTCCTTCTTAATTTTCAAAATTAAGAAAGTTTGATCAAGCTCTCTCTAATCTCCATAACATATAGCGTCTTTTATTCTAGAAGAACGGAGAACTCAAGAATGTCGAGCATCTTAAAGTTATCAAGGTACAGCATGGTTCTGGTTGGAATATGGCGATTTCCTATCTCAGAAAATCAGCTAATCCAAACTACGTACTTCACGTATTCCATATTTATGCAAATATTTTTTTTCCTTCTCCTAACATCCATGTCCATCCAATTTGTTACGATGACCAAGGCTGACAAGAACGCCGGAATAAGCCCGGAACAATTGTTCACGACATTTGCGTTTATCATAAACTGCTCCATAATCCAAATTAAAGTGATACTATGCCAGACCAAGCGCCTAAAGGCGCTTATTTCTTACATTTTGGTAACTGAAAAGGAACTTTTAAGATTGAAAGACACGGAAATTGTACAAAACCATATGCAGCTATCGCATTTTTGTCAAATTTCAAACCTAGCTATAGCATACTTTACTTTTGGAGTTGCGTTATCAATTATTCTGGGTAACGCCTCGGAGAGACACCAGACGGAAAAGTACAACAGCATATATAACACTACGTTAGAGAAACCATTTCCGTACCAACTATACTACTTTGGAACGGATACCCAAAAGCATACAAAGCTGTTACTGGTAGTGAATTACTTCTGCGTAACAGTAGCCGGATCTATGTTTGTTTCGACCCAAGTTGTATTTATATCATGCATAATATTCGCTTCTTCGATCCTCAAGTCGCTGCAAATCAAGTTCAGGAAAATGAGTGCAGCCCGAACAAATTTGTTGCAGTTCCTGAGAAAACTTATTCTAGAACATCAGGATGTTATTGCGTAAGTATGTTTATGAGGAATATCTAATCCCTAGTTTAGCGCAGAAGAAAGATCGCATGATGTACATGGGGATAATACTCGGTTAGATAAAGAAGTTCACAAATTTTCGATACAATTTTCTTTCAGATTTGTGGGAAAACTGAATTATTCAGTAAAATATCTGATTTTGCTGGAGTTTCTTTTAAATTCTGTTAATATGGCTTCAGTTTGCGTTCAGCTTATCACGGTAGGTGGGATATGTATGTGTTTTAAGTTTCTAGAAAAAACATAGTAGTAGTAATACAAATAGTACCGCAAACATCTGACCAAAAAATTTTAAACCACACAATATGGAGCTTATCATTTTATATATTGGTTTTGCCTATGCCCGACTAAAAAAAATTCTATAGCTAAAAAGAAATTGTTATCGATAAATGCGGGATATCATTCTTGATATTCAGTCTAGATTATGGAAGCGTCTCAATTATCTGATTTAATAATATTTCAGTCTCAGCGAAATATGTTCCTCGCTTTTCCAATATTTTACTGCGTCCTCTTCGTTACTCTAACCTTTATGTTAGGGTGGAGTGCAAACGAGGTAAAGGTTCAGGTGCGTACTTTAAAGCCCTTTCAAATTTTTGCAGCAACGTGTTAAACATGGCTGTGATTTTAGAGCCTTGATCTAACTGATGCCGTTTACGGAAGCCCTTGGTACGAAGAGAATGTAAGGGTAAGAAAAATGGTTCTTTTAATAATGATGCGAACCAACAGAGCTCTGACACTAACTGTAGGACCGTTTGATGCTATGACTACACAGTCAGCTTTGACGGTAAGTTAGTCAAGATTCTGGAATACATCAAAATTTATTTTTGTAATTTGAATCGTACATATTTCAACGTTATTTCAACAAAAACTTATTATTATGTTTCAGATAATGAAAGCGTCTTATTCTTATATTACTTTAGTGGCTCGAAGTTATCATTAGCATAAAGAAAATTATACGATTATGGTTATTAACTTATGTAAGTCGTATGAATTAATATTTTCTTAATAGAAACGTGTTATATGGACTATTAGGTCCCTTCATAACGTAAAGAATTTTGAAAATAAATGTAACAATAATAAGAAAAGCTTTTAACAATTGCATTCGGGGACCAACAAAAGATTTCCTTAATGGGCGACCTTTTAAATCCTTTTAGTAAGGGTGGTCCGAAAACTGAGAATTATTTTAAATGTAAATGAGCCATCCAACAATTTTTGCCTCGAGGCTTGCTTAAATTCAAATCTACCCGTCGCTAGAGATTATATTATTTTCGTAAAATATTTTCAATCCTATTTCGAACTTTTAAATGGATTTACCCCCAAATCCCTTTAATTCTCTTATTCTGCACAAAATCTCCGAACATAAATCTAAAACAATAAGGCCCTAATCCACTTACACTTAAGGGAAAAATCAACAGCAAAAGTCGAGAATTTCCATGAGCAACCGCTTTGCCATATTTATATTGTGGAACGTTAGGGCTGTTCCAAGGGAATCAGGATAAAATGCTGAAGGATTGATTTCACTCAAACAGCGTTCTTGGAGATAACAGTGGCTTTTTCTTTACGCATACTTGAATGAAAACAAAATTCCACGCAAAAAAATCCGGTTTAGAGGAATAACAACGAACTCTGTAATTAGCATTCTCCTACCTACCAGCTGGCGGAAAATCCAAAACAAAAATCGCGTGAATGCCCCGCTCCATAATGGAGAAAGCTGAACTACACGCTGGAATGGGGATGGATTGTAAAGTGTCCTTGTATTACGTTGAGCTTTGATCCGAAGCCCTTAAACGGTCTAATATGTTAAGTAGCTCTAGTTGGAAAGCTCTGTCGCATTTACTGCTTCTGGTCCTGTTCGTGTTCAACTATGGCCAGACTAATTGAAAGCGCTAATTAATTCCTGAAATAACTTTTGCAACGGCATGTTTAATTATTGAAGCCGGGGACAATTCAAAAACCCACTGCAAGCGTCGGCAAGGTAAGCGTTGTACGATAGAACTGGACGTGTACATCCAAATTTAAAAGAGTCAAATGCAGAAGAGGAAATTCCAAAAAATACTATTATGTGGGAAATATATTGACAAGAGTTCAATATTATAAATTAGTTCTCGACTTATAGATTAATCTGTTGCAAACAATAATCGATTTTTGAAAACTTTTTATAGATAATTATAATAATTTTTTTTTATTTATTCCTGACCTTATTTGAAGATATTTGTTAATAAATTACATTTTTTAGGCAATTCTTCGTCCTTTACAAAATGCTGCTATTTGAAATGCGACATTTCATCACAATTTTTGAGATACGCCCTTACATATCAACACTATGATGGTACATCCAGGTGGGCGGTAATTGTAGTAACTTAAGAGAATAAAAATGTTATTTTGCAGATCATAAATATATGTTTTTTTTTAACATGGTGTTGGTTAGTTTAGTTAATATTTAAAGCTCGCGTCACCAGAATATTCGGATGCATCCGGATGCTACTGTCGCAGTCGTTTTTGCTGATCATCAATATCATACATTCATTATTTCAGTTTCTGCCGAAAGTAATTCGAATGACACTTGTTTTAATGTTTGGTTATTTCCGCTTTTTCCAGGTATTTCATTTTTTTCGTTTATCTCTTCTCATCTTATCTTCGGTTTTCTTTAAAAAAGTTGTTTTTGTGCTTCCCATTACATATGGTGCTAAATTTCTTTAGACATTTGCTTAATAAACTCATTAAAAACATGTTCCGCTGCTATCCGCAGGCCCCAAAATCATTGGTGACTAAATATAAAGCATGTTGTTTTAGTTTTGACATTGTTATTTGTGGGATATGATAAATTAATCGATCTTTTCGTTATTTTATAGTATTTGAAATGTTTTACTTAAGTAATATGGCACAACAGGCGCCACTAGTCACAAGAGCCCTTCAGGACCCACAAGGATATTATAACAAAAGGAAACAGATGTTAGTTATCCCAATTAGCCCAAATACGAAAAAGTCGAATACACCTTTCAATGCTTTGTATTTTAAAGGCTGTTTGTGCTAGAAGGACCTATTGGTTTTCTATAGTGCTCCTGCCGACCACTATGAAACTTTCGCAAGATCGATGTAATTTTATTGTGCGTACACCCTATATACAGTGTCTTTCACTTCTCGCTGAACTTCAAAGTTACGGCAGCTTTGGTAAATATTAAAATATGTACTGGTAATTGGGATTTGAAACGATATTTTTTCAAATATTTCTAGACACAGTTTACACTTCTGTTCAAATAAAATTATTCCACCTTTAACAGTTTTTCTTTTATCGCCAATAATTTACCCACACCCCCTATAAACGACACACCTTGTATATAACTCAAACAATATTCGAAATATAGCTCTCGATCTCTCAGGTTTTCCGGTATATGAATTTTTCCAATAGAGTAAATGGGTTTCGAGAAAATATATATTTTTTTAAACAATGCATGACGTCATCGAAAAATGGCGATTTTCATTTGGGTTGTTCCAAATATCTGGAATACAAAAATTCTAACTCTTGATGCGGTATACGATACCGTTTAAAACAATTTTTTAAGAATCTTGAAAAATCCTGTGCATAATCGAAAAAATACTTGAAATAAAAGTTATAGTACCGGATCTTCCGATCAATTTTGCCGATCAAATTAATAATTTTCCAGAAATTTTGTTCTTACTGGAAATCAAAATAACAAAAACAAAATTTTCCAAAATTTTAAAAAATACTTGACAAATACGGTTTAGATGTGAGTATGGACTTTCACTTCTCTGTTAAACTTGGAGTGGATAATTTGAAATTTTTCACACTTATTACATTTTTGAATATAACACAAAATATCCCCAACACCTAAATTACAAAAGTTTTACCTATCGATACGTACTATATGGTAGTGTGAAAGAAACTGGCAGCTGAATCACAGCCCTTTCACAGCTCGATCGTATATACCGTTTTTGAGGAATGATTTTTTCTCGAAATCTTGCAAATTCGGTTTTGAAATTTTTAAAAATACTTCCCGACCCCCCAGCACCCCCAATTTTAATAGGTTCCATCATGGAACGAAAAACTATTTGTTCGTCAAATTTGAAGTTCGTAGCCACAAATTTCGGACACTTATCGTGTTACATATAGGTGTACGAAAAACAGAAAGTCGCCAAAAAAAGGACAAAAATTTCAGCATCGTAGCTCCAACGGCTTCAAAGATATTTGCGTTTTTATAAAGCGTCGACAAAGAACGGAGAACGGACAGACAAAAAATATAAAAACTTTTTTTTGGACGCTGATTCCATCTGTACCAATGGCAAGGCTGTACGACGTTCCGTTTCCGAGATATGATTTTCATAACCAAGCGCGTATACTTTTGAAAACTTCGATTTCATCGATTTTTCGAAAGTAACTAAAGTAATTGCTATAGGTCAATCCCACGGCATTTCCATTGGTGCCAAAACCAATCCATCAAGAAAGAGGTAATAAAATTAAAATTAAATATTACAATATTACTACACCTGAGGGGTGTAGTGCACCAGATACTGATACATCGCGCGGGCACGTTATGTCGTGCTAATAATTCAAACTCGCAAAAACCCCCACTGACAAATCGCATTGCAGTTATTAAATTTTAACCTGAAAGCGGATTGCAAATTCAATGCTCGCAGTTTGAAAAAATTGAGGAAATGGTTAATGCGAACAATACGTCTAGACTTATCGCACATATTGATTGTAACACGGGAACCGATAAAAATTAATCAAAAGTTAAATCGGATCCGGGACAGAAACTAGGGTAATCGTCAAAGCTCGTGACTACGAAATTATAAACGAATTTTCGACTTGTTTCCGGCACGCTTTTTAATTATTTCCAACTTTTCTTAACGTGAAATTAATTACTGTTTCAAATTCAGGTGCCTGGTTTTATCGACAATTAATCTTTTGCTACCGTGAGTTCCACTGATGTCGACCGTACTTAACGAAATATTATTGGCCGTAATAGGCGAAAATAGAATAAATGGTAGGTTGACTAAAATCAAATTTATGGTTAGTATAATTCTAGTGTGCGACATAAAAAAATACGCTTTGTGGAATATTACGGTTACAGTTTTATAAAGTAATCTTTACCATCAACTAGGCCGTGGAATCTTTTGTAACGTTTTCATCTCCTTTCAAATGTTACATACATTATTTAATTTTCTTCTGAGCCAATTCATCTCTGGTTAGCAGGTTCACTTCTTAGCGAAACTTTGCCATGGACATCCACCTACGATTACACAATTTCGCAAACGACGCTCTCCTCCAGGAGCAGTGTCAGTAGGTGTTATATGGCTGCTGTATTCATTGTAATCCCCACATTGCTCTCCTTTTATAGCCTGGAGGTAAATAGAAATGAAACGAGATTCCAATGTTCTCTAGGTATTCACTTTTTTTATAAATTTTTTTGACATTATGTCAGAAGAGGGATGACTCTATATAGTTCGATGATGTCGAAAAGACCACCACAGATCCACCAGTAAAGCTCATTGGTTTACTTAAATCGTTTGTCGATATGTTTGTAAACGGTGTTGTTGCAGCAGAAAATTTGTCTGTTTCTAGACTTTTCAGGGGAAACAGGGGATACAAAATTTTTTCCTCAAAAAGGGGGATGACCGTGCGTACACTGGCACATAGATAGGTAAATTTTGTTGAAAATAAGTGACACGTTTGAAAAATTTACGATCGTATTGTACCGAGTAGCTGTGCGGCCATGAAACCAAAATCCCTTTCGACAATACCTGATATCCGTGGAGAGAGCTCGGACCCGACTGGTCTAATTACCGTAATTGAGAAATGATGACTAATGACGGAGGAATATATCATTGGCGTTTTGAAACGAAAACCCTGTTACGTTTTACGGTCCTCTCTATTATATAATATATAAGACATCACCTTGCAATTTCCATCGGGCCGAGTGAAAGGGTGGCCCTTCGATGCCTGAATTAGGGCTGATTGCGTTCTTGTGTTTTTTGCCTAATGGACCATTATTGGGAATATGCGCCGCAAACCTTTCGACGTTATGGTGGCCGTAATTATTAATTTTTTCACCTTTTTTTGTGGAGGCAGGGACGTGCATTTTACCTTTGTGGCATTTGCAATACGAAAGCTAAAGTATATAAACCGGACTTCGAAACTGAAAATGTTTTTCATTTGGCGGGAAACATTTTACTTTAAGTAGCAATTTTGGAAATCAATTGGTCATTGTAATAGTAACTAAGGCAACCGGAATAACTTCAAATTACAAATTACAAACAAAATTTCTATTAACCCGATGAATGAATAGTAAGCACAAGTTTATTCATTGCATTGACAAGGCAGAAGTTATTTCATTCATAATTTTCGCTTGTTATCATTCCCTTTGATTAAACTAATTCAATGGTTTACACTATATTAGCCTTTTTAATTAGAAAGAGTAATCATTGGAAATCTGTGGTATTACTGGCAGTCACATACGTAGAAGTTGTCCTTTAGCAGTTCACTACATACTTGCAGTTTGAGCAAAAAGACCCAGAGGTTTGCAGATGCTTACACATGGCGTAGATACATTGCCTTTTTTTCTTTGAACTCCTAGTTCACGCATACTGCTCTAGAAGGACTGAAGACTATCGGAATATTTCTAACCCAATGTGCTAATTGTTTTCCTCACATTCATTTACAACGTTTGCGCAAAGCTCAATTAAATCATTAAAGCTATTCTAGGTACAATTGCAAAACCTTTTGCTGAATTATCTGCTGCTGAATACTGCAACAAAGAGGCAAAGCAAAGTTTAAACAAACTAGGATTAAGATTAATAAGTCTGTAATCCATTTTCCAGGTACTTCTGATTCGTAATCCACTGTCAGTGTTGCTGTTGTTTACAAAACTTCTGGATTCCTCCTGCGTCGGTTTTCAGAGCTTGACTGAAACTGAAAGAAGCCAACAGGATGATTGTCGAAACGTCAGCAATTTCGACTCTGCAAAAACCACACGCAGGAATAATTCAGAAGTTTTGTAAAAAGTATTACACTAGCCTGTGGCAGTTTTTTGAAAAATTAAATCTAGTGGTGTGTAATTTGGGGTATATTTTGGAATATTTTATTAGTTTTCTATATTTACGTTTTAATAACATTCATTAATTTTCCAATTAATTTTCTTTTACTTTTTATCTTTTTTTTCTTTGGTAACGCTTGGGTGGCGAAAATTGTTTTTCGTATCCCTAAGGACTTGAACAGTAACCGCTAACAGCAGAGTTTGGGTGTTAATCTATTTTACTGATCAAAACCGACCGGCCGTATCCATTCAACCCAGCACGCAAGCAGAAATGAAAAACTCAAAGTAAGGAATTAAAACTCTCTGTTTCATTTATCTACCTCTTTTGAGAACAATGAGCAACTGTTGAACTGAGTCAATTTGAACGCAAGCAACGAAAGCAAAAAAAAATAATTAAATAACATTTTTGGCGAACAACGCGGGCATTAGTGGAATGTTTTCCACACCCTCACACACCCAAATATGTCCTCGGACCGCTAATTTGAGAATTACCTCTCTATGTGGATATCCGTGGATCTGGAGCGAAAAACATTCGAACATTAGCTATATAAATATTAATTATAAAACTCGAAACGTAAAGTAAGCATAGTCATTATATCAAATGTCACCGGGGTGCCTCGAAATTAGCGCCGGAAAAAATTGCGCACATTTCATTTTATGTGTAACCGTAATCCGTGGCAAATCGTTTGGTGCGTTGCCGTTCAATCGCTCAGGTTAGGGCTTGTTGGCAGGCGGATAAATGTTGACCCACGAATATTATCACACTGTTAAATTTAATTTGAAAAGACTAGATACTGTTATAATTTTGAAGGTTTGCATGATATACTTCTTCCATCCGGAGACACAGAATATTTAAAACCTCCGAGCTATGATTACAACGAATGCTGAAAATTTGAATCGTAGGCATGAGTTTATCAGTATTTTCCCTCTACAAGTGATCTAGATTATTTTGTTCGGGTAAAAATGGCCGTTTTCCTGGCATGCACCTCAGTTTTATATTAGTGAAACAATTTTGCGCGTCTAATAATAACCAAATATTGATGAATCGACATATTGCAGTAGTTATGTTCCCATCATAGAAACTCATATTCCCGGAACATTAATTCTTCAAGATTAATCCCAATTAACTTAAAATTGTAAAATGCCTGTTTTAAAATTCTTAAGGTAGATTCAAATTTCATTAATAAAAACGTCTAAAAAACTTATTAATTACGTTAATGTATTTTTTACTACAATTTTCAAACAGCTTAAAGCCATTCCTAATTTGCTTATAAACCACTAAGCCGAAGTAAAAATAATGAAACTAATTCTGGTGCATCAACAAATGAACTAAAATTACCATTAATGGTTCTCATAGGTTTACAAATAGAGAAGGATGTGAATTCATCTAATTTGAAACCTCAAAGTACGCATAGAAAAGATTATTATTATTACTACAAAATTTTAATTTTTTACTTTTAGGGTTTAGATAGCGAAAATGCCCCTAAAACGATGTAATGTCAAATTTTCGCTAAATTGGATCGACAATTGTATGGCGCGACATACAAAATGATCAAAGGAAGGGCAGTGATGCCATGCTAGTACAAAAATGTCAAGATCTTCCTACCTTTATCGCACTATCAACTTTTCAAAGAATCGTGAACATCAGATAAAAAAACTGCAAATATTTCTAAAAACCACTCCGTGACAAAAAATGCAACTGTCAAGAATAGAATGAAGAACTATAGTTACCAATTTGACAAAATGGATTAACTTTACTTGGAGTATCATATTAATTATATCAGTATCATATCAATTATTGAAACATTTTTATATCTTTGTGTAATGGCTAACCAAAACGCATCAATAACTTTCACTAGGGAAGTTTTATCGGCTATCAGCTTTTAGCTATTTTATCATTGACTTGGATATGATGGAAACACTGTTCATATTAAGCTCCAACATATTTCCAACGGATTCCTCTGGCAACCGAGTCGTATAAGCTGGACAGACACGGCCCGATGGACCAACAAAGTCTGACAAAACGAGATAAAAGTTTATACAACCCCTTTACGGGGTCATAATAATTAATAATACGCGCATACGTCCGGGTGCGCGACATTAAATCATAAAATGTTTATATGGGGCGGCCCAGCTAATAGGTCTGCGTGCCACCGCACTTGTCCAACGCTGAAGGATGTTTTTCCCTCCTCTTTTTTTGTTAGACGGAATGATGACAAGCCACGGCGCGTTTGCGTTGTTTTCCATACATAATGTGGCGCTTTTTAATAAGAATGCATTGTGAGGCGGTTGCAGTTGGATAAGTTGGAAAATATTTGTGCTAAAATATTTTTACCTATTTGCAATTCTTAGTTCAGACATTGTTAAATACAACCTGAAAATGTTAATCTGTTCGGGAACCATTATATACAGTATATTACCCACACACTTCAATTGCAGTCTCTTTTCCTACTGCGATTTTCACTTGACGTGTCTTCTTTGGACTTCTGAGATGTGCCGACTTATTATCTTATTATCTGCTGTTCTTCTGTTGAAATTCAATGTATGTATCTATATAATTTGATATGAATTGGATGTATTTGGTGGCTAGTTAATAAAAATTTAAAAACTGTCGACAAATCAAAAAATCTGAAGTCCCTAGCTTTAGTTTTCACGCCATATATAATAAAAAATATTTCGAAATTGGTAGGAAAATACACATTTTCGAAGCGGTCCTACCAATTGAAATCAGCGACATCAAGGCGAAAACACAACAGACCAACAATAAATTAGAATTGGGAACTACTAATGCTCCATCTGAAAAAGGTTTGGACCTGATTGATTTTCTTTCTATTTTAAAAAACAAGGAATAGTCGTCATTGTTCGTACTTATATTTAAAATAATTTTGAAATTTTGGTAAACAGCGAACTGCCAATAGTTATATGACCTATATTCTAGCTCTGAGCTGTTTTCAAATAAGGCAATCTCGTTTTTCTTTCCTAAAATAAAAAATACGTGTTCAGATAATATTACCACATTTACTTTATGTTCAATCCAAGAAAAATCACATTAAGGGCAAAAACATTGAGCGCAAGTGGAAAAATATGGTTTTTCGTATTTTTAAATTTGAATCTTGCAAGCTGCTCATTACATTATCATCGCGAAAACATGTGTTATTATTATAATTATAATTATAATAATAAATTTAGACAAGATAAGTTCACTTTTTTCGCGTCTGGGAGTAGGTGGATCTCAACAGCTCAGCAGAGAAAAATTGTCATGAATCGTGATTAGTAATCGGGATATTACAATTATAATTTTTAATTAGATTTTAAACGCCACCTCCGAACAACAAGCTTGAGTCTAATAACTATATGGAAATCTGTGCCTAATTAATGCGACAAAGAGTGGGAAATAAATTAGGGGGCCCTGTCCAGGCCAGTAGCAATGTAGAGTTCTTTCGAGTGACGCGGGGCTTGGGAGTTACATTCCGACCCTTTTAAAAGGTTGGCCTTGATTAATGGATATTTGCGCAAACAAAACTTGAGTTAGTCGTAAATAAGGATTTCGGCAATTTAAAATTTTGTAATTAATTTTTGTTTGAAGAACACTGACGGACGTTGTGCTTTGTCTTTTCTGAAAAATGGGAATTTGCGTCGAAATTATTAAAGATTAGGCAACGGCAACATTTCCCAAAAAAAATTGGGTTATAAACCAACTATAAAACTTCGAAATTATAAATAAACTTTATTTAGGTGGTCTAAATCGTTCGCACTTGTCAGGTTCATTTGTGTTCGCAGAATAAACTCTTTTCAAACCAGGAATATTTTTATATTACATATATATTTATATTTATATATTATTTTTTGAGGAGAACCTAAATATCGGCATAGAGGCGTTGTCATTGAAGGACATGTCAATGGAACAAGAAGATAATATAACCACTGAACCTACCACTGAAAAAATCGAAGCCATTATAAAAAAGATGAAGAACCATAAAAGTCCGGGTGAAAATAGCGGAAAATTTAAAGAATGGAGGAGAATTTCTACCAACTCAGATAACAGAACTTATAAATGGTTTGAAAAATGGAAGTAATTCCAAAAGTTTGGAGCAATAATACCAATAAAAAGGGGATAAAGGGGATTGCAAAAACTATAGGGCTATAGCGCTTCAAGACGTCACATATAAAATACTAGCAATATCATTGAAGATTATTAGGAGACTTTCAGGGAGGATTCCGAAAATATAGGTCAACAACAGATCAGATCCTGTTAAAGCAAGTTCTAATGTACTGCTATAAACAAAATATTCCTAAATTTATGCTGTTTGTAGATTTTAAAGGAGCAGATGATAGTGTGAACATAGCAAAATTAATAGAAGCTCTAAACAACCTTAAGATAACACCAAAACTATTGAAAATAATAAATAAGTATAAAGGAAGGCAAGGTAAAACCTTAATATATACAAAGGAGTAAGATAAGGGGCCCAGTATCAACAACCTCCTCCAATTTGATGCCGGAGGAAATAATACGAAAACGCGAGATCAACAGACAAGGCACATTGTTCCATAGAAGCCACCGATGCCTAGCATACGCGGACGATGTGGTACTGTTGGCAAGAAGTAGAACGAAGGTCGAAAATAGCACCAAACAACTTCTAAGAACAGGAGAAACATTTAGGCTCCAATTTAACCTGAATAAAACCAAATTTATGGAGCTCAAGAATGGTACAGGGCGCAAAAGCAAACCAAACTTACAAGTGGGGACTAACAGGATATACGAATTTGAAGAGGTAATTGACTATATGTATTTGGGAGTACTAATAACCCACAAATATGAAGAGGAGAGGACAAGGAAGTGGATCTACGAATAACAAAATGTAACAATTGCCTGTGGAGGCTCCACAAAATTCTAATGTTAATGGAGGTCTCGAGGGCAACTAAAATTAGGCTCTAAACGACAGTGGTCCGAACAACTTTAATTTACTGTTGTGAGACATGGGATCTAAATTAAAAAACCAACAGAAACAAGGTATACAGGAAACGAAAGTATTAAGACGAATCTTTGGCGGGAAGAATAGACTGGGAGAAAAGTATGAATAGTGAAGTATACGAACTATTTGGAGATAAACCAATCGAAAAATGTGTTCAAGCAAGGAGACTACAATAGCTAGGGCACGTCACCAGGATGGAAAATAATAGAGATGTAAAAGGAGTGGCATGGAAAAAACCATTGAGGAGGGGAAAATTACACAGCTTTGGGCCTAAATGGCTTACCAAAAAGTTAATTAACATTTTTGCTGTGGAATTATCGTGGGAGCCATTAGAAAATAATTAGTAAAAGTAAATAGCAAATAGAAGTCTTGGCTCTGCTTTAAAAGGAGGCTGGAATCACTATCATCCATTTATATTTGTCAAAATAGTTTTTGATAATTATCTAGTTTTTTTTTTCGAACTACATTTTCTGGTACAAGCTACATACTTTTTCTCAATTATTTTGATTGCTGTCATAGAGATTTTTTGAAATAAAAATCACTGGTTTCCATTTGAGTTGATATATTGCGAGAAAAGTCAATATTGAATCACGGGTAAATTTTATTCTTTGACGAATGTGTTATTTCGATTTGAGTAACTCTTAATGTGACGCGAATTGTATTGTAACACCGGAGTGTTAAAAATATATCCCCATATTTGTCGCCCACATTAAATCCAACCCCACAATAGATTGTAACAAGCAAGGCACGCAGTCAAAGTACAACTTCTTTGACAAAAGCCCCGACGTCGTTAAATTTAATTCGTTTCGCAACTCTAACAAAGTTACTCTCATATAAAATTTCTGCCGTAAGTTTTGTGGCCTCGTTGTGAGTTCATATTAATGAGCCGGCCTCGGTTAATGAATCGCCCGGGATCATTAGAGTCGAACCGACTTGCGATATTCTTAAAGGGCTCCCTCTTTCCATCCAGCCCCGTTATTACGATGGCTGCCAAATAATATCAGGAGCATTGTTGTTCGACATGAACGAATGGAAATAAGGAACCGGAAAAGATATATACCGCGCTCTGTTCATATAGCACATGCACGGTCATTATTATATTATGGAGTAGATGTACTCAGGCAATTAACCCGTTTATTGGGGTGACAACAAGCTTCCGTTATCAAAAGTCACTTCATTCAGAGCAAATTCCGTGGTTTTAATGGGTCCTTCTAGTTGAATATGTGACATAAGTCAGCGCGAAGGAAGCACTCCGACCCGGCGCCGCTTTTTGAAATTGTACAACGTGTTCGACTTCAATAATAATTTTACATGAAATTTACATGAAGTAAAAATACGTCATCATTTGCACTAGTTCTGATAAATAAAGTGTGGAGAGGTTGTGGCTGTCAATAAATTTAATTTTCTACTTTTTGTGACTGTATGTAAAATATCAAAATTGTCGTCAAAAATGTGTTTTTTGTGTTTAAGTGTATAGCATAATTAGAATCTAGACTATTGTTTTTAAACGCTCTTTTATGTTCGTTAATGCATTTCTTGAAGGATCTACCTGTTTGTCCAATATCAATTTTAGGACGAGATCCGCATTTCAACCTGTAGACACCTGATTTTTGAAATTTTGGACATTTCATTTTATTGTTTTTTTAAAAAATTTCTTATGGTATTGTTAGTTCTGAAAGCCATTTTGTGTGTATATATACACACAAAATGGATGCATTTCACTCTTTTATACACAAACTTCTTAATACGCCAGTCTCAACAGAAAATTACAACAAAAAACTTAATATCATTAAACAAATTGCACTGAACAACGGCTACAATCGATCCATTATCAATAAAATTATAAATAAAAAACAAATCCAGACAACGGTATACTCTATATATCCGAAACCTAATACAGAACACGAACAATTTAAAACAATTACATACGTAGGAGAACCCAGTGAAAAAGTTTCAAAACATTTGTCAAAACTAACAACACGATAGGAAAATTTTTAAAGAACAATAAAACGAAATGTCCAAAATCTCAAAAATCAGGTGTCTACAGGTTGAAATGCGGATCTTGTCCAAAAGTTTATATTGGACAAAGACATTTTTGACGACAATTTTGATATTTTACATACAGCCACAAAAAGCAGAAAATTAAATTTTTTGGAAGCCATGGAGATTAACAAAATGAGAATTTCAAATGTATTACTTAACGATGAATTAGATTTAAATACCTCTCCATTATTAAACTTAAATTTCCACAGCAAAATTAATTAAGTACTTTTTACAAAACTTCTGGATTCCTCCTGCATCGGTTTTTGCTAAGTCGAACTTGCTGACGTTTCGCCAATCATCCTGTTGGCTTCTTCAGAGCTTGACTGAGACTGGTCAGCAAGTTCGACTCAGCAAAAACCGACGCAGGAGGAATTCAGAAGTTTTGTAAAAAATATTACAGTAGCTGGAAGTTTCTTTGAAAAATTAACAATAATTAAGGTTTTATTGTCATTTTTGGGTATATATAGTAGCATGTCGTTTGTAAATATTACATTTGCTAAAGACACGGTGTTGTCGAAACAATTGTCATGTCAAAATATATAATTTCGTTAATTCATATTTATTTTGATAAATGGATTTTCATCAAGTAAAAGCCACCTCAGTTCAATTATTATTATTACTAAGTCATCACACGTCATCAAATTAAACGAGTAAAACAACAAATATAGATTAATTATTTTATTTATTATTTATGCATTTTATTTTAATTAATATTGAACTTAAAACTCTTACTTGACTAGTATTAATTTTTGGGTACCATCGGAATGTAAAAAATGTAAAACCCATTTTATATTTTATTTAATTAACTTAATTCCGTCTTGCCTGCAAGAATTTTAAGATTAAAAACTTCATAAAAATCAACATTTATTATGATTATAAGCAACCATAAATGTAATTTGGTCTTAATATTGGTGCGGTATTGTGCTTATGATTACAATTGTGTGGAATATCAATTCCTATGCTACTTTTTTTAAATCGAACCAATCTAACTTCTATAAACTCAACAAGCCGCCAAATAGAGTCCCGGATACTTGAGAATACTAGAGTGGATAGATATCATCGAAATAAAACGGCGGTTCTCCACCCTAACGCTGTTCAATCTAAACCAATTCAAATCCAATCGAATTACACGGCGCGCCCTCGTAACCCCGTCGATATTTAAAGCCGCCCCAGCCGCCAGTTCCTGTCTTAAATGTTCCGCTGATCAAACCCTAATTTGGTTCTTGTCTCTTAAATAAACCAGATTACGTATAAAAGCCACAAAATGTTCACGTCGCATAAATGCACCAAATTCGTTTGGAAATCTAATTTTCACTCTCGGAACAGTTGTCTCTCGCCTGAATACTTAAATATTCCACGCGGACGGAAAATGTTCTCCACCGAATTTTGTTAAGTCTACCTATGCGTGGAAATTTTTTTCCTGCAACAAAAAGCGGTTCGAAAAAATTCGATAACGTCCTCCGCTTTCCAGCCCGGAATGCAAATAGAAACGAATTGTTTTCTTTCGTAAGAAAAATAATCAATTTCCTAAACCGCACGCATGGGGGAGATATGCATCTAGTGGAGAGCCATTAATGCAAATTGTTCTTCCTCTATTTTGCTGCGAACTATTACCGACCATTAGTAACCACGGCCGAGAAGAATTTTTTGTAATTTTTATTGCACCCTAAGAGGGTTAGTAATTATTATTATTCGTCCGGGGCACATGGTATAGATATTTTGAGTTTTTAGAAATATTGGAGGTAAATTTTTAATTTCCAAAAATGAGTATTTTAGACGTTAAGAAAGATTATATTAGTGATATTAAAGATAGAAACTAAACTGCTGGATCCACAAAATGGATAATCAAAAATTATGAACTGTTTTCTGCAGAGTAACATGAAAAAATATACTTGGTCAGGGATTATTTGGGAGCGTGACCATCTTATAGAGGACGGTAAATGAGAGACTTACTGAAATTCAGCAGGAGAACTGTTATTAATAATTGCTTTGATTGATTTATATACATCTTCTTTAGTTTTATAGATATGGAAATTCAAAAGAATTTTTGAATGTGACTCAGGGCTGCCCTTATTATTGAAGTGGGAGAGAGAAACATCTAGAAATTAGTTTGAAGTTCGTTACACGACAACGACTAACCAACTGCTGTAAAGTAGAATGATGAGCTATAACTTTGAAAACGTCAGAGTTTATATCACATAAAACATACCAACCTGTTAACAACATTACTCAGTTGAGTTAACTCCAAGGCAAAATTAATCCTTGCAAATGAACATTTTTTTATTAGTTATTGGGATAGGAAGGGTAACTTTCAAAATTAATAAATATAATATATAAATCTAAATATAAATTTATATTAACAGCTTGTTATTACAGACTAGACGATTTTACATATTCGTCAACGATATATATTTCTTTGTTAAACGTTGACGTTCTTGACACTCCCCGGTACACCACAGACGCTAGGAGTAGGGCTTTGGCTCGGTAAACAAAGAATTCATTAGGTATTAATTGTAATAAAACACAATTTTGTCACTCAAGCAAGTTCAAACAAGTTTCGAGCTTAATAAACGTAGGTACACACTGGCGGGTGCCTCTATAATATGTATCTTTGCCTTAAAACTAGTAATTAAATTTAATGTAATCCAAACATCAGTTGATTAGGTAAACATTTAAGCCCAGAATAAATAGAAGAAAACTAAATTGCGTGTATTATCCGTGAAATGACGTTGTTTTAGCGCAGAGATAAAAGGTGTTTTAGACGTGCAGGATGATGGGACGACAAATCCAATTTCAATTGACATTTTAACGCAAATTGAGTATTTTCAAGTGAAATTACCTGCGAAACGTAAATTTCCGTTTAGCTGGTTGTTCAATTTGAGGCAGTGTTCATTGGGTTTTTAATTTCAATTAATTTTTTCCGCGTGTAAAACTCACCTCAATCTTTATTTTGAAAAATTGAAAATTTTACGTTGCCGATAACTTGTTGCTATTCTAAAGCATCCAAAATTAGGGAAAACATTTTTCCACTTTTAGAATTCTAAAATTTCGGTGAGGTAAAAATTTACTTTCTCCTTGTGTCACTGCATTTAGCAGTAACTGTAATCCAAGTGCATATAAATTTTTATTTATTTTAAATATTTTTATAAATTCCCGCGTAAGAACTAATAATGTTAGGTTTTCCCCATGGTAACATTGTTCAATCGCTATCATATCTTCACTGTCTTTCGTTAATAATACATTAATTAAACTAATAAAATTAAATTAATTAATTTAATTTCATTAATCAATTAAATTAAATAATATGAAGTGATTTAAATTTAATGTTCATTTATTTACATCTCAATATATATAATTACGTAACCTCCGCGTTTTAATCTTGTGATCGTATTTTTACTATTCATTATGTGTGTATAAAGTCAATAAAGACAAAATGTCAGTGTAGTGCCACTTTCTTTTGGACTTGATTTTTAGAGTCTAATACCTGCAAATTCTGTAAGTGGTGACTTTTTTCTTTTTGCTCTCTTCTTATAATTCAGTAATGCTTTTCAAGTGGTTTTGCTTCCCACCGTTACTGTTCTAAGAAACTTGTTCCAGTTACTAGTGCCCCAGTACTGGTCTTCTGTTTTACAAAATTCTATTCAGTCCACAGTCTATATATAAAAATAGCTGCTTTGAGCATGTATTTCAAAGCAGTTCACAAAATGACTTGTTGTTTAAACTATGCTGCATACATACAGAGTAGCTCACCGGATTCTTTTATATCTTCAACAGAGTTTGCTTTAGCGAAAATTTTTAAATACAATATAATGAAAATAGGAGCCATTATGCAGGATATCACATAATTAGCTCATAGAACGTTTCATGATAGGTACCTTCAGGTTCCGCTATACTTATACCAAACAGCTTCTTAGATATGTTGATTATTTTGTAAAATTTTAAAGATGTAACATTATTTTCAAAAATGTTAACTCGTGTTATTGATATTGATTCAATATCATAGCTTTTTTTACAGAACAGGAAACTTTTTACTCTCCTTTGGAGGCAACTCGCAGATAACAGAAAGCATTTTATTAAAAAGTCTGAAGTCCTGTTTAAATGTGAATATCGCCATGTCTATAATGCCGGGTCGTTTCCTTAAACCAACATAAATTGCGGTGATCTGTCAAAATCCTCAGAGAGATATAAACACCTGCCGACATCAAGTCCGGTAAGCCAGGTTGATAATAAAACTTCCGCTAGCTAGAAACATTTTCTCCAGGCTTGGAGAATAATGTTCCCAAATAAAAATTCCGATTCGGTAACAATGCCTACAAATCTACTAAGTAAAAAGGTGTTCGAGTTTCAGGTTGAATCCAGAAGTTTGACAGGTTTAGAGTGTGTAAACGGCCTTGATAACATTGCAAAAGGTGCTAGATGTTCAAAAGATTCCTGTATCTAGGTGATATATTGGTTTACAGTTCAAGAGATTCGCCTTTGTTGCCTTTATAAAACCAGGCCCTTTTCAAAAACCGACAAACGCTAAGCTTAATTTTAAGACAATTGTTTGTAATTTTCCTAAATTCCTGTTAAACAAATTTGAACAATTTAGTTACTGGGGGCCAATTGAAATGTTTATGGACTTACGATATCAATCGTGGATATTAAAAACGCAATCGCGTGTAATGGGTCCGTTTCAGTGAAGACCGGCTGAAAGAAAATAGCCTGAAAGGGTCCTCATGCGAAAATTTCAGCGTCCGACTGCCGTGACGTCCGATCAATTTGACCAGCTGGGATTTTAGGGAGATTACATTCCAGCCCGTGCCCGCCACGGCCAGTGGGATTGATTTTATTAGCTAATAGTGAGCGTGCTTACACTTATGTAATGACATTTGTACAACTCTAATTCCATTACCTGAGTTGTAAATCTACGGAACGCGCCGATATATCCATTTCTCTAATGAATTGGACGCCGCACGAAATGTTTCGATCTATAATGGTTCCGGCAATTATGATTAAACTTTGCTCAATCGGTCAATTTGAGAGGAAAGATTTGTTGACATTTAATGATTTCGCAAAGGTGCGATTCCATTATTCAGTACGGCCTATGCTTAGTTTTGTAACGGGGAAAGTTCTGCGACTGTAATTATCATATTTTTAATTATAAAATATGATAACTTTATCCATTTTTTTATCCATTGACCTATACACATCAAGGAGGTTCATGCAATTTTGACAGCTAATATTAATACAAGCATAAACATTAAATTGAAAAAACTAATTTTTTTTTAAAACAAAAATCTATTTTTATAATAGTTTGTTTACCGTATTAAAAGCTTCTCTATAATTTAACAGAACCAGACAAGTGTTTTCATTTTCATCGTAGGCTCCTAATACGTCATCTAGGCAACGGTGATGATTCCGAAATTGTTAACATTTGGCGCAACCTATTTTTCAGCGGACTTATCAAATAATGAAAAACTGATAATCACAAAAATGGAAAGGAGAAGTATTAGCTACAAAAAAGTCTAGGCGTTAAGTTAACAGCAAGCGACTATTGTTATTAAACAAAACCTCCAAAAAAAGGGGAAAAAAAGTATGAGTTTCGTGTTATATAAAGCACAAGCTTAAAAAGAAACGGTTATAAATAATTCTTTCACCTTTACGGTTTTGAGCGCTCAATCCTTACATAAGCCGACCGCATAACAAGCATGTAATACATAAAAGCCGAAAATCAAAACAATCCGCTTTAAAAAAGTATAAATTACACACAAATACCAAATTTTAGTGCTTTTGCTCTGTTTTTCTCAGGTGCATGTTAATCAGCATGAGCGTCTAGAATGGTTTAGAATGAACGGAAGGGTTGAACTAGTGCTTGATAATTTGAAGAACCAGAACCACCCAGTTGCATCATGCCGCGACAGAAGAGGCCACGTGATAGGGAACGAAACTGAAATTTGAAGGTAATAATAGTGATTCCGTGATAAAGTAACTCACAGCTAGTAATCTAAATTTCCGTCTAAGCATAGTTAATCTTAAATTTTTTAGCAATTTAGATGTGGTCAGTGAAATTAAGCAAAAGCAATTATTATATATTAGGACGAACATCCAAATGAATTTAAGGTAAATAGCTGCAAAAATTGTAAAATTTTGCTTTCTGCTTTTTTTAGTGTTTTACTGGCTCATGTACCATTCGTACTCACAAGGACAGGAAGTAAGGACGAGACATGAGCTGGAATATAGAGTGGCTGAAACTAATTACCGTTCTTTTCATATCTGTGCATATGCCTATTATTTGGTACCTGTTGAAATTATGTTAATTAATATTGAGAAATAAACTTAGGTATTAAACTAAAAGCATTTTTTTGATTTGGAGTAAATCTAGCCTGTAACAAAAAGTTACAAGGTATGACATATAAAATATGTAATTTTTACATATTTACAATCAGAAAATCAATTTCATTTCCTTCCACTTAGATCTTTTCTTTAATTATACCCTCAAGTACTCCTTTATTCTCCTTCACGGGACAAAAGAAAAGCACTCTTCTAGTCGTCCCCCTCCTACTAGATATGGCTACAATCTCTGGCTATGGCTATGTTTTCATGAATACGTAGCAATGCCCTATAAATCTCTGGACTATACTAAAATACATTGAAAGCCATTCGTCCTTTCCATTAGTCCTCACTTTATACGTTGTATGAAAGCAAATCGTAATGCGTTTCAAATTGCAGTAGCAGACCAGTATTTTCACTCCTTCTAAGGCTAGCCTAATGCTATGATATGATGTCTTTTCATGTTACATAGGATTCCGCCTCAGTGTTCTCATTGGAGTCCCTCGCAATAAGTTTCAATAACTCAACAACCGAATATAAATTTGTTCTGGAAGTGTAAACATTACACTGTACAATTACAGGGAGTTATGTTTATAATTAGGTGGTGACAATATTTCCCCCCAGCCATGAGTTCGCTAATTCTAAATAAATATCGCGCAGCTCCCACGCGGGGTGGTATAGAAAACGATGTCGACTCTCGGTTTTATCCATCCGCGTGTACCGCAGGCATTTGGGGTGGTTGGGAACGAACGAATCTCGGGCCTTTTTGCGTAATTCTACAAAGCTTGTTATAACTTTGCCGCTGCCGTGCGTGTAGGCGAGTGGCAAATTGCCGTTAAACTTTCCCTAGGAACGGAAATGTTCTTAATGAGGTCACATGTTTGCTTCGAAATTGACGTGATGCGGGGACACACACGGGGTGTTTTCTCCACTAACTACCCTTTATAGAGTGTTTCATTAGCAAGAAAAAGTATTAGGTGAATATTTTGTACACCAGTTTATCCAGATATGATTCCACTACAGGATTCGAGATCCACATTTTCTAGTCGCGTTAGGTTGGGTTCCTGGCAAACAAGTCATCTCCAAATCTACACAATCACTTCCAGTTATTTTGTATGAAATACATGGGATTGAAAGTTCAAACTGCAATTCCATCACAACGTGATTCTAGTTCAATACAGTCTCATCGAAAGTCCTGACATTTTAAAATCAAATTGCATGAAACTCTGGGCACATGAATAAACTATGGTATAAGTTTATTTGTTTCTTTGTATTTTTCGAAGAATGAACTCGCAAAGTTGAGGAAATGGAACCGAAAAACCAATATTTCCAGTTCTTGTTTTTGTTTAATACAAGATCAAGGTAAGCTATAACCATTATAGGAAAATACTATGCGTTTTCTGCGACCAAAGCAAACTTCTACTACTCTCAAGTTTACGATAGCTGCTGGAGGTGCCGGGTGCATATTCCTGGTTATAAATTTTAAACAGTTATTTTAATAAATTTTACACAACGTTTTCAAATATTTATCAGTACTTACCACCGTTGATTTATTCCTCACTCTAAATTAAAATATGGTAATTTCACTGCGAATATAAGAGCGTCGTAAATTTAAACCAGTATTGTAGTTTTACTGTTGTCTGTAAAAATAGTATATTTCTATTCCAGTAATTGTTAGCTAGGCCACAGCAGTTTTATCTTACTACTGTGTTAAAATTATTGTAAACAGTCACATTTTTAAAGGTAGTCTTTAAATTGACAGCAAACTTTATTGTTAAAATTACTAGTACATGTGCTGTGATTTTAGGCTACCACAAAAAATTACTTATATATTGCTTTGATGTACCTTAATTTTTACTGTTGAATGCGCATTTAAAGACCACGTAATTTTAACCGAAACCTAATCTGCAGATACTACCGCATTTACAGTGTTCGAGACGTAAAGTAATGATAGCATTAAAATTACCAAGAACATTAGAATTAAGTATTAAAAGCCTAAACGCAATTATTGTTATGAAGTTTAGGTGTTTTATTTCTTTTAATAAATTCTATGCTTATCTCCATTCTGTCTACACTTTCATTTACTGGAAAATTTGTAGTAGTTTTGGTATATTTTTAAAGACAATTTTTTTGAAGTCATCTGAATACATGCAGACTAAAACGCTTTTAACAAAATGAAGATATAATCTATATTTAAAAATTACATGTCGTCATGGTACAGGATAGGTTTTATCCAATACATTATATTATTTGCGGTATAGAAAAGTAATGTACAAAAGAGAAGAACAGCACGCAAACACTCAGTAAACACAACAGGACCCCTTATTGTGTCTAATTTGTAAACTGCCGTCAACCCTCTACAGTAATTTCTTTTAAAACTTCAATAATCATTTGTAAACTAACCAAAATTTCAGAAATCGTTTGAACCAAGCTTATTAATAAATATTTCAATATATCTATTACGGATATTAGTTGACCATAACCGTTAAACAGTGAAAATCGTTATTTTATAGCTAGAATCACCAAATATTTCGGTTTCAATTACCCGCAAACATATAACTAATAAACTAAGCTAAACTAGAAAAATGGGTTCTTAAGGTCCGCCAATTCTTTAAATGTTACAGAAATTAACGAGAGCACATTTCGTATATTCAGATTTGCGAATATGGTTTTATATAGGGCCATTAAATAACTTATTATCTTGCCTTTGGAAACAATTACTAATTCAATTAAGAACAATATATAAACAAATAAACAATTACTAATAGTAATATCATTTCGATCCCCTTTACGCTATTTTTTCCAGTGTGAACTCTAAAAATATATGTTGAAAAAGCGGAAAACGAAATAATTTTGAGAAAGCACTCACTATACAAACAACTAAACGTCTTTCAAATAGGAGAGTCGTATTTTTTAATTATGTCCAATGAATACCCACAAAATGTACAACGAAACATATTTTAGAAGTTAGTTACGTGCGTACATAAAAAAAATTCGTATTACTTACCTATTGCTTAATAAAATAACCTCTAATTATGTTCAAGCGAAGACTAAGTGACTTTTTAAAAACTTTATTTTCAAAATACAATCGAAAATTAAGAGTTTCTGCAGCAGCAGTTACAACAAGAATAATCATAGTACTTAAAACTAAGACTTTATAGGTTCGTATCCGAAAAGCTGACAATGTGAATCTTACGGTCTCTTCATAGTACCATCGTGGCCAAATGCTGACATCGTAGATCTCACGGTGTCCTATCTTTATTACGTAGAAATCATTGTACATAACTCTCTGCAGTCTACTAATTCCTAACATTTTAGCACCTTTAGAGAATTCAAACGTTAATATGTCGTTGCACATTCGTCTGCGTACCACGTGTGCCTGCGGCCCAGGTTTTACTGGAACCTGTGATTTTAAAGCAATTTAACTAGAGAATTTAACTAATATTTCAAACAATATTACTCACGCTTGTACTTTTCGCAATTGTCCGTAGAAGTACCGGGTTTTTGGGTTATGTATATGAATTTTAAATCAAAATTAATGTACTGATAGCAAAAGGGCTGAGGTTTTACAAAACTGAAGTAACTTTAATCAATATTCTAAATTCACACAGTTATTACTGTTAATGTTACTGTAAAATTCGCAAACAAATTTAGAGTGCTGGTTTTTAATGAATCGGGCCTTATATTCGCCGTGTATTCCAGAATTACATTTGAAGAAAGTTCATTATTAAAAGTTCCATATCATGTTCAGAACTTTGCGCAGGGCGCTGTTATTGATTATTCGTATTTCTCGCGTTACTCCCCAATGCTTGTCAAGCAATTTTACATTTTAGTCCCGCAAGCTGATTGCGGTCCTGGGAATAGGAGGCGACTTTGTTATCAAGACTGTATCGTCAAATACTGTTTGTTGGTTTTAATTAACAATATGTACACATATACGCGGCACTCCAAAGACAGATGGGTGTTTTATTAATAAAATTGTTATCCGTTCGTTCGTTAGGCAAGCAGTAGTAGTGCTAATTACTTTGTGCCCACAGTCTTCGTTATCAGTGCGCTCTCCGCGCGGATAACGTTCAATTATTAGATTATTTTGGAAAAGGGCCACACACATTCCTAGTTGCCATTTTTTCAGTGTGCAATTTGTCGTTGTCGTTAGTTGGAGAAATGTATTTTTTTGTTTTCATGCCAAAAGTTAAAATTAATGTTGGCACTTATTTTGAGGTGAATGGAATTAATAATATCGACGTAGAAAATGTTGACCAGATGTGTTGGGTAAATTATTGTTTAGCAAAGGTGCTGCATCCTCAGCTATTACAAAAGCAACCCCCCCCCCAAGGCTGTTGAGCCACCGAAGGCAAAATGGCATCCTTAAAGTTATAGCCAGCATAAAAAAGATGAATAACCGTTTTGAGAAACTGAACAACATAGTATGTTTTCTTTCAATTTCATTTTAAACATAGATGAAAATAAACAACTACTGTTTGTTTATTTAAAACAATAAATCATAAAACTTATATTTGATACAGACACTGGATCCAGCCTTCCGCGAAGTTGAATACAAATACAGACCCTCTGGGTCTTCTTCACTAGAAGAGGACTTGTTTTTCTCGAAAAACTTGTTAGCCTCCTTTTTTTTCTATTTTTATCATATTTTACACCTGCATAATAGAGCTTTATATATTGGGGTCTGTTGGTCATATTCCAGTTGCGTGAAACGAGTTATGAGCAATAGGTATTGTAGCTGCTTTTTCAAAGTCCTTTCCCACAAGTTCAGCTATTTGAAATTTACCACCCTCCATAGGTTCGTTTTAAGACACTGCTTTACTACACCAGCAAAATATGTAGAAAGTGGTTTCGTAAAAACCACGTCCAGTGGCTGCAAATGGTGGGTACAGTGTGGTGGAATTGAAAGATCAACATCATGCTTTCACCCCACATTAACAACCACACTGGATTTTCCAAAGAAGCTCTGTAAGCTCTGCCAGCCAGCGAGTGGTTACTAATTGGCCCCTCTCTGTCGATGTTAATACACCAACTTGCTTTGTGCCTTTTGTGCTGATTATTTTCGGCAATGTCTTCGATACCGTAGTCATGCCCGTCTCGTCCACGTTATATATTCTATCTGGTGTTAGTTTATACTTATCAATAGCTTTAACTAAAACTGAAAAGAAACTACTAACAGAAAACCGATTAAATCCTGTAGCTCTTGCAGCTGAGGTAGCCTCTGGTTTGCAAAAACTAAAATCTGGATTTAATTTTAAAAAATTCTCAAACCAATATCTACTGGCCACCCTTGTACTTATTTCGTTTTGCTAAGTCGTATGTCAAACATCTCAAATCTTCCGTTGAAAGGCCAGAGAACCTGTCCTTCATATTTTTTATGAGTGCAGGCAGCACTTTCTCATGATTTTTATTAAATACCGCCTCAAATCTCTCCATTTTCTTCGCTGCTGCTGTATCAATATCTTAATTGTTTTTGTACAGAAGAATTTCTGAATTATGACATGACAATTGTTTCGACAACACCGTGTCTTTATCAAACATTTGATAAAGACACGGTGTTGCCGAAACAATTGTCATGTCATAATATATAATTTCGTGAAAATCTGAACTTTTAGTTCTTATTTATTTTGATAAATGGATTTTCATCAAGTAAAAGCCACCTCAGTTCAATCCTGTTAAGGATCGCGAGCAGCATGGTACCATGTAAAAGGCATAATCTACAAACTCTAAGCTATGTTCACGATGTGTTGTCGTTAAACAATATTTAAAAAAGACATATTACTATCGAGAAAATTTTCTCTTTTTATTATGATTCAAAATAACGCTTCAGTTTTTCACTTCTCGATCACACTCAAACGGAAAGCGAAAATTTCGTGAATAAATTGATCTCTGAAATGGTTTTGATCAGTTTGAATTTTATAGCTACTAGAGAAACAGATGGCGAAAGATTACAGCCAAAAGAAATAAATTTGTTGCCGGTTTCTGTAGTTCCGCGCCTCCAGTTTATCGCGTCGCACTTTCTATACAAAATCAGGAGCAATAATTCTCGAAATGTGCACAATTCATCGTTCATCAACGACATATTTTGAGTCTTAATAGGAACTTCTTGTTCTCAAACCGCTCGTGTCTCGAAACGTTTACTCAAATACCGAATGAAATACGCCATGATTGCTTTACAAAGTGATGCGGTGAGGCAGACGGTATAAGCGTTGCTCATCGGTGCTGCGAAAATTGCGGATTTTTGTCAATCAAGTTGTTTCATTATTTAGTCTTTACCGGCGTAGTTGTTAATTCGATGAACATTAAACTTTTAGGTTCAAATAACTTACGATTTACATTTGGAACAGTCAACATAAAATTCAAATTTGAACCTGATTTAAAATGCAGCTTCTATATACAGGGTTATTCGCAGTGACCTATAATTAATAGTTAATTAGCCTGTTAGTTGATCTCGGAGTTAATAGTAGTTCGATGTTAACTTTCATTTCAAGTTTTCAGTTAACGTAACGTCACTTCAAAACAGTAGATAGGGAATTCTATTTTTAGTTAAATTTTCAATTTGGTTTTAGATTAATTTAATATTAAAAGAAATACGCACAAACAGCTCGATTAATTAAATATGTAAATATATAAAAATTAAATATATAAATCGAAAATTGACACACTTCCGACATCAACATTTCGTTTCAAAAAATCACAATTTTATTAAAACACATAACAGCATAATAGTATACATTTTTGAACCGGATGCCTCTGTAAGGCCTACGTGTAAGGTTGTGGAATTGACAGGTCAATTGACCGAAATAATTTTTAAAATACAATGAAATTTATATTTATTTATTTTGTGCGTTCAGTCTCTGTCGCGTCGTTCTGGGAAACAAATGAAGTCGATATTATTATTGGGATTTCCCGAATCGCTAATCGCTATCGTATTCGGATATTGCATGAAGAGGGTTATATGTAAACTGGACATCACAAACGAATAATAATTTATTATAAAATACATAATATTATTAAATAATGGTAGATGACTAGTCAATTAAAACGTGGTCGATTGATTTGTCAATTAAGAATTGGTCAATTGTCCGGTCAATTGAATACTAGCAACGCGGTACCGTATAAGGAAAGCACACTGTCCTAAAAAAATACAACAAAAGTTATTAAGCAAATCGGCAAAAAGAAAATGCTAATAAATGCCGCAAAAATGTTAGTTAAACTGAGTGCTATTTTAAAGTTGTAGTGGCGTCTTCTGAAAACAGAATAAATACAGTGAGATGACATTTTGTATGTCATAAGTCAAACAACGGCCTCAGAACCCAGTGAAAGCCGGATCCTAATATGATTCTAACAAAAATATGAATAGTAGAATATAACGCTCAAAAAAAATTGGATTTACGGAAAAATGCTGGCTAATTTTATACTTCAATGATCATTTAAAATCAAAATAACATTTAAAAGAGGTTTCTATAGGACTCCCACTCACACACTTGTATAATTGCTTTCAATACTTGCTCCTTCAAGAAATTACAAGTGTGGTAAAAAGGACCTAATAGGATCTTAGACAAACCCAAGTGATTTAACCAGCTGCAATAGCAAATAGCTACATAGGAAAGAAGTTTGGGTAATATGTTTTAGTGTACCAGAATTACAGAAAATATAAGAAAACAATTAACCAGCAAGTTTTACTAGAACAATCGCAAGAAATACTCCTTGACAATTACAAAACTTGTAAACCTCACTGTGGGAAAGTTTTCTTTGTCATCATGCTTAGTGAAAACAAAATTGCCTTCCGGTTGGTCAAAAATTACAGAAATTATTACCGCAAAAAGTGGGAAATTACAAGAATCAGTTCATCAGCAACAGGAAGAATTTAAACGATAAATCTGCAGGATATTTTTTTTTACCATTACCATTCTAGGCAACTATTCAAAATTTTGCGGTACTTCATTTGTAGATCACCTACCTTCTTAGGGAGGTAAGTGAATACTGCAGTACGTAGATACACAATTTGACACTGATTAAATAGAAACGGTTCTATCAATAAGTGCTGATATTGTAAATCTTCTTGTTGGATTCGGGACAACTTGAGTAGGAACAATATCATATGCACAACTTTGGAAGAAGAGATCTTAGTCCTTCACTATTTTCCCAACCCTTGCTTGGCTCAGAGTAAGCTATGTCCTTGACTCGTAAGTATCACCTACCTCCCTTGTGTGAATAACTATTTAGTACAAGTTTTTGGACAAGGTATGGAACTAATTCATGTTCTATATCCCATTTTTTTTTTGTAGACTTGCATATATATCTCTTTTCCTAGGTTTGATATAATAGTTACATATCCATGTTGTGTCATTCAATTTATCTTTTATTTGTTAGTTTAGCAAATAATGATATTGTAAGGAAACAATGGATAACATTACTTGGAGCTGCCAGGGAGGCTGATAGCTTTAGAAGAGCATCCATATATGGGGGTTACATCACTCCTTTAAGCTATAGGAGCTATAGGCAGTGCAGTGTCTTTTATTGTGATATGTGATCAGCTGTAAATCGGGTTACTTGTTTTCTGGTCATTTTATTTGCCAATGGTACTTAACGGCCCATATTCAGAGTACCAAATGTTACCTTTTTTTCTAACCCGACTGATAAAATTTATCAAATAATTCTACGTTCCTCAATAATATTATTTTGTTGGTAATATGTTACTACTTTTTTTTGTCTAAAGTGTTGATATTTTTTCTGCATAATTTGTGACTGAAAATTTTCCATTTTGAACATAAGAGAAATTTTTGCTTATAGGGGGCTTTATTTCCAACAAGTCAAAATAATAATTTCTTTCCTAGGTAAAACTAGAGCAGACACCAGCAGATCGTTAATCTTCAGTGGTAGTCAAAACAACATTACAAGTTATAGAGAAGCCTGGCACAGAATAACCAGAGGTCATCAGTTTTTCAAAAGAATTTAAGGCACGTAAGTAACATTTTGTTGATTTAAATTTTGATTCGAGTTGACAGTTAATAAAATTTTAATCTATTATGAATGAACATTTTTTATATTACTTTCATCTTCTTTTTTGCAATTTTTAAAGGTGGTGACCATCTCAAATCAAGTAATAAAAAAGTTGATTGAAAAGAGTAACACTGACATGGACCGGCCTCTGAAGATGTCAAGTGATATTTTGGCGAAACGTCAGGCGAATGATCCTACTCCAGGGTCAAACAACGAACGGATGAACACCCGGATTACCACCAATACACATAGTTCCATATATATATATATATATATATATATATATATATATATATATATATATATATATATATATATATATATATATATATATATATATATATATATATATATATATATATATATATATATATATATATATATATATATATATATATATATATATATGGTTTGTGAATTCGGGTTTATTTACATTTTTAATAAAGGTTAAACTAACAAGTTTATAAAAACAAACTGTTTGCTCCGATTTACGGGCACAAATTCGAAAGAAATTAACTGGTATCATGTTTATAGGGCTTAAAGAACCAAAACGATAAAATACTTCCGATACGCCGATCCGTCTTGCTTGAATATATTGCCGTAAAAATGCAGCATCCAAACGTTGACAACCTGCCAGCGGCCATGTTAGTTGTTGGAAGCGGCAAGGCCTTATGGATAGCTCGCGCATGCGCATATTTAACAGACCTTTTCAAGATTTTGTTGAAGATTTTGTTGCATATTTGATTCACGAGTCCCTGTATTATTAGCATAGGCAGGGCCTCTATATGTCTAATAGCTATATGGTTCTGACACAGAAATGTTTAAGTTAAGCACTACAACACGATAAATTACCTTCATTATTGAATATTTTGAATGTCACTTTGAAAACCTTAACCAGCATTATCGAATAAAACCATTATTAAAATTAAATTCAGATCATTTTTCTCTATTTTGCTCGCCCCGCTCGACAAAGGGACAGACACTCGAAAAAGAAAGGTTCATTATATATTCCAAATGCCGAAGTCCGGTTGAATGTTAACGAGTTTACGTATTCAAGTTTTTTTTATTCTCTCTTCGTTATTACAAGACGTTCGGGACAAGGGGATTTTATCCCAGACGGGGCCGGAATATTGCCATCTTTTTCTACCACGCGGACCTGCCCCGCCATCTGTTCGAGTCTGTAGGACATCGGCAACCGAAAGAATGGTCAACCTCATCAAAATATAACGAAGTCCTTTCTCGGGACCAAATCACATTATAACTAATTGAAGTGGGACCGATGGTAAAAAGAGATGTTTGGAATTTTCCAAGTGGATTTTTTTACATGCGCCGGCCTCTGTTTGCACAAAGTTTCGCTAGATACTAATGAACCTTTTTAAAAAAACCGCACGACCATTACAGACTTTTTGTTCGCTTGTACGAAATTCAATGGACGCTTTCTGCCTTACGATACCTTTTCTTAGCTCCGCACATTTTGGACGGCCCTTTACGCCGTGATTATAATAATCTTTGGCTAAACCCAAGTGCAACTTTCATTAAAGTAATCTCATAGATTTTGAGTTTTCTCCACTTTAAACTTTGTTTTGGGTACTCTCAGGGTATTAGAGATGACAGACGACAAATACTCAGTCAAAAACCGTTATAGATCCTAAAATTAAATCTTTTGTAACTTAGAAGTCTCTTGCTATTCGAATACAGAATTTTGGAAAGTTAATTTGATAGTTTTCTAGAACTTTGGAAATTCAAAGACGAAACAAAATAGGAATATTTAACAAATGGTACAAACGGTTTTTTGACAGTTGAAACGGTACAAAAATTCTCGGTTAATAACAAACATATCCAGCACGGGAATATCATTTCAACTCGAATTTCACACATGCCGTTGATATTTTTATAGGGAGAAAATTTTTAATTTTTTCATTTATTTCTGGATTTTTCTTTTTAAACAAAGACTTAATAAGTCTACAGTACAGGGTTCACATCCATGTGCACATTAGTTAACTTAAAATTAATACAACTTTCTTACTTGTAGCACTCACTAATTACATTTTTTTCTCATAATATCTATTTTTTAAAAATCGAAATTAATAATAGAATATGAGAAGATCAGAATAATATTGGAAAGAAAACTACAACTTATAAAGTAGATTTAAATGGTTTGAATCTAATAGTTTGAACTACTGGCCATCTTGAGCAGACTTCATAGTGCTGAATTCACAAATCACTTAAACACAAAAACATTATACAATTCAAGAGGTTTAAAACAACTTTTAACAGCAGTAGACACAGATATTATAATTTATTGTAGAGTAAGAAAATTGTAACCTTTAAAATCTGGTTAGCTGTAAATCTTGTCCATTGGAGACCAATGTGGCGTATGGTGTTTTAAAGTATAAGAACAGGGATATGATTTCAAAAATCCTCTGTGGAACTGTTACATTTACTTTACAAATAAATAAATAAAATCCCGAAACTTAAAATAAACGTTACAAAGCAATAGAAGGTGTATTAGTTGTAATTTTCTAACTAGGTTCACTAAAGCACCACAGAAATTGAATTTCGTTCTATTTTGTAATTCTTTTTGTATTAATTAATTTATTTATTATTTTTATTTATTATGTTTACACATTTATTTATTAATTTATATCCAAAATATCCACCCAAAATTATTTATTATAGGAAAACTAAAAACTAAAAACGGTTAGACTTAGGTATAGTAGACATTATAAATGAAATAATACATCTGGAATATCCCGAGGAACCCAACAATGCAATAATGTAAAGGGTCTTTATTTTAATATATTATTTGGCATAAAAAAGAAATACAATTCCTATTTCGGTGAACTGTTTACTGATGTTAAAAAAATTATTCAAAACCAATTACGTCAAAAATTAAACTCAGTGCACGTGCGACTGTTAGACAAGTTTTACAGATTTAATACTATATATTGTTTACAGACGCCTCAATGCAATTTAGAAAATCTGTAAATCTATAAATAAAAAATAATATAGAGTATACCACTTAAATTTCAAAAGTTGTCATGTCCGCATAAGTTTCCAAAATTCCAAATCGATATTTTGAACCTTTTAAAAGCAACAGTTTCTTTTGTCACCGTATATATTATAGAGTGGAACAGGTTTTTAGTGACGAATACTAAATTGCTTAGTTTATTTCTAAGCATCTTTAGAACATCTTTCATATGAATATACCTACATCAATAAAATTAGTAAATAAACAAACATAGTAAGAAGACAAAATGTTTCTTAAGTTCTGGAAATTGTGCGTATAATTAAATTATGCCATATTTGCCATATTTTTCAGTCTGCTTTAGGACTTCAACTGATATCGACTTGTCATAGCACTGTTTTTGTGATATGATGACGTTGCAAAATCTCAAAGAGCAATAATTTTCTTTTTATGAAACAAAATGGAAAAATATCAGAAATTATTGAGCGTCTCAATACTTGTCAACTTCAACCACTGACACTGACAATACGTGGATTTCTTATTACAATCCTGACATCAATAGTCGATTCAAAGAATGGCGAAAACCTGTTGCCTCTTGAAAAGTTAATGCTTACCGTATTTGGGAATTGCCAAGGGATTATTTTTATGGAATATTTGGCGAAATTGACTAAAATTAACGCATAATATTATTGGAATATATCATCTGGACCACTGCACCAGGCACTTGTCAAGCTATGCAGGATCAGAAGAAGATCACAAGAAAAATCACGGATGTCTTGAAAGATTATTGATGGGAATTGCTTCAGCCGCAACTCTTTTCCCGATTCTTGCACTACTCGCTGATTATCATGTGTTCTCAGATTCGGAAAAAATCCTTACCAAGTGTTGGATTTAAAAGTTTGACGTAAAACGTGTTATAAAGCGGTGATACCCAAAAGAATCTTTGAGGATGGTTTTAAAAAATAGTCTATTGTTGTAATAAATGTATTCAGAGGAGAATGTGCTGAGAAACTACATTGCAATATTGCCGATGATTAAAAAAATAATAAAAACTGCAGCAAAATTCTCAAAACTTATGAAACATCACTGGTAGTTTTTTTTAGTTGTTAATTTCAGACTTGTTAAATAGACTTTAACAACTATAATAGAAATATTCTATCCTTAAGCGGCTCCAACTGCTTGACATGTTTAGCGCATCATTTTTTATTCTTATTTTGATTTTTAAAATCGCCTCCCAAAATATTTTCGACATTATTTCCGGACACCCTGCATGAACTAACCAACCGAGCTTTAGCGAATTGACAATGGAACCGCTGGATATTGTTACCGCCATACGAAGGAAAGAATAGTTTAATTAAATTAAATTAAAATCAAGTTAAAAGCGTCCGCAAATAAAAAGTGTCTTGTCGAGATTCATTATGCAATGACGGTGTGACAAGACCCTAATGAGCACTCTCGGATGGTACAACGTTAATTAACAGCCAGCCAGCAGAATATGATACCCCAGTCGCTTTTTTGACAACGAGGCCTTTTAGTTCGCGGGTAGAGGAATATATCGCAAACCGAAGCCAGATGTGCACGCCGTACGCTTTGAGGATGAATTCTTCTGGTATTTAATAATCGCCACGTTTTAATGATGCTGCTCTTTCCTTTGTGTAACTGAGACGTTTCAAATGATCGCGTTTTATTTTCGGCGACCGGTCGAGCTACATAGCTGGTATTTGCTTGAACTGCAATGATATTCATCACATTCATAACTCTCACTGGACAGATGATACCAATTCTACCTTTCTAAAGCGAAGAAAGTATTGCTGGAAATATGACAACTTAGTGTTACCTTATTTAAATTCTTCTGAAAATTCTAGACATATTTTATCTTTAGCTAACCGCTTTGGAGATATACTTAACCCTCAATTGGTATACAAATTTTTTATAAAGTAACTGGTATTACGGGGTCGCTGGTGACCTCAATTTAAAGTTCATATACGAAGAAAGTAAAAGGCGAAATATATTTTTTAAGAAATAACATAACATAATATTGAAAAAAATGTTATAATACGGTACACAATTATAAAGAATTTATTTAGTAAAAAAATAAAAAACATTATTGAAATACAAGAAAATAAACAAACTATTTACAGGTATCCGCAAAATTGGCCCGACAACTCAAACTAACATTTTCATTCATTCAAATCAACGTAATATCGGTTCTTTAGTCTTCATCAGACCAGCTGTAATAAAGAAAAACGTAATTAGAATATTAATTCTATAGTTGTTTATAATCAAATGTATACCTATATAATGGATAATAGAATAGTACCAGAAAGTCAATGCGATTTTAAACGAAAGTCAAGTACTGCGAATTCTCTTGTCATTGATGATATTGTCCGAGCCACTGACAAAAAACTAATGAGTGCCTTAATACTTTTCGATTTTTCTAAGGCATTCGATACGATTTTTCCTCCAATCCACGCGCGCTGATTAAATAGTATTTTTCAAATCGATATCATAAAATATACTGTGATAGCAGATATTCGAAAGAATTTGAAATTTTCTCTAGCGTGCCGCAAGGTTCCATTTTAGGGCCGTTATTTTTTTTGATTTGCACTTCTGACATTTTAAAATCTTTAAATTTTTGCAAAGTTTTGATTATAATAGTAGCATGGATGCAGAGGTATTTATAAATCAAGATCTTTACAGGATTAGTGAACTTTCACGTGCCCATAATTTAAAGCTAAACCCATCAAAATCGCATTTAATGATATTTGGAAATAAAAATAAACTTAAGCTACTTAAACAAAATATAAATATAATGTTAGATAATTTTAAACTACCCGTTGTCGATTCAGCAAAAAAATTGGGGGTGATCATACATTGTGATCTAAGATTTCGTGAATATTTAAAGAATATCTTTCATACTTCTGCATACTTCTCACTAAAAATCTTATACAGTAACAGGCATATTTTAAATTTTAGACTAAAATGTGAGTCACTTGTTCTCTCACATTCTAACTACTGTGATGTAGTGTATGGTTTTTTTATTGATAGCGAGTGTAAGTGCAGTATTCAAAGATTGCAAATTGTTTGTGTTCGTTTTATTATGGGTCTTTGAAAATATGACCATGTATCTGCTGCATATCGTCAACTTAATTAGCTTAAAATGGAACAAAGAAGAGCTCTTCATTTCAACATATTCGTTATAAAAATTATCCACAGCCTCGATTCACCCACTTTGCTGAGAGAGCGGTTTACTCCTAGGAGTACTATCCATTCTGTGAATTTAAGATACAGGTACAGATTAACGATGGCACATCACAGAGTGCCTTGTTTCGTAGATCTTTCACATTCAACGCAATTCGTGTTTATAATTCTTTGTCACAGGAATTCAGTAACTTAAATTTATATTCATTTAAAAAAAGGTACAAAGATTATTTGTTACAAATACAGTTTTCCTAATAATGTGTTATTAATTATGTTATTAGCAAGGGATTATATTGAGTTTTCTAATTATTTATCTTCAATTGCATTTTTTGTAGTGTGCAGTAGAGTTATGTTGTTCTTCCGATGTTGCAGGTATTTTTCATATTTTATTTGTTGTTCATGCTTTTTTTATTTCAGTAAATAGTGCGCAATTTATTAATTATATAAATAGTTCTTTAGCGGTTCAGTAGAGTAGCTGTTTAAAGCTAGACTGCGCCGCTTTTGAGCTATCTGTTTACTTTTTTTGAAAAACATTAATATTGTATATATATTTTTTTGTTATAATGAAGGCTATTTATTATTATTATTATTATTAATAATAAAAAAATGACAGTGACCTTCTCTTTTACATTTCCAATGCTGCAGTGCAGACGTTCAGAATGTTGCTTGCAAACGAGTGGACACAGAGAGCATCTCATTCTTTTTTGAGGAGGTTGCAAATCAGTGATGTCGGGTTGAGTTTGTTCTGCTATTCCGAATACTTTTCTTAATATGTTTTTTGTTTCCCTATCGATATTCAGTGAGATCCGTTCTTGTAAATGTTCTTGTATCATCAGGGTTTTTCCAAGTAATACATTAAAATTTATTCTGGAGATCTTATTTTCTAGTTTCGCAACTATATATAGTGTACGGGAGTTTACAGTCGAGATATTTAGCGTGGCAAAAAAAACTGTTAGAGGCCATCTTCTACTCTTTCTGCTACAAGAATAACTTGCACATTTTTGATACAAACTGTCAACACCTGATTCTGTAGAGTTATAGAATTCATTTATTTCTGCTTTATCACTATGGTGCATTGAAGATAGCAATATTACACTCCTGTTTGGTTTTGGAACAAAGGAAACTAGTGTTCTGTCCCCAGAACAACCAAACATTGAACTTTGTGTAGCGCGATTTTTGTTGGGCCGGACCTGTGCCCGAATGCCTCTTTTATTTTTTCTCATAGTACCGACGTACGTTAGACCTCTCGACTTTAGTTCAGATACTAATTTATTACAAGTAAACCAATTAACTCCCGTAATATTTTTATTTGTGTTTTCAATCAGCTAATACGTCCATAGTTGGGATTGATAATTTCTTTGCATTTCTTCTTAGAACATTCTTGCCAGTATAAACAAACGATAAGGTAATGAGTTTTAGCGTCACTTAGGCACATAATCTTTAACCCATATTTTGCAGGTTTAGGAACATGTGTAGTTGGTACTGCAATATTTTATAAAATTTGTAAATACTTCAGAAATTGCCCCTGCATTGTCAAATCGTATCGCGGATAACAAAAAGAAAAAAACGCTTTAGAGCCATGGTAGCTCGAAAATTGTCTCTGCCCGTTCCAGAAAGACTCTGCGTCTTCTCTCCCAGATTTAAAAACACCGGCTAGTACATTCAAACCCAAAAATGCCGTACTTAGATGATTAAAGTACGTAATATTTTTACTGTGATATTTAACACTCAATTCTGTAATCTTTGCGTTAGTATGCTCCAAAATTACTTCTAAAATATCGTCTGTGAATAAGACTTGCCAAGCCTCAAGGGGACTAGTTGGATTACTTAGTCTCGCTGGTCCTCTGAAACCCGGAAGGTGGGTGATTATATTATGTGCGGAAGCTCAATGATCACGCTTTGGGGATTAATAGACCATTTATATCTATTCTTAAAGTAGAAATAATCAGATGAGAAGTTTTCTTCATTGGATTCGTCTCCAGATAGGGAATTATTCGAGTCATCTTGAATATTATCTCCATCTGACAATTCTTTTTGGGATTCAGTGTCATGGTCTGTGTGTTCGCTTTCGCTTCGCTTTTATGAGATTCATTGCGCTTGGGGTCAGCCTTGACCCCAGTATACCCTTTAAGGGTTTATATTAAACAGAAAAATATTATCATTAATTCCATGAGTGCAAGTAATTGCATTGTATTTGTTATACAGAGTGGAAAACCGGAAATCGAACATCTTTCAATCGTCAACTTCAACTTTTCATTACAGATTAACAAATAATACACCCGGCTAGAATACTTTCAACTTTTTTAAAGGCTATTTGGTGATTTAAATTTGTTATATTATATTGTAGATATTGAAACTTTCTCAACTTTGTTAATGTTCTGCCGCACACATAAACACAAAGAAAAATACGTTTTTCATTACAGAATATAACAACAAATACGAAAAAGGAAACTACGGAAAGTGGACCTTGCCTTATTTTATGGGAGAAAACAATAGAATTTGAAATTTATTAAAAGCTATCCGCAGCAGAAAAAATTAAGTATACTTCTAATTGCCACCATCGCACAAAATTGGAGTCTATGGACTCTTGTGTTATATATTATTTAATTTATCACCTTCCAAAGCGTTATTTTTATGAGTTATTATAATATAATTTAATATATCGCTGGATGTTATGTGTTCTTGCCGAATTATAGAAATTTTTGTAAAAATGCTACAAATATCACGTATCATAAAGAATGGCGTCATATGATATATGTGTTACCAATTAGCCCATTTTTTTTACATAGATCTTTATTTTCCTAAATTAAAATTAACAAATAAATTTGTGAAGAATCTGTGTATTTTTTCATGACCTTTAACATTAGATACCGTGGATTAAAATTGTACCCCATAATACTAGTATTTGTTTTCCTTTTCATTGTTAATGGACCTGTTTTTTTTGTTTTGTGGATCTGTTTGTTTTTTGTTAGAATACAGCTCTAAATTTCGTTGAAATATTTTTTTTTTCAGATATTTTCACATTTTTTAAGTTATCGTATATGCAGAAATAATTTCCCATCCGTTGCAATTAAAATTTTTCCCATATATAGCCAACATTGGACAAAATAAAGCACACGACAAAGATATTTTATATGTAATCGCAAAGGATATAAGCGAAGTGACAGAATTGAGATGATTAGAAATTTATAGCAGTCAAAAAATGTTCCAGTTTGCGTAGGTATTCCCGTTTGCGAAATTTTAATTGGTCCTTCTAAAACGTTCCTTTTTCCTGGGGTGGTTGCGGGTGGGGAGACAAGAAAATAACGAACGCGTAACAACAGGCTCGGTTAATTCCGCCCTTCGGCACTTTTTCCCATGACTCGCCTAGCGAGTTCCTGCCAGGCAGTGTCTGAAGCGCCCCCTTTAATTAACAGAAAGTGGTTCATTAGTGCTTATTCATTAGAGCAATGAGTAATTAGCAAACTCTAATGAATGCTGTAATAATCTAAGAGTGAACGTACTTTGCTCTGCGCGTATTTTGTCTCAGACCACTCACTCTTCTCGCTCTATAAGAGATGAAGTATTTACACACAGCCAGAGCGGTAAGGTTAAACTTTGTAGTTGGTTGATTCGTATTTGCCTCTTTCTTTTGGAGAATGTTTTTTTGACATGCAACACTTGTTGATGTCTCGTGTCACATTAATTCTAAACGTTCTTGGTTCGATTTGATCATAAGGTTCTTATTTTATGGAATTATATACTACAAATGATACAGTTACAAGGAATATCCGGAAGTGTCGAAATGAATGAGTAAACCTCATTGCTCGAAATGTTAATTTCTGCTAGTTATTTTGTTTATTAAATTCTTTTACAAAATATATTTTAGAAGAACTTATCTTAGGAAAAATGAATGAATTTCTTCAAAACTCTTTTCAATTTTCTTCTTGTATGTTTTAATTTTAACATTTTAACGATTTGTCTGTGTGATCGTCACAATAACACCATCCTTTTTCAGAATTGCAGCAAATTTTAATCCTTATCTCATCTATTGCTACCAATGTGTGTTGCAGAACTCAGAAGATCACATATAAGCCATCTAAAACAAAACATATAAGTAATTCATTTTAAACCTTATAAACAAGTTAATTTTGTGGATCTGTTAAAATTAGTTCTGTAGAACAAGCAGCATGAAGTAGGGTAAAAAGATACTTAACTTAAAACATTCAATTTATAGATGAAAGCAACAGTGTAATACTTATTCTTTTAGGTGTTTAAAAATCTGTGTAATCCCGCTTAAGTGAATTTCTGAAATACATTTTTTTTCCGTTAAGTTTATTTAATACACTTAAAAAAAGCCTGATTTGCTGTACGCCTTTATACTGTTTAAACTTTTTCTTTAAAAATTTTTTAAGGCGCACTATAAATGGTGGGATGTGTTTCTCAATTCCACTGTACCTTATGGTAACCTCTGGATAACAAAAGTATCTGAAAAAAACGCTTCAATTGTCTCCATGAAACTCTATTTCTGTTAAACTATCAAAAAGGGTCAGTTTTTTTTTGTTTATTAAAATTTCTCAGGCTAAGTTATTTCAATGTACATACATATTCCCTCTCGTGTGACTTCCGCGAATTTAAGTTATTTTTCGAATGTGTTCGCGCGACAGCTAATACACAGAATTAATGTACTAATTGCAGCGTAATTATGCTAAGTATTCAGTGTTCTCGCACGCCCAGGCCAACGGGTGTTGCAACGCTATAACAATAAATTAGACAGGATTTAAGCGTGCTTTGCTATTTGACGTTTATCCGTCCATCTATCGTTATACTTTATTATTTCCTAATAGTTTCTTATGCGGGCAGCAAGTTGGATAAAAGATACTTGCGTCACGAGTGTTTAAAAAACGAGTACCTGAAGAAGTTTATATATAATGTGACGAAAATTATAAAATATTTCTTAAGAGTCGAGCCCACCCTAGCTAGTTCAAAAATAGGTGCGTCCTCCTAAAACACAAAACGAAAAACATAGGAATACGGTTACAAGAAGCAGACCGATATTTTGGTTCAAACAGTAAACAAATCTGTCTATAGGGGTCTTCGCGTGGTGAACAAAATTTAGTAATTCCTATCTACTTTTTACAAAACCTCTGGATCCCTCCAGAGTCGGATTGACGTTTCGTCAGTCATCCTGTTGGCTTATTCAGAGCTTGACTGACAACATATTCTCTAGTAAAATATCTAGTTCCCTTATCAAAACCCTTTACAGGGAAACCTGATAGTTTCGGATTTAATTCCTTTCACTTCACTGAACAATTCTAGTTAGTTTCGATGTAGAATTCCTCTTTACCAAAGTTTCTATTCCTAAAACTGTCAACATCATTTCAGATATATAACGGTCAAATTTTGGAACAAACGTAGGGAACAGCTATGGGTTCTCTACTAACACCAGTCATCGCGAATATATTTATGGAAGCCTTTGAGAAGAAAGCTCTCTACACCTTTCATCTAAAACCAAAATTATGGAAACACTATGTCGATGATGTAGCTTTTCTTATACATTTAAACTCTATACACCCTAACATACGTTTTACCATTGAGTTGGAAACTAATAATAACCTCGTATTCTTAGATATTCTTATCAATAGAAAATCAGACCTAAAATTGGGTCATTGTGTTTACAGAAAACGTACGCCCACAGACCGATACCTTAATGCATGGTCATATCACCATCCGGCTCTTGTTTACAGAGCTGTAAAACTATCTCAGGCCGAGTCACTGAAACCAGAATTAAAACACCTTACCTCTGCTCTTCTCTCTAATAATTTGCACATTAAAGATATTAGCGTTCCATCGCAAAATACACTTCACCACAACCTTCTAATAGCAATGAGGCCGAAAGCATTCCTACACTTGGCACTATGGTCCTTCCTTACATTCAAAACATTACTGACTACATATCAAAAGTTTTAAACAAATATAACGTCAAAACCAGATTTACCACTTGTCCAAAAACCTCTCATCATCTTCGATCCGTCAAAGATCAAATTCTATTTGACATGCCAGGAGTTTACAGCATTACATGCATATGCGGCAAAGAATACATTGGAGAGGCCGGACGAAAAATATCTAGTAGGCTCAAAGAACACGAAAGAGCCCTAAATCTAAGACAAATAAACTCAACAGCAGTTGTCCAACACATTCACGAAACCGGACATAAAATTCATTTAGATTAAACAATCATTCTTGCATCAATTCTTCTACCAACGAAAAATGCCAGAGTCTATAGAAATCTATAAACAACCGAACAATCTTAACCGCGTCATCTGAGATGGTGTTTATGCCCCTCATTTAACTCCGACCCCCTCAAACAATATATAAACATCTCAAGCCAGTTTCAGTCAAGCTCTGAAGAAGTCAACAGGCTGATTGGCGAAACCTTAGCAAGTTCGATTCAGAAAAAACCAACGCAGGAGGAATCCAGAAGTTTTGTAAAAAGTATTACAGTAGCCTGTAGAAGTTTCTTTGAAAACTTAAATCCTATATAGTTGGTAAAGCCTACGGTGCACTAGTCCTTTTATGGGCCCCTTAACTTCTAACATTTTTTTAACCGTTAAGAAATAGAACTAGGTAGATGTTAAAAAAAGTCTATAAAATTTTTTGTAGAATCCAAATCTGTAATCAAATATAGAGTTGTCCAGTCGAAACCACTATCAAAGTTTCGAGTAGATTTGGCACAGCTCATTTGTACAAATATTTCTGAAATATTCATCTATTAAGATCATATACCAGAACTTTCACACGACACTTAACTTTAATCACTGTGTATACTTCATCAATGATGAGGCAGCAGGAATGAAAGAATCAATCAGTTTTTTAAAATAGACCTCCAGTGAAAGGTGTGACATCGCTAAGAAGCTCTGCAAAATGAAGACGTGGGGTGTGTATAAAGGCAGAAATACTACAGGTTCTTCTTAAAAAGATCACTTCCCAAGAGTAATTGCAGGAATTTATGTCTCTTAGATTGTAGTCCTAGTTTCACTACCTAATCCTCATTTGAAAGACGAATTTCGATTAAAAAAAATTAGTTTCGACTGAATTAAACGACTATACATTAAAGATTAATATAATCCCATACTCAGTCTAAAACTTATAGATACGTCAGCAGTGATAGACACTTTGCTCGTTAGTTAGTTAGTTAGCTAAAAAACAACCCTTAACCCTAATACAAAACGGAAATATCCCAATAAACTTCAAATTATTATAATTATATACTGTTTCCTTCAGACGAGCGCTCGAAAAGTTCTTGAAACACATTTTTACGATTCAGCGAAGTTTTCATTCCGTGTACAGAGCTGATATTGCCGTTCCTCCGAAAATAATTTCTTAAGATAAGAGTTGTAAAATTCGCGTAAAAAACAAACGCTCCTTCGCGCTTGACTTGTTATGCCCGACAAACTTTTTATTAACATTGGGCTACGGGTAATAAAACTGCAAAACTATATTAATTTTATTTTTATTGGGAGATGCGCGAGAGACGTTGTCGAGAAGTAAAAATATATATACTAACGAATTTAAGTGACGAAATTAACAGAAATATTTATATATTTTCACTGGCTGAAAGAAAATAAAATGCAACATCCCTATCTACTCAAAGAGTAGCATCAAGATGGGAAGTACAAACCAAAGACCACTGTATAGGAAGTATAGTAGGAAAAGATAACTTTGTCAAATAAAACAGTAATGTATACTTCAATAGGTATAGAAGTTGTACAATAAAAATTTCAATTTTTACTTTTTAATCTGACATTCAAAATTTAAATTTTATTACCACGGAAAACCATAAATACTGACCACATGTAGATATAATATAAAGACAGCTTCAATTCATTTTTATTTATATTTATTATTTAAAAAAATTTAATGAAATGAACTTAAAAATTTTACATGATATGGGTTTTAAATGTTTGTTCTGGAATGGAATTAATTCTTCGTGAATTGAACAAAAGTGGAAATGCAGACATGGCATTACTATTAATATTATTTATATTTTATTGTTTTTCAATTATAACAAAATAATTATTTATTGTTTTGTAGTATATATTGTCAAAGAGGTGATATTGATATAGCTATTAGAACATATTGTAGTCAATATCCTCTAGTCATCTTCAGCATATGTTCCTAAAATCCACACAGTAAACTACAACATTGTCTTTCTAAATAGTAGTCTCCGCACCCCCACCCTTGTTTTTCCTAAAAGTGTTATCGGATCTGGGATATGACAAAATACTGTCGACAATGCCCCATAAAACCGTTGAATTAACATTACTGTCAGCCGCCATGTTGGTTGTTGAACACCACAAGTTCACAATTTCATGAGATAAGTTGTAGCGACTTTGGAATTTATTAGGTACTTTGGCTGTTCTTCTTTTCTTAATATGCCCTTCACGTAGTGCGTTGGCGACTATCTCACAAACAAGGTTCTACTGACAGCAGCGTCACAAAACTCACCAGGAAATCTGCTTACGACCGACACCTCTCCTGCCCTCGATCTTTCCTTGTAGAATTAATTACCGGGTTTTGTACTTTGCCCCTCTAAGTATGTGACCGAAGTAGCTAATTTTACGTTTTTTAATTACTTCAAAAAGCTCTCTCTCTCTCTCTCTCTCTCTCTCTCTCTCTCTCTCTGTACGGCAGCTATCCTGAGAACCTCCTTATCGATCACGATCCATCGATAAAATTCGGAACATCCTTCTTAGTAACATTTGGAACGCCTCTAGCCTATTGATTGACGATGTTTTTAGGGTCCAGGTTTCCAAGCCATAACGTAATATGGACCATACATAACACTGCAACATATATATACGATATACCTGTGATGGTTCTTTGACTTTCTTAAATACGCCAAACGAGTCCCTTTTGTTATGTAAAGCATCAACTTCACTGCAACGTTCTTCCATGCACTGTTCTTTTGCTTTTCTAATGTTAACCCGGATCTCTCGTTGTATTTCGGTATACATAGGTTGATTTGATCGGATCTTATATTACTTCCGGAATTCCATCAAATCGAAAATCTCGCTAATCATCCACTCCTGTTGCTTATGCTTTATGTTCTTTCGTGCAATATCTCTGTTTAGGTCTACAATTGTTGATTTAATACCCTGCACAATGTATTCAATAATATTTGCATTCTCACTTACCTCATCCTTTTCGACCGTGACAAAGGTGTTTCTCAATCCATCGTTTATAATCTTAGCGTACATGTTTCTACTGTTGGTATCTCTTATTAGCTCTCTTGTGCCTAATGAAATTTTAATGAACTTATGATGAATCTTCGGTAATTTAAGTTACGATAGCAATGAGCCAACTGTGATCAGACGAAATATCGGCACCCGGATAAGCAGCGATCCTTTTTAGATAGTTGCGAAATCGTTTATTTAAGAGAACAAAGTCAACCTGATCTATAATTATGCGACTTGAAGTTGTCTCCAGGTGGTCTCCAAGTGTTTAAGCATCGAGGAGGGAGCTGGGACCATGTGTTAGATACAACAAGTTCTCTTTCCTGGCAAAACTCGATTAATTAGTCGCCTCTTTCATTCTTAACCTCCAGGCCGAAGTCTATGCCTGCCCCTGCCCACCTTGGCGTTGTAGTCACCCATAATCAGGGTGACTTCCTCCTTTCTAGTAATTTTTAACGCAAGGTCCTACACCTTATAGAATTGTTGCACCTCATCGTCAGATTTATCTGATGTGGGTGCGTAAACCTGTATAAAATTCATGTTCAGTGGTTTTCCGGCTCGTTTGGTGATCATTACTCTTTCCAATATTGCAATAAAGTCCAAAATCGATCCATTCAAGTTAGTATCAAGTGCAATGCCAATTCCATGTCTATGGTGTTTATCCGACTGGTCACTGCAGGAGTAGTATATTGAAATGTTGTCCTTTGTAATACGACGCGAGTCAGTCCATCGGGCTTCACTCACTCCCATCATTCTTTAATAAGGGTGTGCATTTTTACTGGTTCGTGTAAACTGTTTACGTTCGATGTTGAAATTCTTCGGATAACATTCAACCGGCACAGGGGAATTCTTCGCACCCTCTGACCACCTAAGGTCTTCCCGGGTCTGAGAGGCATATCTCTATTTCTTTCTGCCATAATGAGATAATTATGCTGGGGAAAAGGTGAAGTGTTGTGATATCCCGTTACCTTCAGCACCATCAGGGAAAGACATCTCCTCAATTCATATTAAAACAGTTATACTCCTCTGACTCGATCGCTTCGATTACCAACCGAAAATCGGGGTTAGAAAAATTATATTTCTAATAACTGTGCAATGATAAGTTAAGTTCTTCCAAATATGTGATCTATTGGTTTAGGGTATTTTTTGGTTAATGACAATTAGTAACTTGCGAGGATAATTTGTAGAGGTTGATCACTGCAACTTGCAGCAGTTAGAGAAGGCAGAATTTGCAGCGATATATCGTACTTGTTGGAACGTGATTGAAAGTGTAGAATAGTACACCGTATACCGTGCGTTCAATTTATCTTAATAACATTGTAATTGGCTGTAACTTTTTTGTTTTTAGAGATATCAAGGTAAACAAAAAAAAATGTAGGGTTAGTAGCCAATTTTTTTTCAATTGAAATATAAAAGAAAACAGCATCAATTTGCTGACATATAAGCGTATATCATATATTTTTTAATGGAACACCCTGTATATTATATTGCGATTACACATTTTATATTTTAGCCCACTCCTTTTTGGCAAATCGGCAAAAATGGCAAATTTTTTTATAACTGACTACCACAAAAATAATTATTTACAAATTAAAGTAAAACAAAAACACTAAAAATAACAAGACACACTAAAGTAAAAAATTCTTTCTTGAACACATTTCTCATACACTCTAATTGTATGATGTCTTGCATTTCGTAACGTCTTCGGATTATCTCTTAACTGAAATCCTTTGCCGAAGTTCACGACATTATTACAAGGAGTTCTGTGCATGTGATTTTTTATGTGTTTTATGTTCCCTCTCCAATTCCTAGAATATTCCATGTTAAGAAAATTGTGAGGAGGGGCACCGCCTTGCTGCCCTATAATCAGCGCTGTTATATTTAGGGGTAAATCTTCTATATCTATCTATTTGGTGCTCTAAGAGTTGCAAATAATGATCTCCAGTTAACTTTGGAACCATAATTATCGGATGCAAAATACGCCCATCCATTATACCACGCCATACATTAATTGATTGATACCCTTTGGTTTTTATTTCGTGTATTTGTCTAGGATTATTTAAAGACCAATATCGGCTTGGCTTGTCTATTACAACTCTTTCTTGTAGTGAACGACCTTTCATCAGTCCATAAAATGTTTTTCTGATTATGTCTATTTAAAATATCCAAACAAAACTGTTCTGCACTTAGTTTTTGAGTTTTAAGAAATTTAAGTACATTATATTTATATTCTTTCAAAAGTGGGTGGATTGATCCTTGACAAATACCTACCACTTCATATACTCTAATGATAGAGGAAACCGGATATGTTTTATAGAATCCTAATATGTTTGCCTTATTTTCTTTATTTAAAACATTATGGTTCCGGCATATCTATTTAGCATTTAATACGTTAACGTTTTCTGCAAATGTCTTTGCCAGCCTTGGAAATATCTGTTTAGAAGGAGCTCGGCGCTCTAGATAAAGTGTAATATACTAACGACGGGCTGCGATTGCACTTTTATTATTCAGAAAGTATACTTGAAGCATATTACTCCTTTCACGGGTACTCAATTCGCCAGAAACCATTTTAGCAATAATGACTTGGACAATAATTCAACCATCATCGTTATTTACTAATATGTCAAACATAAACATATTTTTATTTGTTAGTCAGGGCACTTTTTAAAATTATGTAAAAATTTCCTAATTTTGCCGATTTGCAAAAACGAGTGGACTAAAATGTGTGTTACATTATTGTAATCGAAATAATATATTCTATTAAACACATATATAATATAAAGCGAGTTCTATTATAGTGTTTTGTTTTATAAGTCACTTGGAGAAAAACTTGGATACTAACCCTAAATATTATTTTTTCGTCCAACTTGATATCTTTAAAAATAAAAAAGTTATAGCCAATTAAAATGTTATCAAAATAAATTCGCTTAAAGACGAAGATGGACAGGACAATAACCCCGCGCTAATTCATTATCATTTTTCTATTTAAGACGAGGAATCATTTGTCATTCCATCGATTTTCCGGGTCGTTATGAATAATACAGCACCGAATTCATGACGGGGGGCAATAAAAAACCATATACGTGAAACATTAATGCGTCCAATCGCGGATCTAATAGGCGGTTATTGAATAAATAAAACAAAAATATGTGTTAAATACAGTACTTGCCACCGAAACGTTGCGTGCGGACAAGAACGGAGAACAGGCGGCAAGTTCTCAAGCCCCGTCTACCACCGATACATTATTCAAAACGGCTATTAGTCATATCGACCGACCGACCGACACACACACACACACACACATAACGTTTTCATTTATATTTTATTTTATTGTTTATGCCGCAGGATTTCCATGTGCGTGTAAATTAACCGCCACGATTTACAAGTTCGCACCGGTTTCAAAATAATACCGATAACAACCAATAGGGACGCGAACCGCGTCTCTGCATCGACTGGATCCAAAATTTACTGAAACGGCTCCCTAGGCCGAAGACTCATTTCCAATTTAAATATTTATATGATTTCTTACTTAATAATTAACACACTACCACATCACAAAATAATATAACCATTTATCTTGAAAGACTCTAATGCTGATTCTCTGCCGCGTTGATAGTGCGTTGTGTTAAAATTATTGTTCGTTTCCTTCCTATTATTGAGTGAATGTTTTTCTCACATTTTAATTTTAAATTTTTGACTTTGTTGTTGATATTTTTCGCATTCCTACGTTTATATGGTGGGAATCAAAGTAATAAGGTGGTGTTTCCAACAAGTGGCTGAAGCTGTAAAGGTCTGCATTGCGCAGATGTGTTCATTTTCATTGAACTGATATTTGATAGTTTCTCTAAAGTCCTGGATGTTTCCAGGGTGATTATGTTGTATGATAAACTTAGCAGTAGCTATCCGCTGATTTCTACGTTAATAATTATCAACGACAAAAAAAGTTGAAGTCCTCCAAACAAAAAACAAAAATGCAATTAATAAAGAATAAATTGCAGTTTACAAATATTTTCCTAAGCTTTGGTTAGATTGAGATGGGCAATGTATACTCTTCTCTCTATTACTTTTAAATCCAAGCACGTTACATTAAAAACAAAAAGCAAATAACTTGTCCATAGGTTAGGTTATATTTGTTTTAGTTCATCGCAGCACTTATTTGACACTAAAGTCTGTTTATAAATGATACGGAGTGGTCAAATACGTAATAGTAGTTGTAGTCATTACGAACAAATTTAGTGGTAGGAGTAGGTAGAACATTAATCACATAAATTGGGCATAATTCCAGGTCGGTAATGAATCGAATTATGAACATAGGATAAATACTCCCAAAGGCTCGTGTACGAGAAACGGCCGAATGGTTCGCGACGGTGAATAATGAAGTTTATGTCTTAAAGTGACACTTTATTACAAGTTGGATTGGTGCATATTTGGGTATTTTACAGTGAAGAGTAGCAGTAATAAATTATCCAACAGAACATTACATTTTATCAATATTCGTATTTTCACCTTCAAAAAAAAAGTGCTAATATGCTCCTCACAAGCTCAAATAAGTCAGACTGTTTATAAAATGCTATTGTTTCTGAAACTCTCATGAATGAAAATATTTTTTCTACTCCCTTCTGTTAGATTATAACATATTATATATTATCTATTATATACTGACCTAGCGTAGGGAAAGCGTCACTTAACCAAGCGAGATGTCTTCGGTTTGAACTTTGATGTTTGTCAATTCTGACGGTCATGTCAGTGAATGTATTCGTGCTGTTTTTCAAAAATGTACCCAAAAACTAAAGGTCGTAAAAAAAAGTATAGTACGCAACAAGTTTGGTAAACTTTTTAAGTCACTGGTTTATTAAACACTCGCTCCGCTCCTGCCAAATTAACTCGTGATTCAAATGCCGTTTACAGCACGAAATTGATTCTGGGAAATATCAACAACTACATATATTATACCGTTTCTTAATTATCCAATATGGTACATTAGTATTATTTTCTTTAATAGCAAATGTTTGATGTCAAACAACTGAAAGCTACATATTAGCCGTTTTTTTCGTTAATTACTAAAGACTGAAGATCCACATTAAATTTGCGGAGGGTACCCAGACTCAATTTTCTTCCAAATTTTCATTTGTTGCATGTGTTACACATGGATGCAAATTGAGTTGCTAATAATTATTTATTAATATTCATTTTTGTAAACCTTTGCATACCGCGTTAAGCAAACAACGCCGTTACCAAGAAAACGTTGTGTCTGGAAAAAACAGTCAATTTCTAAGCGTTGTAAACCATATGGCGGCCATTAAACATCCAAAACTTTCAGTGCATGAGCACATGCAAATTTGATGAAGGATGACCGATTCTCATCAACCTTCGTCCCGTATCTGCATCAGGACGGACATAAAAAAGGTCCAATTTCGAAACATAAAGTCGAAGGAGGAATCTTTTACTGTCATGAAATATTAAAGCGCAATCACATTTGCAGAAAACACTCCTGTGCGTTATTAAGGTTTTATTGCTGCTCGTACGTTCAGAGAGACTTATCCCTAAATAGAATTTTAAGTAATGCTCAAAGATAATAGCCTGGGAAATATTCATGTCTTATCAAAACGTAAAGTTGTATATGTTTAGCGATTAAAGTTCGGTCCTTATTTAGGTATGCATGGGGCAGGGCATGCGATATGACTTTATATATGTTAAACGGGTACGGTGGACCAAAATAAGTAAAGCGTAGTGGTGTTGGTGTTGAATCTAAGGGAATGTAGAATTTCGCTTCGCATTAATTTAAATTGTTTTAACTCATGGTAGCAATCTCAAGTATAGGCCCAATCCAACCATGTTAATAACGCAGAAAAGGCGCTCAAAAATGTACTAAATTCTTTGGAGTGTAAAAACTAAAATATTGTCGAACTTCCAAAACATTTCACTGTTTTTACTGCTCCCTTCCAACAAACCTGAATCTTTTACGAAAGCAAAATGAGGATAATATAATAATAATTAAAAAAATAATAAATTAATCATTATTAATTGATTCATAATCAATATGGTCTCAGAAAGTCCTTATTTTAATTACGACAAAAATATTTTTTACGCTCTTCTATACCGAAACATAATTAACTAAATAGTTCATACCAAAACTGGCAACGCTGTGCTTTTGAAGCTAGGCTATGCATATTAGAAAATATAGGGATCAAAAATACTATAGAATTGATGCGCCTCATACTAAAGGAAATAAATAACCTTTCATGCATGCCTCTAGATTTTACACACATTTTTCCAAAAAAATTCTACATCCGAACTTAAAATTGTCGAATTGACAAACTGTCAGCGTTTGATTGTTGAACGGCGCAAGGTCATATTGCATGGAAGTGACATTTAAATCGACAAATCTTATTGGTATTTGTCAGAATGAAAGGAGCAGAAGCTAATCAAAGTTAACCTGACCCATCACTATATTTAATTTTCTTGTGGGATAAATTCGGTTTGCTAAGTAAAAACTCCATTTTCGTCAGTTGTTGGTTAGTATTAGCGCTTTCCTCGTTTATTATAAACTGATTTGGTTAGATTTTAAAATTTAATGTTGTTACAAATTTACCCAAATTTGTATTAATATAAGATAATAATATAATATACGATAGGCTGGGTTCAATAATTTTGTTTTTGAATTCAAAAAATTGTGTCAGAATCTCTGTGCATTTGGATTTCAGTTTACTTCAGTAAGTGGGCAATGAACTTCTAACCTGAAAAATCCGCTATTTTTTATTGTTATTCACTTTTCAGAAGGTATTTTTCTCTGTACTAATTATAAATTATTTATATTTAATGAATAATTTTGACTTATACAAAGTAACCCCTTAAAAGAGAAAGTGGCCTGGAATACAATAGAAAGTCTGTCCCGGCTGTAAATGGTTAAATATAAATAATTAAGTTACTTATTATCATTGAATATAAATAATTAATAATTAGTAGTAAATTATATTTAACTTTATACAACGTACTGATAACCGTGAGTCACGCTTGACCTTGCATTAGGCCAAATATGACACTCTTCGCGATCTACCGCAAACACGGTTGATCGCATGAAAAAAAAGTTCAAACAAAAGTTGTAGAGAATTTGATACTCTACAACTTCTATAATGATTGCAAATCTCATATAAGCAATAGAAAGCGATATATTCGCGAAAAAACGATTTCTATGACCTTTGACCTTCAATATTTTAAGACGGGCGCACGATAACATTTGCGACTTTTGAGATAACAGTTAGAACGACAAAACAAAGGTTTATCAAATTTACAGCTTATTATCTTTCATTCCGAGCTTACCTTATATGACTGGACTATAAAGCTTTTCACGATTTTAACAAAATTACTGTTATACTTTCATGGTATCTAATGGAATTATAACGATCGTCGATCAAGATTTTTGCGAATGGTATTTTCACATTTCACAGGGCAAAATTCACTACCAATTCAAAATTTCCTAGATCTGTCTCATTCAATAAAATTATTTTGGTATTGGGCACTAGCATGTTAAAGAATTCTTTAATATGGCGGCAAATGTCTTTGAATAGAAGAAATTCATCGTATTTGTATAATACTCTAACAAACTCTTCTGAAGTGTCGTTGGCACTCCAGTAGTAGTCGAGTAATAGTGTCGATATCGCACGCAAAACCGAGTATAATCACTACGCATTAATTTAGATTACTCGGTGCTGAATACACACGGCGGCAATAAGCGTCGGCGCCGCTACGCCAAACTAATACGGCAGCGTAAACAGACCGCCCGTTATTGTGCCTTTTAATAACATCTAAATAAATTAATTTGCTAATTAATTTTGAGGGGGCTTTTCATTTAAAGCCGGGAAACTGTCGTCGACTCAGCCCAAAGATGTTTCTTTTCAATGTCAAGGGTTGACGAATAATTGGAGCGCCAGTATTTACACGAATTTAGCCAAATTGATTGCGTTCTATCTTTATCCAATTTAAATGGCATTTGATTGCGACTCGGTTTACTTTTCATTTGGACGCGCATTTGCCGACATCCTGGAAGGGTCCCTATAGACCCGAACACAACTGGTTAACTTCATTCCGTAGGAAATCCTAGTGGATGATACCATGTAAAAAAATTTAAGGCCAGACTTTTTTACAGGGTGAATCGTGTACTGACCGTTTATTTCTTGGAAGGAAGGAAAACTTCAAGATGATATTCAAGAAATGGAGTGTAAAGACGTTAAGTGTTAAGTAATATAAGTTAAGTAAAACTAAGTAGTATTTAATTTATATACATTAGCAGCTTAAGCATCCACAGGTATTTTCGGCGATCCCCTTGCATTTTACCCGTTTTCCACGGACCGAATAAATTACAAGTATTGAAACCTATGTATTTTATCCGAATTCACCATCTTTATATCTCAAGCAGGCATAATAAAAGCAGTGAGTTTTATATCTAATGAAAATAAAAAGTTAAACAATATTACGATTTCAAACCTCTCACGTGCTGAAATTCATCGGTTAATAAATTAATTTCCAATAAATGCTGGCCCAAATTCCGAAATTATTTGAAGCACTAAGGAGATCGTAATCTAAGTAGAGATAGTAGTTATGGTATAGTCTGTCTCAATCTTCATCTTGACCCCAACAAAACTTTAACCCTGTTATTACCTATTGTTAGTGGGAAAGCCATTAACAAAAAAAATATTCTTACTTGAATGACAAGGATGGGGTGAGCCAAGTATATTTTTTCTTGAGCGCTGACCATTTGTGGCAGTGCTGAATAATCATTTTTACTTTGCGCGTCGAAAAAGTTATTTTACGAGAATATAACAATGTGAAATATGAAACAATAAAAGATGAAACCATAGAATTATTTTTTAAAATGTGGGATTTAAGTACTGCAAAATAAACAAAAGGAATCGAATCACATAGATTACGTACTTGGAGATTTAATTTCCTTCAACAAATTAAAAGATATAGAATTGACAATAGATCCACAATACCTTGATGAAACATGGTTCGATATAGACCGCATTGTATCCAAAGGATAGGTTGATTCCATTGAAAACAAAAGACGAAAACACTTTCAAATAAAGGCAAACGCAGCACCATAATGCTCGCTGGGTCAGAAGACAATCTTTTAAAAAATATTCTTAATAACAGTGTTATTGTAATAAACAACGCAACTTTTGGAAATCCTAAGCTAACATGCAATTAAAAACCGGTATGAATGCGATAATTTGGCAGAACATAATGGGCATACTGTTTTACGTCTTCCTCCATATCATTGCATGTTTAACCCCATAGAGCATTTGTAGGACTAAGCAAAATCAAAGGCCAGAGCAGAAAATATTACTCCCACTTTAAGTCCCAGTGTTATAAATTTGATAACAATGTAATTAATAACGTACCAATTGAGAGCTCCAAAAGTTCAGTACAGCACATTATAAAAATCGAGGAGTCTTACATTTCTCTGATAGTGAAACAGAATTAGATGTTGACATTTAGAATAAAAATGTAATTATGTATAGATATTCCTAGCTATGAATTTATTGTATATATTTAATGTCATTGTTTTTTCTTAGAGTAATTTAAAAAGGTTCTAACCACATAAATACACAAAAAAATATATATTATTACCAAAACCTTTGAGACTCCGTCCCTAATGTTCTGTCCTTTAATACTTACCAGACCCGAGTTTTATTGCCGTTGGCAAGTAACTTCCATAATTGCGGGCAAAAGCCACCGCGACGAAGATTGAGACACACTATACCTGATAATACCAGTACAAGATAGTAGATCAGTAAAGGGGAGCCACAAATTAGCCGCATTTAAGGAACTGGTTTTTACTAACTTGCACTTCCTTAAGTACAAAATAGTTTTCCAAAGTATATCTTCCTTCATTATCACTATTACGAAATTTTTTTGGAAGTATTCAAACTTCAAAAATTTAAATGCGATGTAGCGCTTATCGTTTTATTATTTTGTGTATATAAATTATTGAATTTTTTTAAGTCTGGATGTAGTACTCTGATAAACTTAAAATCGCAAACGTATCATTTTACGGCTAGTGGACTAAACAACAAACTTTAGCAGATTTAATATCCCAAAAATACATTGTTTCAAATTTATATCTAATGAGTAAGAAGTAGTAAATTTTCTCTTTAAAGTATTATAATTCTATATAGCTTAATGAGTTTTTAATCCGACTCTTTAAACAGCTTGGAATTGCCAGAGAAAAGTTTCAGCAGATTTTAAAAAAATAATTTCAAAAATTTTAAGTTATAAAAACTTTGACGGGCGTTCCTGAATATCCCTGTATATGTTTTAGGTATAATTTGATTGTGCAATTACAGAAATATTTATGGGGACACATTAATCTGGTTGTAGCCACGTAAGGGCGTCGTCCTGGTACATAATAATTAGTTTACCTTTTATGAAATTAAATTAGACGAAGCGCTTAATGAAATGAAAACACTCCGAATAATTATATAACAATATGTAGCGACCGGAAGTGACTTGCTAATTAAAATTTCATTCCATTAAAACATATCCTAGTTGTGGCAAAGTTATACTTTTATGGGGTGATGGCACTACGGTTGGGAACAAGCATTTCATTGCGATTATACATATGCTTCTGCGAAAATGGTGTCGTTCTATTAAGTGGCGTGCGTTCAATTTATCATTGAACATTTTGATTTGCTTTTTTTATTTTTAAAGATATCAATATAAAGAAATAAACAAAATACATACACACTTATATTATTGTGACAAAATATTTAATAGTTAGAGTATTACATGTGTCAAAATTAACTGTAGCAAACGTGGGTTGTGTTAATAGAGTATGGTTGTAGAAAAAGTTTATGTCGCTCGTACTCTCAGAATTACAGACGAAAACATTTGTTAGTTATCAAAGGCCTTGACACTTTGTCATTGTTTTAAAAATCTTCGCTTTAATTTAAAAATAATTGGGGTTTAGCAGAAATGAGATAATAGAATGAATCAAAAAACGAAAGATTTAGAATACATAAAAGATTACAAGAAACAACATGCAAATAAAATTATCTAGCTCAGTTTTCGCACAAGATGTTTTGAAACTATATAATAATATATGCTTAGAAAAACTTTAAAAGAATGTTCCTTAATTCCACAATTTTGTGTCGCAGAGTATAAATTTCTTTAATTGGACACACACGTGTTTGATAGAATATTTTATTCCCAATGCAATGATATAAAATACTTCATATTTAAGATCACTCGTTTTTGACAGACCCGCAAAATATGAATTTTTTATACAATCTCGAAGAAGGTCGTCCATTAAAAACATGTTTTTCTGTTCCCTCCCTAGAGTGCGAAAACTGTCATTTTACCATGTCAGTTTCATTTAGTACGGATCCGTGCCACTTCTGACCGGGATATTACCGCAAGGGTTTGGGAGCAATTGTGACGGTCACGTCAGTGCATGTATTCGTATTGTTTTGCAAAAATGTACCCAAAAACTCATGGTCGTAGGAAAAGTATGTATTTATAGTAAATATAGTTGTAAGTAGTAGTAGTAGTAGTATAATATATCATATTATGCAACAAGTGCGCTAAACGGCATTTGAGTCACGAGCGGAGCGAGTGTTTAATAAACGAAGGACTTAAAAAGCTTACCGCACGTGTTGCATACTATACTTTTTCTATGACCGTTAGTTTTTGGAGAGATTTTTGCAAAACAACACGAATATATTAACTGACATGACCGTCCGTGTGCTCCCAAAACCATGGGGTAATATCGCGGACATGTCCGAACGGGCTCGGATCCGTGAGACAAGAAAGTCAAGAACTAAAGTGACGCTTACCGGACGCTAGATCGATGTATAATTAGGTATTTTACAGAAGGAAGTAGAAAAACCTTTTTTCAATGCCTCAAATGCAGTTTACCATACTTGTTGCATAATGTACTATTATATATGCATGCATGCTTTGCTGGACAATGTTGATGGTTGAAATGTTATTACAGTTATTACTATTAAAATGAATTTTCATGAATGTAGTCTTATATACTGATGACAAGCTTTGATTAGTCAGAGAGTATACTTGAAACGTGCCACATCGTTCGGATCAAAATATAAAATGTGTTGCACTAATGTAATCAGAATAAGATATAACATATATATGATATGCAACGTGTTCCATTTTAACAGTGTGTTGTTTTACATATAATTTGGACTATTTACCCAATATTTTGTTTTTTTTTGTTTATATTTAAAACAAGAAAGATATAGTTAATCAAAATGTTAACGACATAAATTCAGTAAACTAGGCTAAAACGGACGATTTTCAATTTGTTACAATTAAAATTGTAATTTGTTCAAAATGTATGTTATCGTCAGACCATTTTTTATTATTCAATAAACACAACCGCCTTCTACATCAGCTCAACCCTTTCTTGATTTACACTTCCATCTATAAAAAAAGGTTGCACAGCAAAGAATATTGTAAAATGTACAAAATGTTTACTTATTGCGCAACCTAATTTTTTTTGTGTTTTTTCCTCAGTTACACAAAATGAGGTCATTCGATTGGTCTAATACTCGTGACAACCAACAGCAACAACATTTATGTCATAGGCCCCAATCTTTATAAAATATATGATTTAATTTTAACCCCCAGCTGTTTTTGGAAATATTAAGTTACTGCAGCAATTTTTGTTTAATATGAGCCAATTTGACGAGTTGTTCATTCCCAAGATTCTCTCTAAACAATCCAAAATTTCGTTAGCGTAAAACATGGTATCATTTATTAAATAGGTGATCATTGAGGATCTAAGTGGCATAAAATACATAACACACTGACTTATTAAAAGAAATAATAAATCAGAAGTCAACCGTTTAAATATCAATATTAATCAGTTTTGTCGTTATTAAAAATTTGGACTTCCAAAAAATATCTTTCCCAGAATGCAAAAACATTTCTTCGCAATAAGGCTACTGAAATGCAAAAAACAAAAACAAAAAAGTCTATAGATAAACATTTTTGTAAAAGTATCAGTCATCTTACTTAACCAAAAACAAAACTAAAGAATTGCCAGAAAGTTTGTTAAACGCCCATCAACCTAATAAACACTTTAAAGACTGTGCAACAGTTATCGACACAATCTCGCAAGAGACAGACAGTATTCATTTTGACTCTGAGTAACCAAAACTAATGCTGAGGATGCAATTTATGTACCGGATTTGAGGTTATGCTTGCACTTTTTTGTAGATCACTGAAAAAAGTCTATAATTAAGCCATTGGGCAAAGTTTCATTTCCAAAAGAGCTCAAGCATATCAGACCCATTAGTATTCTCCCTGCACTTTCCAAAGTTGTTGAAAAACATATGTTTAATGAAATTTACCATTTTGTAACATAAAACAGCATAATTTCCAGCAATCAATCTGACTTTCGCCGAGGTTATAGCACATCTACAGTGTTCGCAGACATTTGAAATAAAATCATGCTTACGCACGTCGGAAAAAACTTCAAATTGCCTATATAAGTTAAAAAAAATAAACATTTTTAAACATTTACCATCCACACTTTGTGACACTCTGATATTGTCGCTGCTTGATTGCGGTGATGTGATCCATGGGCACCCTTTGACCTTGCGGATGACACAACTTACAATATACCCTTTAGCCCTCGCATAAAACCCTATCTAAATTCTAATAAATAATTAAATACGAAGTATCGTACAAAATATCACATTCTTTGTTTTGTAAATAAAATTGTCCATGCATAGATGCCCTAGCTAGCCGGCCTATTTTATACTTTTGACCATTATCATAAAACCAGATATATAACTGATTTTAGATTGCCACAGCATAAAACTGCAAATTTTCAAATACTTTCAGTCTATGTTGCTGCTAGTAATTGGAATATCATACCTAATCATATCAAGTTACAAAAAAATAGAACTTTCGTAAGATATAAAAAAAATCATTTACTGGAACAGGGTATTAAGCCGCAAAATAAGTGCAGAATTTTTTTATCGCTGTCTCTATTTTATCTGCCTCTCGGTCCCCCTAAATGAACGTCGTTGTATTTAGTTTTTTGTCTAAGTTTATAAAAATATTTTTCTTATTCTTAAAATATGTGTCTGCACATCATTGATATGTTCTGTTCCTGTATAATCGCTGTCTAATTTTTATATAGTCTGGCAAATAAAACGGTTTGATTGAATGATTGATTGATTTACTGATAAGAAGATACTAAACCATTGTCCCATAGAATACGTGCAGCAAGGATTACAAGCTGGAAACGAACTTTTTGACAAAGATAAATCCAAGTTTGTGGCTTTGTTATGTTTGCCGATGCCTAGGTAAAATTAGGTCAAATATTTTCTACGTTGACACGTAGAGATAGGGTTAGAGCTACAAATTATTTCTAACAATATATTGTGAGAGTGGTCTATGGGTAACATGTTTGGACTGCCTCAGAACACCATAATTTCTAAAATTATTTGCATATAACTAAATGTGACATTTACAAGCCTATGAAAATCACCAACTCATCCTTCACGTTTCATCACACATGATTATTAGGGCTCGTAATTAATACCCACGTGTCACTGCGAATCCTCTCATTAACAGACGCAATTTTTCCTCCAAAGCCAGTAGTTGAGAAAACTGGCAACGTTCTGTGCCTTTGTTTCCCAATTTAAATTAATTGCAGAGCAGCCCACTTAGGTGCTCTTCTATATTTAAACAACCACCTCAAATTGTCTGCTCGCTTTAATTAATAAAAAGTAAACAATGAAATGAAACAATAATTGCCGGGATTCTCATTCGGTTTAATTAGAAACGCCTTTTGTAAATATCGCGCACGTAACTAGGCATTTCCTCCGGTCCCAATTATTTCCTATTCTTGTATTACCATTTCTTTATCGCTCTCTCTCACCCTCTATTTCTCTCCCTTTCTCTCGTCCCTGTTTTATCTAGTTATTTGGAGAGTAATTAAAACTACGAAAATATGTGCCAGGAATATTTGCGTACCGAAAACATCCTACCGCCAATATATATATAAAACGCTGAAATCATTTGTTGTACATATTTGAAAGAATCCCGAGACGAAGACGAATGGAAATTTTGCGACAAAATGTTTACAATTTAGGAAAAAGTTACATTTTTGTAATCGAATTAACTTGAACTTTAGAACAATTGGTTCATGGTTGGCAGTTAATGCCCAAAAAATGAAGGAATTAATACAAAAATATTTGAAAGCGAGAATACAAACCTTTTACAATTGGCAGTTTTCACATCAACTAAAATATTAATTCATTTAGTGTAGTCTAGGTGTTATTAGATTTAGGTTGCGAATGTTTCACACGACGTGTTCATCGATAAAGTAGAAGAAAGTAATCTATTCGTAACCTTTTGGTTTGCTGATTCTTTATTGATTCTTGCCGGGCGTATTGCTTCTTTTTATACATGCCATATCCGTAATCTCTCCTAATTAATTTATTACAAGTAGAAGATATTGGGTTTAATTTGTACATTTATATTTTGTACACTTGCACGACATTCAATTAACAAGGGGTCAAAGAAGCGTTTGGTAAGTAGAAATTGATTGAAAATGATTTCTAACTTCTATTCGTCCACCACCTCTGTATGGTACGGTAAGCGTCAGTGGACTCCGAATAAACTGGAATGATCTCGATAAAGTAGCTAATATCGATTTTGTGAAGCAAATGTTATTTAGGGAGAGCGACAGATAGTAATGGATATTCTTGTTCTTGGTCATCCATATTGTTTCTCACTTTTCTACTTTTGTACTGAGTTCACTGTCAAGCAGACAGTGATGTTAGTATTGAGCAAATATTATGATTATGAAGTAATTTTCTTCCAGAAACCATTTTGCTGTTATCGGGGATTTCTTGCAGTATACCAAATGCGTTACCCAGCCTAATCCTTCTGAATAAATTTCTGAACAATTAAATAAAACAAAATGTCAAATCATCGCGTGAGTTATGATGAGGCGACGACTGGGTCCTGACGACATAAATTTGTAATACCGTTGCCTTCCCGACACTGTTGGCTATAAGATCTTCTTATATACGAGTAGGCGCTCTCAACAATTAATCTATTCCACATTTCGAAATTGGGTGTTCTTTAAAAAGTGCGTTGCCAAAAACAAATTCAAAAATCTTTCAAAAAATAAACTGTCAGCTTTCTGTATTTCCCGCATGATCCCCGAGGATTGTTAACTAGCAGTTCTTGAAAACTGTGACCCTGTTAACCAATGTCGCCTTATATTTTAGCGTTTACGTCTAAGTCGATCAAAAAATAGAAAATTCCGTTTTATGTCCGTTCATTTCTCTTCGTACATCTCGACGCGAGCGTGGCGGATTGGAAAAGAGTCTCCGACCGGGGCAATTAGGTAAAGTAAGCGAAGGACAAAGACAGGAACACGCCAAGAGATGCAAACGTATACATTAGCTTAATTGAACATTAGGTGAAATGAGCATTTGGACCCCATTAGTGATGAGTAGCATCGTGATTAATTAGCCTGCCGCTGTCGCTTAGTATTCCCAGCCTTCGCGCGAAAAAGAATGCTTTTCAATTCGAAATATTACGAATGGTAGTTTCCTCTGAGAGCAAAGCGCGTTGCTGGCTGACGGACATTATCTGTCAAGTTTGACGTCGATGCATCGCGAAGCCCGTAGAAGAATTTCGTGTTCCGGAACAAGATGTTTTTTTCAAAATGCAACGTTTGTATTTAGCAGCATTCGAGAGGAGCTCCAACAAATTGAAATACAACGTTTACTGATAAGCTTGCGACTTGAAAATAAATAAAAATTGATTTCATTGTGACAAAAATTCCGTGAGACTCATAACATTGCTGCCAAATGCCGGATTGAGTGTAATTTACCAGTGCCCACGCCCACGCTGATAAAACAGCCTATAATCTAAACTCCGCTTTAGGAACATTGTCATCAGGATGTAATAATAATAATATTAATAAAGGACCTTTATTCCATTTCGGAGGAGATATCTTACAAAATATATAACTGCATGGACGACATTGTTTATAAGATAAAATATAAAATTTAGCATATAAATTACATAGACATTAATTCAAAGAGGTAGAATTAAATTGTGAAAAATACATTTTTAATAATTTTAACACTACTAGAGTGAATTAAAAAGGAAGGAGATAAAAAAAAATAAATTAACACTATTATATATATACTATGTGATAGTTACTAGTTTTATGATCGGTCTCTATTATGATAAGTGTATTATTTAAGTTTTTGTTTGAATTAAGTTAGTGAGATGATTGATCTTAGTTTGAGACGGAGTTTGTTGTAAGCCTTGATAGCATTATACGTGAAACTGCTCTGGAACTGTGCGGAAGTATGTTTAGGAACGGTAAATAACCCCCTATGGCGAGTATTAACCGAATGAATATCTGATCCGAGTAAGTTTGTTAACAAGATATGTTAGACGTTGGACAAATTACTTTTTTAATCCTCGAGGATGTCACGAATTTTGTATGGGAATCTGAGACAGGCATTCTGAAGACGCTGAAGGGTAACCTTGTCCTTTTGAAGTATATCAAGCCAATCAACTAGAATACAGTATTGAAAATGAGGCGAGAATTAAGTAATCGGTAAGTTTTAACTTAATCGCTGTGTCCAGAATATTTTTATTACATAAGAGAACCCGAAGCTTCTAAAACTATTTCTGTGTCAAACCCTTGCCAATATTTACATAATTGGAATAGCTGATGTTGAAGAATACTCTTTGACACCGATCAGAAAAGAAACTTTTGAAAACTGCAACACACCAGCCCCCACACCAAAGCATTTCAGTTTAGCATTTCTTGCTATAATCACGTAATATTTTCATCATCAATTTGCATGACTTGTTTAGCTTGTCATCGTTGAATTATTCCGTAGTGCCTTTTCCAAAGATAAAGTAGACATGATGATCGGCAACGTCTGATAGAGACGCTGAATTCAACAGGAAGCATTTTTAGAAATTTCGGCTCTCGAACTCCATTTCTTTTTTTTTATTGTTTGTAGTTATTGTTATTTGTTGTTATTGTTTATAGGTTCAAATGAATGAAAGAAGAAATGAAGAGTAATTGAATGAGGTTTTAATTGTTTAAAGTTATATAATTTTATCCAGTTTTGTCTGTTCTGTGTATTTTTACTAGGAAAGGGGGGAGGTATAGGAAAGATAAGATAAAAAGGTTTTGATTAGAGCTCGGATTTTTATGCACAGGAAATGCTTAAAATATGCGGATAAATATGTCTGGTTTTTCCAAAAAATATGTCAAATATATACTTTTTTCTACAATCTAGGCACTTTTATGCCCTTTATTTTTTACATATATGTATATATATATATATATATATATATATATATATATATATATATATATATATATATATATATATATATATATATATATATATATTTAGAGAATAGTCAAACAAGGAAAAAATTTACAACATTATATTTACAATTTTTAGACATAAAAATAGTAATACTAAATTAGTAGTATTTATTAACATTAAATTAGTGATTTATATCTATAACATATTAAAGCATTATGGTAAAAACTATTTAGGTCTATAATCAGACCTATTATTATTATTGTACCAGTTGACAATTAAATACTGTTCTAAATTTTCTAAGGTTAATTTTTGTCTTTTGTAGCTTGATATGCTTTTGTTCTTGGAGAACGTCCTTTCGGCGTCGGCCATAGTAATTGGCGCGAATTTAAATTATGCAAGATGTTCTGGTTCCAAATAATGTAAATCGTTATCATCCGTCGCATCTAATGATAAAATTTTTGAAATTTTAAGTAACTTTTGAAATCCATCATTTTTTTTGTAATACTATTAAAGCTATCAAGAATAATTTTACCTACTCTCCTTCGAACTTTTTTTAACAAATGTTCGCGTTCTTCTACTATTGAGATTGATTCCAACATCGGTCCCTAATTCTTTAATAAAGCCACTTAAAAAACTAAAATTAGCTTTGATATATGTCAACTGATCTATAAGTTCATATTTTTCATAAAAATTTTTAGTTTTTTTAATTCAATCTGCCGAATCTGAAAAGTATAATACTGCGTCTAACCACGTTCCCCATCGAGTAATTACGAGTTCAGGAGATAAAGGAACATTTGACAATGTTTCTCTATAAACTTAATTTTTTTTCCGTACGAAACTGAAGAATTAACTAATGGAAACTGACATCTAATTTAATAGGCAACTCTATTTATTCCATGCTCTAAGTCACGTGGATTAGTTTTTTATAAAAAATGCTTGGATACATTCAAAAGTACATATGAAGAGGGTGGGATGTGTTTCATTCAATCACAAGCACCATCAGTGATAATTTACAGAAGAGGTTGTTAAAATCACATTAGATAAAAGCGTCAAACAAGAAAAGGGACTAGGGCTTAACCTTAGGTTACGGGATTTGGAGGCTATAAATAGAAAGTCCACAATATTGCAGATACATTTCATTTTTAATCTTATCCGGAAAATACCAGTAATAAAGTAATGAAAAGGTCAAAAATATGCGATTTTATGCTCGAAAAATAGAAAATATTCGCTTTGTGTACAACTAAAAATATGTACTATGCGCTATATGTATTTTTTTATATCATTCTATTATTTCATTCTAAAACGGGTGTATCCAAAATATTGGGTTGATATTCCTAATTATGAAAAAGATGTTTTTTTTTCTTCATTTACTTTTATGATAATAACGAAATTGTAATTCAAGACTTTTTTCCAAAAACTTAAAATTTTATGCAATCTCAATTGTTTGAAAATATTTATTTAATGCTAATTAAATTAATTAAATACTTAGCCTAAGTCTAGTCCGTCAACTTCTGTTATCACTATAATCCTTACTACTAAATGTAAGTGTACCGGAACTGCTTCACTCTGTTATTGTTAATTTTCTATCCGAGAGATTAAAAGAAATTATGAACATCCGTTGAAAAATGGGCGTTACATAGGCGTGTTTTCAATTTAAACGGGGCACGTCGTATATATGCAGTTTCGCTGATTTTCGATGGGCGACTTCTGAAAAATTACCGCCGCAAATGGCGGAAGAAGGTCATCGGTAATTTCGACGCGTGTCGATATGCGTGTCGAAATGGAAATCCGCGAATCGAGACGCGTCATAAATCCTGCGTTTGCCGTCGTCTGGTCTCGATACTCAGGCGGGAAATGCCGGAGGGAAAAACACTGAAAAAACGTTTAAGCGGATTATCGGTGTTATTTTAACAACAATTTGCGGCTGATTATGCACCGACACCGCTGCGGGTATATTTTACAGCGGGCGCGGAATCACTAAATCGCACTAGTTCTAATTAACTCGGACGTGGCGGCCGTAAATTCAAACCGGAGGCCGATTTATGGGAAACGCAACGTTGAAAATAAAAACGAGAAACCGGGATGGCGTCTATTAATTGACAGAAAGCCGCAAAATATCTCTCTCTATATATATAAACCCGCCTTGGCATTAGTGGATGTTTTGAAAACCCTAATTAGCGTCGTGATTTGTTGTCATAAATTTAATTGATGCGACACGGCAATACCCAATTAAACGAATTTAGGGATGAGCGTTTTGCGCGACGCACAGAGGTCGTTTATGGTAATTTAGACAGTAATAAAAACAAACACAGAAATCTTAACTGAACTTAAGTCGTGTAAATAGCATAGATAGGTTAATTATTTTTTTAGGTTGTTTTTCAGGTCTTACCCACATGATTATAAATAGTTAGTACCTATTATTATACAGCATATTATGTACGTAATTAGCATAAATAATTCTAGGTGTTACACGCAAATATATTTTTTAAATTTGTTCTTAAATCATATTAATGACGTTATTTCATTGTTATTTTGCTCAATTAAAACTAAAATATAATATTTTTATAAGGTACCAAAACGAATATACAAAGATTATAATCTATTGTAGAGTTATTCATCATAATTTCCAATTACTGACGTAGCTCCCAAAAAAAAAATTTTTTTACAGCGCTTGGCACTTCTTTGCCTGCAGCTTTGTAATTAGCGAGAAGGTAATAGAGCGATATAAGTTACAAAAAATATTTGCATGAAAAATATCTTTACATATTACAATTTACAGGCTTCTCAAAACTAATGTAATTTACAAAATTGTTAAAAAAATAAAAATAAGATATTGAATTGTTTTGTACTTTTTCAAATTGCTTTATGTCAATCAAATCTAAATTTAAAAGCCTTCAGTATGATAAAGAGAAATACACTTTACAAACAACACAAAACAAAATAAAAAATACTACATGTTTGAAGTGACCAATTCGTATCAGCAAAAAAAAAATACATTCAAAAATATTATGCTTTGGAATGTTTTCTTTAATATTACGGCATAAAATAATTTGTTTATTTTTTACAAAACTTCTGGATTCCTCCTGCGTCAGTTTCTGGTTAGTCGAAATGGCCAACAGGATGATTGGCGAAACGTCAGCAATTTCGACTAAACAAAAACCGACGCAGGAGTAATCCAGAAGTTTTGTAAAAAGCATTACAGTAGCCTGTGGAAGTTTCTTTGAAAAAAAAAATCTTAAATAATTAAATAAATAATTAAAATGACCGCTGCACGACGGACTGGTTCGCGCGCGCGTACTCCATTGTCGCAAAAAAAGTAGAAACATTAATTACCATCGCGTTCAATGTCTACTTGCTGGGACTACAAACTGATATAATTAAACCAAATTCGGTACACCGCAGTAATCAAAGCCGTGTAATAATTACGATGGTAGAAACCCTACAAATCTGAAATTTGGCTACAGAATATGTTCCATGCAGCTTTTGCTGACGTCAGCTATATTGGTTTTGTTACGTTTTTGTTGAGATTTATGAAGACTCATAATTTGTATTATTTGTGAATAGTCGTTTAACATCTGTATAGTGTTGCTTTCAAGTTTGGTCTTTTTTGGCTTATCGGTATTTGTGAATAATATAGGGCATATGAGTATATAATGCCCTTTTTAAGACCCTTTGTAGGTAGGTAAGATCGCTCAACGAGGCAACTGCTTTGTTCCGTTGTTGTGCATTTATTTTATCGTGTTATATTTTTCGCTTATATTATTTTAACAAACTGCGCTAAGATTCTTAAGCTGTGTGGACTTATTTTATTGTAAGGGATAAAAACTTCAATAGGTTATAGTCACAGCATGCTTTCCACTGGGCTAATATAACTGATAACAATAACAAAACTGGGTCCAATTATTCTACGATCTACGTGGAAATTTGGAATAACGTTTTTGCGAGAAGCAAAAGAGCCCACAGGTGGTGTTATAAGGAAACCAAAGCGAACGAGTCATCGCAATCTGCGGTAATTCTTCTTAGCTCAGTAGAAAAAAAATGCACCCAAATTTAATCACTTGCGGTTTGTAGCAAGAAATTTGGGAAAAATTGCCAATGTTTTATGCATATACATTCGTCGATGCTAAGCAAAATGCCAGATGTAGAATCGGTTGCTCTTGAAAAATTGAAGAGTAAGGTTCGAGGACTCGTGAAAAACCTTCTGAATTAGCAACCCATTAAAGAAGATAAACGGTCATGCGAGGGCGAGGAAAGTGTGAAAGCACTTGCTTTTCATGTCCAAAAAAACCGTTATTAGCAACAAGGCCACCAAGAAAGAACAAAACAAGCAGGATATTCGTGAACTTAAGATGAGAACAAAATACACTGGATCTGCGAGTGTCCAAAGAAAAACAAAAATAATACCCACGAATCGGAAAGAGCGTCAACGTATCCTTCTGATGTCACTGCATTATATTTCTGTACCTCTGATGATGAGAGCTAAGTTGACATTGCAGATTCTGTTGCATGTACACGACTTTTAATGAACACACTTGGTACTTGGCACATTTTGTTAAAGCAACCGACAACGAAGTACTAAAAGCAACGGCCAGGGTACTATCACAATCCAGGAAAAAGTGAATCACCATCTAGTGCAACGCGAGCTTCAAAAAAAGAAATCTCCTTTCTTTCGGAACTATTAGCAACAAAAACTTTCCTTTTCACGCTTATAAAGAAAAATGCGAAATTCGTGACAGTGGCGGTAAGCTATCGTCAGTCCGAGTTCTGTATACGAACACGTATCGTATGCTGTTCGAATAGTTCCACTGGAAAGCAACGTTGTTCAAGTTACAGGTGATAAACACATGGCCAAGTTAAAGCTCTGGCATGAACGAATGGTACACGTAAATATTTGTGCGGTATAAAATATGTGTAGACAACTTAACGTGTGTGCCCTGCAACTTAGAAAAGAACATGACTTTTACTTTACGTACTTAACTTCTGGATTTCTCCTGCATCGGTTTTTGCTGAATCGAACTTGCTAACGTTGGCTTCTTTAGAGCTTCTTTGAGCTTACATATTATTTGAAGGGGTGGAGCTAAATGAGCGGCATAAACACCGTCTCGGATTAGATTCTTTATAGATTTCTATAGACCCACGGATTTTTCGTTGATAGAAGAATTGATTACATACAAGAATTTTAGTTTTATTCTTAAGGCTCTTTCATATTCTTGGAGCCTAGTTGATGTGTTTCGTCCGGTCTCTCCAATGTATTCTTTGCCGCATATGCATGCAAGCGGTGAACTGTTTGTTATGTATTAAACCACTTAATTTTGCAGACCACGAGTGAAACATTTAAAAATTTTTTGGAAGTTGATGCCTACCTAAACATATCTTAAGAAAACCGCAAGAGATTCGACCCTAAAATTAAAAAGGTAACAATGGATTGTAACCTAGAAATTTATTGGGTATTGTTTTGATTGTTTGATACGTAAGATTTTTGCAAAGCAGAAACAGATATTTTTCACAAAGATAAAAGCAATACAAGAATAATAGTGTCAGGAATAACATTAAATTTGTTTCACAAATTACAACATGAATTCAATACTCTTCAATACTCTTTTAACTGGGGGGGCTAACATTAATATTAGAAATTCGGATAAAATCTACATAGGTAAAATCGCTAATCGGAATAAGTTTTTCTTTCATGAGATAATTCTAAATAAAGACGAGTTGACTAATCCGTATTGGGCAAATATGTCAATATGGGCAAAATAATTATTTTTGTAAATTGTCTTCGTACCCAAATATTTAAATACGTAAAATCCCGTCTGCATTCGCGGACTCCAAATATTCTAAATTATTACTACGACGAGCATGTGCTTGGTAAAATCCATTACTTATATTCCGAAGAGTTTCAGAAACAGTACCTACATAACAATAAACCTATTTTATGAACAACTTATGAAGCATCTAAACTAAAAATAAATCAAGTAACTTGTAGATATCAAAATAACATTGGTTTTGGAAAATACTGCTTTTTAATTACCGTAGTATTTTGTGCCCCATTCGTAGCACCTCACACCTTTTCTTATTGGGAAAGTAGGTTTTTTGCTAAAGCTATTGTGACCCTCTTATGGAAGACGCGAAGAATGGTTAAATTTGAGATTACTCTTCTGGGCTAGTCCTGATATCTGACTAAATATAGAAATGCATCAAGCGTTTGGTCTCTATATTCTGGAGACTTCGCGCTCCATAGTATTGTTTTTTTTGTATTTTAGATCATTTTACCGTTGATAGATATACCCCATGGAATCTCCAGAGCCTTTGTCGTTTTACGTTTGCTGCCACTGTTTAAAAAATAGTCTTAATGACTTGATGCATCCTTTTCGCAGCCGGTACTGGTTTCCGACTTCATAGGGAATATGATATATAAATTTTAGATTTCTCACAAGAATTATGTTTAAATCCCATATCATGGTTTTTAATATAAAATATAATATTATTATTCTATTATACTATTATATTTCTGTATGCACCTTAAAGCATTACGTTATATATGCGATTTTTATTTGGGACCCTGTATTTAGGGTTAAGTAAAGCCCGGCCTCTGTGAGACGCAAGAATGGAATTCACAATGATTCGTCACAGTCTTGCGCGCGCGGAAACTCGAAACAAAAACATTCAATTAATTAGTACCCGGAATTAAGCCGAATTAAAGCAGGCGCAAGTACGGTCCATTTAATTCATCAGTCCGAGCTATTCGTATTCGTACAAAGCCTCGAGAGCGAGCAAGATTTATGAATTAGCTTACTTGGAAGTGTCAATTTAGCCTAGTCGGGTCCTGTAATAAGGGCGTCTGCGGCACCCCCGCCCGGGAAGGGGTTAAACGCCGCGAGAAGGCCCTGATTAATTAGTCCTCCATGCGAGGGAGCCATGAAAGTTTACCAGTTAATTAGTAAAGCCGCTCTTTCTCTCAACCTACGGTGTATTCATAATTTGTCCGAATCGCTTCGTCCGCCCGCCTGTTTCGGATGTTGAAGATTGACTTAAAATAGGGTGCGTCTGTTTTTCTTAATTGGACGATTTAAAAAGACGTTTTTGGTAAATTACTGAAAATTAATTAAGCTTTTGATCTATTCCCTAGAAATTTTAATAAATATTTAAAATTGTCTTCCTGAATAGAAAATGAATGAAAAAAATGACTTAATTAACCGCTGCTACTTTACTGTTTGCAACATATTTTTAATTTACAGTGTATTTTGTGGTCGAAACATCACATTTGGCCATTCAGTGGAGCAGAATGTTACCCGACACACTGCATAATTACTTGAGCTTGTCTGGTCTGATTTAGATATAACGTTAGTGACTTTGACAAGCCGTAATTTGGCATTAAAATCTGTATACAGTGATTCACAGCTTAAATGATGCAGTCCCTATAACAAAAACTAACTGGTCTGAATACATCTTTGTTTATTTGAAAAAAAAAACAACTTATTGAAATTAAGTTAGTAAAGAGATTGCTAAAAAAGTGTGAATTAATTTTTATCTTAAATATGCCTTACTTAGTTAACAATAAGAAATATATATATTATATTATTATTATTATTATATATTATACAGATATTGTGTATGCGCCGAATTTGTGTGTATTTAAACGTCGCTCGGACAGTGTACTGTTTCACAGCAATAACTAAATATTTATTCTATGTAGAGCATTCTAATGCTACTAACTATCAATGTGCATAATAGGTTCTCCTCTGCACTTTATTCTTTGTAATAATATTAACAATAATTACCGTCACTGTTGAAATGATGTAAAACAAAATATAACCAAATCAAACAACTACATAATTTGAAATACTCCTGCTAATATTTAGTAAGACCTCCCTCATAATCGATAACGGCTTGTAGTTTTCTGGGTATTGATTCAACTAGTTTTTTAGTATAATCTGGGGAAATTGTGTTCGTACTTGGGTATTGTGTGATATTGGGGTACTATTTACTTTGTTTGTTAATGCCAACCACAAATTTTCAATTACATTTATAAGGCAACCAACTGCTGACCCGAAATGACGTGTGCTTCGGATCATTGTCATGATAGAACCGATAATTGTTGCCCATATTTAATTTTTGGGCACTAGCAACCAGTCTTAACACATCCAAATACATATATTGGTTCATATTTCCTTTAATGAAATGCATATTATCTACTCCTGCAGATGACATACAGCCCCATAACATCACTCCACCTCCACGGTGCTTTACCATAGCCTTTAAATTTTTCAATTTTAATTCTTCCTTTGGCTTTCTCTCATATTTTTCCAAAGGATCCAAATAAGTTTATTTTGGTCTCATCGGCAAATATTCCTGAATTCCAGAAGTTCAAATCTTTATCGATGCTTATTTCTGGTAGTTCGACCATGTAAATTATTTTTTCTCGGGATTCGTCGAGTTGTTTCGGGATTACATTTTTTTCCAAACTATCTTTCCACCTCGACACACATCTTTGGAGCACTTTTTTTTGATAATTCGATACCTCTCTTACAATCCATCTTTCCTCGCGTTCATTGAAGATCTTATTTAAAGCTAACCTTGACTTATTCTCTACGCTATTTTCGTTACAGTAATGCTTAATGATATGCTGAACAGTTTAAGGACATTAATTTACTATTTTTGCTATGTCTCTTTGGCTGTATCCATTTCTGTGAGGAATAATACTTAAATTTCTCTCAGAAATTGTAGTCCGAGGACCCCTTTTTTTTTAAAAAAATTCTTTTAACTCAACGAAAACGTTTTTTAAATGTCAATCTAATCAAAAAACAATTGCAGTAATATGTTTTGACCCAGGTTATTATTTTTGCATAATTTAAGCTGTGACGTTAATATTGCATATAATTTAATTAATTCTTTATTGTTAGCTAAATAAGGCATGTTTTAGATAAAAAGTAATTCACACGTTTTTAGAATGTTCTTTACTAACTTAATTTCAAAAAGTTGTTTTTTTGCCAAATAAATAAAGAGACATTCAGATCAGTTAGTTCTTGATCTCAATACTTCGATGTTAAGCAAAAAATTTATTTTCAGACGCATTCAATTAAATTTAGTGAAAAAATTTAGAACAAGTAATTTCCAATTTCCATTGTATGCCAGACTTTCTTGGTTTATCTGTTGAAGTATCTATCGACGTGTTAATTTTACAAAAAGAATTAACACATTCAAAGACGTAAAACATAACACAGAACTTACGACCCCAGGATCATTTCGAACGTTCAATCCAAAACTGTTAAATTGTCTTAGAGACTTATTTTTAAATCCTCTTAACGATTACAGATGGCTTGTTAATTTTTTATCAAAGCAATACCAAAGTCACCGCACGCACTTTTCTTAGGAGTAATCGCAATTAGAAAATCAATTTGGAAATTACAATTAGTTACGGACCTAGATGGCGGCACTCGCATTAAGCGTAATCAATAATGTATGTTTAGAATGCATTAATTCATTTCCCGTGCTGGCGGCAACGTGCGGGAAACAATTTCTTTCCGAAGAGGGAGATGGCGAGATGGAAACGGAAACATGGCACGGAGCGAACGAGAGAGAGACGGTTCAATCCCGCTAATGGGCAACGAGGGTCTTACTGACATTCTAACACAAGCCCTGCTCTGCATAATAGATAAAGATAAAAAACACCGATCGCTCAGTTATAGCTTGAAACTTAAAATTCCAAAAAACTTCAGAGCAACAAAATAAAGTAAAAGGCTTGGAACACAAAAAAATCAGAACTTGATTATAAAACATACGCAACTCCCTTTGGAATTTACAAAGGTTTCATTACCTGAAACAGGGAATAACTGATTTTCTTTTTATTTTCTTTAGATATACTTTGTTATGATGATGAATAAAGAAACACAAGTGCAATGATGCATTTTTCAGATTATTTTGCAATCAAATAAGTTTATCTTTTAGCGAAGTCGGGCAGTTCAATATTTGGTTGAATCCAGAAGTAGCACAGACAATCTACATCGACTTATAACTTTAGAAAATTGGGAAAACAGAGTGTAAAATGTTCAAATTGGTTTTAAGTTTTCATAAATGAAAAAAAAAAGAAGTGAAATGAGAATCATACTATCTTTGGATAAAATAAAGTTGTTTTGATTTCATAAACAAAAGTCAACCCGAAACCTGAAAATTTTGAGTTTAATATTACCAACTTCATAGAACTGATTATTTATTCCATTATAAACTTGCCCACCGTAAATTTTTGAATTAAGTTTTTTTTTTTTCTAGAAGAGTATGCCAACAGTATGAGGAGACTGGATCCTTTGCTAGGCGCACTGAAACAGGCAGGATGCAAATTACAACGACTCGTGATGACAGCTTTATTGTGTCAACAATAATGAGAAATTGTCAGCTTAATGCGGTTGAAGGGCAACAACAGCTCCATGAAGTTCGAAGGGTGCCTACTAGTGAGTGGACATTGACAAGAAAACTGAAGGAAAATAACCTGGCCCCAAAAACAACCGCAATTGGTCCAAAACTCATCGACAAGCACGCCTACGCTTTGCATGGGAACATCTGAATTGGATATTATACCAATGGGGGTATGTCCTGTTCTCAAATGAGACCAGAATATGCCTTTTTGGTAATGACCGACGAAAAAAGTGTACCGAAGACCAAAAGAGCTATTTACTGAATGAGATGAGATGAGATGGTTAATGCACGATAGGGGGTGCAATTTCTACGGACGCACGAACCGACCTTGTTTTCATCCGTAGGGGCGGCCATGGTAAAGTAGCAGGAGGTTTAACAGATGGTACCATGTGTCGACTACATTCGAGAAGAATTCATTTTTATGCATGACAATGCTAGGTCTCACACCGCAAGGCTCGTGCAAGATTACATTGCAGAAGTCGAGCTAGACTTCATACCCCAACCTCGCTCCCAGAGCTTATTGTTGCAGTAGAGGAAGAGTGGAAGAGTGGCTTAAGAATCCACAAGAAACAACGAACTTGATTAGATTTATGCTTTATAAAGGGGGGGTCATACCCATTATTAAAAAATAAGTGCAAATTGTCAATAACCCTATTTGTTTTTAGTAATTAAAAAAAAGTTAATTTGACGTGGGCAATTATTTTACTATGCTAAACCTAAAAAGCAGAAATAAATTTTAATCAATTTATACTCGTATTAAAGCACATTAAACTGTCTTTCGGACAGCATATTTTTTTATCTGGACAGTAGTTTCTAAAAACAAAAATGAAATGGAAGTTAAAAGTTCACAATGGGCCGATTTCTACGCACGCAAGTTTATATTCTAACTATGAATAATTCCGTTCACATATATCCTTTGACTCTGTAATCTTGTAGTGGTGATATCGATGGCCTCGGTTTTTCGGATTCAGAACTGCAGTGACATTTTGGTGGATGCGCAGACTCTATTAAATGTCTATGTTAATAATTAACTAACAAATCAAAAACGTCTTCGAGATATTTAGCTTGCCATGTTTTAAAATTTAAAAATTTTAATTAGTTTACCTTATACAGGAGATTGTAGAATTTGAATTAACAGACTGTTCGTTACATAGAAATACTAAATGCACTTTGCATAAATAATTAGGCATTTCTAGTCTCTTCGATATTGAGAAAAAATATACATTTCCTGATTTTGAAATGGGGATGTCCTTGTTAAAAAAATTGTAGTTCTTCTTCTAAATTTTCGGGACGATTTAAATTTTGTTTAAAAATACCCAAAAAGCTACGCAAAAATTTATCTTAATAATAACAATGATCATATAATTAAAATGAAACTTCATAAGAATAACTTTTAGACAGAGTTCCGTCTTCTATCATAGGTTGGAAATCATCATGGCCATGCGGATCTTGTTGAGAGCCGCTTTAAATAGCTCAAATAGTGGTATCTCAAATTTCTCAGGACATTTTTCGCGTTCCGACACTTCGTCTACCTCGAATCTTCCCTTTACAATTAGTTGCAACAATCTGTATCTTGGTCTCCTCATTAGATGTCTGTCAGGTTACCTCTTTTTGATAGTTACAACAATTTCCGACTCGCATCCCACCCTTTTCTAAAAATCTACGTTTGAGATCCTTTCTATGCACGATATCTTCAAAATCCTTCTTTAACACCAGAGCTCGAATGCGACCAGTTTATTGACTTGCATCTGTCTTTGCGCCCATGCCTCCATACCATATAAAAGGGTGGACAATACGTAGAAGCGCATTCTCGCACGCAGAAACTCAAGTTCCCGTTAGTAAAAAACTTTTTAAGCCCGACAAACCCCAATTCGTGCTTTTATTTCTTTGGTCTGATCCATGTTTGAAGTTATCCATGTTCCCAAGCACTTGTACGAGAATATTATTGATGCGTAGTGATTTAGTAACACTAAGGCATTAGGTTTTGTAAGTCGATGATGCTATCTGTCATAATAACTGTATCATCACCAAATCTAAAATTGTTAAGAGTTTTGCCATTACCTTTATCCTGTCCGAGCAATTGGTGAATGCTTTTTGAAATATGGCCTCACTGCAGACATTGAAGAGCAGTGGTGACAGAACGCAGCCCTGTCGTACGCCCTTCAATATTTTAATCTCTTCGGTGAAAAAAAGTAAAAATACAAGTTAATTGTCTCTAATTCAATACTAGATTAGAGAAAAAATTACCATCTATCTGCAACGACTCACCTTAAAACGAGAGCATGTTGCAACTACAGAGATGGGCAAGATAAGTTATTAAACTTAAATTAAGTACTGAAAAGTAGTTTGGGGAAATATTTAATAAAATATTGTATACAAGAAATATAGTATGTATGTCACAATACATAATTTAAAGTAGTAAATTTAGTACAAGTGCATGCGCAGATCGCATCTTGAAAAGGACGATGGATTTTAAAAAATGTTTTATTGTCGTTGCGGTTAATTAATTCTTTCTGATAAATAGAAATGAAAAGAGAAAAATTGTTGTTATTATTACCAAGTGTAGTTAGTGTCAAAAGAGTAATCGGAATCGTGGAAATAATAATATAAAAAGAAAGAGAAACTGGCCAAGGAAATGGATCGGTAGAAGCGCCGAAGGAAAAGGCATTTTAACTATGTTAAATGAAGAGTTGCTTCATGAAGATCCTTTATGATACAAAAACTTTCTAAGAATGAATAAAACATCATTTGAGAAGTTGCTGAATTTGGTGGAACGTCATATGAAAATACAAGATACGTTTATGCGTGACTGTGTATCTGCGAGAAGCAACTAAGTACACAATATATGTATAAACATTTCATTAGTTATCATTGCTAATATAAATTTACCAATAAATTGTCTTAATTACAGACTTGAAACAACACTGCTCTTTCTAGCAACTGGCGAATCTTATTGATCTTTGATGTATAGCACACGTGTTCACGAATCAACCATATCCAGATTTGTGCCAGAAGTGTGTCATATATCGTTCTTAAAACAGAAATGTAAGTCCCAATATACAGGGCGTTATCACATTCAGTACCTAGCAATATTTTATATGCCTATTTTTTAAAATTTTAGTATTAATGCAATCAGATCACACATCTATTACACCAGATCGAAAGGACTGGTTGCATATAGCCGAAGAATTTGACGCATTATGGCAGTTTCCTAATTGCATTGGGGCTTTAGATGGACGACATATAAAATTTAGAGCACCTATTTCATCATGGATCACTCCATTGTTCTTTTGGCTATGGCAGATGCAAAATACAAAATAATTTACTGTAACGTAGGAGTAAATGGAAGGACCAGTGATGGTGCAGTTTTTAGAGAAAGTGGTTTATTTAAAGCCGTGTCTTCAGGAAAATAGGCCACTGCCTGGACGAGTGTTGGAAGTTCCATATGTGATTGTAGCGGACGATGCTTTCCCACTTTGCACAAGAGTTATGAAACCTTTTCCATGTCGAGGGTTCACATATCAGAAAAAGTTGAAATAATTATTTTAACATGTGTCGTTCTTCATAATTACCTGGCTACAGAAAACTGGAAAAATTACACAGAGATATCTCAAAATGAGATTTTAGCAAACTCATTAGAAAAGATTCCACAGCAAGGAAGTAACAGAAGTGTGATGTCTGCACAATTGATACGGGAGGAATTTAAAAATTATTTTAATAGTTCAGGGAGTGTGGAATGGCAGCATAATATGATTCGGAAACATAATATGCAAACGTTTTTATTCAATAAATGTTTTGCTTATATAAATTGCAATTTTTATTATGAATTCTTTTTTGCAATAATTTGTTTCCTAGCATCATGGAAAACATTGTTAATAATGTGTTGAGTATCTAAGAAGAGTTCCTCGTCCTCCTCAAGTGCTGTTAATTGCTTGATAACATATTCACCAAATGTTTCACTTTCTGAGCGGATTTTAGGTTTGTTCAGATGGGTGGCAGTTGCAGGTGCTTGTGTCCTTCAATACATTATTGGCGCTTTTAAGAGTCTCACCTTCAGTATTGTCACATCTTTTTCTTTTCTGCATATTGTACGTAAATAAATTTGGAGTTAGACTTAACTGGAGTTACCTTGGGAGTAACTGCTGTATACGTTGAGTTTACAGGCTGAGAACCAATCAATTGAGGAACGTTATCAACTCTATTAATATTAATTTTTTGGGTAGACTGCGCCTCTTAAATACCTGTTGCCTCAGTCATAAACAGCAATTCCTAAAATGTGAGCACAATATTTAGTTATACATGTCAAAATAATGTAAATACAGTACCTCCTCATTTAACATACCAGTTTCAAAATTATAGACAATTTATTCAGATTGAGAGTTCTCACAAGAGGACTTGTGGGAGATGTTAGCAGTGTCATAATGCTATCTACAGATTGACGTGGAATACTATGTTCAAGAACAAATTGCATCTGCTCATAATACCATATGTTGGGTTTGTAAATCTGTACTCAAATAAATCGTGACTGTTCATAGTATATATACACCACTAAATTTAGTATAACCTTACCTCATCAGTTCCCATTCCACTCTTTAACGAATTCACATATTTTCCGTGTTCAGATAAAAAGTTAGTACGCATGTTGTTAAACTTTGATTTGATGTCTGTTATTGATGCATATGACCGGACACGCTTCAGTTCTGAATGAATTTGTTCAAGTGCACTATTTCTGTACTTTTCACTGCATATAAACAAGGGTGTTCCGTATACAGCTCTATAAGCAATTTTACCTGCTGCTGAGACCACGACCTAATTTCATAACTACACATCAACAATATATTTGAAAATTAACTATTTGAATTAAACCAAAGCTCGCAAAATCACAGCTAAACAAACATAACCTCATTAATAAAACAATCGGAATTAGGAAATGCGCATGTTCAGTCAATTTTGTGCAAGAATTTAGAACGTGTTCTATTTTATTGTATACAATTTGACTGAAAATGCGCGCGCAACCAATTGCATACAATTTAGGTTAAAATATTGTCCCGTGTCAAACGGTTCTTAGTTCAAAGTGGGTCACAATATTGAATCATTTGGGTTAGCTGCTTGCAGGAATGCACCATTAGCCGTTATATACACTGCCGCGCTGAACTATTTTTCTTGTTGCGATTCTGCCTATAGTCCGTCGGATAAATTTTGCTACTGACCGGGAAATTATTTAGTTTTTTTTTATTCTGGTCGCCATAGCCCTTTTAACGTTCGTGCATGCATTCACAGCGATGCGGAAAACAACGAAACACCTGTGCAAAAGAGACCACGAAGCAATTATCCCTATCTACAAGGACTCATCCAATTATAGCAATTAGTTTCCAGACGTTCTTCGCTGAAATAACCCGTGGAACGCATCGGTCATTGCGAGTGCCCTCCAGGCCCGTACTAATGACCTCCCCACTCGCCCCGGGTCTTTCCATAATTAAAAGACCGCCGTAGACGAGGATTACACTACTTTATTTATAGTCACGATCTATATTGTTAATTAACGTTCTCATTTTCAGTTATCAAGGCCCGTCAAGGCGCGCTGCCATTCCTTCCGTTCGGTTCGGTGGGTCTTGCGTTAATACGTTGTCGTGCCTCGCACTACGCGACTTCAATTAACGCGGGCAGCTACGGAAAACAAAAGTATACCTCCAGATCAAGCGAGTGCAATTTTTAATGGCCGTCGTGTTTATGCCAATATTTTCCATTTCGAGAAGAAGCCGTCAGTGTGGATGATGGCAACTGAATAAAGCAAACCTCGTAGCTACATTGCAGGAAGAAAGTTTTTCTTTAGTAATGTTGTTAATGTTTTTCATAATTAAGCATAGTAATAATTTTTGTCTATTTTGAGTTTATATCGGGTGACACAAGAAAGTGCTAAATGTCCAATTTTTTTACAAAATGTAGTCAATGGTTGCACTTCCGGTTTGAACGGAAACGACAATAACTTTCGAATTTTAAATGGCACAACCTATATTTTTTGCATTTTTAAAAATTTTTATTTAATTTTTGAAAATTGTGTCTAGGAGGCTGTGACCATCGTAAATACTATTTACCGGGTCACCTGATCATGTGAAAAATTGTAAATGAAAATTTTCGTTACTTGCCTAATGGCAAATAGCACTTAATGTAATGAACTATGAATTTTTTAGGATAAATTAGTTTTTTCAAATAGCACCACCATAGTGGGAACAAAACTTTTTAAAACCGGTACTTTTTTTGCAACATTTTGACACCAAAATTTTCAAAATCCTTTAAAAAATAAGCTCACAGGAAGAAAAAAAAACAAGTAAAAACAAAATATTACTGACTCTTCAATTAGGCATGATTGAAAATTGGGACAGTTTGTACATTTTTATCTGATTATCGATTTTGTCGTGTTATCCACTTGGATTATCATGGAAAACAATAATCAATTTACAAATGGAGAAAAAGTTGATATGTTTCTGATATACGGTGAATGCAGAAAAAACTCTCTACAGGTCCGTGCATTGTATGTAAGCCCACTATCTAGTCTTTCTTTAGAAAGCTGGTATTGAAAATGAGAAATTAACAAAATACTGGACATGATAATTTTATTAGAAGCGAAGAAATGTAAAACAATGTTATGGGATACGTCAACGTAATTCCAGCTGCATCGCATTAGAATTAGACATCTCAAAAGAATAAAAAAAACACTGCTAGCATTCTTTTAAGTACAACCTTCATCGACATCCTTATGCTGCTTAAGCTGACTTTGTAAGAAGACTTCACTGATGAGTCACGATTCTCAAATAATAGTATGTTTAACCGACAGAACAACAGATACTCGAATTATTTTATTATGTTTCATGGTGCCTCAACTGGTGCACGATATTTACAATTCCTAAGAAATGAAATTGAAGACTCTCAAAACACACCGTTAGATTTTTTTGTTTGGGGTGAAAGACCGTGTTTACAAGCTACAGCGAAGAATATCGGCTGCAGTTGAGAGTATAACTCCCGGGCGTGTCGTATACAAGAAGAAGAACATCAGTCATCCTTGGGCTTAGTTTACTTTACGTGACGTTGAAACTCACATTTCTTTGTATTATTGCACTGTAGTGCAAAAAGCAACTGATGGGAAAATTAGCAAAAGCTAGAGTTTTATTTTTAGTTTTTGATTTCGGTAATCTAGGGTTTAGTTTATTTCGCTCGATAGAAAGGTGACCTTGATCTTGACCGAAAAACAAATTTATCGAATCATTAGCCAGTGCGATTTGTCGATCGAAAGCGAGATAGTATGAAATCCAGCAAATTAGAGAACGACATACTGGTTTTAGAAGATCAACTTACGGAGTACATGACCACTTTATCAGATTACGGGCGCTACGAGAACGGCCAACATTATGTCTTATTATGTGTCATTATCTGTAGACTCTTTTAATTCAAATTCAAGATTCAGATTCAAATAACAAATACAAAGGGTACTCGAATATCTGAAATATTACGGATGCGATTCTGATACACGGTGCCTTTGTGTGTCTAGACGACAAAAAACTAACCAAAACGCAGCTTAGGGTAGTACAGTTAAGGAATGAGCGGAATTATTAGTTTGAAGAAAGAACTAATGACTAAATAACTAATAACTAACTAAATATCTAACTAACGAAATAATGAACGCTTCATTCGACCTGTAGTGTTCTAATATACTAGTGTATTCATGCATTGATATGCCCATTCACACACGGCGTAGCTAGTACGTGGATTTATGGACGAATAATATGAACGTTCAGCAATATAACCATATTTATATCTTTTTTTCTAGTTATGAAAAAATGGACAAAAGTCTATGATTTATTGTTGAGACTTAAAATTGCCTATAAAATTACGCGTTATTTATTTGTTAGGCAAACCCCAAAAACAATTATCGGAATAAAACATAGAAACGAAATTTGACCGGTATTGTCTTGACAATAAAATCAATGAACTTTGTCAATTCGATAAAAATATATGAACACATTTATTTCAGTTCTCATAACTTGCGTAATTTCCTGATTACGCAAACTTCAAAAAATCCTTTACACAATACCTATCCCACTGTTTTCTCAAACTGATTAAACTGAGAAACTTTCAATATAGTTTCCGCATTTATTGCTTCTATAGACCAACACAACTTAAATTTATGCATAAAATAAAATAAAGTAAAATATGGATAATTTTCTGCTCGAACTGAAACCGCCAAAGTTCAAAATTCTCGATCGACAATTGAGCGTTTACTGTGACCCAGTAACGGAGACTAAGTGTATTAAAAAGCATAATGGCAGAGGGGTCAGGCAGCAAAAATTTAAATGAAGACATCTCAAACCGAACTGTAATGGAACGTAGGGGCAGAAATGGGAAGTGAGTGGCGTCCGCGGCGTCGGTGTGCGGAAGAACTCGCGTATCAGAGAGGCACTCAACTTAATGAAACGAGTAATCCGAGAGCAACCTCTCCGCCTAATCCATCTCGATGCATTCCTTCGCGTTTTAATATTCATCTGGAACACTCGAATCCAGCGCTATCCTTCTTCCCCTCTCCCTCTTTTTATCCCTATGCGACCTAGACAATTGCGGAAACAGCACTTACACTAACTATCTCAAAGGTGTAACGGATATTTAATCATCAACGCTATATTTTTCTTGGCGAACATTTCTGTTGTTGCAGTACCCTGTGGCGTATTAGAATTGTTTAGTTTTAGTAGTAGATAGTTCCCCAATAATGCTCTTATTAAAAAGTTGTTTGGTGTTTTTGCATGTGTTGCAATATTATAGAGGTAACATACAGGGTGTGGTTTTTCTGTCATCGAATAAGCGAATCTAAACCCAACGCTGATGCCAATTTGATATTTTGTTCGGTTCAAATCCAAAGCCTTTGATAGGCTTGACCAATGCATTCTATTGTGTAATTTCAAAGCCATGAGATTGTCCTCTAGTTTGCTTGGTCTAATAAAGTCTTATTTCTCAAACAAAACCCAGTATTTGCCTCTCTGGAGTTGCTGGTCAAGTCGGGTGTCCGTCAAGGGTCGATTTTTAGTCCTATTAGTGGCTATTTGTTATTTGTCATTTCATGTATGCTGATGACTCATCCATATCTTGGCTTATTCAACTTATTCTGTACTACCAGGTTTTATTTGATGGAAAGTGGGAGCTTTAATCTGCATGTAAATATCAAGAAATTCAATTTGTTATGGAATTAGAGTCGTTGCAAATTATATGAATAAGGAAACTTTAAAAATTATGTACTTTGCAAACTTTCAGTCGCGCATGGGGTATGGAATTATCTTTTGGGGAGGTAGTGGTCAACTAAAGAAAATTTTCGTCGTTCAAAAGAGGACTCTTCGCACTGTCAAAAAAGTGCAATTTAGAGAGAGATGTAGAGGGGTGTTCAAGGCTGAAGGTATTTTTACTGTATATGCTTTATGAAGCATTGATATTCTTTTTTAAAAATCGAAAGAACTTCGAACTACAGATATTTCATAGATACAATACCAGAACCCTAAATGTAAATTACCCTATTTACCGTTTAACCATTGCATTTTATGTGCTTTAATTTTCACAACCTGCAGAACAGACTGGACATTTTTTACTGTTATTATAAGGAACCCAAACTAGGCTTCTGGTGTTTACCACTAATTTGTAACGTTCTCATTAATACTGTTCTTATAATTAACCGAAGCTGTGTTATTTAATTTTATTTTTTTCTGCTTTGTTATCTCGGTTAGTAATTTGTACTTCCCCATTTGGCAAGTGGCCTCAGGTATTTGATAAATAAATAAATCTTACTGTCAGACTGATAGTCCTAATGCACAACAATACCGTTTATGTGAGTTGCTGTTATCACTTAGGTTAAATTTTGTTTACATCCTGCGCCGATCTCAATTAATTAGGAACGAGGAGCAAAAATATTAGATGGTTACAAGGTTGGACGATAATAATAATAATTATTATTATTATTACAACGAATTAATCTTTATAGTTTATACAATTGACTCAATGTAAAATATCGCTTGCTTAAAGTTTTTTTAATATTAATTCTTAAGTCACTTAGTTTTTATACATAAAGGAGGAATATAGGACTTGTATCCTGTCGGAAATGAATACTTTCTGATGAGCGTAGAACTGTGCCAAGGTAAACATTTTGGAATTGTGCAAGTGGCAGAGTTTTATTAACCTTAAGGAGTGGATATTACGGCGATTTGGGAGATATGCAGCAATATTCATTTTTTTGTTGTGCTCATCTCATCTTATTAAATGGCGATGGGTCATATAGAAACAAAAGTTAGACATATTTGAAGGGTTAAATCTGACGTAAAAATGATACTCTAAACCCAGAATTAAAAACTTTTGTTGAAGAGACTAAATAGAAATATGAAGATTACGACTCAAATGATAGTGATGGAAGGTGTTTGGTATTATGAGCAACATCCTCAAAGCATATTTGTTTGCATTCATTCGAAATTAGACGGATGGATAGATAGAATCTTTTAAAATTAAAACTCATTTTCGAGTCTGATTTTAGGTACCATACATATTAAATCAAAATCATTAGTTTATTATCAGAGTTTCCGACAATTAAGGTTATAAAATTTCACATAAGAAAATATACAAAATCAGAAGCCGCAATACAATCCATTGACTTCTTTACACGGAGGTATTAATCCGATCTCGTGACCAAAAAATCGAGGATTGCTCCATTTTTCTCTTCCTCCATTGTGAATTTTATGAATTTTATACCATTAATGTGTTTCCGGAAATGTTCTGTGTCCCATATTATGAAGATCCGTCGACTTATCTCAACCAACCTCTAAAAGTGGTCATCCTATGGACAAACCATCGTAGAAATGGTCTTTCAATTGAAAATACGTAGGCAGCAATCCAACAGTTCCATGATCCCTTCAAGTGGTAGTGTGACAATGTTGAATCTTCTTGAAGTTTGATACTAATAATCGCTAGGAAAGCGTAGAAGTACGTTGGTGTATAGACCTTGCTACGTCGAAACTGACAAAATAATCTCCCCGATTTAAGGGGATCTTCATTATTCCAAAAAAAAAATGGGCAAAGCTTCTGACGATTTTCTTTTTTTTCTAATCGAAACACCATGCTAAATACGATTTTAGATAATGGAAGTTCAAAATGCCAGTATTGACCAGTAATGAGATTTCTCAACAGTTCCGCCAATTACGGGACAAGTCAGATATTCAACTGTTTCAACTGTGTCAAATCCAAATTGAAGAAGGATCAAAACACATCACAGCATTTGTTACACCAGAACAAAAGCCTTCGTTCACCTTAATGATGTACTGGTGCCTTCAACAAGCATTGAAGAGGCAACGCAGAACCTGGAAGACGCAGTTAATGTGCTATCCACTAATTTTTTTGCTTTGAACTATGAAAACAACTTTGACTGCAAACAAAGAAAAAAAAAGAACTATCGTACTTCCTGTCATAGATAAATTCTACAGTCCATTCACTAACAGGTTACCCACTTAAGGTGTTACATCATGGCAGAAATCTGAGATTGCATTTTTAAAGTTAAAAAAATAGTTTAACGAGAAAAAAGTGTAAAATTATTAAATTTACTGGGGATCCCACTATAAAGCTAAAAAAAGTTGTAAAACAGATTAATGCTGGCAAATCCCATTTTTTATTAAAGAAATATTGCTTAAAAGAATAATGGTAATCCAATTGTTGATTAAAGGATTAATGGTAATCCCATTATTCATTAAAAGTAATCCCATTATCGATTATAGGAATAATGGTAAAAAGTAAAAAAAAGATTAATAATGGCAACCACATTATCGAAATATAGACCAATATTAATCCCATTATTTAAAAAAAAAGTGTAAAAGAGGCAATCCCATTATTGAAAAAAAAAGTGTAAAACATATTAATACTGGCACTCCCATTATTGAATTAAAAAAAGGAGGTGTAAAAAATATATATACATATATAAATAATGACAATCCCATTGTTGATTAAAGAAAGGTTATGATAATATTTCAAAAATCTTTAAATAAACTTACAAGGGCAGCCCGATTGTCAGTTTGCATGAGTCAAACTTTTGAAAATTCTGTTGCTGGTTTCTAATATTTTAGAAATAGCTAATCAAAAGTCACATATGCTGAGTTAGGAAGGACGACCGGCATGCCGTTCCAGCTACGCAAGAACGAACGAGAGTACGACGTACACCGAAGAGCATAAAGCCACCAATTGGTGCTCAAATAGAAAAGTGCTTTCGTTTTTGGGGAGAGTTTTATTCAGGGTTGACACCCTAACGCCGCTCCTTAAATTAATATACATAAAGTCGCACAAAAACAGCCGAATAATAAAAATATGCATGTCTATATAAGTCCAACATTTCAATTAAAATCGTTTAGTTTGTAGTTCATACATTATTGCCCCAATCTAGTCATCACTGACCAACTCTGTAAACACTGACCTACAGGGTGTCTTTGCCTTAATCCGGCATTCAAAACAACGTCGGAATGATCCCAAAACAAGATAAGTATAGCCAATGAATTACTAATCAATACAAAATATACCAATTTACTCTTTTAAAATCTTAGTTTGAAACAGTGACGGTAAATAAGGTAGCTGTGCACCCTGTATACGAACACGCAAGAAGAACATAATTTCAGCAGAATAAAATTTTCGGTACACTTTGAACGATCGGTATAATTAATCTTGCAAAACCCTTCATCTTTCTGGGGAATATTAGACGAAAATTTACGAGCCAATATATGTTACGGCTTCATCATAATCGTAAAAAAGGGCCGGGTAAATCGAATGAGGATCAATAAACCGGCACTCGGCGAGATGAAACAACAAATTGAAGATAAGAAAATAGGTTCGGAAATTGACGGGAAGTGTAGTTGAGGTTCGTCACGCGCGGGGCAGAGAGAAGAGCAACTTGTACTTTGCAATTGCCCCGCTATTGAATTATTCAATGCTGACAATTTAGACGAGTTCTGTCCCCTGGTCTTCTGGCAGGACTGCGAAGTTGCGTTTATACAGGGTGTTAATGGTTGTCACGTAGATCTTTAAGTGAATAATATAGCTTAAACTTTTAGACATGAAAATAAAATGGTTCAAGTTTTATGTATTCGATTTCTTCGCTCCATTGCGAACACAAAAATAAACTATTCTTCAAACAATATAAGTACTGCTTCATCTTATTTTATTTACCTAGGGTGGCACTACCCAAAGGTCACTAGGTATATAGAGACTCTGCCGATGCTGATAATACAAGAACTTTTGAAGTCACCATTAAAAGAAAATGTCGAGAAGGGTCATTCAATATGCACAGAGGTGAGATCTACTTTTCAACTAATATGATCGGAGATTTGAAATGAACTAATGCAATGATCAATTCGACTGTTCTCATATTGGATGTGGCATCTTTTCGGCAGTTTTATGGCAAAATATGCCCTGATTCCAACAAATTTTCAATATAGAAATGAGTGTGTGAAGATCGATGTTTGGAAAGATAATTGTGCAAAGTGCAGGTTAATATGTGAAATTTAGGGGCATTCTCTTCTCTACGAATATGTTAGGTGTCCGAGTATTAGCGGCCCCTATAATGTCTAGTAACTAAATGCAATGTGCCATTTTTAAAGCAAAAGTTGGTGATGAAAAATAGAATGAGAGAACAGAATAAAAACTTATAAAAAATACAAGATCATAAAGGCATTTAACTGGTGACACCCCATTCATGAGTTACCGTCGGTAGGACAAGGATGTGATCGTGAAAAACTTGGACATAAAACTAAATAAAAAAAATGTGTAAATATTTTTTTGCTAATATTCCATATTCCACACTTCTCTTGTTATCTAGCAAAATGTAACTTTTTACTACTTAAGTATTCCATATTCCACACTTCTCTTGTTATCTAGCAAAATGTAACTTTTTACTACTTAAGTATGTAATAAATATATATTTTTCCCATCGGTTTGCAAAATTCATTAAGTGGCCCTTACAGGTGCGAAAAACAATGCAAAATAGTTGATGACATGATACAGTGTTTCCACTGGTTTAAAATAAATTCCAAATAAATCTTTTGATATTCAATGACCAATCATGGATGAAGTTTTCATTATTTCGCAATAATCGTATCACTAGCTAACCTTAAGGAAACAATCTTTATAATTCACATGCTATTAAACACTGTTCTTTTCACGCGCAGCATTTCAGAATTACAATATGTGAAAACAAACAACAAACAAAGCCCTGAAAATCTACACAACGTAATCTCCTTAAATTTAATCCATTAACTCTTATATTCGCGTACAGTCGCTGGTCTTTTTCGCCGGCTTGTTTATTTATTAAACGAAGTATTTCATAACGAGTTTAGAGCAAGGAAGTAGAGAAATGCAACAGGAGGCCGACCCAGCTACCCATGAAAAGTGGTCAGTGGCGGGCCTCGGGGCTCCTTCGCCCTAACTTATTCATTACGAACCCCCCCATTACTGATGCTTTTATGTAGGTCCTTTGTACCGGCCAAACATACGTTAGATGTTTAAATTGGAATTGTTGAGTCCAAGAGCTTTCCAGGCCCTTTGGGGGGTAAACAAGTGATATATTAACGTGCTTTGATTTATATGCACGGACCTGTTTCATAGTGCTTTTGGCATGCGGATTCGTTTCAAAGTAAATTGACTTATGTGAATTTGTAATATCGAAAATATTGCAAGGGCTGATTTGGCCCATTGATGGGTATGCTATGAAATAGTGTAGGAAATATTGTACCAGATACAGTAATAAATTACGGCGCTTGTGTTTTTGAAGGAAGAAAATCCGAATTCAGTATTTGTTGGAATCTTGAACCAACCTTAAAAGCGATTTAATATTTAAGTGTAAATTATCATTTCTATCATTTCTTTTACTGTAAAGCTGAAATGGTTCTGACTTCACACAATTAATTCTTTCTAAGTAAAAAAAAAAACTCTTCTGTTAATGTTTTCATTACTTTACCTGTCCTAAAATAACATTAAAAAAAAAAAAAAACTTCTGCCAAATTTTTCCATCGATTTGAATATTTACAAAATATAGGGGAATAAGACTAAAATTTAATAAATGCCTCTGACATTTGATCTAATATAGTTTTTAAAGCACACTTTATACTGTTTTATAAAATTGTGACAGTATATCTAATTGATGTCAGTATCAGAAAACTCGATATTTGCGAACTGTTTTTAACTCAATAAACATCTTGTGAACTACTAGCGAAAGTTTTTAAACATAAAATATCCGATCGCTCTCAACCTGTGACTAAAATACCGAAAAAAAAAGAGTAGGGACGAGAAAATTCGTCTTTTGATTAGTTTTGAGGTTATTTCGTAGCAGATATTTAATAATAATAACAAACAAATGAAGTTTATTCCCAAAAAATTAATTACAACAACATATATGTATAAATTATATATAATTATCCGCAAAAAGGGACCGAAGGAAATTTAGAACTGGCCAATTTTCAGTCCCAAAAGTATATGTAATCGAAAAAAAATACAAAAGATGGACATTGTTGTATAGTTTCTAAATCTTAAATTCAAATTATGAACGTCGGTTCTATATTTACTAGATAAGAGGGACATTGATTTTATATATATTACTATATGAGAAAAATTCGCACGTCTTGGTCTTTTTTAGAATCATAATCGTTCCTCATTCAACATTTATTCATCAAGTCAAACTCAACACAAAGCTAGTCTTCCAAAGTTAGAAAACTGTCACCCAACGCAAAAGCCATATCGAGGTAGATTTCTGAACCATTATCACAAACATACATCCTTATCTACTACAAAATGTACACTTATCATCAGTTATAAAGTTATATTAAATTTTAATATAACAATATGATTTAATATAATTAATAATAATATCAATAACTCACCTAGACGATTGCATTCAATATTCAATACAATTTCTGAAATAACCAAAGCCAAAAAAAGCCAAAAACTGCCATTATGTGTGTATTATAAAACAGCATAAAGCAGCCTTTCTCAGATCAATTAAAAGGCAGAATTATAAAGCCCCATTATTAACCGAACTGAAACTTTCAAGGTTTAAAACGAACGTTCAAAACATCCTTCGGTGTAATGGATGGAACCCGTAAAATCGGATGTAAAAGTCAAATTTCCTAATTGAGACTGGAACGTGGATGAGCAGGGGAGGAAAGGAGGAGGGAGAGAAACGGGGGATCAATTCGTGCTTTATGAAGGGTGTGAAGTTTGATATAGGAAAGCAATATCACAGATTACTTTCCTTGATGAGAAATGAAAATCCAAAACGCATTAAGGAAATTGGCGCGGCTTTTATATTAATGTTAATTGCGAGTCAGAACCATTCCTGCGTTTTATTTGATAATGGATTTGCAGCGAGGTGGCGGATATTAATAAAAATGAGCTAGTGGTCTAGTTGGAAAAGTTTTTGGGTTACTTGGACTATTGTTTTCCCGGATTCTTTTGCTCCAAGAATGTTTTTACAGTTTTTCTTTTTTTTTCAATTTTCAAGTACTGAGGTACCAGCCAAATGTTTTAAAGCATTGCATTCGGTCCTCATTTATTAATGGAACTTCACGAACAGCCCACATTATGTAGAACATTACTCACTGTATAGCGTAAAGTTTTTCATATATATATTTATCACTCACTTAAGATAAGAATAAAAATAACAGAAATAAATACTGTTATATTGTATTTATTAACATTCCTAAAATCCATAAAATTGAACAACAACTAACTCATGAACAACTTAGTATATTACTGATTATAAAATTAATTTTTTTTGCACTAATCCACCTGCAAAATTTTGCCAATATTATTGCATTTATTCAAAAGGTTTTTATTAAAATCCATTTAGTCGTTTAGAAGTTACGGCTGAAAGAAAATATTGAATCACCACCACCAATTTATCTTACTAAGCACATTCAAACAAAGCTTGGCTTTATTTTTTTGACCCATTTTCGAGGTGGATTTCAGGAAAGAATTCCGCGGTCTTCTGTCGACCACCTTAGTAAATAGATGAGGGAATAGTTTCTCGAGATACAGTACCTCTTTAATCACTCCGTTATTGTTCGCAATTTGGCCACTCTGTAATGGAATATAAAACGGAGCAACCGAGAAACACGTAGACAATAGATCTTCAAAATTGTTGGACAATTATATCAGAATTGTTTAGTGACAAACGAGAATATAGTTGGACAAATGAAATGTTCGGACCACGTGCTGCTTCATTTCATTTTATTGCAGACCAACCTAAATCCAACTCGAGAATACGAATTGATTCACACTATATACGTAACTTGATATAAATTTCCACCGGTCAGCAATTACTTTTTGACTCTTCCTTCTACCCCATTTGTCAGAGGCGGAGTGTACGTATTAAATATTTACGCCGTATAAGAAATTGATTGTCCTTCCTCATTTTAAGGAATTACTTTCGGGGTGTGACAGAGCTCTCTTGATAATTGCTACAGGAAAATCATAAATCCATCGAATCAAGTTAATTTTCCAAATGGAAATGGAGTTAAAACGATTTAACGATAAGGTACCTCGTAATTTTTGGTGACTCGTTACTGAGTGACTTTTTTATAGCAATATGATGAGTGTAGTACTTTTAACAGAAATGGAGGTATAACAGTATAGTTCCGCACATCAAAAATTGGTAAACACAACTTGGATGCAGCACTGGTCCAGCTCGCAAGTAATTACTAACACGTATCATCGGTTTAATATTAGCTTAGTTGAAAAACAACAAACTTCTTTTCACGTGAAAAACAAACCATAAAAACAGCGCAGTTTTATAATTTTTTATGTTTATCTGGTTTTTGATCTACAAATAGAAATTTGATATCGTGTAATGCCTGTCAGATTATAAGTATGGAATTACTGGTGTATTTATTTAGAAGTGGTTGGTCTAACTAGAAAAGAACTTGACACTCTCCATTTGAGCCTTTGGTATTTTTTTTGTATTCAACCGAACAAGAATATTACCTCTTCAACAATCGGATAGAAAACCAACGGATTAAATGGGTAAAATGAAAAATATCGCAACTAGAATTAACAATACTTTATTATTTACAAAAAATAACAACAACATACCAAATAAAAATTCGCGCGATTTTGTTAATGAAATATCGGCCTTGAACAGTTCTTCGAAATAATTAGCTTTTTACACAACTCCTCGACGAGAGAAACATAAAAGAGAAAACAAGATTACATATGTACAGAATGATTTAGTCGAACTTGACCGCTGCACGGATTTACACAGAACGTTTGAAAGTATCCTGGAGAGCGAACCTCAATCGTCAGTTTTTATCACTAGAAAACACGATATGCTGGGGAAGACCGAACCAGAAATACGTCACCGCCATCGTTTGCGGAAATGCTTGTCCATTTATTGCACTCTTGTCCAATCTGCTTCCGGCTACCATGGTCCAACTGGAACGAAGAGACAGTGTTCATTAGTAAGACCGATTTTTTTGTAGAATAATAACAATAACAATAATAATAAACAGGCGAAGTCTAGTCAACTTCTACACCAACTCAACCTTCCAATTAAACTACTTAAACCTAGAGACAAGCAAATATAATCTAGGACTATGTGAAAAAACTAAAAGAAAAACTAAAGTGTCCGTTGATTCCAAATATGTACCATTAATTTAATTTTATAATCCTTAAAGGGAAACTGTCAGAAAATGAAATAGCCATTTGTCAGATTGTTATCCTCTATCTTCTAAACATTAGTCATTTTAGCATGGCTTTAAACCTCATACTGACGCAGCTTTTTATCTCAGTAGACACAATAATAATAATAATAATAATAATAATAATAATAATAATAATAATAATAATAATAATAATAATATCTTTATTGCATAAGCAGTACAGCACAAAAAGGCTCAGTGTTTGGTACTCTAGAATCAAATGGACCAGTCAAGTTAAACATGTCATTCAGATTAAAAGGAAGAAAGCAGCAAGTAGTAAGAACGTTAATAAGTATGGGTGTTGAAGCAAAATTATTTTATTTTGTTTCATGAGAAATGAAAGCCAAGATCCCTAAACACAATAGCAAAAACCTTGGCTGCTAGTCGTCATTGGGTTGCTTGTATCTGTCATTTGTTATGTTTTTATTGAGAAATGCCGTTTCGGACGAAAATTTATTTCACAAGTAATAATTCTTAGTGGAATAGTATTAGAAAAATCATACGAGCCCACAATAGAAATTTCATTAAAGCAAATTTTAACAAAGGTTCACAAGCACATTGTATATGGTATTTTAGTAATGTGCATCTTCGTGAGTCTGAAATCTGTCCATTGTTGCATTGTTCTGTAAATAAAATATTTATATATAGAACGTGTGTTTTAGTTGAACGAAGTTTAGGTACATTTAGAACACAAAAAACGCTAGCCATTATTGTATTATCTTATTATTTTACATTTTCAATATTTTATACAATAAAATATAGTATTTAATTGAAAGCTCTGAGACGAACAAAAAATATCATTTACTTATTTCAAAAATCCTTTAAAATTACTGCTATGTCAGTGAGAAAAAAAAACATACGCATTAAAAGAATTTGAAAAGAGTTAAACGTGAACATGCGCTTTGAAAACTGGGTCGCAGAGTTACGTCACCCACTAGTACTTGTTGGGAAGGTGAGGGGAAGCGTAGGGTGTGCCGTATTTAACGTTCTTGGATGAAAGCAAACCTAAAATTATTGGACTGTAGAAATCCCTATTTTAGTCGATGCTTGAATACAAAGCGGGTGTTGTGAAATCGCAGTATGATATGGAATTTCAGTAACCAATCAAATGCTCTAACGCAGCGTTAGACCTTATATGGTCATAGTTATATTCGCAGTCGCATATTTCGCCCATAGAGCTTGATCGTCAAAATTATACTGTCAACTCCTTGATACTTGACCCATATGCATAACACCTAATATCGGGGGGTTCGGTCTCACTTACGTTCCATCCTTGTGTCGAATAAGTCTTTTGGTACAGTGAACGCAAAAAAAAATACATCGTCAGAGTTTTCATTTGCGTTCCGAAAGGAATAGAGGTGATTAACTGTGGACAATGGATTATCAGCCCTCTGTATAGCACTGGACAGGGCAGTACTAAATAACTGGTGTCGTCGAAACCGGACAAATTCGGTGAGTTAATTATATTGCAAATATCTTTTAAGTTCCTTTCTGCGATGCTGTACCGCAAATTTCAAATTAGCCTGTGTCGTAAACTTAGACAATGAACATGTGAGTGTTCTAGATAAGGAGGCCACTCCCCTTTAATGATGGACTGTAGTATTAGCAAATATTATGCGACATGTAACTTAAATCTGTGCAATATCGTAACGACCTCGTATCCCATAAATAAACCTAAGTTTTGAAGTTTTTCTACACGTGTTTTATAAAATGAATCAAAACTAAGACCAACGAATGCACAGTAGTGATTTAACTGAGATAAATCCAAGGAGTTACAGACGAGTTTTTTTTTTGTTTTTCGTAATAAGAAATAACAATGAGAGTAAATTAGTTTTAATATACCATAGGCTCGCCTAAGCTTGTAAGTAACATGTTGTAGATATGTAAATTTAGAGTCAAAATACAGGTCCAGGCTTTTACACGAATCGAAAAATTGCAATGGCAAGTAATCAACTTTTATTAATATTTTTTTCTACTCTGTCTACCTTAAAAATGATTGTGCGATTGAAATTTTAAAATTTTAAAAATTAGTTATATCGGAATTAAACACATTCATTCGTTGACGTTTACTGTCATAAATACAAATTGATGCAGCAAGCACCTCAAACAAGTAAATCCTGGTCGAAATCCTCACTGTGTCATTTAATATTATTAATTATTTGTCCCAACATTTTTCTAAAATTTTGAGGACGTGCGTTTTTCCATAAATGAAGCGTTTTATTATTATCATTAATCCTGTGACACATATTGTAAAATTTTCTTAACGGCAACAAATATTTTGTATGTCATAATATGTTTGATGCGATGAAACTGCCTTTTGTATGATATTTTATAAATGCTGTTCAAAGTTTAGTTCACTACCCAAAATATGCACAGGTTCACTTATTATTATTTCTTTAAAATACTTTTTTTTTCGAAGTGTAAAATCCGATTGATCATCGATATCAACGCCTTAGCATTGTTCAACAACTCCTTTGCTCAACCACCCACCCCAAATTGTGTAGTATTCTACACAAGACTATGATGAGAGGCAGTGCCCATTTCCACTTCCAATTATAGACATCGATAGATAACTCACAAGAATGCGAGAAAGTATGTCGACCTCATCAAGAACCTATCAAGAACTCAAGTAAAGACATGGGGAATAATATACCAATTAAGGAGCGTATCCCATGGAAAATATGCTTCACTTATATTTTATGTAAAATTAATAATTTTCAAAGTTATAGAAGGGCTTAAAAAAACAACTGTGCCACAATGAAGCCCCCCCAGGGATACATTTGGACCACATAAGTTGCTTGGTTATGGGAAAATATCTTAATTTTTCAAAGAAACTTCCTTTTTATAAAACTTCTGGCTTCATCCTGCGTCAGTTTTTGTTGACTAAAACTAGCTAACGTTTCGCCAATCATCCTGTTGGCTTATTCGGAGCTTGACTGAAACTGAAGAAACCAACAGGATGATTGGAGAAACGTTAGCTAGCTCGACTCAACAAAAACCGATGCAGGAGGAATCCAGAAGTTTTATAAAAAGGAGCACATCTTATTTGAAGAGAGAAAAAAAAATTAGCCCCGATTCCTCCAATTTTCTAAAAATCATGAATCTCCCTTGATCAAACGCAAAAAACTATGTCATTTAAACAACGCTACCAAACTTTTTTATTTTTCGAAATAAATTAAACTTGAAGCAAATTTCCTATACGAAATACAAACAGGTCAAAAGAATTTAACAGAACGTTCCAATTACTAGGTACTGATATAAAATCTAAATTTTGTTATGAAAATATATATTCTGAGAAGCGTTTAAAGTTAGGCCATTGTGGCAGATATTAATTATATTTGGTATTAAGGCTACACATGAAATTCGTATAAATTAATTTTTGTTGCCTTATATAATTCCATATATTTTAAGTGTTTCTTAAAAATTTACTATTTATCACATACCTAATCGATATAGTTTGCTTATCTTGCTAAAAAAATAACAGCAGACGACAAATAAGAGAACACGAATTAAAGTTCATAATAACTTAATTATTCCAAAAAAAAAATTAATAAAAATCAAAAAGGAACTTTTGTTGTTGTTTTCGATTGCTCCAATGTTTTCTCAAAAATTTCATATAAGCGTTACGACCGGATCAGTGCGCAAATCGATTTGGTCGGCTTTCAAGTAGCCTTAAAGACGTGCAAATCTTGTTATTAGACATATTGTTTTCGGAACTACGTGCTTAACTTGTTTGTCCTACGGTAAACGCCTGCGTTCAGGAACAGGAAGTCTGGAATTGATTTTGTTAGAATGTCAAAGCAAACAGTTAAATTGATTCTTTGAAGGCGCGTTTCAATTTGAGAAAGAAAGAGAAGGAAGAAACTGAATTCGTCAAATACCTAATTTTGGCGAATTCTATCAAACTGGTATAGTTTCGTTATAGAATAGTCAGATATCATTCAATAGTAACTAAAGTACAAGGTGTTGAATTTTTGGCATTTCTCAGAGGTAACTTGCCTATAAAAATTAGTAGTATCTAATATGACGTGAAAAGTGACAACTATGTGAGAGTAGCACTGAATTTTACACAGTGTTACTATAGGTTTGGCGATAGCATCCACGAACTTCACGAATCTATATATACAGGACATCTCACTGCTGACGCAACATTAGATATTTTGAGAAAACGGGACGTATTTGCTGAAACTTTCGACGCATAGGTTCCTGACTCTCCCAATTTTTTGCTGATTATTTTTGTAAAATATATGCCTATACTATAATTTTTTTTTATATTTATTTATTTATTGCGCGTTGTTCTGAGAACTAAATAGAGTGGATAATTTGATTGGGAATCCCTCGAGTTGCTAAGGATCGTATTCGGATATTGAAGGGGGTTATAGGTTAAAAATACATATTATTATTAAATAATGTTAGCTGGCACTGTACAATTGTAGACAAATTTGTAGCTAGTGCAGCTAGATAAAGCATATTTGGTTGAAGATAAAAAGCATGGCAATTAATAGGTATACGTTTTAACGGTATTTGAATGGTTTTCTATTCAAGACTAAATTGCACCTCAGACAGTATTTGTTTCAATTCTGCTAAGCAGAATCGTTATAATACAAACGAAAAAGATTTAATTTAAAAAATATATATATCAACGCAATTCTTCTGCAATTTTTGCATTTATAACTTTTAGATACCTTTTATATATTAACGAACAAAGAACAAGCAATGCCCAATGGTCATGGATGGATCCAACATTTGAAGGTACAAAACGAGTGCTTGCATTTCCCAATTATTTTTTACCCATTTTTTTTGCTAAAGTGTTTAAATACAATATTGAATGTTGGATGTCTGGGATATTCAAAACTTCACTAGTTTTATCCTTAAAACGATTTTAAGTTGATAAAAGAAAGTCAAACACCTAAGCTACCGAAGTTTCAGCAAACTCCTACGTCCCGTTATCTCTAGCAGACTATAGTTCTATCATCCGGGAGACACCCTGTATGTATGCGCTCATTAAAAACGACACCGTCGACCCCAGCTTTCAAAGTTATATCGCCTTTCGCAAACGCGCATGCTCCCAACAACGGCGAACGAAAAAGGACCATCTGCTTCCCTTTGACCAACTGCCGGATTGTTCTGCGTTTAGCAACTCGAAGGCCACATAAAAAGAAAACGAGACACCTCGTCGCCGTTTTACGATTTACCTTGGGATGATTTGCGCGCGAAATTTCGCCACTTTGAATTTTTATTTAATTCGCTCGTAAATTCGTTGCCTTAAATAAATACGGACCCGTTTAAAAGCGTCGGGAGTATTGTTTCATGCTACAAATTTAATGGCCGCAAAGTACTAATTGCTCGAGAAACCGTCCGAGAATTACGTTAAAAGGCGTATTGACGAGATTCCAGCGGGACGAGGCGATTATAAACTTTGTTTTTGCGTCCTCCTAAATGAAATTATCTCGCCGGAAAATTTACTTTTTCCATTAAAATTTCATTCCGTTATTGCCGCTAAACTTAATACACACTTTTGCCGTTATAAATATTTGAAGTTCGGTGTAATTTATGCCGGCAATAAGAGAAATTACGAATTACGAGTCTCAAGTTTTAAACGAGTGATTTAATACGAGGTAATTTGCAAAGTTTTGGGCGAGTGGAATTGCCTTTACCACACCGTCTGTCACGACGAGATGTTATACAGGGCGCTTCCCAACCTCTCGTAAAAGCAGGTTAAATCCAACCCGATTCTAAGACGCAAGAAAGTTTTTACTTTTTACAAAACTATATATTATGTGAGGGGGAGGAGCTAAATGAGGGGCACAAACACCGTCTCGGATGACTGATTTCCATATTGGTGACAGATAAAGACCTGAATCCCGCTTAAGATTGTTAGGTTGTTTATAGATTTCTATCGACTCTCAGATTTTTCGTTGGTAGATGAATTGATTATATGCCAGAATTTTAGTTTTATCGAATAAAATTTTATGTCCGGCTTCGCGATTGTGTTCGGCAACAGCTGATGAGTTTATTTGTCTTAGTCGTAAGGCTATTTCGTGTTCTTTGAGCCTAGTTGATATTTTTCGATCTCTCCAATGGATGGATGGCATATGGATGAAATTCGGTAAACACCATCTCAAATGGTATTTTATCTTTGACGGAGCGAAGATGTTGAGAGATTTTTGAACAAGTGGTAAATCTGGTTTTGACGTTATACTTCTTTAGTACTTTTGATATGAGGTCAGTGATATTTTGAGGAAAGACCACAGTGGCAAGTGTAGGATTGCTTTCGGCCTCATTGCTATTGGAAGGTTGTGATGAGGATATTTTTCGATGGAACGCTTAATATATTTAATGTGAAAATCATTAGAGAAAGCAGATGCAAGGTGTTTTAATTCTGGGTTTAGTGACTCGGGCTGAGATAGTTTTACGACTCTGTAAACAAGAGAGTTGATAACCGATGATTTTTGGGCCGGACATGTGACCATGCATTAAGGTATCGGTCTGTGTGCGTAGGTTTTCTGTAAACATAATGACCCAGTGTTAGGTCTGATTTTCTATTGATAAGAATATCTAAGAATGGAAGGTTATTATTAGTTTTCAACTCAATGGTAAAATAATATAAATAAAATAAAAGGTGTCGAGAGCTTTCTTCTCAAAGGCTTTCATAAATATATTCGCGATGACCGGAGATAGTGGGGAACCCATAGCTGTTCCCGACGTTTGTTCAAAATTGGACCGACAAGCATTTTTCGATTAAGGTGAGAAGGTTTGGTACCAGATTCTCGGATTTTAATATATCTGAAATGATGTTGAGAGTTTCGGGAATAGGAACTTTGGTAAAATGGGATTCCACGTCGAAAATAACTAGAATATCTTTTGTATCTAATGTAATTCTTTTTAATTGTTCAATGAAGTGAAAGGAATTAAGTACGAAATTATCAGTTTTCCGTGTAAGGAAGCTAAATATTTGGCTAGAGAATATGTTGGAGAACCAATGGTGCTGACAATAGGTCGAAGGGGTAATTCTGGATCTTTGGGATCTCGTAGAGACGTTCAGAAAGAATGAAAATGACTTTGATCATTTAATACTTTTGTATAATTTTAAATTAATTTGGAGTCCTGGAAATCTGTGTAGAATTACTGAAAGTGAAAAACTTTAAACCGAGGTTTAAATTTAAAGAAAAATGGAAAAAATTATTTAATAGGAATTTTTCAATGCTGCTCCAAAATCAAAAAAAGAAAAAAAGGATACAATGAAACATTTTTATGTGCTTAGTGCAGGAAACATCTTTTTTATTGATCCATTGGCTGAGACAAAAAACACATTGAGAAATTTTTAATATTTGTTTTCGACGAAGGTAGGGAATACACGCAGAACTAATACGAGGAACACAAAATTTAAGTTTTTGCAGTATAAAATATTATTCAATATTATGAAAAGTAAATAACACTAAGCAGTGGTAAGGGTACGATCGAGCTACTATCGCTAAGACATGTGGCGAAATTTATTTAGTAGGTTAATTCAGATAGGAGAATAAATCTCTCATCTCTTTCGACAAAGCTACAGCTAGAATTATACAGTATCTTTAATGCTTCGACCTTAGTAAACTATATCATATAGCATGCGATATTCACAGTTTGTTAGAGTCATTCACTCGAGGACTAAAACACGAAATCAGTCACAGTGAGAAAAAAAATGCATTATTGTGATTATAATTTATTTTTAATTGCGTGAAACATGTTGTTATGTAGGAGAAATACTAGCGTCGACGGCTGAACCAGCAAACGACTACGGTCATTTCGTCATTGGCAATGTACTTTTGTACTTTGTTTTGGTTATTAGAAATTCTGGAATTTTGCAGAAGTTACTAATCAATGAAATCATTAAATCGATTTTTCAACTCAACTCAAAACACTAAATAAATATAAACACAACAACTAACATATTAGCAATGCTTGCATTTTTCTTGTTCTACCTCCTCATCTTAAAGTTTTAATGAGTTTTTGTGTAATTAATCCAGTATATTGATGTTCAACATCAGCGCTCCGCGAAATGAGTCAAAATCAAATCAAATAAGAAATTTTGAGTGCATCTGCTGTTGAGATTGCATATTTGTTTGCAATTTTCTAAGATACAAAATTTCTTTGTTATATTATTAGTTGTAGATAATACAGTGACTCCACTGCAATAGAAATTGATACGCCTTGGGGGCTATGATATTTACGTAGAGATGGGCATAATCTTGCAAGCATGTCTCAAAATTTCACAACTAACCTGCACTTTGCAGCCACATACTTAACTTCTTTTTGCATGAAATTTTAATGCGATCTGGATGAATTTGGGAAAAAATGCCGTAAAAAAGTAGAATTTAAATCTCGCGCATGCGCAGGATGAATGGGCCTTCTCAAAAATGTTATCATAGTTGCTACATATTTTTCTGAATCATCAAGATAGGCAAGGCCTTTATATCTCTAGCTATATGGTTATGGGAAAACATGGAACACGAAAAACATGAATACAAATAAATAAATAAATTGATTGATTGAGTGATTGAAACTTTTTAATGTAAATATTTTTAAACAATCCTTTTGTAAATAATTTTATGTCCAAAACGTTTTATTACATATTTTTTCCTCTCACTGACGCAGCATAAAAGCACTTAAAACCGTCAACAAAAATTATTGCACGGGGGCCCTAATTTTGTCACATCTCTCGCGCCGCAAAAAATACTTATTAAAGTTACACCAAACAATTCCATTGATGTCCGAAAGTAATTGCTTTTTCAATCAAAAGAGAGTGGAGAATGGCCTTGCCTCGACGGCCGTCCTTTGCGAGGCAATGCTTTAATTATACGAGATTAAATTTAATCCAAAATTAATTTAGTAAATTATATTACCCTAGCCCCGTACCTACCGCATAATGGACGGGAACTTTCTTAATTGAAACCATAAAAGTTGTTGGTTTCACTTTTTTAATTTGTCAGCGGTATTGAAGTAATCAGAAAAAGGGGGATGGGATCGGAGTTGCGTGATTAAAAAAAATGTTGCCCTTCATATCCCTCGTTTTTTCAATATATTTGGATTCACAACTTGGTCTTAACGCGTTATAAGATTAAACCAGTTTCTCGATTTTGTGTCTCTAGAAATATTAGAAAAAAAAAGGAATTTCATTAGACCGGTTTTTCGTTTTTGTCTGGGCTACATTAGCAAGTGAAACTACGGAGTTCTTCAAGGATTTTGCCAAAGTTTTTTCTGATTTTTTATAAACGAACACGAAACTCACCAGTCAAGGGACAGCATATATATAAACTAGAAACAGTATAAAGTATATCTAATCACCGGGGGCGAAGGCACTCTTCAAACTGCCATTCTCCAAGAATATTGTACTTTCAGTGGCAATAAGTAAATTATGCATTTTTGGGGAAATTTCTTTCTTCTACATATATACAGAAGTAGAATTTTTCTTAGTTACAGAAAAAAAGGCTGTTTCATGTGCACCTTCGTAACTGATTATAGATATTCTTTCCTGCAGACTATTATGATGGGTTTATAAAAAAATTAAAAACTAAACTAAGAATTTACAAATAATTAGTTAAGAAATTCCGGGATTGATTAATAAAAATCAATTAATATTGAAATTATTGTTAAGGACAACAATTTTTATAATAAATTTTTAGCACAAGAATTGGTAATATTTATATATATATATATATATATATATATATATATATATATATATATATATATATATATATATATATATATATATATATATATGACTTTGACATATTCTTAAACTTAATGAAATATCATTAGTAAATCCCCTGCACCCTTGCATTTTCACCAATTTGAAGGGCACAAAGTTCGGCAACTCTAAATTTAATAATTGAGTTTCTTAGACCAATCCAAATGGTTTCATTGTGTTGAACAAAATAAGTTCTTAGATGTCTTTGTGTTTTTTTATCTATTTTTTATTTAAATTTTTCATAAATACACCACTTCGTGTATAAAATGATTTAAGAAGTGTTTACAAATATTTTTACAAAAAAAAGTTTTTGCAAGAATTGTATAACTATGATAAATGTTTATTGACAAGAATCTGAATTAATTAATTAATAATGTTATCGCATAACAGTTCGTACACCCTAAAGTAACCTTATTTAGGGTAAAATATTCTTTCCAGAATGTTCAATTTGCAGTTAAAGGTCAAGGTACGTTTCTAATGGCGGGAGCTTTTTAAAAGCACTTAGAGTAAGAGCTTTAGTTTGTTGCGGAATTTCTCCGCTTGTCAGAGATATGCGGGCGCTGCTTTAATATGTTTGAAAAGCTTCGTGATAATGGATTGGACTTTGATATTGAGTATATTTGACGCTTTGATATGGGTACGCAACACGTTGTGCAAAGCATTAGTTTTCATAAACTCATAGGTTTAACCTCCATTGAAATAACTTTTAAATGCTAGATATCGCACATCTAAGTGACAAAATGTTCCAGAAGCACCATAGACAGTAATTGACAAGGGCGTATTTCTAATTTCAAATTTTAATTTAATTGCTTTCTTATATTTCCTGTAATTCTTGTACACTAAAACATACTTCGTAACTATTTAAGTGTACCTAAAAATGTAGGGAATTCTGTTTAGTAAATTCACTTGTAAATACTTGTGTATGTCTATCTTCCAGTCTGTTAAATGGAAATATATAGGCATCATTGTTTCTTTAAGATCCTATTGAGTCCTCATATTTGCCACATGTGATGTAATTTCGAAAAAGAACAAGGTATTGAAAGCACAAATCGTACAAGTTTGTGAGTACGGCACGGAGATATTGACACCAAAAATGAAAACAACGATGGCACAGGGCACAGACTGTTCTACGACAAGAATAATTATTTAGCTCGAAAGATCGATAAGATGTGTTCTTATAAAAATTAAGTCATTTTCCAGAAAAATTACGGCAATGTAGCAAGCAACTCGGTCAGGGGGTGACGCGTGCAACGTATCAATTTGTGTAGAATTTTTTAGTGAACCCTTTTTTGAAAGTAGTGAGTCCTTGAACGGATAGTGATTTTGTTGTTTCGATGATGCTGAAAGTCACTTCTTGTGATTAGTATTGATTTAACTATTAACATATTAATGACCTTTAAATTTGTTGCTTAGTAGTGGATTAGGGTATGTTTGGCGGTTTGAATTTATAAAATTAGCAATGTTTGTATATTGCATAATTTGTGCCAAAATTTTGGGATTTGAATTAATGGGATTAGCAATACTCGTGTTAAAAACTAATCGGGAATCCTTTGTAGTGTTAGTATAAAAACAGTTTTTTTTTCATATTTCAGCATCTTAAACGCGGGGTTGCATTGTCTAGCTTATAGCCGTCATGATTTCGTTCTGCCGAAAGATCCAGTAGGATGACAAACATTTCATACAAAATTTCAAGCAATTTTTAGAGAATATCGGGCAAAAACCGTTATAACGCGTATTTTTGCAATTTGTAAATCGAATATGAGATTCATTTATTAAATTATATTATGTCGTTTCAACAATACTATGTATATCTACGCAATATTGAATTTAAAGGATTTATACCTGTTTCGATGTTCGCGTCGTCTAGTGCTCAGTCTCGACTCCTGCGCGGCCTGCCGACTTTGCCTTTGCGTACGGTGGGCGCAGCCGCCGAACTTTTGAGCAGTTTGTGCCAGTCTTGTTCGCACACCAGACTACCCGCAAGCATATAGTATCGGTCGCCAGGTACTAGCGGCGCCAGACACTTGCTGCACATGAAACATTTCAGGTGGAATACGTGTAGAGGTGCGCCGGGTGTCGACTGCGCCCCTGGGCCGCTACCCCCGCCACTGCGCATTACCAATTCACTGGCGGGTATCGTTTGGCCGCAGGCCGAGCACGCTCCCGAACTGCCGAACATCCTGCGGGACCATTAAAGATAGGATAACATTAAATCTCAACCGCCACAAGAGAAACTATTATTATTATTATTATTATTATTATTATTATTATTATTATTATTATTATTATTATTATTAGCTTCCGTTTGTCCGTTTATACAACAAGTTTGGAATCAATATATATACAAAGAATAGATAAAATGAAGGTCAGTTTTTAGTGACATAAAACTGCAATTGCAAAAAAATAGTTTTGTACATTTTCAATTTCTTCATGCGTTTCACAGTGTTCAGGTTAACTCCTTCAACCTATAATACAATAACTAAACTTTAAAAACTGAGATAGATTATTTGACAAAAAAGAATAATATGCCGAAAGAAAAGTAGAATTTCGTTTTAGAAAAAAGTCCGAATTATCCAAAGCAATACGAAACTATATTGAGAAATGCAATTAAATTCGCAATAACTTAACTAAGAACGATGTAATTGTTAAATATACCTTAAAAAAAAACAAAAATGAACACAAAAGTCTATTATTTCTTCGATATCTCAATAATCAGTAATAACACGTCAATCTTCAAATTGCGTCTTGATCAATGACAATTTTGCGTTGAATTAGTGAATAGTGATGCAAGTACGTTTAGAATGTGATCTTTGCGATGCTTAGTTTAATAATGGAAAACAAACTTGACGAGGACATCTCCTTAATAGCAAATATTATACCCATCAAGTGAGAAATTAAGTCAGAAGGAATATCAAAAGATGAAGAAAATGAAACCAATATAATTATTGGCCGTGTCACCGTCAATTGTGATTAATATTAATAACGACTCGAGAGTGGAAGTGAAGTGAAAACTTATTTATTTAGGTTATTACTCATAATTTGTGATAATGTGATTTGATTATGGGAAACATGGGAGAAAAAATGTTATCAAAAATACTTATCTTGGAGGCTCGAGAAATGCGGAGAGTTGGAAATTTATTAAACCATTGAGACAAGATAAAATAAAAATATAAATTGATTAGTGGGAGAAATACTTTATGGAGCTATGAACGGAAAATAGTAAAGACTTTGCAAATAATGAGAACCGAACACAAAAGACCACTCTACAATAGGTTCTCCGTTAGGAATAGAATATAAAGAAGTGAAATAAGCAGTAGGGATCAGGACTATTAAAATATGGTACAGAAAAGTTGTATGCATTATTAACTAAACTCTTTAAAAGGTGTCTTAGTGGCGAAATAATAGTTTCTCTCTCTCTCTCTCTAATTTCAACCATAGGTAAAAAAAGGTAACAAAACGGAATGTGGCAACTACCGAGGAATCTCAGTCACGAGTACGATTAGTGGAGTGTATGGAAAAATAATCAAAAGCACAATACAGGGAGACTACAGACACATAGAAGATGAAGAACATTCTGGCTTCCGAAAATCTAGAACAGACCATCTACATTGTCTCACGCATATAATGAAAAAGAAATAGCTTTTAATCAAAAACTACATCTGGTATTTATAGACCATAAGAAAGCATACGATACTGTCCCGCAGAGGAAAGCGCTCGAATATACCATCAGCGTAAATCTTTCTTGGCCCAAGACTACGATGATATAGAATACATTACACGAAAGGTTATTGAAGAATACAATGAATGGGGGCTGGAAGTGAACATTAGTAAAACAAAATACATGTAGATAGGAGTCACACAACAAGACCTATGTCTTCGAACAGGACCACATCTTATACAGATTAAAGAATATAAGTATTTGGGTTTAAACGTAGCAGAAGACGGAAACTTGGATAAAGCAATCGACGAAAAATGTATCCGATATCATCACTAAACAGTTATGGGATCAGAATATCTCAAAACAGAACAAACAAAAAATTTACGAAACGATTGTTAAAAGTGTTGTAATATATAGTAGAAGTGTGGTCGCAAAAAGAAAGGAATGGGAGAATGCTAAAGGTGACAGAGATGGAGAAGGGTTGCTGAAAAATCAGATATAAAAGAATACGGGAAATAATTCGATGGAGTCACGCACAACATTATAGATGATATAAAATCGAAACAACTCACGACAACAATGGTATGGCCATGTACAAATGATGGGTAATGAAGTACTATAAAAACAAATTCTAGGATGGGCTCCTCACGACAGAAGGAAGAGAGGAAAACCTAGGCGAAGCTGGATAGAAGGAATAAAATCAGAGATGACAGAAAGACAACCGGGCGATGAGTTATGGAACGATAGGGAAAAATGGCGATTAGGTATCGGAAGACAACCGAAAACGTTTTGAAATCGATATGTAAGTATATGAATGGTATGTATATGAATCCAGAAGTTTTGTAAATAGCATTACAGTAGCCTGTGGAAGATTTTTGAATTGAATTGATTTATTCTATATATATTTTTAAAACTCCGTAAAAGTTCGTCTCAGATGCTCTCTTCTACAAAACCTGCCGGTCAGGAGTTTTATTGCCGTCGATAGATTATTTCAGTAATTACAGTCAAAAACCTAGACGACACAATTTGAGACATAATAATTTAATTTTCTATCTACAAAGTGTTTTGACTGTTTTAGGTCTTAGTTGAATATATGTCGAAACTGTTACGACGAAGGTATCATCTAAAAATATTTCATAGTTTTATTAATAATAGATCGCCCAAGTACAGTAAAGTAGTTTATTATTCAAGACCCACGAACCTTCTATATTGAGTTCTTCAAACATTTGTTTTACCATATGGAAAATTTGAAGGAGAAATCTACTTAACCGATAGTTGAGCGTCATTCAAGAAATTAAAACCTACACAAAACCTTCACGGTTCATCGTGTACACCAAAATGGAAAAGAACCCACGATTATCGAAAGGCAATGGCGTCGACGACGAAGGGGGTAGCGGCACGGGAAAAACGGTCGGGCAGGCGGGCAACGTTCAATAGGCCGGCGGCAACATTAATTAGAAGTATCTTATGTTGTGGAAAATACCGCGCGATTGTCCGCGGGCAATCTCAGATTAACGAACCCAATTATGGCCGCGTTGTACGGAGAAAATTATTACTTGTTCTGCTGTTAATTAGATTACGGTCGGGACGGGGGTGGGTGGAACGATGGTTCGACCTAGTCGTGACCGTAGGATGGAAAGAAACGAAAGAATGCGGACGGTGACAATATTACCAGCAAAGGAGAAGCTTCATTTTAATGTAAATTAAACGCGAGTGCTTTTTCGGAAATTGCCATCGCAATCGTGTTGCGCCTTAGCTGTGGCGTATTTCAAAAATATAGGCGTGCAAATACAACCTTGATAATATCCAGCATATAAAATTCAACAATAGGCTATTAATAAGTTTACTTACTCTCGGAGAATTGTACGAAAGCGCAGAAGGGTCACGTTGTTATTTTTATTTATTTTTTGAGATTCTAGTTCTAAACTAATTTACATTTCTCAAAGAAAGTGTGAATTTCGAAAATCAATTAAATTTTAAACTTGACACTTTCCTTACGAAGCGGATACACAACAATTCATTCATAAATTGAGTCAAAAACTTCAGAAAATATAAATAAATATTTATGAACGGTTAAGTTTTCATGTTTGTGGACTTAAAACAGATTTTTCATGATTTGGTTCAACCATTCACGTTTCACGCTTGGAAATTTTAAAGCTTTCAGTTTGCGTTGTTCCACGTCATCGCAGATCGTTCACTGGGTGCAATAGTGGCACATCCACAAAATAAAAGTTCCGAGAAAATCAGTGATTTAGGAAAATAAAAACTGAAATATTGGGATAACTCATATCAACTCTCCTGCTTATTACAAAATTTATGGTGATGTGTTTATAATTATATATTGATTTGTATTAATCTCTATTTAGAATAAAAAATATTTTTTGAAGTTCCTTTTTAAATGTTTTTAAATTTTGGGCCGTTATCGATTTTTTTGCACACATTAATTTCACAATTTCACAGGTTCATTTGTGAGATAGGTACATAGTAGTAACTTAAAAAAAAAGTGGAAGTAAAAATGTGCATTTATAAGCTTTGGCATGTAAACAATAACTGCAAAATAGTTTTTGATACATGTCGAAGTAGGTATTATTTCTAAATTAAAAGAAACAATTATCAGATAAGTAGTTTTTAACACGTGAAAAATAAAAAACAACGGACCTATAGTTGTTGGTAAAGAGCTACTGTTCTTAAATTTATAGGAAACAAGAATTATGATGGCACGTAAACAAAAGCTAAGCTATTCTAAACTAAAAGCAACAAACAACTGACCTTCTTTGGAAAATAAGCAACAGGTACTATTTTCAATGCACATTTCAGGCTATCATAAAAATGACTATGACATTTTTTAATCGCATTACTTTTTAGCATATTAAACTTTTTCTTTGGAATTAGTATAACATCTCGATAAGCACGGTCTACATTAACATTTTCAAAAGATGTAAAATTCGCGCCTACTCGCATTTTCCTTTGCGTAATGCTTCTGCTTCTGTAGTCAGTTTCACTAAAAGATGTTTGATAGAAAAATGTGTCAGGAGCACCTTTTTCTACTTTGAAACCACACGCGTTATTTATTTTGACAATATCGTCTCAACTGTCCCATTGTAAGTTAAAAGAAATTTGAGTTACTAGTTTTTTAAAATCAAAAAAATCATCGTAATTCAATCTCTACGACTTTATAAGGAGTTCCCGTCTTCTTCGCGATTTTTACCACCATTACGTACTCTGCTGCGATCAGAGACACGTTGGGTTATGTGCCGGTTTTGCACGTAAGATCATTAAAAAACGCGGAAAATTCAATAGTGGCACCAACTCTCTGTAGTGGAACTGAAGTATGCCGGTATTCTTCGTTGTTAAAATACAAATGAACGAGTTTTATGGTACAATTATCTAAAAATAGCAAAAAAAATCGAAACATCAAAAACTCAAATTAGCTTAGTACTAAAATTCACAAGGGCGGTCAGTAATCGACATTATGGCTTGTCGAGTACTTGGGGTATAATGTCTTTGGTATTTTTTAAGAAATTATTGGTTTAACAGGTACGAAAAACATAAAAGAACATAAAACATAAAAAATTATTGCCAAAATTTGATAGGCAATACAAACAAATTTATAAATTATTTAATATAACTATAAAAAAAAGTTAACCAATTATTATTATTACAATTATTACAAGACTAAAATTTTCCACTATGCAGGCACTGCTACCACCAAAAACTAATGACAATTTCAACATTGAAATGAATCACTGATACGCCGTTCATTCGGTTCTCTACTCATTATTTTAGGGAGGAATTTTGGGTAAAGGGAGAAGTTTAAATGAAAAAACCCAATTTGTCTTTTGGCGGAGCATAAAACAAAGGCATTTTTTAAATCTCGATACAAAAGCATATTTTGGATTTGTAGTAGCACCCTTAGTTATCTGGTGGTGTCAAAATAACATGGCTAAAATCTGCCGAAAACATCCGATCTAACATTAATCTAATTAATTAATTCTAACCTTTTTTTAATAACATCATACGCAACAAGCATAATAAATAGTAGCGGAATGTCTACATGTCACTTTTTTTGTTAAGGGGGTAATAGGCATCACGAAAACTTACCGTAGATAATTGCTTTATTAGGACGATTATATTTAGCTCGGAGAGAGAAACGGCGGGCGTAAAAAAATAGCCAGTCACGTTTGTCGTGATAGAAATTACTTAACACTTTCGGTACAATTCATTGGACGGAGAGTCGAGACGCTAGAATACGTGATGCAAAATCGAATTAAATAAATAATCGGGCGATAAAAATAATAAAAGTTCGCGAAGTGAACAGAACCAGGTGAGATCGTGCGAGAAATGAAATGCAATTATTTTTGCGGTAATTATTACGTAGAAAAAATATTTTTTTTCCTCGAGAGGTATTGCTTAAGGCTCACGCAAGAGAAAATGGTTCACGTAATGCGAAAAAATCGCATTGAAGGGGAAATCTTTACTGCTTTCAGCATGACTAGCAAAGAATTGGTTTATAGTATGTTCTGATCAGAGAAAAAGTAAATATCATCTAACCAATATTTTTCCGTGTAAAGTCTACTTCTAGATGGTATGAAGTAATAAAACTGTGGTTTAGTTTAGTAAGACTAAATTTAATGGTAGTCCATAGATATATGTAGAATAGGAATAGGAAAAATCCTTAATGATAACACACAACATGAAAAAAAATTCATTCCATATTAAAATGTATATTATGCAATAAGTGATAAAGAGCATTTGAGTCACGAGTTTATTTGTCACGACCGGACCGTAGCGGAGCGAGTGTTTAATAAACGAGTGACGTAAAAAGTTTAAAAAACGTGTTGCATACTATAATTTTTCTACGACCGTTAGTTTTTGGGTACATTTTCGCAAAACAACACGAATACATTCACTGATATGACCGTCAGAAATGACAAACGTCAAAATTCAAGGCGTGGGAAATATCCCCGAAAAATTGCTCCCAAACCCGTGCGATAAAATCCCGGAAATGTCCCGTACGATAGATCGGTGTATAATTAGGTATCTTACAGAAGGGAGTAAAAAAAAATAAATTGCCCTCATTCCATATAGAATTTTGATATGTCTTGAGCAAGAAGACAATCAATAAGTAGAAAACTACTATGAAAAACTTTCAAGGATAAGAATTTTGTCTGGAAAAAGCGTAACTGCTAAGTACTTTTAGAGACCGTCAATTTGTTTTGTTTTTGAAAAAAATATCTTGGCAAATCGTAAATTAATGAGGGTAACAAAAATGTGTCAAGATAAAAATATTTCTAGTGTTCGTCACGGTTTCGTGAAACTTTGGTTGACGGGTATTGAAGTACCAGCAGCAAAAGAAAAAAGAGAGTTTTTATTTGTGATTTTCGGGTGTTTTCGATAATTATTTTGGAAAAAAAGGACCGAATTGGATAGAAATAGAATACGCCTAGAAATATTGCGCAACAAAAAGCTAAGAAATAAAATGTGCTGTCAGGCAAAGATTTATCAAAAATTTGAGAGAATGCACTGTGAAAAAATGTGATTATTTGCCCTCTTGAGTATTTCAAAGACGAGGTAACATAAGGTCTTGTCTTTAAGAACTTGTATTATTTGACTTTTTTTAAATTAGTAAGTAAATATTTAAAAATATATTTTGCTGGTCAGCGTGATATCGACACGATTATCGACATAATTTCTGTCTATCTGTCTATTTGTAAAGTGTTAACTAAGGGCTTACGACATTTCTAGTCGAAAGATGTAAAACACAAAAAGTTCCGGAGGCTCGAACTGGAGGCCACGCCCTGTGTAAAAGCAATTTAGACGGCAAACTTTAACATTGAAAGCCGCAACAATTAATTATCGATGTTGCTTTAAACGATCCGCCCTTTTGCTGACGTTTGGGCTCGTTAATGATTTATCTGACTTTCACACAAATTGCAATTTTACTTTGCCGATCATTAGGATTGCGCAGGAAAAAATCGTCCGGACTACGCCGCGGCGCTCCCGCCCGTTAAACGCAAATTATTGCTCATTAAAAGTATTTTTGCTGCGAAAGCCGCGCCACAGCATTCTGCTAATAAGACTCGTTGTCCTTTGTTGGGGACAAAGCAACGCCATTGTAGTCGCCGCGGAAAGCGCTGTCTATAATAATTGGTAAAAACCAAAGATTTTATATACAAACCCCTAATATTTAGAGGTCGCGTAGTTTCATGTTCCGCTTTTTGAATCTCTACTTACAAATTCTATTTTTAAGAAATATTTATGGCAAGTCATTTTTGTATCACCTTTTAGTTTAAAAATTTCCAACGTTTCGGGCCCTTATTGCTATTTTCTAACACTTTCATAGTGTTTCATTAAAAAAATAAAGTAAAATAAAGAATATAATTTATGGCACATTATTTAAGTTTTTTTCTAAACTTTCTGCTACAATATGGTCGACAATATTGTAGCTCTTCAAATCTTTGTGTATAAATTAACAAAACAACAATTAAAGCTGAAAGGGAAGATCATGATCAACTCCCTTTTCAGGATAGGAACTTTCCTCCCTGAACATTAGATACTTCAATAAACGCCCAATAAATGGTCTGAGCGTAGCAGCGTAGCCATAGTCGAGCTTGGGCCTATATTAACAGTTAAATAACAAGTTAATAGCAGCCGAGCTACAAAAATTTGCATTGCACTGGAAACCATTTTAGTAATGTGAGGTACAAAAAAGAACGTCTGGTCAGGTAAAATCCCAGATCCTTTACAGTGGCAAGTCTAGTCAGCATATGCACCATATGCAGTCCGTATGAGTTTTATTGCAATGCTATAGTATTAGGTCATCCGCATAGGCAAGATTGTCGCAGATGATCAAAGATATGATAAATATATTGAACAGAAGGGATCCAAGGGTAGAACCTTGAGGCCCACCAGAAGTTGGAACAAAAGGAACTGATCTAAACGAACTGTCGACGCTTGACCAGACAGGACCTCAATATTGAAATCAGCGAATCGGAGAAACCAAATTTTTGAGACGCTTTTTAAATCAGTAAGTGATGATCTATCTGGTCAAACGAGTTGTGGAAGTCAGTGTATATAAATTGACCTTGCTTGTTCAGGGAGTCACAGACATAAGAAGACTGCGAACGCAACTTGGTGATCTTTTCGCATAAAAACCGTGTTTATTTCTAATTTGAGCAAAAATAAATGTATGTAATATAATCTCCAATATTTTCGAAAAACTGCAGAAGATCTAAATTGGTCGGTACTTTTCAACTGCGGAAGGATCAGCTTTTTTGAGAATAGGATAGACTTTGGCAATTTTCTAAGGTTCTGGATAAACGCCGTTTCAAGTACCAGGCTTAAAATGAGAAGGACAAAGTGCGTGAGAACAGTCTTTCACGATAAAACTTGGTATGCCATCAGGACCGACAGTTATTTTGTTATTGATTGCTTTGATTGCTGATAAGACATCCTGGATCGTAAGGTTAGGTATGTTGACTAGATCAGACTTAGAGGACACGGTTGAAGATGAACATGGATTAGAATAGGGCACCGTGGCTCCGAACTCAGGACGGTGTAATAAGAAGATTTGTGTTTGTTAAAATTGCGGAAAGCTCTCTCCTTCTCAAATATCCTTACGATCGTTTTTAGGGTGAAATAAAGAAAAAAATGGAAAAAAGAAATAAAATATTTTAATAAACGAAAACAAAGAGGTACATTATGGCAGACTGTTAAAGGTGTATACATTATGTAACAACGGTGACATTTTTTGTGTTACAGATTCCACTTCTAGCATAGAATCTAAAAATCGTTCCAACAAAATTATTATAATAACAATCAATCTGTGTTCGTTACGAAATTCGTACATATTGTTATACTATTCACCCACTTGGTATATGCATTGCTTGTGGGTCCGGGTATATATATATATATATATATATATATATATATATATATATATATATATATATATATATATATATATATATATATATATATATATATATATATATATATATATATATATATGTCGGTCTAGAACGTTCTACGCCGTTTTCCGACACCTAACCTCCACTCTTCTCTATTTAACCATAGCTGGTCTGGTAATTCTCTTTCTATTAGTTCCTTTTCTATTCCCTCCTTCCAACTTTTTCTAGGCCTTCCCCTTTTATTTTTCCCTTGCGGTGTCCACAATAGTATTTGTTTCGGGATTCGGTTTTCGGGCATGCGCTGTACATGTCCAAACCATATAAGTTGTTTTGTTTTTATGTCGTCTACTATTGTATGTTTTATTCCCATAATCTCTCTTATCTTTTTATTTGTTAATTTTTCTTTTTTTTTTTTTTTTGATCTTCCAGCCGATCTCCTCCAGAAGTCCATCTCGGTTGCTAGTAACATATTTTCTGTTTTGTTCTTTAGCTGCCATACCTCACTTCCGTATGTGATGATACTTTTTATTATTGTATTATATATGGTTTTTCTTGTGGGTCCGGGTGCCTTAAAAAAATCTTGTATCTATCAAATTTCTGGTACAACGATTTAAATCACCCCGTGTAATATGTCACCGCTTGCACTTCGAGGCCGACAACGTTCTTCTCCGAAGTGAGTTTGTTCCGAAATTCGATTTTAAACCCTTTCTCGAGTCAACGCTATCAAGCTTCATAATGAAGTAATTTAAACAGAAATAAGATTATAAATTGAAACACATTTTAAATTTGCATTTAAATCACTATTCGTGTAATCAAGTACAGGCGGGCGGGGTCGCTTTGACGCCATGACGCCACTTCTCGTTTCGGCGCTTGTCTTTGCATAAACATTGTTCGGCACGCTAGGAATTTATGTCCGCAATGACCTGAAGCTTTATTCGTTCTGTTAGTTTTAAAACCATATTAAGGCCTTCATGTATAGGGGATGTATCTTTAAGGTAGGAACAGATCAAGCGAGCATTATTGCGCAACAGTTCAACAACACACGAGTTGTGTACGTGTTGCGCAGCTGTTGCCAATCCGGTTGCGCGGAGTTCGCTGCCGAGGCGACACATCAAAAGAGATGTTGCCAACAACAATGCGCACACAGAGTCCCCCCTGTCGATGATTGCTTCAAATTTGGGACACTTCCCGTGTTTTATAACAATGAGTTTTTTAAGTGTAATTAATTGTTCTCTGTTAGCCCTTTCTACTTTTATTTTTATAAATATGAATAAGCACCACGCAAATAGGGCACCTTCGTCGCTTATTTGGGCACCGACTAAACGAAAACTAGGAGAGCAGAAACTAGGTAGGTCGATATTGACGAATAGTATGTCGACAATATTTTCTCCCCACTCAACCAAGTTTGTCAACGGCTGGCCAGGAATTGATCAAGTTTCTGCAATGTCTATTCCCATCCTTCTTAAATATGTGAATCTCTGCGTGATTTTAAGAAAAGAAAGAAACTAACCTATGATATAACTTTTGAACTGCCCTCAAAGAATTCTTTCAGTAGACCACTAGGCGTCACCAATGAATACGGAAAAAGGTTTTTATTCTTTCTTTGTTTCTTTGTACAAGGACTTACATAAAACAAGATGGAGAACGGTGTTTTCGTATTCTTCCTAATGAGAAAAAAAAACGTTTCAGGAGACACTTGGCCTCATCGGTCCACCTCCAAAAACAAGACACGATTTTGCGGAAAAGCATACTCCAGAAGGAATTGAACAGTGTCCATATAAAGAAAGAGTGGACTTCTGGTAAGGTATGTCCCAAAACACAAAGGTGAAACATACTACAATTAACCTTTGGCCCAAAGAAATAAAAGAATCTAATAAAAATATGCGGATTTAACAGTAGTCTATTTCTCTGTACAGAATTTGAAAGAAGAGTTTCCAATAAAATCAACACCCTGGTTACATTTGAACAAATTTGGCATGCGGCACTAAGAGTAATTCACACTGGGCTAAAGTTAATTTGTAGCATTTGCCATAAATGCTACGCTTAAAATGATTTTCTGTTTTTTCTTTAGGGAGCAAGGTGACATGCTATTGTGTTCGACTACTCTAAAGGAAACTGCAGAGCGTTAGCGTTATAGCCTTTGTTATTATCACAACGCAATAAACATTCACATTTAAATAATGAAGGGCAAATAGTACATTATATAGACTTTTAATTAGTTATGACAAGTTTTTGTGAAAATGGGAATAATTATCGAGGAGTAAGTTAAAACAATAAAAAATCTTGAGTTCTGCAGTGCTGTGTGATACTTTGGTGTATCAATTTTACCGCATTTACGCATTTACGCATTATCTGTATTATCAAATAATTAACGTCCAACAAACGAACAAGGCATCCTTGAGGTTAGGTTGTCACTTTTTGACTAATGTTACATGCGTAGCCCAACAGCAAGTAATACAACTTTGTTTAAATGTTGAATATTAAACGAGTCCTTTGCCCGTCAAATTCACCGTGCTGCACCGTACGAAATGCACAAAGTGCTGATTATAGACTAAATACGCTCGAATTGGCTATTTAAATAGACTGAACAGCTTTGTCATTGATGTTCCGTAAAATGTACTACGATTTTGCCGTACTCGTAAATACTCCACATGAATTAAAAGATTAAATTCCAATAGAACGCTCACAAACCATTTACGGTTTTGGAAATTTACCAGAGTCGTGTTTTCCTTTTATTGCCCTATAACTCGCTCTAGGTAATCGTCGCGTCCCAGCGAATCTGTTTAACGTGTTTGACAAAGAGGGTATGATATATGGCGTTGAATGATAATCTTATCCGACTAGTAATAAAAGGTTCAATTACGAAAAATACCCCTCCCACTTTTATTTCAAATTTTAAATGGAACACCTGGCGTATTGCTTCATTTTTGAATTATATACAAAATTCTGTATACCTAAGTCTAACCGATTTTGATATTTTTTATTTTTTATGCCAAAAATCACGTTTGCAAGACGTAAACTATCTGCCAATTTCTTCATTCGGAAGGGTTTATTGTTTAATTTGAGCAAGTTTTGTTGCAGACAAAGGACTCGAATAACGGATTTCATAAGAAATTTCGATACTTATTAATACAGGGTTCGCGAAAATTAAAATTAAAATAAAAAAAAATATTTTTTTTAATGGAAACTATCCATTTTTCTATTCTTGTTATATTTAACATTAAAAATTAAGGCAATTTAATATTTAATTAATATTTTTAATTTCTGAAATATTTCCTTTTAAACAGTTGCGTATCACAAATTATATGCTGTTGCCATATAAGTTCAGTTAGTGTATGGTGGCTTTAACGGCGTTTAAACAAAACAAGTGCTAGAATGCTACCTTAAAGAAAGAAAAGCAGAGACGTTGTCCTATTTTCAATGATGAGCAACTTAGTATTTTGTCGCATTTTGCAGATACCCCTGAAGATTCAACCCGAAATGCGCCTCTTAAACATTTAGTTTACAAACACAAACCGTCAACGGATATTTAAATGGACTGAATCTATTATACATACCATTATATATTTAGATACGTTTTATACTACTTGCATTGCCCAAAGTGGAGGATATATTGAACAAATGTTACAATAATTATTATCTTTGTAAGCTATTAATTTTTTATTGATCGTTCGTTAATAAAATATTCTATTCTGTATAAATAATGCATACTGGATTCTGTGGTACACGCGGCGGTTGAACCTGCGTTCGTTCCCTACGGAATCCTTTGTAATCATCCAAAAAAATTGAAATCGGTTTCCATTGGGTGGATTTAGTGTTTTCAGTGTTTAGTGAACGTTTTAAAGTGATAATTGTCGCCGACCCCTTCGTTTTTCCCCGTTCACGCCGGTATGGAGGACGGATGGGCCCCGTTGGTCCGAGGGGGAAGCGGGGGGTTGTCGGTTTTTTTTGATATCGGTCAAAATTGTTTTTTGCTAGTTGAGCAAATATTGGTTATTTCTTCTTTGTACGTGTTGTTCCATGACCAAAAGCGAAGATCCTCGACGGAAATCGGCAATGGGCTAGGGATCCTAGCAGTCGAGCCCAACATTTTTTTGTGAAACGCATCGTTGAATTGAAATAATGCATACATACATTTGGATCTTCATAAGCGCATCGGCAAGATTATGGTCAACTATGAAATGGTAAATCATAGTGGCAGCACTTTAGCACTTGTTTTGTTCAAACACCGTCATAGCCACCTACACTAACTGAACCTACGAGGGCAGCGCCAAAATTTCCCGGCCTGAATATGAAAGAAACAAAGTAGAGTAACAATTTTGTAATGTTTTTCAATATACCTGTCCTTAACTTCAATACACTTATTACATCTCTTTATTAACAACTCAATCCCCTTAAAAATATATTCTTTTGGTTTGTCTGCAAAATGAGCTAAAACAGCCTCTTTTAACTCAACTTCGTCGTTAAACCGCCGTCCACGTAAGTACTTTTTCAAATATCCATATCGCTATGGGCCATATCTGGACTATAGGGAAGATGATCTATCTGTTGGAAGCCACACTCTAAAATGGCAGTTTGTGCAACACCAGTAGTATGGACAGGTGCATTATCGTGCAAAAGACGCACGCCTGTGGTCAGTTTTTCTCGACGTTTTACACGTATGCAGTCTTGCAATTTATGTAATAATGTTGCGTCATATTTACCATTGACAGTGGTATTAGTTTCTTTAAAATCTATCAAAAGAATTCCTTCACAATCCCAAAAGATCATGGCCATTACCTTTTTTGTTGACTGGCAGACTCTGAATTTTCTTGGAGGTGCTTCACCCTTACGACGCCACTACATTAATTCTTTTTTCGATGGAATGTCATAATAAAGAACCATAGTTTCATCTCCCGTCGCAATAGTTTCTATCACAGGCTTCGGTTCTGACCCATGGAGTTCCAAAAAAGACCGCGCACACTCGACACGGCGTTGTTTTTGAATAGCCGAAAGGTTTTTAGGAATCCATCGTTATCCATCCTTATGCATAGCTAAATGATCATGCAGGATTCAACGAACACCTGTATCAGAAAGCTTAGTAATTTCTGAGATTTCCTTGAGCTTTAAACGTCGATCACACAATATCACCTCGTCCACATCGCAACAATATCTTCCGTTATGACCTCCACTGGTCGACCAGTTCTTGAATCATCTTCAAGGGACTCCTGTCCCATTCGAAAACGTTTTGCCTATTCCTTCACTACAGAATACGAATGCGAACTTTGGCCGTACACACAATCCAGTCTTTCTTTAATAATTTTAGGTGCTAACCCTTCTTTTGCCAAAAACTTTATGACTGCTCTATACTCAATTTGCGTTATTTTCGACATTTTTTCGGATACGTCTTGTTTAAAATGCTATCAATAAAAAACGCAAGACTTCAATTTTTTTTTCGCAGCCTACTAAGATATATATTTAAGAGGAGACAAAGTTTTATCGTGATACTGGAGCTGCATCTATGTCAGGTCGGGAAATTTTGGCGCAAAACAGTTAGACTTATGTTTACACAAAATATGTCTACAATTTTGTATAGAATTTAAAAGTGAAGTAATATACCAGGTGTTTCATTTAAAATAAGAAAGTTGATATTCGCCCACGATAAATTAAACCCTCTGTATATACAAAATCAAACTAACTTAAAGGTTAGTAATGTCTCGATTAACTTTTGTGTTTAACTTTTAGCTCCATCCCTTATAGTTTCGGAGATATGGGGGTGTCCCAAGATAAACGGTAAGGTAATTAAAATAGAAATAAAAGCTGAAGCTTTTAAATTTTGTTAGTTTTGTGTTTAAGAACCAATAACGTGAACAGGCATTTAAATTAATAAATATTTTTTACAATTTTAATAGCCAATCTTATATAGATGCACCATAATGGCGACGTAAGCTACGCTTTAATACTACAGAAACACCGTTCTCCGTTCAAGCCCTCATTCAACGAGCACGCGAAATTAACTTGCAACACATGCATGCCACATCGTCTTCGAAAAAGCATTCCAGTAGAGCAGCACGACAAACACAGTTCAATTGACAGATATATATTTTATTGTAGATGTCTAACTTCATGAGGAAGGTAACAAATCGCCCTTAAAAATTTCATTTTCTGAAGTTATCACTGTTTTAAAATTGCCGTACAATAAAAAAATGCAGAAAATTCCGCTTATGTTTTGTCAGAGACTCATTCCCTTACCGATAAAAGTAGAGGGAATTGCCTATTTATCAATTTTAGAAGAAAAATATACGCGTTTCTAAAAACCTGATTTTTGGCACAAATATAGGTACTCGGAAGGGTACCTGAAAAAAGTACTCCGTTTCCAAATTGAAAATACAACGGCTCCCCCGGGGCGCAAAATATAGGTAAAAATGCGATTTATCGATAGAAAATCGATAATTTATCGATATTATGTTAGGTCCAGCAAAAATTAACAATACGATCCTAAAAATCTTGCAAGAATAGAAAATTTGACAAAATTGCGAAAATAGATGTCTGGCAAAAAAAATGTGTTGCATCCCTCTTATCTTCGTTTCAATTTTTATTTTTAAAAAGGGGGAGTTTTAAGGATCGAAATGCTAACTTTTTTATGGCAGTTAGCATTATCAGTTTTTTAAACCTAGCGTCAATTTTTTTAAATACAAAAAACCATTGAAATTTTGCTGGCGTCACATTTGCGAGCAATCGAGATTCTGGGATAAAATGGGATTGTATAAAGATCGCTAACTCCCCGGACAGACCCGGTACTTAGATAATTGAAATGTACCGCGGGACGTTTCGTTCCTACGTCGGCAATAAACTTACGGTGGCCGGTGGAGGCAGCCGGGGCTGCTGTCATTCTTTACGATGTCGAACAAATTGAGTTTTCGTCGAAACAATAATAAATTGTGTCCGGTGAGACGTGGCCCGATAATCCGAAGGTGCAATATCGATGAAAAGCCGCGCGGCGCGGTTGCATTGGCAGGCGACGGAGACTGGAGCAGAGAGGCCGTCTCCACCGTTCCCCCTGCCCCGTTTCTCGTATACATTTTTTACCGGAAACCGGACGAGATGGAGCGGGGCGGAATTCCAAAACAGAGAAACGATATTTTCGCGTATCGACAATCGCAATTAGTTTTAGCCGACGGAATAAACGGGGAATATTAATGTCCGGAAACTTACAAATATCGCGGGCATCTCTTTCATGGCTTCAGTCGTGATGCTGTTCGGTTGTAATTCGTTTTGGAGAGTAAAGCTGGAACCTTTCTGGACAAATCCCGAACCACAGCCCGATATAAAGGGATGGTTGGTTAGGGGATGGTTACACGGGGCAGCAACCAAACAAGCAAGCAAATTACGAGACAAGAACTTGGGTCGTGATTTGCTACAATTCGCAATTTTGCAAGCCAGGACAGTACGTGCTTCTTTAAAATTCATGAGACCTTTGCTAAAATTTCTCCGAACCTGACGGTGCCTATAGTTTCTATCATAAACTGATATGGATAGAGGGCAACAAATTATTGCTTCTGCCTCCATATAATCGAATCACAGTCTCAGTCTCTGGGTTCAATATAACTTCCTTTAAATGAAGGGATTCGATAACTAATAATGTTTGCCTCTAGGTCAAGACATGTTGAAGACCGCATAGACCTTGCTTAAACCACTGGGATCGTCTCCTTTGACCAGCACAAATTTACTGGTAATCACTGGAATATTGCAAAATAAGCAGCAAAACGGTGTGCGGTTCGAGGTACACGACGTGCCGTGTAACTGACCCTTTATGAGTCATGGTTGGTGATGCGTGCTTTGGAAGGTTCTATTGATTGTCGGTAAATTTGGGCAAGTGAAAGGAGGGGAATTGACCGGATTGAGCAAGATTCCAGCAGTTTCGTCTATGATGAATCCAGCCATGCAAAACAAACGATTATCTTTGGTTCAGTTGTTTTGCATAGTTCAATGTATATCTATAATCATGTCTTGGTAGACAGAAAAAATAGTGCTTACTGGAGCTCTTGAATTGGAGAAAATTATATAGAATCCTAACATTTACACCACAAGAATAGAAATACCAAAATATCAATAATTTGCTGGGTTATATCTATGAGTTTATGAGAAACCCATCAGAAACCAATGGGTAGGAATAAATTAAAATAGTATCATTAGCTTGTTAAATTTAAGTGACTTTAGCTGTTAATTGAAAATAAAATGTTGATCAAATGAACTGATGAAGTGAAAGTAAATGGGAGCTTTAACAAATCATTGAAAAAAGTTGTATTATTAAATTATAATTAATTGAACAAATAAATTACACTAAACAACTCCTCCGTACTGAGGGTTTCGTATTCAAAATTTTAAATAGACGCATAACGTTTACTACTTTTTTTTTCACGGCGACTATTTTTGGAGAGACATTTTTTCAAAAAAGCATTTTTTGACGAAGATAACGATATTAATTTATGTGGAATTAGATTAAAAATAAGCTAATAAATTAAATATGACCAAGCAAAATACTGACTACCAATTTATTTATTTATTTCAATGGTACTTACTAGTGAGTGATCTCAGAAAGCTGGTATCCACGGTAAAACCTCTTTTTATACCATTTATTGAATATATTTTATAATATTCGTGGCCATTGCTTTCGAATAGATCTGGTAGCTCCAAGTGAAATTTTTTGCATATTTCTCGGGTACTTCATTTAGAAAATTATTGCACAAATAGGAAAGGAAATTTGAGATTAAAAACTGCAAAAAATGTCTTTTAATTGCCCGTTAAAACTTAATCACAAATTTATCGTCAATTACTTGTCCGAGTCTAGCGAAATAAATATCTTAATGTTCCCAGTCTCAATAATTAAAATAATCAGTCAATTAAAGCTTTACTTTATCAAGATAAAACCTTAAAATGAAAAATGTTTGTAAAATTAACCTGCAGTTATCAATAAGATGGGCTTGTGCTAATTTGAAATTTAACTTTACATTGAGGAATCCATTAGAAACTAAGTAATTTTGACATTTTGGTATTTTCGAGCTTTCCTGGAATCAAGTTCACGAATGAATGTCCTTTATAATTCGTAGTCCGTTAAAATCCAGCAACGAAATTAATCGTTAGCAAAACCGGTACGCGATTAATTAGTCGACAATCCGCTCATCCATCCTAATCTTGTAGTCAGTCTCCGGGAAAAAATTGAAACCTCTGCGTGAGGGACGGGGTGGGCGAGAGAGATAGGCGAGCGCATCCATTATAAAGTCCATTCAAGTGTGACGTTGCATAAAATTAATTAGCCGCCGTCACAGTAAAATAGTATAGTGCCCGTGTAGCGGCGTTTTAATAACATCGGCCAACTACCCTGTCGCTGCGGCCGGCAACCCTTGATTAATGCAACCACTTTACATTAACAATCCCGTAAATGCAAATTCGGTACGTAGCCCCTCGCGACAAAAGGAACACGCGTTACTTTTACTCCTGGCCGTTTTACGTACCAGTTCCTGCAAATTCGTTTCATTAGGGAAGGCAGTTATTGCACATTTCACTTTGTATTTCGGTATTACTACGACAGGGTGGGTGTAGAGTTCTCCAAACGATATACCGCTTTCAATCCGGTATTTTAACTTTGGTAAATTTTAAGGTCTAACCGCAGGCCTACCTCGCTTTGTAACCCTCAATAAATAGATTCGCAATTCCACAATGAAGTTCCAAAACCGTACTTCGGTACTTCGTGCATATAAATGCTGAAAGCTGACCGATTCGTGTTATTGTAAAATGTTTATTATAATTATAAATGAAGATTTGAAAAAAAAAAAAAAAAAAATATATATATATATATATATATATATATATATATATATATATATATATATATATATATATATATATATATATATATATATATATATTATTATGATTAGTTATTCTACATCAAACTAGAAGCAGATACTTCACTTTTAATTAATTGTGGTGTTGTTTCCACTTGTCCACATTATACTTCTTATCAAACGTTTCCGTCTTAAGAACCCCCAATAACTGCTTCTTTGTGTAGGAATTTTCAAAATACATATTACTTCTAAGAGAAAAAATTTGAATGGTACATCTTTAGTCGATAATGAATTCGGTAGTTTTTCCACAGAATAGTAGTTGACATTGTCCACCACGAGGGCACCGTGTGGTGGAATATTGGGAATTAATTTTTCCTTTGCTTCTCTAACATCTTTTGCAGAAAGCAAGAAAGCGTTATTTACCCCACCAGCTTCAGAGCCCGCATCCAGTCTGATAATTCGCTTGCCCCGTGCAACTGGCATATCCAACGAACATTTCCTGCTGTTACCAATCCATCCTTGACGGTATCGTGGCTATCAAACCAGGTCTCATCCAATTATATAATGGGGACATTTTTAGCACGAATTTCTTGGATTTCTCTCAAATATCTTGCTTTCCACTCCGAAATTCTTCTTGATTCCATCAAAACTTGTCTCTTATTGATGATTGCGTAATAAAAACCAATTCTTCGTACAAACGCAAGCAAAGTCTCGTGGCAACAGTCAATATTCAAAACACTACGCAACTCTTCATGTAAAGTTTAAATTGTTAAAACGATATCACGATTTCACCAACCCCCACAATTCAACCAATATCAAACTGGAAAAACATCCATTATAAATCAATTTTGTTAGTGTGTGGTTTGAGGAAAATGGGGTAAAAACAACATCTTATTGTAATGTGGAAAGCCGATAGCATTAAACGCGAAACATATGATTTTAATTATGTAGGAACCGATAAGTCGAAGCATATTTTTTGAATTAAGATTTCAAACTAGCAAAATTAAAAGCAATTCCTCGATACAGCACAGCAGTTATTTTATAAAATTCTACATTGAATTTGGATTTAGAACTGGCGAGTTTTTTCTTCAATGCTCAATAAGGGCACTTAATAGCTAAAGATATCAAACGAACTATTTTTCAAAGCAATATCAACAGAACCATACAACAAAAACATGCAACATAAGAAAACAACGAACTATCCAAATTTATTTTCTCAAACGGTTGTTCCCCAGAGGTCTCATTACACCATAATTAAGTGTTGTACTTGTTGTACTCATATTGAGAATTTAAGTCAACATTTGACCGTACCCCCATACCGAGGCGTGGCGCTCTAATTGACAAAAGCTTAGATAAATAAGTTTTAGCTGTCTAGTGCACTTGTGTAATGTTTATATCCCACTCCTTGCATAATAATTACAAGTGTGGTGTGTGTGTGTTTTTTTTAAACATTTCTGATCAAGTTTCGGCCTCTACTGGATTGATTGTTTCTTCATGTCTCGTGAACAGGTTGACGACTATAACGGATGCGGGTTCCATTTTAATCTGAAAGATTTTGAGCCAAATGGTGTGTCGAGAAAAGCAATAATACCTCCTGTTAAATTTCCAGGTTTGTTCACGATGCATGATTAAACCTAACAACATAACGTATTTACTGTTTGCAATTTTTGGTTGTTGAGGTCTTGTAAACTATGCTGAGTAAATTAGTTCCGTTGGTTTTTGGTTCGTTATTTTAACAACAAAGGAATATTTCTTCGAACAAAATAGTTGTTAGTTGTTACTTCACGCAGATCCGGAAGTCAGTTCCAACAACTCCCAAATGAGAAAATGAATAATAATCATTTAATGGAGATGTCCCGTTACTTATTTTACTAAAACTGGTGTGTGTGTATTTTGAGAAGTGTTCTATTGGCAAGGCGTATTCGGAGATATGCCTACAACCATAACAATATTGTATACCATTTTCAGTCTTCCTCTACTTTCACCTCCTTGCCTATTATACCAGTGTTTCAGAACATGCAGCCTTTGGAAGCAAAAATTCAACAGTTAGTCAGTCTCATAAATTTATTATTTTTTTATAACCATTAATATTTGTTTGTTCAGGACTTATTTCCAAAACTTTCTCTGTCTTTACGGAAGGAATACTAATATACGTAAATCCGCAAAACTTGTAAATTTTTCAATAAAGAATAATAAAATAAAAAATAACTCATTCCGTTCAAGTCGACCGCGGCAACTCGCGAGTTCCTTTTTTATAACAGATCGCCATGTAATAAAAATGAAACCGTCAAAAGTGCATTCGAGCATTTAATTGGCTGTTCATAATACGCGATGCGTTGTTCTATTTGCGCGATGTGGGTTTTCAACAATCGATTCCGCCTCGTACTGTAATGGACAGTTAATGAAAAAATTAATGCTTTTTTTTAGTTATGGTGAGTTTTTGCTGTTTACTGCCCGACTACTCGAGTTTTAGAAAGGTGTCATTAAATTGAAACTACATAGGGACATAGTATATCCAGAACTGCCGATTTAATTTGTAACACTTTAACTTAAATCAATTTTTATTATCATTAACTTTGCATTCAATTTGCATTATTTTTAAATGAAAAGGTTTGCTTTATTTTAGGCAAATTAGCAGTAGCGAGCGAGCAAGTAGCAATTTACTTAGTTACCTACGTAGCTTCGTCCTACATCAAACTTCGTAAATCCGACGAATTTTGCCTTTAGAACTTAGCGTATAACAACTTTTAAAATTGTTGATTTAATATTTTACTAAGCAAGAGATAAAAACTAACCATTTTTCCGTTAAATGGGGCGCGAGTGTTCCAGATCTCCTGTATTGCCATTGGTGTTGGATATTTTAAGGCTTGTGAAGTATTATTATTAATTTCTGTTTACTAATTAGCTAAAACTTGGTAATTCCAAATTTGTTACATGGAACGATGCAATTTATTGATTTCCCGTGTAAATTACTTAATAACAGAAAACAAATTAATAGTCTAGAAATTTCTCAGAATGTAATAATAAGAGATCAACGGAGGAGGTTAATGTATATTGAAATTGAGGTTTTTATAAGGTTAGTATCTGGTTTTACGAAATAAAATCAACGGAGGAGGTTAATGTACATTCAAATTGAGGTTTTTATGAGCTTAGTGTCTGGTTTTACGCAATAAAATCAACTCACAAACTACTTTTTTGCTATACATGAAGACCCTGGTGTCATCTCAAGTGTGGCGCTTTTTGCCTAGTTTTTGGTATATTTACTTCCCATAAGTTGCAAATTCGTTACTCTAAATCGATGCTCTGGTGGAAGAGAAAGAAACGAACGGAAGGAAGATAACGCAACACCCCTTCACAAAGAATAAAGCGATGCGAACAATACGATCCGTTCTAGCAGTTTCTAATTAATTATTTGGACACGGCGGCGGGTATTAACGAGAGAGAGAAAGAGAACCTATAGCTATCATCAACTTCAACTTAACCTCACCATTTAATTAAATAACATCCCCCATCGCAACGGTCCGGCGAAAAGCATCTGCGGAAGTCAGATAAGGTCGAAAGTTGCCCCGCGTGGGACGAGATAGCAAAAGATAGTAAACATTTACTGTCAAACATCCATCCAATTAGTGCGGAGTTTGGGATTTATTACGCGGGCATATTAAAATAGAGTTGGCGGTGTTTACTTAGCGATACTTGCGCATAATATGTATAGAAGCGACCTGATGCAGAGCTCGCCGATAATTGCAGGCGGACCCTAGCCAATTAACCTTCTTACGTGGAACATAATGGCGAAATACGTGCATAAATAAGCGGCGGAATTTGCATTGTTAAAGGTACATTTGCTGTTACGAAAACGAACATTGATTCGGGCGATATTAAAAGCCCGACTCGCCGACAATTTCCGAAACTAACGATGACTATCAACTGAAATTGATTATAATTGACCCATGGGATGATTCTAGACAAGTCATTGAAAAAATGTTAAAATGTACACAGCCAATATGCACAAAAGCTAAAATTCACTGAAATTAAGAATGAAAATCCCATATGGTCACTAGAAAAATAAAGCCTATACTGGTAATTTAATTTAATTAATTTCGATGTGGCATTTCTTTGCAGGACGGGCACGTCGCTTTTTATACCACCATGTTGTCACCAATATGGCTCTTACATTGCTGCTGGAAATGTGACAACTAAAACCGTTTTCGATTGGGGTTTTTGCGTTTGATTATCCAGTTAGCAGTAAGCTTCCACCACTGAATTGTTGCAGTTTTTCTAGTGAGAAAATATAACCTTAAATTACGGACGCTATAAATAAAACTAGGCTAATGTATACCAAAGCGGAGAACGATAATATAAGTAAATCAATTGTATACGAGGCGTGTTCAAAAAGTAAAGTGACTTGTGACGTCTCTCATATGTGCACAGTTTCCTAGTTTCCACGTTTACTTTTTTTTAGACAGAAGCGTTAGATGTGTTTTGTGTGCTCGCCTGCAAGAACTCTACTACAAGAAACTGCTGACCAGAAGTGCTTCGAGGGTTGGAAAAAACGTTGGCACAAGTGTACTTTGGAGGTAACAACATTAATTTTGAAAAAATTTAAAAGTCACCTTACATTTTGAACACACCTCGTATATGAATTATTTTCCATAATTAATACAACTTCTGCGATTATTAAATTGTCCACGTGTCACTTTTACTTTTTCTAGTTGTGACTTGTCAATCACGATGACGAGCTGATCAATGGTTTCAGCCACTCTAAATAATTGTTCGACGCTATGTGTGCCTGTCCATTCTCGAATGTTGTTCAACCAAGAGATTTGTCTACTTTCTACGACCCTACAGCCCTCTAGTTTATCTTTCATTGTAATTTGTAGAATATGCTAACGATTTCCCCCGAGAACATGACCGAGGTATGACAATTTTCGGAATTTAACTGTTGTCAAAAGTTGCTTCATTCATCTGCATAGCCACCCATGGTAGTCTCAGAATCCGCTTTTGTAACCACATTCAAATTGTTCAAGGCGGTTGTTTGTGGCAGCTTTCACTACACAGGCTTCAGCTCCGTGCAACAACACAGACCAAAAGTAACATTTAATCATTCTTTGTCTTAGCTGACTAGACTGACTGAGTTCAGACTATCGTTACAAATCATCTCATCTGTATCTATTATACGGGATTATTCAATCAATCACTGGCTGCCGGCTAAAGACCACAAACTTATATATTACATATTTAGAAAATGTCACTTATTATCCTTAGATTATATCATTTTTCTATAATGCTATATTTGGAACATAATACCGTTCTAATTTGTAGAAAATGGAGAACCCACCAAAGCAAATGAGCAAGAATAGCGGTTTTAATCAGGATAACCGTGTTAAAACCCACCAGAAAAAAATGTGTGGAAAAACGTGTCTAAATCCCTTTAAATTTTCAGAAAAAAATAAGTTAAGCGTATCGCTGTTCTAAAATAAACACTTGGATAGTGCAGGATAATAAGAAATTTAGAGACTTAAATTCCATGTGAAAATTTTACAGTATTAACTAATAGCTGCATTTTCAAGTCCGAAAAAATTGTAACTTTTTAGCGTTTGTTAGTTAAAGATAATAATTGTTTTTTTTTTTCGAAAATTATGGTATAAGAAATTATAATAATTGGGTAATTGATTTAGAAGTTGCGTCAAACTAATTGGCGGTTATACTTTTGAAGCCCCAGATCTCGTCGGCATTGCAAATCGCGTGCGACAGACCTCGAGGCTATCTCTTTTGGGGCCCCCGCGACGAAGCCCCTCGGGAACGACTACCTAACTCGATTCCGGCGCCCGGCGTCACCGCCGCCGCCGCCGCCGGCGGGTGCCCCAATCAATATACGCGTCGCGGCGCTGCGGGGACCAATTACATGCCCACTTTCCCCCTAACACCGTTTGCATATATTTGCGACAAAGGGATCCTTTAGTGGAAACGTTATCGCGCGATCAAAATTCAGGGGTACCACTCGCGTATTGTAAGTGCGCCGAGGAAAGGATTTGTCTTGTGCCCCCCCCCCCCACCGGTTTCGAGAGGGATTTAGATAAAACTATTAACTCGATTCGCAAGGTGATCTTGGGAAGTCGAATTCGAGGTTAAATTTGACGCAAAAATAAAACTTTCAAAAGGGGTTGATCTGATATATTTTTAGGACAGTCTATTTTGGCATCTTAATAGAATATTTGGGCTCTAAAAAACTAAAAATTCTTCTGTTTGGTTCTCATTGGGAGTAAGGCCATGTTTACGGCAAATTATATATATATATATATATATATATATATATATATATATATATATATATATATATATATATATATATATATATATATATATATATATATATATATATATATATATATGTAATAAATCCAATCTAAAATAATCATCAATCAGCAATTGGGAATTTGTTTTAATCTAGATGATTTGTTAACTTACTTACCTACTGCGTCTTGCAAATTACAAAGCTAGTGATACTTTTTTATTTCTTAGTTTTATTTTTACAAAATTTTGTTTACAAAATGTTCTGCATGGTCTAAAACTTCAAATAATACCATCAGATATAACACTTGTTGAGACGTATACGTATTTTAGACACATTAAAACATAACGACTTTTTTTTCCTTTATTTAATATATTGAGGATTTGTTTGGTACATAATTATGTTCAAAACAAAGTATTGCTGACTTTTTACATAAGAATGGGTGAAAGATCACACCGAAACATTTTTTTTTCATTTTATTACCAGAACTTAAGGAAAGGCAATTAGGCATAATTGAAAAAAAATCTGGTGGCTTTATTTATTTTTTTTTAGTTAAACGATTTAAAAGGTTGGGTTTTATTTCTTATTTTAATGTGTGAATCCTTCATTAAACTGTAAACATATATTGATATTGATTGATTGAGGATAGCGTCAACAGAAAAAAAGGACTTTCCTTACAACTTATAATTATTTGTTTTAAATTTCTATTTTAAAGTTTTGAATGATTTCCTTTCCAATTCAGATACAGAGACTACTTTGGTTTTTATAAGAATAAGTGAAAGTCAAATATGAATTTTATTAAAAGCAGTTTTAAAAATATTTACAATTGTTACTAGATTCCAGTTATGACCATAATTAAGAATAAAAATAATTTTCGGTATAGACTAATCATGCAAATTTCGTAAATTGAGCTATTTTCTTGCAACTGATTACTAATTTACTTAATATACATTCTTGATCTTATATTTGCAGCAACTTTTCAATTATGAACAACCTTTCTTAATAAGAATTATTGATATTTTCAAAAGAAAAGGTACTTAACAGCCATCTGATGGTATTTCAATCTTTAGACTTTGAACGATGCATGACCATGATAAAAAATAACTTTCTTACATAAATTTAAGAAAAAAAAAGTTTCCCATATGCCGCTAACCCACTTATTAAATCAAACTCGAAACTAAAATGGCGTTTACTAAACTTTTTGTCTAATATACTGTATATAATGTTTTGTTATTCAAAGATTAAACTCTCTAATGACCTATGCTTATGCTTGTTTCGATCAGTTTTTAACCAAATTAGATCATAAAATAAACGTAATTCAAATTTTCTCTAACCAGTTAAAGGAATGACTTTTATTTTCGATAAACGATTTATTTTGTATTCTTATAGAGAATCATTTCGGATCATTATAAATTTCTATGGAACAGCGATCTAATCTGCATTGTTTACATAGTTTACGAATCTCAATTCCTAGAATACGAAGACAAATAACCCTCTTCGAAAATATCCATTGACGACAAACGATCAAAACCGTAAACAGATAAATTGTACGTGGTCATATGAAGTACAAGTAAATTTGCTGGATTGCTGCGTGACAGAAATTGCACCACCACAGAAAAGATATAAATTATCGCAACCATGATGATTACAAAAATTAAACAACGTGAAATTAAAACTACCGAAAGAAATTTAGAAGCTGAGACTGAGATCTTTGTGACAAACGATTGATAAAAATTAAATCGCAATGTATGAAAGTAAGGCAGTATATTTTTCACTTAACTAATTATGATTTTATCCTAATAGATCAAGTAATATATAACCAAAGAATATTAAATTACATTACAGCATAAAATACGACTGCAAAAAAAAGAAAATTGCGAGGAATAAAGATTGAGCGAATTTTTTTCAACCACCATGTGATAAAATTTGACGCAAAATTTGATCGCAAAGCGTTATATTGTCATATAACGCTATGAACCAATTCCACATACAAATTTCTCATTTAGAGACTTTCTCTAACGATTAGACGATGTTTTTATTTATTCTATTTGTTTCATATTCTCATATTTAAACGCAAATTGCACAATGCCACAATGGATAAAGAAACTAACCAAACAAATCCATCAAAAATAACGTAACTTCAAAAATGAATTTACTACAGAACTACTTTATTACTAAATAACTTGCACAAACTACAAAAATTTTCTTAAACTTAAGCATCTAAATGATATTGAAGTTTGTTATGTGGCATTATAAAATGCTCTAGTATTTTATTGCAACATTTGATGAGCACCTAACAGTTTGGAATAACTTTCTATTTTTCTTTTACGCACATCACACATTGCAAAATGCACAAACAAACGTAATGTTAAGTGATCTCACGAAAGACAGCCCTAAAGTCGTTCCTAGCCGTAAGTTCTAAAATAATAGTAATACCTATTCTAGCAACTACCAGACATTTTTTTCAAAAAACAAAGTATTTAAATATTCGGTAAATACCCAACCGAAAAAGACCTTTACCTTGACTTCAATTATTTTTATTATTATATACATACAATTTAGTTCTCGATACCTCTTCTCTCTATATAGTTCCATTTAGTCCCCTGTTCTTTACACTTAACAATTTTGCTTCGCAATGTAACACTATTGGCGAATGACGCATTTGGTGGGATCACATATTCCCACATAGGTGAAGGCGAGTTGCAAAAAAAAATTGTTTGATTCTAAGCCATTCTAAATAACAGAACTTTGACCACCTGTTAACAAATTTGCAAAATTAGGTTTCCCACGGAATACATTTCTTATAACGGATCGTATGGGTTTCGGCAAAACCAAATCTTCGAGTTGGCGTAGCAATGGTGTAAGGCGATTCTTAACCTATTTTCGTTATTTGCGAAAAAATTAACTGATTGATTTTTGTTTGATTCGGTTTTCTACAAATCGTGTATAAAACATCACCTACCTCCGCGCAACGTGGCAGCTTTTATTAGATTATCTAATCGTTCTCTCCATCTCCCTTTTTCCCCCCACCGCGCAATCATTTCCATTCCTCTTATTTGCCGTCAAATTATGTTCGTGTCTGTCATTTCAGCGTGGCGTATGATGGCACGTGACCTCGCGTACGCGAACGCCAGGGAACGTGAAAATTGGCCGCTTGGAAAATTTTCTTTGATATATATTATATTTAGTGTAACATGTGGGCGCAAAAAACTTGTATTCTGACTTTTTTCCCCACTTATACGAATTCCGCATTCGCAATTGTTGAGATGGGTGGGTAAGATAAGATCGCTAATTTCGCGCACGGGCCTGTTTTTTTTGCATTCCCCATATATCAGAAACATATCTAAATTGATTAATTACTGTTTTCCATGATAATCTAAATCGATAATAAGATAAAAATATACAAACATTCAGAATTTTCAATCATGCCGACTTGATGATGAATAGAAGCAAAGCCACCTAAGTAATATTTTGTTTTTATAAAAATGTATCTGTTTTTAATAGATTTTAAGAGTTTTGGTCCCATAATGTTGAGAAAAAAGTACCGGCTTTAAAAAGTTTTTGTTTTCACTAGGGGTGCTATTTGAAAAAACTATGTTATCCTAAAAAACTAATGTTTCATTACATTAAATGCTATTTTTCTACTCCCGTCTGTAAAATACCTAATTTCCCACGATTCCGAGGCACTTCGGACATTTCCGGGATTTTACCGCACGGGGTTTGAAGTTTATCGTTTGTTAATTCTAACCGTCATGTCAGTGAATGTATTCGTGTTGTTTTGCAAAAATGTACCCAAAAACTAACGGTCGTAGAAAAAGTATAGTATGCAACACGTTCGGTAAACTTTTTAACTCACTCGTTTATTAAACACTCGCTCTACTTTTGTCAAATAAACTCGTGAGTCAAATGCCATTTACCGCACTTGTTGCATAATATACTATTGCCATTAGACAAGTAAAGAAAAGTTTGATTTACAAATTTCGTATGATCAGGTGACAAGGTAAATAGTATTTGTGATGGTCATAGCCTCCTAGACACAATTTTCAAAAATTAAATAAAAATTAAAAAAAAAAAGAGAAAAACCATCTTATCCTACGTAGAATGATCTGTTGTTTATTATATTTACAATTTCCACATTATCTGAAAAACATAATCACCTGAGGTACATTTTGCTTTTTACCAGATTTATACCTTTTGCTAACTTTTTTTGTTGGTTGAAAAAAAGGATCAAATCAGGGCTTAGTTGCATTTCCGTCGACTTTACTACTTACATCTGAAGAGATATGAAAACCAGGGTTGCTAACCAGTCGAAGTTCGATAAACAATTTGTGCTGACTGCGCGCTTGTTCGGCAGAATCCAGCCCGGTTGTATTTCATTACACCAGTTATAATTACTGTTTGAAATCAGCTTCTGGGCTTAAAAATAGAATTACACTGCAAGACATAAAAAAAAATCTTTCAAGTAATGTTTGCAAAATTCCGAAAACGACATCGACAAACCAAAAGTTGCGGTTCACTGCGTTCATTAAAATACAAGAAGTTAACCAGCTTTTTAAACATACCCAAAGGCTTTTGATACACTGATGCCCGCTTCAACTACTTTTTCTGGTTGTTTCCACCATAATCAAATTTTCCAATAATTAAACAGTCATTAAATGTCATTACGCAAATATCAATTTTCGAATTATTCGAATTTTAATTCTAATTATCTTTTAAGTAAAATAGAAAAAAACCTTAAAACCCAACAAAATTCTAAAAAAAAAATCAAAGTGCAGATTTGTTTCCCGGTTACTTATTGTTGGAGCTTCTTTGCGTTTATTACTTTTTTCAATAGAGTATTTGCAATATCAAAGATTAAAAAAGTGTTCATTAATTTTAAAGATCACAACATAATCCCTGCATCATCAAAATTTTAAAATGATTAACGAGTGCATTTCATTATCCGGTACTCAAATTTATGCGGCACAAAAAATCTTATTAAACTAAGTGCGGTAGCCATAAACCCTGCCCGATAATCAATCTTTAACTTTTATTTAATTTATTAGATGAGTTACTTTCAAATCTATTTTATGTGTGCATTATCCTGATTAACTACAAAAAAGGATCAATATCTTTTATGACCAATCAAATTACGTGTGTTACGCGGTTAAAATACGTTTTTCCGTTAATGTGGAGTTTTAATAAAAAGAAACATTACGTTCGTGAAAATTCGATTGATTATCTTGCGTTTTGTGATAAATTAGGACCGAGCAGTGGTGTGCAGTACAATGTATTGCAGGGTAGGCAAGAGGAAAAAAATAGCGCCGCAGGCGAAAAATTTTAGGGTTGCCACGCCCTAATTATGTTTTCCCATAAAGGACATAAACAGTAGAGCGTATAGTAGGCAACAAAACCAAAAAAAACGAAAAACTCAAAAGAAACGCATATATTATATACAGCACAACACAAAACAATATACGTGGATATATTATAAAATTTACTTAACATATTTTAACTTTAAACTGAAACAAAATAAAAATCAGCAAATAAATAAATTGGGCTTCGGTCGTCCCACTTCTATAACTTTTTGCTTTTCAACAAAACTTTTGCTGCTGAATGATGCCAAAGTCTTCAATTTTTTAATGCAATTCACATCAGCACTGCACTCACACTATATATCGTACATTATATCGTACACAATATTGCCAGATTTCCAATTAGCACTGCCTAATATATTTTATGGCAGAATGGAATGATTTTGCAGTCAAATAAAATGGTAAATGAAATCATTTGGAAACAATATACAGATGACTTACAACCAAATTTCTCATTTTCTACATGAAACACATCTTGATAAAACATCAAAAATTGATCGTTTGCGTAAAATAACGTGGGACCGTTTCTTACATAGTTCTGTAATAACATCGGCATTGGCAATACCGCATGCGGCGGGCCGCGGTATCGCAGTGCATCCGACGGATCGGACGGTCCCGACTGCTTTCGTGTGTTCATCGCTTGCAGTAACGCACTGCTTTTGCTTGTCCATTTAAATGTAATGTTAAGCTTTGGTCGTGCGTTCGACTTTGAATAATGGGATGCGTTTTTTAGGTAATAATAAGATGTTGAACAGGTGGCGTTTGTTTTGTACGATATTTCCGCCTTTGCAACCGTAATAAAGACTATACTAACTTACTATTTAGAAAAATAAAAAGATGTAGGTCATTTTAACTAGCTATGGCTTACGTAATGAATGAGCGCTGTTAGATAAATAGATTTTCAATTTATGTTTGTCTTGAATAAACGAAAGGGTAGGCAATGCTTTTTTGCCTATATGTAATGCACACCACTGGGACCGAGCTAGTTATGCTACCTATTGACGACTTAACAATTCAATATGACTCTAGTGATATTTGATGTAAAAAGTTGATTCTTTAATCCTATAAGCACACATCAGCACAACGGCCAGATGTATTTTTGCGATTTACCGAAAAATCAGAATTAGAGTGGCAAGCAACCCAATTTATGAATACTTAGTCTTTTACAATATTTAATTGGCCCTTAATTTAATAGGAAGTGCTTTTAATTTTGCTGGTTTGAAGGCACAATGGTAAAATGTTCTTTGGATTTTCGGTCTCTGCAGTAGGTAGATCCAATTAAAATTACTACATTTCAAATTACAAACACTGTTAACGAACCTGTCGCTTATACAGGCAGAAAAAGCCGGAAGACGGTTCAAAGGTAACAGGCAAATAGGTAATGCTTCCTTACTGCCACATTTGATTATTTTCAACAATGTCACCATTGAAGAATAAATTCGCGAATAGTATCACACTTATTTGAATTTTATGAAAATTTTGGATATATTCTAATATATACAAAACTTCTGGATTCCTCCTGCGTCGGTTTTTGCTGAGACGAACTTGCTGAGGTTTCGTCAATCATCCTCAATCATCAGCAAGTTCGATTCAACAATAACCGCCGTAGGAGCAATTCAAAAGTTTTGTAAATAGTTTTACTGTAGCCTGTGGAAGTTTCTTTGAAAAAATTATGTTTAAACGTAATATATCCAGTGTAACTTTTACACCATTACCTGCAGAACAAACAGGATAAAATGTGGTTTTCCTACCCTCGTACAGGAAATTAAACACGTAGCTTCAAAAATGTCAAGTGCGTATCTTTTTTAACACTCAAACTCACATTTGCATTAACGAAAATATCGGTCAATTGTAAGTGGATTGTGTTCATAAATGAAGAAGGAAAACATGAAAAATTCCGCATTATTTTTGTCTGAGCCTCATTGGCATTGGTGGATCTTGAATGTCTAATAATTATTGATAGTACTGAATCTTTTAAACGACCGATTTCACCAAACAATGTTGCTAAGTGTTTTCGAATATTCTTTTGGCAAAACGGACAAAAGCATCAAACTGCACTTTTAACATAGATATAGATAATTAGACATTAAGGAGGATCCCTTACTCTTAAGAGCCTGAGCCCGAGCCTCAAACAGAACTTTTTTCATACTTATTAATAATGTTATTAAATTTGTATCTTAATTTGAGAATTTTTGGAGAAACTTTGAATTTCGACTAAAATGCGAGGACAAAACACAATTTCCCAGATAGGAATGAAACGCACGAAACTTTAAAATTTCGAGATAAAACACGAAATTTTAAAGTAAATGAAACCTTTTGATAAAAACAATGATCTATGTATTGGTGTCATTAGGGGAAATTTCAGAGGAAATAAGTAATAATCATTGATAATTACTGGATAATTAGTGGAAGTATAATGGTAATCAGTGGTCATTAGTGAAATTTTAGTGGTAACATTCGGTAATCTAAGGTAACTTTGAAGGTAAGTACAAGAAATTTTGTGAAAGGAGTTTGTGCTAGTAGTTTAAAACACATATGTTCTAAAGGTTCGTCGAAAAAAATCTAGAATCTATGTTCTGTAAAAATAGAATAGAATAATATGCTGTACATATATTTCGAAAGACCATATTGGTATTGGTATTAAAGGGGGGCGCCCTCGCGGGCGTCTAAACACTTAGGCCACCAGATGGGCCCGTTGTGCCCCTCGAGAGACCATAAGCAAAAATTAACTAAACAAACGTAAATAAGGACTACCTACATTTTTCATGGATAAAGGACTTGAATTTTTTAAATAAAAACAACAACCATAAAGTTCACACAAGAAACTGAAAATTGAAATACAATAGTTTTGCCAAAAATGAATTTTTAGGAGAAGTCAGATATTGACTACGGAACTACATTACTATGTTAATTTGTTGTCAAATTTTACGAAAGATTTGTTTAGACTGCATGTTTGTACGATCGGGATCGCGAAAAATAGTCACGTCATATTTTTTTCTACTCCCGCCTGTAAAAAATCTAATTATACACCGATCTAGCGTGCGGGAAGCGTCACTTTACCAAGTCAATTTCGTTTCCCACAAATCCGAGCCGTTTCGGACATTTCCAAAATTTTACCGCACGGATTTGGGAGCGATCGGATTTCGGAGATATTTCCACGCTTTGAATTTTGACGTTTGTCAATTCTGACGGAAATGTCAGTGAATGTATTCGTGTTATTTTGCGAAAATGTACCCAGAAACTAACGGTCGTAGAAGAAGTATAGTATGCAACTCGTTCAATAATAACACATTATGCAACGAATGCGGTAAACGACGGTAAAGCGGAACGTGTTGCACACTATACTTTTTCTACGACAGTCAGTTTTTGGGTACATTTTCTCAAAACAACACGAATACATTCACTGAGATGACCGTCAGAATTGACAAACGTCAAAATTCAAAGCGTGGGAAATATATCCGAAAACATCCGACTGCTCCCAAATCCGTGGCGTAAAATCCCGGAAATGTCCGAAGGGGCTCTGATCCGTGGGAAACGAAACTGACGCGGTAAAGTGACGCTTTCCTTACGGTGTGTAATTAGGTATTTTATTAAACACTCCCTCCGCTCGTGTCAAATAATAAACTCGTGAAAATGCCGTTTGCCGCATTTGTTGCATAATATACTATTTTCTACTCCCGTCCGTAAAATACTTAATTACACACCGATCTAGCTTGCGGGAAGGGCCACTTTACCACGTCAATTTCGTTTTCCATGGATCCGAATCTTTTCGGACATTTTGGGAGCAATGGGATGTTGTTGGAAAAAATTTCCTTGAATTTTAACGTTTGTCAATTCTGACGGTCATGTCAGTGAATGTATTCGCGTGTTTTTTTTGCGAGAATGTACCCCACAAGCTAACGGTCGTAAAAAAAGTATAGTATGCAACACGTTCGGTAAGTCACTTGTTTATTAAACACTCGTTCCGCTGCGTTCTGCTCGTTTAAAATAAATGCGTAGAAATATTGTTCTTTCCCTTAAATATTTGCAAAAAAACCTTACGTGATACAAATTGAAATTAGTCTACCAAAATTATATAAAATCAGTTTTCAAAATAAAAACATCTGTCAAAAATTTTAATTTTGTAGACCTGTGTAATTAGTAGAAATTGTTGGTAATTTGATTGATATTTAGTTGTAATTTTTGATTGAAGTTATAGCTTAGAGTGCACAGATATTCTACTGGAGCCTCCCTCGGGTAACCCTGAATTTCCGTTACCGTTCAGGCGAAAAAGCACAAACCGCATATACAAAAATATCGTCTCGAGCGCACGCGATCGAACATAAATATTCGTCTAATGTTCCCATTGAGGGAATAAGGGACGTCTAGAACGCGCGACAAAAATCGCTCTCGGAACGATTACAGCACCGTGTAGAAAACAGGGACGCAATCGGAGAACCGTATACGTAGAGGCGTCGTCATCGCCGCATCGCGGGTGCAAACGACGGAGATTCCCACGGTCTAATTTTAGAACTGAATGGCGGACGGAGGACGCCTTTAAAATCTATTTTAGAAAGTTTCGAGGAAACGCCGCGCGCTTTTCGGTCAAAGAAACGTTTCGTCGTCCCGTTTTATTTTCGTATTACGGCCGCGGGTTTTTGTTATTGATTGTAAGTGAAGTCATTAGACAGTAATTAATCAGACCGTCACAGCAATATCTATTCCTCCATTTTTTTACGGGAATAAATTTCACGCGTATGTTACATTTTTTCGAATTGTAACCCAATTTGGCCCGAGTTTCAACTCAGCAGGTATTTTTCAAATGATGATGTCTAATATTAAAAAAGAAGTAATAAAAACACACTGCTTTCTACTAGTTTCAGAACAACAATTATCAGGACCACCAGTCTCACACTATATTCCGGATAAAGTCTACGAAGTTCATCAAACCCAGATATTTGGTCGGTTTTTCCCTTTCCGTTTTGGTTTCTCTTGGGCATGACTTTAATGAACGGTTAATTACAATATGTGAGGCATACTTCATTCGAAGAAGTTCAGTACATGATAAATATTTTCAGGATTGTTCTCATTTCCTGATTGTTGAATTGATGTCAAGGAATCTGATTTTGAATGCGATGTAGCTAACAAACTTTTGTGGTACCCGTTGATTGATGTTTTAAGCAGCTTAAGGGTTGTTAGTGTTTTTTTAAATATACTCAGCAGATGTTTTTTCTTATCAAAGAAAACTCCAAAATGGCCCTCCTAGAGAGAATCGAACATAACTTGCATATTTTTAGGATTTTGTAAAATGTGGTGTTGGTACCGGTCAAATGACCTTGATCGATTGACGCGATGGTAATGTAACACACAATATAAATAAATATCACTGATCAATTAACCGGCCGATCGACAGGTCAATTGGCATAAAAAACTTTACCGGTCAATTCCACAACGCTAGTACCATGTCATTTCTGCCCACAAACTCATTTACTAATTTTTTAAATGGTATATAATAATAAACAGCGTTTAAACACAATACATTAAACAGAATGTTATATGAGTTGACGCAGCATCCAACGTCGTGGCTGTTATGCATCCCACCTAAACAAAATAAGACTCTCCTGGTTATTATATTCAATTAATATAGTATATGATTACTAATTAAGGACAAACTCAAATAGCGGAAATAGAAGTTATTAATAAGGTGACTAACCTATATTGTATATCGTTATACTTAAAGCAGATTTTAAATTGAGCTAGTTGGAAACGGCGAAGAGCAAGAGAACTACGAGCCATGAGTTAGTTTCTCAAATCGATAAGTAAGTTTATATTTCAATGAAGTTTATTGAATGTTAAGGCGGCGTGAATTATAGTAGTAGTATTTTATACCATGAAGAAGAATGACTTTCAATTTATAAAAAAAAAACATAAAATAATAATATGAGAACTGAAGCGAAGTCAGAACTCTCAACCTAAATAACTGGAATCGATTGAGTTTCTTCCGATCGATAGACAACGGGGGGCGTCGGGTTCAGAATTTTATGCTAATAAATTAAACCGGTTCTAAATAGACCGCATTGCAGATCGATGCGTTATCACACGCCATGGAAAAAACATCTAATCACGGTTCGGTTCCGTTATAATAAATTGTTGAGACCTGCGGTGATATTTTCTGTTATTTTATATTGGTCATATCTCACGCAACTCGGAAAGTTTATTTTGCCCAACGACGCTATAATATTGAGCAGCTCGGCATATTTCCAAATTTACATAGATAGTGTTATAGTTCCAATATTAAGTTTTCTTTTAATATACTCAACGACAAATTTTTTATCCAACATTTAGACCGGTCTGTGGACATATTCATTTTTTTAAACATATTTTTTGCTGCCCACTCTCAAATTTGAAAATGAGTGACTGACTGACTGCCGCGACTCACTTCGCGTTTTTCTGGTAATTTAGTCACGGGTTTGGGAGTGACCTGATGTTTTTGGTAAATTTTAAACACTGATTGTATTTTGACACCTGTCCGTAAACAACTAATCGTTATAGAATAAATAAAATATGCAAGATGTTCTTCAGACAGTCGTTCGTTAAGACTCATGACTTAACTGTCGTTTATCAAACTTGCGCGTGTGACCATTAGGACGAATACATTCACTGAACGACGTTTAACGCGACCATCAGAAATTGAACAACGTCAGTGTAACTGAAGAACCGGAAAAAATATCTCCCGTAATTTTCACGTTGGCGTAATTTTTTTTTATTGGATATAGTAATAGTATATTGAAAGGATTATCTTGTAGGATAGAAAAGAATTGTAATTCGTGACTGAAGTATAAACTGGCAAATTATAATTACAGCAGCGTTTCTATTTTTTACACTATATTAATGTTATCCGTTTCGGGTTTCACAACTTCGTGTGCATAATGTTAAACACTTTCGTTTGTCGTGACAGTTTTGTATTTCTTTGAGTAAAAACCAATATCATTATTATATCTTTTAGATTAGTACTTACTCAGTAACACAACAAACACTCCTACATAATTACTTATCTAAAAACTTTTATTGGACGATTTTTTGACCTTTGTTTATAATAATTACTTAGATTCATATATTAAAATTGATCATAAGTTTACAATTATACATTTTAGATAAAACGTATTTCTCATTCTTGCAAAATTGTAAAATCCAATAAAAAAAAGTAAATATCTAATAATTTAACTTCCCTTCTTAATTATTATTAATGTGTAGGTTGTTCTTGCTGATTAATTGCAAGCTAAATGTTATATGCATTAAATAAAACAAAACCAAACTATGAACAGTGCGAAAAGTACTACAGAGCTCATTGCAGGATTCTGGCTTTTTATTCTACGCCAGAACGAACGACTTAAAAAAAATCGCATGAAGTAAGAAACGCAAATATATCTTTTTAAATATTTTGCCGATAATTGGATTTCCAGCCACTTCGTGATTTCTATTTACTACAAAAATATTTGGACATCATTGTTATTAAAATTGATGGATCCAGTAATATTCTAGAAATAACAAAATATAAGATCTAGTCAAATTTAATTACAGTTTTAAGCGCCCTGGAATATACAGGGAAACGAAAGAGGAACGAACAAACAGCATTTTGAATTGTTTAACAAAAATGCTAAACCATAAACATCAATTAGATTTACTATTATTATCACGTCACTGGAACCCATATTTCTTTTACAATTACAGTATCGCGAGTAACCACGGCAAGTACATACAAAAACGACTTTTTGTATAGACTGATATACTCTGTATTACGATAACGGAGTCTATTAGAACACACCTTTTAAAAAAAAACTTATTGACCTTAAAATTATGACCGTTTAACCTGGTTTTATAAGAAGAAAGATCGAAATCCAATATAATAGTCAGCGATATGCAAAAAAAACTGAAAAATAACATAACGAAGAATAAAAATTACAAGTTTCGGGTTTTAAAAGATGTCCTTTATTTTAAAGCTGTACGTATAGCAACGCAGGTCAATAAAGCTTTCATCGCGGTTTTAAGAGTTATTAAAATTCGGACTTTCTCTCGGCTCGCGTACGCTCGAAAAACATCTGTTACGTGTTCGGCACAATTTCTACTGACAATTACGAAATTTTCCACAAGAGAGATGTTACTCAATAGATTAATCCCTGGGTCGATTTAAAACCGAAAATTATACGCCTTTTTAACGGGCGGTTCGAGCATCTGCTCAAATATACTTGGCAACGATGGCGGCATTCGTTATTTTAGACGCCCGTTCCACAATATCGAATAAATAAATTAAATGGAACATACAATAACATACATTTTCGGCACAAATTAAATTCACTAAGTTCGCAACTCCTTTGAAATATTACAAACTTGTGTAACAGATGTGATGGAAACGACAATGGAATCAACAATAATTTTCCTGATAGCTTGAAAATGTGCATTTTTTTTTTCAAATATAAACTAAATTTCGAATATACGAAGCTGGAAGACAAAAATAAAAAAAAAACATTTTTTTTATTGTTAAATTATGAAAACAAAAAAAATGTAGAAGGTAGCGGTTATTTCAAAAATTTGTTGGGTGTTAATTTGACTTCTACTTCTTATAACTTTTTTTGAATTTCATTAGGATGGTGGCCATCAATGTGGTATATTCTTTCGAAGCATGATATCCGTTTACGCTATTCAAACGTATTTTTCGATTTTTAAGAGGTTTCGAATTATTCGCGTTCACCGAACATAATAACACCAAATTGAAATATATTTTTCTAAACTGACCAGTGTTAACATTAATTAACTAATTGAAAAGATTTAGGTTAAAATTATTAAAAACTGGAATTCACACATACACTGATAAAGACATCAAACATCGCTATAATCCATGTTTCTATATTTCACATATCTATAGAGATATAAATGCCCTGCCTATATGGATAATAACATAAATAAAATTTTAAGTGAAATGACCTTGCGTTGAACAACCAACACGATCGCTCATTAATTTGTATGGCAGTATTTTCCCAAATTATGTTTAGATTCCGTTGCATCTTCAGGCAAAATGGAGTTAAGTGTGCGGATATAGCGCTTTAGAAAGAAAATGGCGCAAAGTGCAAGTTAGTCGGTGAAATGTAAAGGCATGCGCTGAAGATCATTTCCAGCTCAACGAAAATATCTTAGTCACGTGAGGCGCTTCAATTTTAACAGTAGTAAGGGCCCCTAATCTATTTTTTTCTCAGTGCAAAGAAAGAAAGCTAAATATGTATATTTCAACACAGCATACGGTGGGATGCTTACAAAAAAGCGATTGTAAAACGAGTAATACCAAATGACTGCAGAAAAAGAATCCAAAAAACCAAAATGAAAAATAACTAAAGAATCCATTACTTTTGTCCAATTATTTCGTTAAAAAATGTAATTAAATTTAGAGAAAACTAAAAAGTGTTTTTATTTTCTCGGTAGGGATCGCAAATACAACTAAATTACAAAAAATTGTAAATAAAACCGAAAACTCATTTTGTCTGTTTCTACCCCCCCAACAAGGTTAAGGGGAAGAACCGCGGACTTGACCTAAAAAATATGTCGGATTATGTAAGCCCTAAAAACGTAAACAATGCTATTATTTCGATCTAAATTCTTGAAAATTTAATAAAAAGTTTAAGCAAGCAAATTAAAAAAAAAAACACTTGGTGTATTTTTTATTTCGATTCGAAGTTCAATTTAAAAAGAAAAATAATCCTAACATAAAAGAGAAAGCGGCAGTTATAGCAGCGCCATAAATGCTAAATAGAAAAATAACATCACAACGGCCTAATTTCCGACAATCCCCTGTAGGACAATGGCAAATTGTTTTGGTTATTCGGTTCCCTGTCCATTACGTTATTTGACTGGATAACCCTGGTCGGTTTTCAATTTAGAATTCCTTCGGGATCTCGTGGAGGGTGTTTTATTGATTTAGTTCTTTGTGCTCGAAGGGAGAGAAGCGGTCTAATTCATAAAAAAAGGAACACAACACACTACGGCTGGGATAAATTTCGTATTTTCTTTTGAAATTTGTATTGGCGTAGCCGCTCCCTGGCGCAAAATTATATCGAAGCTGTTGTCCAATTAAACTTTAAAATTCACGCCACATCACGAGAAAGTCCACATTATGCGTCTAAAACATAAATAGTGGAAAATTACATAATTGATTTTAGTTTCCGGCTAAACTATCAGTTCATTTAAAATTGAAATCAGAATGCCAGTTAAACGTAAAAATTATTAATATCATATAAACTACAATTATACAAAGCATAGCGAACACATACATCAATGTCGCATAAAATTATCTTGGTCGAGAGTGACCACCTTCATTAAACTTTAACCTTCCACGCTAAACTCTAATTGTGGTTTTCCAGTTCTGGTAGGTGCAGCCGCTCAGTTCTTTTTGCTTTGACTAACGTCGAACGTTCAAAAGTAAAATACTTTTTTGATTGCCTTTTCGTTATTGATCCAGTTAAACCAGTTTTGGGACGATGAATAAAGTCTGTTCATCTTCATCAGACATAATGATAGTGCCAAAAATGCCAAACTTTCTTGGAAGGCCGGTCGACGAGCATTAAAGTACTACCGAGAAGGGGAAGAAGAGGTAGGTAATAGTCGTACACGTTGGAGCGGAAGATGGATTTCTAAAATAAATAAACCCTCATTGAAATTTCAGTTCTCTCGAACGTGAGGTTATCATGAGTTTGCTTTGGAGAAACGGTAAAATATCGATCCCATGATAGCAAAAACATTGACTTCGTCACACTCACACTCATCTACAGGTTTTATTATCAAAAATAGTAAATGCAGAAGTCGTAGCCTTTATTTTGATATTTTAGTTTTCAAATTTAGAAGAAAATTCAGACAGTTCCGAATCAACATTGTAATATAAGGTTTATTACACTGCAGCAACGTTTTACCTAAAACATTGTTACAAAATATGACCTTAAAAGTTAGTAGGACATCATCACACTAGAATTAGCGCTTTTAAGTTAAGATAAGATAAATTACAAAATTGGCTACCAAACTTCAATTTTGCACTTTAACACCCACAAATTGTTTGGAAAGGGCGATTGCTTGTTGAGTTTTCTCAAATAATTTGTATTTACTTCGATTGCACTTAATCGCGGTAAATTCGACCGGTTATATAAAAAGTGTTTAGAAAAGCTACATAAAACCATATCATATTTCTGGCATATAACATTTTTTGCTAACTCAAACGCTCGCGATAAAAGAAGGGAATATTTGCTGAGATAAGATTAGTTGATAAGGGTGGCCACTGGAATCGAAAGACATGACTTTGCTTTCCTAAATTTAAATTTGATGTTACTACAAAGTCACGATAAAATTTTTGTATTAGCTTTACAGGAATAATATAGCTTTAAAGAATAAGAATAAATATTAAAAATGAAATTTAAAATGAATTGTTTGGGACCCTTTCTGTATTGGAGAGGCACGAATCTGTTTTAGTTTCTTTCATTTATTCCCATTAAATTTAGTTACTTCAAATCCACGCACTGCTATTCTGTTTAGTGGTATGGCAGTGACAGATTTTTGTTGTTTTTTTTTGCTTCATATTTTAAATAATATTACTGTTTTTTTTCTCTCTGATCTTGCTTTATTTCAATTAACTTTTACTTATTTAACAATTTTCTGTCATTGTTAATTTTTGGTTATTTGTAAATAAAGTTGTTATTATTATTAGAAATAATTTAAAATTTTAGTTAATTAAACTAAAGTAAAGCACAGGATAATTATTAATTTTAGTATATATGAATATATTCATATAAAAATTAATTGCAACTATCTAATCTAAGAAGCAAGACATCTTTCAATAAATTTTCTTTTAAATTCGTCCTTTGACAATTTACAATATATTTCATTGCTGAAAATGCTCATTCAATACTCACTTATGTAATAGGTAAACCAACAATTTGTTTTGCAACGTTTTACAATTCATTTGATGACGTTTCTTTTGCTGGCCAATATTTTAAGGCGAACGTATCTCGCTTTTCACTTGCATGCTGCGAGATATTGAAGAAATATTTTTTTTTTGTTTTAAAAATTGCTCTATTTGATCTTCTTCTGTTGAAGTTGACTCTAGAGATGACTCTTCCACGAAGTTGTTAGCTTCATTTATATTTTGATCTTGATTAAATAGTGCTTTTCCCCTTTCGTTTAGGGATTCTACTATATTTGTTCAAAACCGGTTACAAATTTTACTTGTTTCCATTTTACAATTCAGCCAGGCAGAATGAACATCTCCAGTCAATAAATGTTTTCAATAATTTTGCTGTTTTTTTCGCATGATTTAAAACGTTACAGATGTCTTGTATATCTGACCAATCATTTTCGCTTAAATGTAGCTCTTCAATGCTTCCGGCCATGTATCTACAAAAGTCTTTCAATAATAAGAGTCGTTCCAACATATCATGGGTGCTGTACCATCGTGTCGCACCATCTGTAATAGATTTCTTAAGTTTCATTGTTATAATTACAGTTACAACATTTATTGTTCTGAGTCTCTTAGTCACCTTTCTAGCTATACTTATTATCGCTAGAATATCCTTTTAACTTTAACACATCATCCACGTCAAGCTGCAAAGGGGCTACAGCCGGAATTTGTAGCAATGACGCCTATGGAAGCATCTAGTAATAAATGCATCACTTCCATTTTCTTGTTCTTCATTTTCTCGAATTTCATTTTCTTGTTTACTTTCTTTTTCGTCACTAATAATATCCCGTTGCTGGTATTCTAACAAACTCACCGCTTTGAGCATATTTGCCCAATCGTCTGTTGTTATACTGAGTACTTGCTTCAGATCAACTTGATATTCTTTTAATACAGCCAATATTATTTTTGAAATGTATGAGGAAGCATGTCTTTCCTTCAAATCCCGCATCGCCAAGGTCCTTAAAACTAGACAGTTATTATTGCCAATAAATTGACCGTTGATTCCTAATATACTTCTATCAAGTCTACTTGCTCCATCAACTTTGAAAGATAATAATAACTTCCCCATTAATTCTGTCGTTTTTAACTTTTAAACTCAAAGCATTTAACGACACGGCCGTTAACTTCCTTCAACAAATCAGGAGTAATGTGAACTGAAATATTGCTTTTTTGTTTTATAACGACATCATCTAAGGTAGGTTCGATATTTAGTCGCCTTTTTTTATTTAAATAAATTTAAATAAGACATTTTCGAAACGGATTCATTTTATATCTTCCCATTCTAAAAAGGCTTAAAAATATTTTTATGAGTTTAAATTATATTATTGTTTTAAAATGTTACCTTTATATATGTATAATAACAACTTAACAAGATTAAGACACACAAACGGAATTACAATACAGACTGATACCGCCAAATTAATGTAACGAACTTGTGTAAGAAAATATTGAATTATCCCTGCATGTGCGAGCGATCACTTCACCTTCGGTTCTCCTACTTTATAGCGAAGCACTAGTGATGAGCGAGTAGATGTTCGCGAATCTTCGGTAAAGTAGTGGGAAATAGAAATGGGAGCTTCCAGGGCCGACGTGGATAGAAGACCCTTGTATCCCCGATATATCTACTAGGGGTAGGTTAAAAAATAAACCGGTTACAACCGGTAACCGAAATTATTAATTTCGTTTTCAATCATGAACGTAAAATAAAAATTACGTTTTCGTTTCCGCTTTCGTTTTATGAATTATTCGGCCAATTTCATTTTTTCGTTCTCGTTTTCGTTCCGTTCTGAGTCCCTGGTTTTAACTTAATTTTTCCTTCTTTTGCTCTTTGTAAAGTTCGAGGTAACACATACGGGTATCATTTATATTATTCGAATTACATTTTATCATTCAAGTTTGATCCTGAAAACTTGAAACGCGTTCTACAGCTTTTATCGGCGTTATACCCAACCGAAATGTCGCCAAATTACAAAGCAATAAAGTTCACTTTTTTTCCATACAAAATCGGCCACTGCCAAGGTCCGACCCTACGTTAAAAGTTTCTTTAGTAAATTTACCTCATGTAATCCTGTTTGCACAGTATCATGCCGCCCCTAGTGAAACACGACGTGCCGATATCGGCCAGCATCGCCCCGCAACATGTACACTTGAGGCATCCGTTGTGCCAGTACCGGTCCAACGCGTGCAAAAGAAAACGTTCGACGATCTTGCCGCCGCAACCCGCACATATTTTCACCGTGCCATTGTTATTGTTGTTGTTGTTCGCTATACTAGGGTTGTGGTGCTGTTGCTGGTGGTGGGGGCCGTCCGAACTTGGTGGCCCGCCTCCCCCACCTCCACTGCCGAACGCCGGGTGAGGATGGTGAGAGTGCGGGTGTTGATCGTGGTGGTGTGGCCCGCTCAGCAGACCTGAAACAGTGAGAAAGGACTCAGTGCACTAAAAAAAACTAACACGACGAGCAGGCGTTTAAAGTTAGTGACGATGTTGATTGAATAGAAAGTATCAAACGAATGAAGAAATCTTAGAGAAACAAATAGACAAAGCCAGTAAATATAGTCCTAACTCGAAACGAAACCACAATTCTTACGTTCGTTCATAAAAGAGAACAAGAAAGATACCTACATATAAAAAATGAACCTACAGGGTACTGCATTGAACTCTAACAAAAATAACAACAATCACAGTCAATATTAACCATCAAAAACTGAGTGACAACAAGAATTTAGAATAATTCGGAATATCTATTGCCAGAACGATACCCGCTAATGACAGGGCAATTAGATGTGTTAGTTATTGTTTAATATCATCGTGGATGAAATTATCGAAAACATTCGTGAGAAAAAAGGTAAAAAATGGGACATTAACAGAACTCCAAAGGAATCCGCCTGTAATCGATCAATAAGAGAGAAAAAGGAATAAATAAAATGAAAAAGGAACCAAGTAAATGTCGACATCTAAGGATTCGAGCAGAGGTGAATTAGACTCAGATTACTGATGTATTTAGACTTAAGTATAGAAAGGAGTTCTGCAAAAATTTAATAAGGATAATGAAGTAACAGGTTTTCTAAATTGTTACAACAAGCACATGTACAGAGTGAAACGTTTAAGAGGGGCCTATACTTTATCTCGAAACCTACGGGGGTTACAAAAAAAAATTATATGCAAAAGTTGTTTCTGTTAAAATGACCTTTTTTTTTCCTAATCATGGATAGTGGAAATCCGAAAAAATACGCTTAAAATAAAATTATGTCATCAATTTTGTGTTTGTGTCTCAACAGACAGATTTCTATCCATTTTTTATATGTATATTATTAAGAATATGAATATTTTTTAAAAGTTTTTTTCCATTTAAGGACCTTATTTACAAAATTCTTAAATTATAAATATAAAAGAAGTTATGTATTATAGGAAAATAATTGCCAATTAAACCACAACGGTAAGTCAGAGACCGGTACTATGTTATATAATTGACATTGCTATTAAAGTGGCTATTCGAAAATCCAGTAGTGTACAAAGTATCTCATTTAAGACAATAGAAAAATTTTACCATTGCCTAAAGAAAAAGTTAATAAGCCACCGAACAATGATGCTTTAAACATAACTGGAATACTGAAGATGATCGCTAAGAAGTTCGAAACGGTGCATCCCAGAACTATACTCATATATATAGTTGAATTTGTCTTTGAAAGGACTATCCAAAAATGCAATAAAATGTAGGTTGTTCTATTTAAAAAAATGTAACTTTGTTTTACCACCCGGCATAGAAAAAAGTGACGATTAAGAAAATTTAAAAAAAATAAAGGCCATTTTAATAAAAACAACTACCACCGTAGGTTTCGATATTGGGTATACGCCCCTGCTAAACGGACCACCCTGTACATACAATACATCAATCATGAAACAAGCATTCGAAACCAAACTACGAACTTCCAAGACGAAACAGCATAAATCCCCTTAATTCATTGCCTGCACTCATGTTCCATTATTTCAATATCAATTTTCATTTTCACTTATGAATGGCTTATCTAATTGTACAAAATAATCGACGCTAAAAGTAAAACAATGGATTTGATATGAGTTTCGAAAATTTTTGTAAGCATATCCTGAAGTAAAACTATCTTACAACCAGTTCAAAATTGAACAGAAAGAGACACAATACGTTAAATAGTAGCACCTCGACTACTTAAAAACTCAAATTTAATTCCAAAACAATTGAGCTCCTTGCTTCTCTGACCCAAATTATTATTATTTAAACTATTATAGTTATCATTAGTGTTAGTTAAAGCAACACAAAACACAATTGCAGTTTTCCTTGCCAATAACAAATGCAAATGTTTTGAGACAGTGGTCACTTCAACGTCTGTTTCTTCGAAACAGTTCCCAGGATTCTCCTGTGTAGTGTGTAGTTCAGCACCTGAATCAATTTCTTAGCCTTTCTTTCTACTTGCATCATAAAAATGCAAAATAATTTCAATGGAACGGCGGGCTGAAAATTTCGCTTATCAAAATAAATATTATTAGCTTACTGATTCCTGGGCTTTTTTGTAAAAAATATCTTTCTACATCTACAACAGCTTTTAATTGCTTTCTTCATTTTTTGCTAAAAATATTGCTTCAACTAAATGTAATTAAATTCGTGAAAAATTTAAAAAGGACACCCTGGATTTTAACTACGAATAAAAATTGATATATGAAACTTCTTACACTGAAATAGAATTATAGTAAGTTTGATACAAACATTGATTGATGTTCACGATTTTGATGAACAATCAACATAATTATATTTCATTTTCGATAAACACCCACGTTAGTCCGTGAATCATCAAGTACTTGTTTTAATTTTCATTCCAGTCAGTAGTTTCGCTCATTATCATAAATTAATTTAATTAATCAAAATTAAAAATCCTTAATGTGACGATGCACATTTACGTGGCATCCTGGAGATGGATCTGATTGGTTGCTTATTTACCACCTGCGCTTAAAATAATATTTAATATAAAAAAACAATTACTCCTCAAACCGATTTTGCGGCCGGACCCGCTCACCGGAAAACCTGCTTCCTGTTTTTAAGACTCCCTGCCGGAACTAAAAAGCCCGAAGGGATTGAAGCATGAAAATAATTTATATCACTGTGCGAAATAATGGTGATTTCCTTTTGAACTGTACGCGGCGTTCTTTTGACATTACGAGTGTACACGAAAGGTCAAATTACGGCCATTGTTGTTTGGGAGTCGACGCCATAAGCAAATCTCACCTTTAAGTTGAACTTGGGCATGATAAAATTTGCTCTAAACGCCTGATTGGTATAGTTAGGTGCATTGATATATCGATAAACGATCAACTATAACATGATTTATTTGATTTACTTAATCATGTTTCATTGCCACGTTATACAATTCATTATTATTATCTGAGCATGACAATCAACTACTCTTATTTCGTATTCCCATGGGGTAATTAATTACAATTAATTACATCACGGAAACAAATGTTAATAAATACATTAATTACAAAGTTTAAAAACGCAACCCCAAGGACGTGGGTTATGGTGGAAACAATTAAATATTAATTGAAGGCCGCTTGATATTAGATTTTTTTGTACTTTCTTCGCTATAACCATATGGCTACTAGATCATTTAAATATAGAGGCCACACACTGGTAACCCAGATACTTTGTGTATTAACTCTGGAAAATTTATGTGCATGCGCAAAACATCATTGTAGTTTGAACAAAAATCTCATAGCCATCTGAGGTGTAACAAGTTTACAGAATGAACGACCCCTATATTATCTATAACTGATAAAATATATCTTCTGATACTTAATTCGGTTAATAAAAAGAATTAAAACGTTTTAAATGAACGAATGGGAACGAAGCGAAGCTGTTGGTTAAGGGAACTTCAGAGCGAACCTCGCTCTTAGAGATTATTATTTAAGACATATATGACATTTGTGTACAAGTTATTGGGGTAAGGTTAGTTGCTTGGGTGAAAACATAGAAAACATACAGATGAACATAACCAGTGAGCCTTTGGTTTCACAAACAAAAGTACGAGAAGAAATAAAATGTGAGTTTGCGGATGATGCAGTGTCTACCCTTTCTGCAGCAACTTAGCATTGCAACCAAGACAACGGTTGAGCAAATGAAACATTATGCAGAAATTAACAAATTGATATTGAATAAAAGTAAAACTGAGATGATCGCCTTTTCAACACGGGATTTAAATAAGAGTTTATTAGTACGCTTTAATGAAAGCACAATTCAACAGAAAAGTGTTGTAAAATTCCTCGGAGTTTATGTAAACTCGAGACTCTCCTGGTTCGAACAGGTGGACCACATTCTCAGAAAACTTTCGGTTTACTGCTTTGTCATATGGAGGCTCCACCATCAGGTTTCTTTCCCCTTGTTAAAAATGTACTATTTTTCGTATGTCTATTCGTGTCTCAACTACGCCTTGGTTTGTTGGGGAGGTTCCCCACGTGCGGAGTACGTCTTTAGGATGCAGAAACGCATTTTACGGACTATACTGGTTAAGCCCTGGAATTTTTCATGTCGAAACCTATTTCCACAACACTCTTTATTGACACTTCCTAGTATGTACATGCTAAATTGTGCCACGTATGTAAAAAGTAACTCTAATCTTTATATGCCCTCAAGAAACTCAGATATTCAGTACAGTTTAAGACCGAATCGTATCATAAAAATACCTAGACATCGACTGTCTCTTACAGCAAATAGTCCCTTTGTTTTGACTGTAAAAATTTATAATAAATTGCCTATCGAACTGAAGGAGATAACTAGTCAAAATTTAAATGCACTCTTAAAGACAAATTGCTACGCCTCGCCTATTACAATATTAAGGATTTTCTTTGTTGTGATACCTTTTAATACGTATTCGTTGTTTGTTATTGTTTCTATATTTGTTATTTATCCATCAGTATTACTTATTATTATTACTATTATTAATTTCCTAATTATACTAAGATAATTTTATACTTTTACATTATACTGACAATATCCAACACTTGTAAATCAAGTCTTATGGAAATAATCTATCTATATCTATATCTTTAACATACAGAGTGTTTAACAATTAAGCAGAAAAATATTATGAAAACGGTTCATCAGGGCTCTCTTGGAATGAGCTCTTGCTCTAAATACGTGTGTGTGGAAGATTACTTGATAATTTGAGAAATTTAGGTAGAATATGTTTGTTCCTAGTTAAACCTCTATGATAAGCATTGCGAGCTGACCCTCAGAAACAACGGATGTATATCTACCAGAACCATGTTCCTTTATAGACGTCTGGTACTTAGTGATTGAATATTAATTAGGATCAACTTGCATACGGGTCGGTTGAGTCGGAGCCGGAGTCAAGACAACAATTTTCGCTCCCCTGAATAAAAATTTCATACAAAGGAGAAATATTCAATAATGAGTTTAAATTGTTAAAAGAACGGGCACATTTACAGGCATTCAGAAAATTTTCTTTCGTAATTGGGGTCTAATATGAGCGTCTGAAGATGAAACTATTTTAAAGTTCGTGTGAATTTTATGTAATGTTAGTGGAGGAAGTAATTTTTTTGACTACTTACATAGTATCAATCATGTTTGGCATTTCCTCGGCCCCGAGGTTCAATCACTCCGTTACAGTGAGAACTCCCTATAGCGAAACTCTCTATTACGAACAAAATTTGTTGTACTATTAGGTCTCTATACAAAGCTATGTATTAATCCAGTCTGCATAACGAATTTCTCACTTTCTATACCGAAAGGAAAAAGGGAACAACAGGTAACAAAATAAGGTATGTAGGTTGACTTGTAATTAATAGAGTCTCCTACCTTCTCAGAATTTCTTACCCTAATAATCTAATTACCGAGTACCTGGTCGTACTAAGTGTATTTCCCGTAATAAGCGATTATGTTAATGCCTTTATCGGGATGTATAAAAGTACACCATTGTTTCAATCAGTTCTAATTTGACTTAGTGAATACTATGAACATGGCGAGTAAACGAAAAATTTTATCTCTAGATGATAAAGTTGATTTAATTAGAGAGATAGAACGGGCGGAAAAGAAAAATGATGTGGGACGTCGATACGGACTTACACCGTCGCAAAGTTTGCTGAACATTATCGATTATCGATTTCAAGGCTTCCCAAGGATGGTTGGGGAAGTTCAGAGACATGGTATAAATTATTGACAGAAACGTCACTAGTGATTGGCTGGAGCCAAAAGTAGCAAAAAAGTACCCTGCTGACGATATTTTTAATGCTGACGAATCTGATTTTTTTACAAAATGACGCCAGATAAAACTCTTAAATTTCGAAGCGAAAAGTGTGTGGGTGGAAAACTTTCTAAAGAACGCAGTGTTAGTAGCTGCTAATCTGAGTGGGAGAGAAATAAGTAAACTAGTCGAGATTGGAAAATCAACTAACCCACGATGTTTTAAGAACATCAAGCATTTGCCGATCACTTACAAGGCAAACAAGCCTGCAGGGATGACATCACAAATTTTAAAGAAGAGATACGGTTTGCAGAATTAAAGGGGAGGAAAATATTACTTCTCTTAGATAACTGCCCTGCCCATCCCTATATTCCAAATCTACGGAATATTGAATTGGCATTTCTTCCAGCCAAAACAACAAGTGTATTACAGCCGATGGACCAGAGCATAATAAAAAATCTTAAGAGTCGATACAGGAAAAACACTTTAATGGAAATGATCGAGTCCAAAGACAAATTTTCCATTAATAATGCAGTCAACTTTATTAGCAAAGCTTGGAAGATGTGACAGCGGAAAAAATTCAACACTTCTATCGTCATGTAGGACTTATTACTGAGACAGAATGCGCATAGGACTTGGAAGATGATTAGCCACTAAACTTGTGGATAAAGCAGTTTCAAACAACAATTACGTTTACAAGTGAGGAGTTGCAAGATTTTATGGTGAATTTTTATGGGACACTTGCAAGCTTTTTACGATTTCCCGTGTCAAAGCATGGCGTGGTTTTCAATTGATGGAATACCAGCCCTTTGGTCGGGTAGTGCGAAAATTGTTCCTAATACTACCCATGTTGCCAAATATTAAGCCACGACCGCACTGTGACAATATCAAGGCAACTGCAAATATTTTTTTGTGAAGTAATTCACTCAGTTTCGGGCCAGCGCTAAAATCACGAAATGATGTTTTTTTAGTAGCTTATCCTTTGAACATAAAGTATTGTGTAAGTTAAATATCAAGTTCAAAGGCCTAAAGTTTGGAGTTTTGCAGTATCGGAAATAGTTGCCAAACCCGACAAGGCGACGATCGATCAGCAATCATTCTGGACGAACGGTTGACTGATTCGTACGTAATTCGTTCGTACCTTGATCGCCGGGATCAAAAATTTGCGTGTGTATACCTATCGATCCGATTGCGTGTCCATTCGCTGGATGCATACGACTAATGGGCCCCGGAGGTCCACCTGTGTGTCCGTGATAATTGTTGTTATCGGGCGAAGGGGGATGCGGTGACGTCAGCTCGGCCGGGCCACCATACGGATGATAATGCGGATTCATCGTGGCTAATGCACTGGCGGCCAGCTTGAACGGGTTGGGCGCGCTTGCGTACGCGCCGTACTTCTGGAATAAAATCGTTTGGGGGGATCGGAGCCACTCACTCGGCCTCAACTGGTAACTGATACGTGTGGTCGGCCCCCCTTGCTAGTGGACGCGACTATCTGGAAAAGACAAAATATTCGAAATTATATCAATTCCTTTTTCTATTTTTTCAGATTTATTTATGTAGACCGTAGAAATTTTCATAACAACCGGATTCTAAGTATCCAGGTAGGTAATCCTATTGAATATGTTTGGCACCAACTGAAATCTGCCATTCGTCATAACAATGTTTTTCCCCCTGTTAACTCCAATGTCCTCAAACTTATAGAAACCGAAGTTTTTAACATCCCTCCACATCCAACATCCCTGGACAAATTCTGCTAAACATATAGAAAAAGCAGAACAATCGTATATCCATATTGCAAATATATATTGTTTAGTATCTTTCCTAACAAAACCCCAAATAATTAAATTCTAAGCAAAGTACGGGCCTGTTCGGCCATATTTCATTCTTATAGAGTCTTTCGTTAATTCGTATCAGTTAGTCACTTTCTTATATCTATGAACAGACTTTACGATTTGCCATGGGATAGTCAGTCATATTTTACCTCGTAAACTAAGAATGGCAAAACCCATCCATTTAGCGGCCTGGGTTCTACCTTTGTCTATTACGCCTCGGTGTCGTACACTCGATATAGATAGCTCTAATTACCGTATAATTACAATATTTTCTACTACGAAACAGGGTCGCATTTTTGAAAAACTGCTGCCGAAATTGGAAAGGCCCTCTTTAAGTATTATCATTGAGGGCGAAAGCGTACCAAATGCGTCGAGAAGAAATGATGAATTGGCTGCGCAGTAAGCGGAAAATTATTAAAAATTACAAAACAAAACTTGCCGTATGGTACAGTTGAAGTAATTGATGAAACGGGTCATCAGGTTTGAAGATTGCCTCCTAACCATTAAATATTTAATGCCATAGAATTGGTGTGAGCTCAGTGCAAAATATTTTTTAAGACAGTTCCAGACAGTTCCAAAGAAAATTGGATCAGTTGTATAACACATAGTGAAAACATAATAAAAGAATACTAAGAAAAGGAGAATACACTTGATATAACGGTATCACCACACAGCAAGATTCTGCCTGGCATTTTATTGCGGACTATGCCACGACAAATCGTACCGACTATATTTTAATTATAACAATAAAGGACTCGTCGGTTTATCTGTCGGTTATAGGGCCATCCACGTTTGTGGCGTCTTCAGTTATATCAGTGGCACTTGGACCAGGTCAAAGATGGGGATACTGTACTAATGAACAAACACGAATGCAGAGTTACTGACCTGTGGTTGTCAGTTGTTGCCTCAAACCCAATTGGGTCTCACAACAACAACAAATGTGCAGTTGGTTAAATACGTAAGAGATTCTGCAGTCGTCCTTGCTTATTTGTCATGCTCTCAATGGTTGAATTGGTTATGTGTCACTGCTGAAGATCCATTAATCAAGTGTGCCACGAACACTTTATATGGGTATATTTTAAAATATGCAACTACATTTATATTTATCTATTGACTCTTACGAGTCTCGACACTAACAGATTTGGCAACAATAAGCCAAATAAGCAGGTCAGGTTTTTGAAAATTAATAGTAATTTTGTATTACTAATAAGTTATAACGCCATTCTTCATTATTACTTAAATATATAATAATGTCGATATTTATGTTGTATACAAACAATACATAGTATTTATTACGACTCCGAAAATAATGACATTGAGTAGAAAAAGCTTGAAAATATTTTATTTTAAAATTAACTGTTTCCTAAACCGGTACATTTAACCACACTTATCACGGAAAATAAAAGACTCAAAGTTTAAAGCTTTCCATTAGCCGTAACAGTGGCCGGCCGTATTTTATCCGGTTTACGACTTATTTTAACTAAACAAAATTTTTATGTTTTTTTCTGCCCGGGTTTGCCGAACTACCCGCCGCTCTTAAATTGAGTTGTAAAATCTGTAATAAAAGTGGATAACTGCCCCCTCCGAACTAATCGGATTAATTAAATAATATAATAAAAAAAGGCGGGGATTTAATTAGTTTTTGTACGGGCAATTAAGTTGGTCGACGGGCACTCGTATCTATTTTTACTAATTAACTTCTCCTTGGAATCTATTTAAAACGAGCGGCCTAATTAGACTCCGGACCAGATGAGAAAGATTGCAGCCCAATTACGTGGGATCATTAAGGAAATAATTGGCTAAAACTTCGTCCACAATGTGGGCTCAGACTTAAGAGACACCTGTCTAATATCACCTAAAGCTTCTCACTCGTCTGGGCCTAGCTTGTTAAAAAACCAATTTATTTTTTAACGAGTTTAATATTGCCCATGCGTCGCGTAGTTTTTGCCAAAATCGTGAATACCAATCAATACATATCTCATTTAAAAAAATTATAGATTGAGTTCAGAGTACAGAGTAAGTAAATAGTAAAGACGTAAGCGTAATTATAGTCAGATCTAGGTCGCAAGCAAATACATATATATTTTCGACCTGCTATTGGTTTTTCAACAATTCTGCAACCACGAAAGCCAGTAACATAGTGGTGGTCTAGCTTTATCGGGACAGAAAAACACAATTTTACTACTAAAAGAATTCTTTACTTAAACAAATCCACTACAGACACTAATTGCTAATGCTTTGTTGTTTCCGAGATTGTTTCTCTGCGGTTGTAGTTATTATTTGGGGAATAATCGTTAGTTTATAGAACTATATTGGGAACTGAGAAATATATAATACTTATAATAATTATAATAATAATCACTTTATTGAAACGTAAAGTTACGAAATGCGAATCTAACTTGACCCTAACATACTCCACAAAAGTGATTAGACGATCCTACAAGTCTTATTAAACTTAAAACTACTAAATGATGTTCCATGCTGTGCGATACTATTTGTTATGAATACTTTTAATCCAGATTGGGGGCATCATCATCATCGTTATCAAACTTTGGTTGCCGTCAGGCTATGGTCTAAATTTTTAAAATATTTAACTGTGTTAACCAAACAAGCTCTGTAAGCTTACTTTTTGCAGGTGCATCCAAACATACTTGTATGATACAAATATGTCCTTTTAGATTACTACTAACAATACTCGTATATTTTCCTTAATAGGTGGTAAATTCTAATTATTTAAAACTACTGAACCTAGATGTTCCTAAAACCCCAAAATAAATGGTAGTGATATATCCTCAGATATATCATGAAAAATATTAAATTTGTAGATTCTAGTGTCTTTACGATCACTTATTTTCTGATCTTATATACGAGATGTGTTCAAAAAGTAAGGTGTCTTTTCAATTTTATCAAAAAGCATTTATTTATTTATCGAAATGAATGTTGTCCCATTCAAAGTAATCCCCATCAGATATTATAATACGCAGGTGCCGACTTTTTTTCAAGCACTTCTGGTATAGCCTTGCGTTCTTCCAGCGATTTTTTCTTTATCTCTTCAATCGTTCCAAACCACCTTCTTTTCATGGGTTTCGTGAGTTTTGGGAACAGAAAAAAGTGGCAAGGTGAATCAAGGCAATTGTGGTTTTGTTTTTGGCCAAAAAGTTAGACCCAAGCAATATTCAGTGAGCAGGTGCACTATCGTGATGCAAAATCCATGAATTTTCTTCGTATTACTTTTCGCAAACGGCGCATTCATTGACGGTACGACCTTGTGGTAAGAACTCTTGATGTACTACGCCACGTTAATCAAAGAAAACAGTAAGCAAAAACATTTCCAGAGCGAGGTTCGTCATCGGCGTCTTCTCGGCCGTCTTGGAACAGCTTGTACCGCTTATAAACATTTTTTGTGCTCTAAGTAGCCGTTGTCAATATTCCAAGTGTTTGGCAGCACTGTATTCCATTTTTACATAAAATATTATGTTAATTCTTTGTTTCATTTTTTTGACAGCAGAAAATCGCTGAGCACACAAAACACGTTTAACGCTTCTGTCTCACAAAAAAAAAAGAAAACGTGCAAACTGGCTGAAACTGGGAACATATATTAGGGACATGTGAACCAATAAAACAAAAAAATATATCGAAGATTGAATGTACGTAGCCCGTCCAATTGCAAAAGTCAACTTACTTTTTGAACGCACCTCGTAATGAATTGTGGACCGATTTTACCCTAAAATACCAATTCACATATAGCCCGTGACAGTGTTTAATAAAGCCGACGCTTTAAAGTGACACTGTACCAACGATTATTGAACGCAGGTATTTTAGAATAGGAAGGAGAAAACAGTAGAACAAAGTGGCAGCAACGTACAAAGAGAGGGCAAAAAAAAAAGTGAAGTAATTGGAAGTCGTGTAATCAACATATCCGAAAGAGCAATAAGCAAAGCATGTTCCTAATTAAATTTTGATTTGGTTTTTGCCTAATGACTGGAATAGAAAGGGGTGCCGACCTGCAACTGTAAATTTATGTAATCAATTGGTTCGAAAATATAATAAGTAATGCGTTCTTATATTGGGGGTTTTCATTTTTAAAAATTAAGTCCTAATTTATCACGGGAAATGAACAGTATTATTAGTGCGTTCGTTGTTTTATGCGGGAAGATATTTATACTCCTAGACCGAGGTCTATAGAAAACAGTTTTTAATTACTTCATAGGTACAAAGAGCAAATGACACACTGCATGACGACATATTACTATTTTTAAAGAATGTTATAACAAAAAAGTGAGCTTTTAAAAGTTGCAAAACCATTGAGCATAAAAAGTGTGTTTGTAAGTCGTTAGTAATGGTACCAACTAAAATTAAGCATTAGGTCCCAAAATTCTTCTCTCACTGGAAGCGCTAATGTTGCAGATTTAATAAATAAAAGTGGTAATAAGATGTCACCGGATATGTGGAAAAATTCGGTAAAGGAGGTTTTTTCATAGCTATTTATTAAGCTATTATTGGTAAACCTATTTAACAGTCAATAGATTTCTAGAAAACTAAATAAATAATTGGAAAAATAATTTAAAGCTAAAAAAGGAGAAGAAGTGATGCATTTTACAGACTTGTAAGATACAAATGTTAAAAAACAAAAACAAAAAAAATTGAAAAAATACTCAAGGATTTTCAATTTATTAATAATTAACAGTAGTTTAAAGCACGATTAAAATCATGATTTAAATCAAACTCCTATTTTTTTATAGCTTTTTCATTGAGAAACACAAAAAGCACAACGTAAAAATATTATAACAAATAAAAACTAAAACACAAATCTTTAAAAAAATAAGACAAATAACATAATTATATACACTTTATGGTTACGCATTTTCCTTGTACAGTTTGAACAAAAATTATAATTTTCCCCTGTATCTTTTTGTGATGTCCACCACTATATTCCATTTACGTTTTTTATACATAAGTTTTTTAAATGGGCAAATGCGGGCATTCAACTTTATTCAACTTTTATTAGTCCAGTGTTTCCATATAAATTATTAATTATACCTAAAGACAGATTCTTTCCTTCGTGTGTTAATCCATATTTTTGCTTTTGAGGGTTCAACATATAGACTATAAAATGATATGGAGTGAGTGCCTATTTATATCGATCCTGATTTTTTTGGTATTTTTGATAAAGATAATTCTACAACATTGTCGAAGATATATTGTAAATGTTTCTACTGCTCTACAGCATCTGGGAATGCAAAATATCAAGAGCAACTGATATTAGTTTAAAAATGGTTAACCTTTTGGTAAATGGTCGAATCAATTTTTGTTCATCAGATATTTTTAATATCATATATGCCCCCAGTGAGAGACCTACACCTTTAAACAATCAGCAACGCTATTCCATCGCACATCACTTGCAAGAACTAAAACGTTGCCTCCTGCTGGACTGAATTTCGCTCTAGCTATATGGTTATACAATTTGGACTATATGTTCTTTGACTTCTGGTATTTGTAAGTCTTTGCTCAGTAAATTCAAAATATGTGCAGAGCAGCATTAGGGCCATATTTGCTGCGTTACCTCTCACAAAATTAGGTCACAAACCACTTCAGTCAAATATTGTGACAAAAAAAAAACGGGAAACACATATTCTTATGAAATTAAAAAAAAGTCAATTAAAATGACTTTTTTTTTAAATCAATGTTTTTTGATTTTTTAAATAAAAATCAAAGTTTTCCCAACACTGATAATTAATGGCTCGGAGTTAATAAAGAATTAAAAAAAAACTCCTATACAGGATGTTATTGAAGACAATTTATAATTTAATAACTGAAACTTAGGATCGAGAGACACATGTGAAAAAAGTTGTTATAATGATTGCTGCTCGGTATTCCAGAAGAAACGCTCCAAAGTACAAAACACTTGCAGGCATGCCATATCTACAGTTTTTGTTTTGTTAAACTTTTGCCTTTTATTACATTAATAATACTCAGTATTCTTCATTGCTTTCCAAAGTCCGACCCTGCACTACATCTTTACAGTACGTTAATTGTTACACTTTCTTCTACACAATATGAGGCAAAACCATTTATCTTTGAAATCACCATATCAAGAAATACCCAGCAACAGACTCTCAGTTGATACATATCCATCGCAACCACAGCGAAATAAAGCCGACCGGGAATAAATTATATAACGAGGGCTAGAAGGAGGGGGGAGGGGGTTTCTAATTGTTCATTATATGGTTCCTCCTAAATTCACTTTTAATGAAAATTAATTCTCTATTTGATTACGGGACGAAGAAGATCTCGCGCCAAGTTCTGGCACGGCAACGGCAAGCGATTGTTTTCGAATAACGAGAAAGCGGCTAAACTTAATAAATTAATCCGCTTTATAAAATAAAATAGCACTTAAATTAGTTTTTGAAAGGATATTACTTCGCCGTTTTATATATACATTTTCCAAAAAGGAAAGAGATTATAATATTTAATTACAAGGGAACCAATTTAAAAGTTTCCAAGCAAATATTCGTTTACCGGGGAGGAGGTGCGCCCGTATTAAAAAATTAATTAGTTTTCGTAACTCATTAACCGTATTGGGCCGGACGAATAACGACGAGGCAAGCGGTACGTATTTATTTATTTACTTGTAATTTTATAAATATCCGAATAGACTGCTTTCAGTAGTCGATTTCCATCATTAATAATCCGTTTGAGAGGTCAATTTTGTTCCTGATAGGAGTTTAATCAAAGGACTTAATAAATTCGAAGATCTGAAGGGTTGACTTTGATCGTTCCGGCGTATTTGCCTCGATAATTAGCGAGGAATAAAAATAAATTTCGCGGTGTAGAGGCGGCAGCAAAGCAAAATCGGTAATTATCCACGTAGGACGTCACTTCCGCTCAAGCCCCGGCCGCTGCAGATTAAACAAAAAAATTATTATGTTTTAGTTGACAACTTATGCGCTACGATTGACGTTAAATGTCGCATTAAAAGTTCCCAAAACCAAAAAAAGAAACTAGAATTTAGAGGTGGGCGAGACCCTGGGAAAGGACCCTCCTTCAAAATCGTTGTGATTCGATTTTATTAACTTTTTTTGTTGGATAGGTCTCTGAAAAATTCACTAATCCCTTGTTTTGCTTATTGCTTCAACTTAAAGTCATGGCCAACTGAAACTATTTAACAAAAGAGAGAGAAGAGATTAAAAAAAAAAGGGAGTACTTAGAATTAAACTATACCAATTTAAGGCTGTAGGGATTTCTTGAAGAATAAAGTGTCAACGAATTCTTATTCAGGGCTACATAAACTAACTAACCTAAACTGATTCCGGGAGACAAACACTATACAGGACTGAGTAATGCCTTTTTTTTTAAATCCCTAATAGTACTTCCCTCTTCTCTCTCTTGTTAAATAGTCTCACTTGGCCATGATTTTAAGTTGAAGCAACAAGTACAATAAGATTTGGTGCATTTTTCAGAGACCTATCCAACAAAAAAAAACTATCAAAATCGATCCATAAACAACACTGTATATAGAGATTTGCGCAATTTCAAAGCATCGTAGTTCTGAATGTTTGCAGCCGATTCTGTTTATCAGGACTTTCACATACATTTACAAGCAGAGTGACATGGTCCAAGTCCAAGAAAACTGTTTGTTGTAAACAACCATCATAGTAGTTTTTATACAAGGCATGATTCGCAAATGTATGGTGGCCAAAAATAAAACCTTATAATCTTTGGTAAATTTTAATGGGTGTTCTTCTCTATGCTAAAGGTTTTATATCGAACGCTTCATCGAGAAGTCTGTTAATATAATACAATATGTTCAGCATCAAAAATTATTTTCAAATTTTCTAGATATTTATCCTCAAATCGAAGGAGATAAAAACATGTGAAATTGCCCAGATGTCCACAATCTGACGGCTCTTCCCAAAAATTAGATGTTCCAGTAGTGGAGGGTCCTGTAAGAAACATAATTCTAGATTCGTCTTGCAATTTTCAACAAATACTACTATTGTATTTTTTTTTAAATGGGTCAGATATTTTAAAATTTATAAAAAACATTACAATAACACTTTCACAACACCTACCCTACAGCTATTATAAACCCATTCAATTGCCAAAATTCTAAAAGGCTCAATAAATAAATGGATAGATACTTTATTTAGTAACTAACAGGAATTAAAAAAAAAAACAAAACACAATATTCAAAATTAATGGTTCAAAGAGTTATTACAGAATTTCAAAAAATACTTTTATAACTTGAGCAGCAAATTGTTTACTTGTCTCTGTTCCTTCCCCACTCGAAAAATTAAATACAACCAGTAATGATGGTTTTACTGGCCATAAAAATTTAGAGAAGCAATTTTATTTGGGACCTAGCTTATAACTCACGACGAAGAATTAAACGGGTGTCTTATCATCATTTCGATACCCAGATTATGAAAAATAATATTTTTATCGTCCAGGAAAATTTTAAATGTTTCCGCATAATGCCGATCTTAACAGTTTTTTACTGTTTACAATTATTTTTGCCAATACATGCTTCAGTAATGATATACCACATATAAACTGAGTTTAAGTTGAGCTGCTATTTCTCTTAACTTAGTATTTTTGAGGTTATTGTACTATGCGACAAGTTTTATAAACGACACTTACGTCAATTTTTTTTTAGGCCGTCAAGACAAAAATTATGTTTTAACAAATTAAAAAAATATTTTTTGATTAATTAACAATTTTGTATATACAGAATTGTTGTAATTAAGAACAAATTAACTTTATTGGCGAGTGATATGCCATGTAAAATTAAATTGAAAGTCCCCAATGCCTAAACACGACGTGCGCTCTCTTGTAAGTATGGGGTTCAGTTTCCTAGTCGGGTAAAAGTGAAAGGGGAGGGTGAGTATTAAAACGATGGGATTCTTTTTCCTTTGGTTGGGTATTTGCCGAAGTTATAGACCGTATAATTTGGGTCAACTTAATAACAGCCGACCGGTTTACCTAGAATTTTAAAACCAATTTTAAATGTCAAGTTTTCCTTATTGCTATTTCATTTGTCCTGGGTTCCCATCGCGCTTAAAAGCAGTGTCGTAGAAATTAGAATATTTCTTTTTATCTTGTTGAACTTGAAGCTGCTGTCGACACAACAAATATCATAGAAATATTACAATTACATCATTCATTAATAACTTCGCACTGCTATTCTTAGCACATACATTTACAATCGAGTTTAGATTATACTTAGCAAGTCAACTAACTTTGATCCTTTAAAGACTGAATAAAAGTACGTATAAGGTTGTTCGGAAAGTCATTTCGTTTTTTCCCGTCAGAGGACTTAATTACGTTTTTTCGAAACCAACTTCACACTTAAGCCGCATAACCATTATATGTCTTGAGAGCTGATATTGCAAGGCTTGTGTGTGAAAAAGTTCTATTAATTCTACGCAGTAGTTTTTGGTTGGTGCCCTTTTAAATATGGAGAGCAATAAGCAGCATTTTCGTCATATTTTACTTTTTTACTTCAAAAAAAGGTAAAAATGCTGTCCAAGCGAGAAAAAAATTGACGGATGTGTATGGAGAAGGCGTGTTAACAGTACGCCAGTGCCAGAACTGGTTTGCAAAATTTCGATCCGGCAATTTTGATGTCGAAGATGCACCACGGTCTGGAAGGCCGGTCGAAGCTGACAAAGATGCGATAAAGGCATTAGTTGATGCAAATCGGCGAATAACCACACGAGAGATCGGTGAGAGATTAAATTTGTCGAATTCGACTGTTTATGGCCATTTGAAAGGCATGGGCTTAACCTCGAAGCTCGATGTGTGGGTGCCCCATGTCCTTACGGAGCGAAATTTGTGTCGTCGCGTTGACGTGTGTGATTCGCTCCTCAAACGTCAAGAAAATGATCCATTTTTGAAGCGGATTATTACTGCGGACGAAAAATGGGTTGTATACAACAATGTTAAACGCAAGAGGTCATGGAGCAGAAAAGATGAACCGGCTCAAAGCGTGTCAAAAGCCAACATTCACCAAAAAAAGGTGATGCTCTCCGTTTCTTGGGATGTCAAAGGAATCGTTTTTTTTGAGCTTTTGCCGGACAATACAACGATTAATCCTTTGTTTTTTTTGAGCTTTTGCCGGACAATACAACGATTAATTCAGAAGTCTATTGTCATCAACTGGACAAATTGAATGATTCACTTAAAGAGAAGAGGCCCGAATTAATCAACAGGAAGGGTGTAGTGTTCCACCAGGATAATGCGAGACCTCACACAAGTTTGGTCACTCGCCAAAAACTTTTACAGCTTGAATGGGACGTACTGCAACATCCACCATATTCTCCAGATCTGGCGCCTTCCGACTACTATTTGTTCCGGTCCCTGCAAAATTTTTTGGATGGCAAAACCTTTACCTCAAATGAAGATGTCAAAAACCACCTGAACCAGTTTTTTGCCAGCAAGGACCAAAACTTTTATGAGAAGGGAATTATGTTACTGTCAGAAAGATGGCAAAAGGTGTTGGACCAGAATGGCCAATATATAATTTAATAAAATATTTATTCATTATACGAAAACTGTCTTTCATGTTCCCCAAAAAAAACGAAATGACTTTCCGAACAACTCAATACGTACAGCTCTTTCCTGTATCGTAATCAAGCCAATTTTTTTTTATAATTTTTACAAATTACTTTCAATGTCGCATTTTTTTAATAAAATTAAACTGTGTAATCATAAGATCATGGTGCTTTTACAAAAGAAACATAGAGATGAAAATATGCTACCTTTTAATAACAAATGTATATCAATAGTGCATGCTTCAAAGTTTATTCAGACTTGGAAAATGCCATGAAAAATCCGTAAATTTTGGAGATATTCCGTGATTCCTATCAGGCATCTGCTGTACCCTTCTAGAACGTCTCTAACGTGTCTTTTTTAAAATTAGTCTTAATTGGCATTAAGACTTCAATACTATTAGTTGTCTAAAATGTTGGTTACTATAATTTCAACAATAGCCCATTTCAGACATTAAAGCTGCAAGATACTTCTTGTGGCAAGGTTCACAAAATGTTTTGCATGAGGATAATGTAGCAACAGAAAAATTCGAAATAAATTGTTGAGATATATCAAAATTATTTAGTATGTTCCATCCGACAAAAAGCGATTTCAAAATAAAATCGGCAGTACGCCAATGGAATCGACGACCTGGGCAGGCTAAAGGTCTTAAATTTGAGGTGACCGACATCCAGATAGGGCGGTACCAATACCCAGTGCGATATATTTTAAAATTGGCATGTTTCATTTAGCCGGGTGGTCTACAAAAAACTCTTTAATTTGATTTCGTTTCTTCTTGTCAATATTTAAAACCACAAATTAATTATTAATCTTGATAATTTGCAATCGACAGATCTCTATATATATTTAATTATACAAAAAATATAAACAATAGGCATGAAGATCAACTACCTAAGGGACTATAAGAAGTAACTGATGACTGAAGCTCCGTTAGTCAAGAGATTATAAAACAATAAAATTGGTAATAAATTTTTTATTCTGTTCGATGCGACAATAACGTTTTAATCGCTGCCAGAGATAATATTTCGAACCCGTTCAGAATGTGCAATACTGTAAGCTAAGAGCTTCTATGAAGTAAATAACTATAATCACGGCGATGACAGAGATATTTAGCCAAACAAATACATAAATATTAATTGTATTGCAAACCCTATTGCAGACTTCTTTACTTTTATACCTGCGTTCTGTTCAAACTTTAAAGCTCAAATTTTTAATGTAAAGAGTACTTTGTAAATTTCTGATGTATAGTATTTGAGAGATCGTGGTTGCAAGGAGAAAACTGATAATAGCCATAGTAAGGGTTGTGCTGATTTTAATCACGATTAAAGTCATGATGTAAATTATTTGATCTTTTTAAATTTAAAATCATGATTCAAATCAAACTGCTATTTTTTTTAATCTTTTTTTTTATTGGGACCCACACAAAAAGAACAACGTAAAAATATTATAACACACAAAAAGTAAAACTAAATAAATAAGACACATAACATAATAATATTATTTTTGCTTCTCCATTCTCGTTGTTTGTTGTTGTTTAACTTGCAGTCATATTGTGATTGACATGAAGAAATTAGGTCACAAACTGCTTCAGTGAAATATTGCGAACTATGAGGTTTTTCCTTAGTAAGTGTCAATAGTTTTGTAAAGTAGCGCTGGTCCATCTTCAGTACTTATTATTGCACATAGGGGACGTTTGACCACCAGTCAAGCACTTACTCACACATTGTCCTGACAGAGAAGAAAAACATTTTGCTTTCTCCTCCTCATAGATGTCACCTAAACGTTTTTCTTGATGGCAGCGTAAAACCAGGTGTTAATAATTGAATTAGAAGAAAAAATGCCTTTGCTATTTGTTTGCCAATCTTTACTTTTTCGGCTGTTCATGTTCGCATTACGAACTACTCAAATTAGGCTGAGTTTTTTTTTTCTTTTTCGTTCGTTTAGACTTCGCGGAGATTTCCAAAGTCTTGACAAATCTGTCGTGACTGTCGTGGAACTCCCGGCGGACGATGTAGTAGCAAGATCTACAGAAGTGTCAAACGGCATTCGAGTGACTAAAAAGAACATAAAAACATTAAAAACATAATTTATAAAATTAATACCAGTGTTAATAAATGACCAAATACGCCCAGTTTTCCTTTAAAAAAATAGTAAAGGGTCTATTGGATTTCATTAAATTTATAAGGTTAACTTTTTTTTAATACGTTGAAAATCGTGTACATTCTTGCATAAGATAAAGAAATAAGAACCAGTGGGAAACCCTTTTTTTATGTATCGTAAAATATAAAAATTAAGTAAGTATCTAAAAATTATAAACATTAACATAAATAAAATATGCATGAATTCAAATGTTGGCAAGAAAAGACAAATTGGACTTGACGTTTTTTAAATAATAAACGCCTTGATTCTTTTGAACTAGTTTTTGTGAATACCAGAATTCTACGTTTTACGAGACGGAAAGTTAAATAGAATTAAAATAAGTAATAATAAAACAAAATATTATTTACCTACCTGTATTCGTTACCTGCTGCTTATTATCACAAACATCATGGTGTGCTTTAGGTTTTTGAACTATCCCTTGAACGTCTTTCTTGCAGATTTTACAAATCGCTCTACACCCAAATTTATTTGGATCTGTTGTTTTAATGTAAAACTGCCATGTGCTATTTTCTTTTCGCCAGATATTTAAATGTTTTCACCTAATAGTCTATTTTCCACTAGCTTCACTCCTTTGATAAGCGAGACGTATTCGATAACGACAATTTATAATTCGGGAAAAAACAGGTAGCGACATAAATTGTCTTGCAAAAAGCGTGTGCTGACGAATACTTAGTGTGTTTATTATACTATACTGTTTAGAGTGGGTTTAAAATATTTTGTAATTGCTACAAAAAAAAAACTAGAAATATATATTCTTATGAAATTAAAAAAAAAAGTCAATTAAAATCAAAAAATTCATGACTTATATTTTAAATCAATGTTTTTTGATTTTTTAAATAAAAATCAAAGTTTTCCCAACATTGATAATTAATGGCTCGGAGTTAATAAAGAATTTAAAAAAAACTCAATTTATAATTTAATGACTGAAACTTAGGGTTGAGAGACACCTGTGAAAAAAGTCATTATAATGATTGCTGCTCGGTATTCCAGAAAAAACGCTCCAAAGCACAAAACACTTGCAGGCATGCCATATCTACAATTTTCGAATATTTCGACGAATACTTTGTGTGCTTATTATACTATACTGTTTAGAGTGGGTTTAAAATATTTTGTAATTGCCACAAAAAAAAACTAGAAATATATATTCTTATGAAATTAAAAAAAAAACAATTAAAATATATCGTGATTTAAAAAAAAATCAATGATTTTTGATTTTTTAAATAAAAATCAAAGTTTTACCAACACAGGCCGTAATATGGAGAATAGAAAAACGTCAGAAGTATTAACATAATTATCGGAGGTAAGAGGATAAACATAAACGTATTGTCATTAAGTAGACAAATAAGAAGTAGGTAGATTCAGTGATTCAGAAAATTCAAAAGCATCAAGTTTAAAAAAAAAATGTGATCCAACTGATCAGGCTATTTAACGAATAAATAATGGAAATTGCGGTTTCTACGACTTAATTTGCATTTATTTTCATAATTCCCGAAACCAACAGTCTTATTTATTCGTTGAGGCGATTCGTAGCCGAGATAAAGAGAACGGTTCCGGTATGGAGACCTCACACACTACACGCAACATGCGTGGGACGAGAAGTCCGTTAACATAGAAAGTAGTTTCAGATGAGCGAATCAAATTTATGCATACGATAAATAATATTTAAAATGACCTTCCTTTGTAATTTCCTATTGTGTTGATTAGATAAAGTAGTTTTCCTTCCTTTTTGGTTAGTTGTAAATAATAATTAGGCGCGAGGCCCATTTAGGCTTTTATAATTTATATCATAACAATTTTTGTCTAAAAGATTATCGACCTTATTACCATATCAGAAGCTGATTTAATAAAACTGTAAGGTTCTATAATTAAAAATCAAAACTAAATACAATACATTTTACAAAATATCTTTGACTTTCTTCGTTTCTTGTAAAGACTTATTATCATATTAATTAACATTAACGCGCATTTTCATAAATAAAACCAATTACTTTTAATCTTATTTGCATTAAAAAATATATACTTGTATGAGCAAGATATTTCAACCAGGATTTCTACTACCTGTCTATAGAATATTAAGGAAAAATTTCCAGCTTTTATTAATATTCTCTCTGATTGGTCCAGTTTTCCTGTTTGACGTAAAATTTAACATTGATATATACTTTTTGTAATAACAACTTTTTGTTTGGTGTTAAAACTCGGTTTCTAGTTATTGTCATAGACTACGTGGCAATAAATTGTCGCTCATTGCTTTTTAGAGGTAGAGTTCAAAATTAATAACACTCGCTTAGATTATCATCGAAAATAAACGAATTAAATTTGTTGCGGGTTAATAAAATTAATAATAGTAATATAATATTACTCTTTATAATAATATGAATGACGGCCTAAAAAAACACTCCATAGGTTTCGGGAAAAAGTTTCACTCAATTATAGGAAACATTTTGGAATTTATGTGCTTGTTTTTTCTTAAATGATTAGGTAAAGAAATCTCTACATATATTTAGAATTATAATCATTATTATTGGTTACTACTATTTCAAAAATATCTCATAGGTTAAGTATGAATAATCCTTGACAGTTTCGCTCATAACCATAACCAAGCTTGTCACGTCTGATTAATAAGGCCAATATATTTCATATTTTTAGAATTATAGGGACTAAACTAATAGAAAAACAATCTTTTTATGTTTTTATCACTCAACATTTTTGAATTAATTTTTGTGATGTCATATTTATTGTTTTAAAAATAGGAACATCTCATAACATTCTACATTTTACATAAATTAACAGAATATTGGCGGGGAATCCTGGAAAGTAAAATATAGTTCCTGGGATTCCCAGTTATGTAGTCAAAACATTGCCATAGTTATTTTACCACAGTCAGAATTTAATGACTCAGTGAAAGAGTTAGAGAGACCTAAGGTTCTTTCCGATTTTTTTTGTTTCTGAACTTCAAAACAAAAATTTACTGGCACAAAAAGATAAAATCTGTACGAAGTGTTAATTTAACTCTCGTATTGCATATTAAATTAGTACTGATGAAGCAATACGTCAAACCTTTAAATAAAGACGGAGCATGTTTTAAATACCTATTTGGAAATTTCCCGCTCTCTCAGATGCAAACTTAAAGGAAGGAATTTTTGTAGGTCCTCAAATAAGGCGATTAAGAGAAGATTACGACATTGTGAACACCATGATCGAATCTGAAAAGATGCAACCTTTTCAATTTCATTTTCTGATGTTTCAAGGAAACAACAAATACGCAAATTATAAAGACATTGTGGAAAACATGTTAGAGAAATTTACGGAAATAGTATGCAATATCGGTATAAAAAAAATACTTTTTGCACTTACCTCTGGACTACTTTCTAGAGATCTAGAGATCTTCCAAAAGTAAATAGGCTTAACTATTATTTAATACTTTGTTATTTAATATAGATTTTTTAATTCGGTTTTTGTTTTTCTACTAATTAAAATAATGTTTAAATCAACAGAAACCTTCATTTATTAACTCTTTTAATGTTGATAAAAAATCTTACGTGATAGAGGAAAATACTTGCCAGATTTAAATTTAAATTCATTATTTATTGTATTAAATTATAAAGAATCAAATCGAAATCAAGTTTCAAAAGTTTAAAAATTGTTGGTCTGTGTTAATAATTATATAATGGTACTCGTAGGTGCAGCCCCTACTGGTACGTTTGTCACTCAGAGAGGTCAGAGAAGGAGGATAAGCTATACCGTAAGTCGAACGGGAGTCAAAGGACCGAGGACCAAAGACAAGATTGGAGCTGGAAGAGTGGACATAAGCAAGCTTTTAGAATGGAACTGCGAAGGCAAACCGTTATCCAAATCGGGCTAGAGGTTACTTTGAAAGGTGATTTTAAACTAGTGGAAGATCGACAGCCAATGGCTGTTGACCGTACGAATATCCTGATTAATTTAGATACGTTCGTTCATTATTATCTTAGTAATGGGTGTTTTTTTTTCGATGTATAGAACTTTAAGTTGGCATTACTATTCAAGATGGCGACCGATTTAACAGCTGTCAAGTGATTTATTCTCAGTTTGGTTCGGCAACTCATCATGAATAGACTCACGCTTGAACAACGCTTGCAAATAGTGCAATTGCGAGATTGCCGTTGTTCCCGATTTTCATAAGCGAATTTTGTTTAGCGCACTTCTGGTTGAATGGCTACGTCAACAAACAAAACTGCCGCATTTGGAGCGAAGCAAGTGTATGTCGAAACACCGTTACATCCAGAAAAACTGACTGTTTGGTGCGCTTTATGGGCTGGTGGAATCATTGGTCCGTACTTCTTCAAAAACGATGATGGCCAGAACGTTACAGTCAATGATGATCGGTATAGAGCTATGATTACTAACTCTTTCATTCCTGAATTGAATAACCATGATGTCCAGAAGATGTGGTTTCAACAAGACGGCGCAACATGTCACACAGCTTGTGCCACAATCGATTTATTGAAAGACACGTTTGCTGACCGCCTAATTTGTGATTTAACACCGTTAGACTACTTTCTGTGGGGCTATGTAAAGTCATTGGTCTATGCGGATAAGCCACAAATGCTTGACCATTTGGAAGACAACATTCGCCGTGTTATTGCCGATATACGGCCACAAATGTTGGAAAAAGTAATCGAAAATTGGACGTCCAGATTGGACTACATCCGCGCCAGACGTGGCGGTCATATACCAGAAATCATATTTAAAATGTAATGCCACAAGATTATCTTTCGGATAAATAAAATTCATGTCAATCGAATAATTCATCGTTGTTTTATTGCAACTTAAAGTTTTATACATCGAAAAAAAACACCCTAAATACCTCCAAACTCGAGACAAATAAATTCTCATTACCTCAAATTAATGTAAACTACTAACAAATCAGATCCTGGGTATGTGATACGATAATTTAAGTGCAGTGTATACGGAAACATGCACAATATACTTATAAAGTATTTTTTAATTTTATGTGCGCTGGGAAAATGTATGGTTTTTACAAAATTTATTATTTTAACTAACCAAAACTAACAAAACGGTTTGCCACTTTTTGAAGAAAAGTAGGTTTCAAAATAGTTTTTACGGTGCAATACAAACAATTTCCACATGACTTGAAAATGATTTTTTAAAATCAGTAAAATCATTAAAATCATTGTGAAATCTTATAGTTGTGTGAAACCTAGTGAGCAAACTTGTCACTAATTCTTGAAATATATCAAAATTCTTGCATCAGTTAAATGATGTGGTAACTACTTTTTATCTTAACGTTATAAAACTTGAAAAATGGTAAGCAAAATCCTAAAAGACTGCAAATTTGAGCACTCAAAAAACGCAATGCGGAGTGTTCTTAATAAACTTTAATTTCCCCTGTATTAAAACTGGCAACGGGCCGTACTCGCGTTTCCGAATTGATAAATTCTGCATATTAAAAGCGATAAATTACCATGCATTGCTCTCTAAGCTCTCCCGTTATAAGCAATATTGCATTACAATAACTGTTGCAATAAGAACAGGATTTATACCGCTGAGGGTGAGGGATCGAGTCGGTTAAACCGACCCCTCCACACTCATACGCACACCGACGGACGGGGTGGAAACGGTATTATTATATTATTTTTTCGCCCCGCAAGCAGCACAGGGGTAGGAATGGACGGTAATTGTGTTTCGAGAAGGGCGAACGTAATTAGTTTTTAAAATTAGATGGATCGATCCTAAAGTAATTACGGCTTAATTGTTTTACACCTGGAATCCGGTGTTGGGTCGTTTTTTTTTCTCTCAGGCACCGAAATTAATGAAAACCGAGGTTACACATTGCGCTGAGTTAAGATCGCTAATGCGTGTAATTACACTTTTCAAACTAAATTAGAACCATTTTTAAAATTACTTATAACGAGACATCGTTTTAACAGTTATTTTTAAAATAACTTAACAATTATCCCTCTCAATTGAACAAAAAATCGCAAATTTCCCCTATAAATGCGTGAAATTAATGTACTTTGATATGAAATATCCAGAATATTGGTTGTTTAGCAATGTCCCTTATGCCAAACATTCTTGAAGTAGATAAGACTCTGTCAAATCACTGCGAATGAAAATGAAAATATTAACCCAACATTTTAGGATTGAAGCTGCAATTAAAAATGGCATTTCCAAAAACTTTAATTTTAAAGCTGGAATTTCAATAGCATCTACTATACTACCATAGTTCTTCTACGACTAAAATAGGTAAGATTTTTGCAAAACAACACGGATACATTCACTGAGTGACGTGTGACGTCACCGTTAGAACTAACAAACAACTAACCAGAACACCATAGCCAAAATGTGCCGATTGGTCCCAAAACCGTGATTAAAATACCGGAATTATTCTAAGTGGGTCGTGACCGTGGGTAAAGAAGTCTTAACATGGCTCTTTCCGTACGCTCTGTCGGTGTAAAATGCGATATTTTAGAGTAGGGAGTGCAAAAAGGTGCATATTTTTGTGTATGCTAAAAACTAAAAACTATATTACACTGTTGGTCCGTTCGAAACAAGGTTTCAACAGATCTTTAATAAAACATTGTGGCAAGATGTGTACGAAACTACTGCAAATTTGTTTATACTTTTTAAAATTATGCAGTTTTGATGGTGTATAATTTGAAGGAATTTCAGAGGATCTCCAACTGATTACAGAGGGGAGAATTTCAGAAGAATTCCTAGGAATTAAAAATAAAAATGGAATTTCACAAATTTGTGAAAATCTAAAGTTAAAATTATAATTGATGCCAGTTAAAGAAAAAAAAAACGTTCATTTTGGTGCAAGACCACCGTCCCGAGTAACAAATACCGAAAAAAACTTCTCTAGTGGATAAGAACAGAATGTATACGATAATTTGAGACTATTTACGAGTAAGCACAGAGTATATTTTTAAATTTTTAGGTTCTGTTGTCACAGTAAAGAGGTTGTACATTTTAGGAACGTATTAGCAATGAAGTTTTGAATTAATAAAATAAATGGAAATTACCGATTGATTTTCGTTTACTAACGACGGCAGCAACAAAGATTTTCTTTTCCTGTAATTATAGTAATTCGACTCACTATACCGAGCTACTTAGGCGCCTTAGGTAATTTTCTGGTCTATAAAATATCGGCAGCATGATCCGCAGTAATTCCGGTCATTAATAAAAGAAATTTTCGTTGGGGAAATAATATATTTCATATAAATATTATATTTGGGCTACACTCGGCGTTACCCAAGTTTTAAATTCCTGTTACAAGTAACTAAACTAAAGACAAATTTGTCGTTTGCATTTCGGATATCAGCAAAAGCAAGCAGGTCATAAGATACTGAACGAGGTGCTATGCAAGATGAAGTAACTACACTGTGACAAAAAGAAATGGAAGCAGAATACTAAAAATACACACGATGTCAAACAAAAATCTAATGAACCCGCTATTAATCTTAATTAAGATTCCACGAGGGAATCCAACCAGAAAAGACGCTGGACCAGTTACAAAAATAAACTAATGGTTCCTTGGTTGCCGCTCAGCTCTCCACATTTTCTACACTGATTTCACTTCGCTTATATTATTTTAACGACATCCGTGAACCATTGTCATAAATTGCAATTGCAGTTTCAGTTGTACATACCATGAACAATTTTTTAGAAATTACGAGTATATACGATGGACGAAAACATTGACGAACAGATATTCCATACCGATAAAATAAAAAACGAATGACCGCAACGCGTCTAAATTATTAATGGCTTTTACACCTCTTATTTATAATCCCCATCCGAAAAACGACAATTTCAATTAACCGATCGCCTCAAAGGATGTACTCCATCAATTAGAAAATTTTACCGGAAGATATTCCGAGATTATCACGTAAATTTACATAAATGCGGCCAATAAAAATACCACAATTTTTATTCTTCGTTCCTTTTGTCACCATTTTGAATCAGAAACTCGAATAATCTGGATCTTATTTACATACTACACCGTTTTTATCTCAGTTTTCATTTAAGCCAGGCCGGATTAAAATTTCGCGTCGTCTGCGTTTTTTTTTATTCGGTTTTTATTTTTTTTTATATTTCCGTTTACGCGAAATTTCAATGACACGGGTATCGCCTTTTTGCGATTATCTGACTCTAATTGGTCATTGAAAATTTTTGCGAGTATTATCCATAAAGCAACAAATCCGTAATAAAAAAGTTATCTTAGTATTAACAATAACCAATTTCAATGGTCCAGTGGCATTCGAGTTGAGCTCTCGTAGACTATTTTGTCTTTAGAAAAAGTTAGAAAGCGAATGCCAGAATATTAAGTGTCAAATATGTTGTGTTAAGTAAAATGGTTAGTCACAACAAACATCTTAGAAAGACTCCATTCTAATTATGCATGGCTTGCATCATAAAGATAGAAGTTTTGGTTAGTTTGGTGCCGTGATACACATTTTTTCTTTTTCTTATGTGGTTTCCAAGAATTGATCAATACTAATACTGTAGTGAGTACTCGCGCCAATTACCTTAAACCAAAGGCATCAAGTCAGTCCTTCAGGGTTGTGGGGTTTATAACATTATTTGATATAGCAATAAATATTACCTTAAAAATAAGTGGCAGTAAAATTACTTATCGCTTTGTTTATCTTGTTAACCAGTAAAAACAACCCCTGATCACGGAAGAAATGCGATAACTAATTAATGCCGTTCTATCGTACAAAAATACAGGAAGCCGAAATATATATTATAAATTGTTGGATGGGTCGACAAGTGAACCTCAGCTGGAAAATCAAGTGGTACTTCTCAGTCAACAAAAATATGACGAGATATGACAGAGCTAAAATTAAAATTCCAACGATCGTCCAGTAGTGCACTGATCTGGCGTGCGGATCACTTTAAAACGTCAGCTTCATTAAACAACGTCGCCAGCCAATTTGAACGTTTCCGGTACTCGGATGAATGGATGGACTTGAAACCATGTGGAATTATAAAACTTTGGCTAAGCGTTCATGCAAGACTCTTCGTCCATTTGATTCGTTGCGCTTAGCGAAGGTACTGTGGCAAGCAAGCATAATGCTTGTAGTGTGACAAAAAGCAATATTTCGAGAATTGTATCAGAGCATCAAAGAAATCCTACGTTGACATTATGGAGTAGGACATTACACCGTTTACAAACTTCTCATTAAATAAGTAAAGTCTGGTCATAGATATAAGAAAGTGACTAACTGATACGAATTAAGGAAAGACCCGGGCAAGCTGTAAGAATGAAATATGGCCGAACAGGTCCGTACTTTACTTAGAATTCAATTATTTGGGATTTTGTTAGGAAAGATACTAAACAATATTTATTTATTTATTTATGTATTTATGTTTAAATCTAAAATAAAATTACAAATTATTTTTATTACCTACTTAAATTACTTAAAATTATTCACATAATATACCAGTATCACTATCGCTCTCATCGCCTGTTCTAATTATTATTTGTTCTATATTATTTGCAATATGGACATACGATTGTTCTGCTTTTTCTATATGTTTAACAGAATTTGCCCAACTTTCTGGAGGAATGTTAAAATCTTCGGTTTCTATAAGTTTGAGGACATTGGAGTTAACACGATGAAAAACATTGTTACGACAAATGGCAGATTTCAGTTGGTACCAAACATGTTCAGGTGGAATCCTTAAAACTGTATGCTTTAGATTTTTTGCATAGTTATCACAGATGTATTCCTTTTGTAGGTTCAAGCTTGTAGAACCTCAATTAATTGCTTTTTGGTATAATCTTCGTGAAAATAAATGTCGTTATTATACATGTAGTTTTGGATTGTTGCTTTTGTGTCACCCGAGGAAGGAGTTTTAGTCAACTGTCTACTGTGATAACTTGCATTGTACATTACAATTACGTTATTGGGAGGAATGTTTGGAACTACTTTGTTTTTAAACCAACTTTCGAATAAATCAGTGGTGGTGTCTTCCATGCCATTAAAACTTGCCTTTTGTCAATTTTTTTTAATCTAAAACCCATGTGTTGAATACACTTCCATAAGGTAGTTCTGCCACATTTAACACCGGTTAAATTTTTTTGAAGCCTCTTAATTAAGATATCTAATGTAGGCACGCTTTGTTCCTCGTATAACTGGTAAATTTTAAGCCGTATTACATTTTGATCATTTTCATCTACACTCGAGAAAATCTCAGCATCGCTTCTTTTTTTCCTCGCTGAAATGGGATTATTCACAATTTTCCAAACAGTTCATGTTGGAATTTTCGTTAATGTGGGCGTTTCTTCTAAAGATGCTTGATTGCTGGCACCACGTTCAATGAGAGTCAAATAAACATTGCTTATTACTTCCTTAGTCTCAATAGAATAGTGTTTTCTACATTTGGGCGGGAGCATCTCCTGAGATACACAAGACTCACACATATTTTGCATAATTTGCACACGATTCAACACACGCTGTATTACACACGAAATAAGAATGATTACTAATAAACTCAAACTAAGTAGTATACCATACCAAAGAATATTAAACACAGGTAGGTAAAAATTATTTTCTATTACGGACCACAATTTTACCTGTATTTAAATTCCGAAACCTTAGGTAATAACCTTATTGCATTGTTTGTTAATGACCACCCTAGGATAATCCCATTCAAAAGCAATTGGTCACTTTCTTATATCTATAAACAGACCATACCTAAAATTCCCATTATTTACAGTACTCCGCAAACGTGCATTTCTATCTACTAAGCAAATTAATCAAAGCTAAGACAGCAGTCATTTGCAACCTTCCATTATGTATTATTAACATATTGACAGGTAGCTTCCATAGTTTTCAGCGTACACTGGAATTATAGTTATACTATTACCAAGATATACCCGAGGACAAAATCTGCAAAACGAACGATCACAACTACACTTTCTCACAAAAAAAAAGAATACGTCTCGTATACGTTCTCATAGCACGTACATTCGTCGCACGCAGCAAATTCAATTATACGGCTCCCAATTAAAAAATCCGCAGACTATAACCGAGAATTATGACGACTAAGGTTACAAAACAATTTTCCGTGCGTTTTTCGGGCCCCGTTCGCAGTAAATCACTCGTTCATTTGCCGGCCATGTATAAATCATCGTCCGCGTAGAGGAAAATGTAAGACACGGCACCTCCGATCTCCAGTAATTATAGTCTGGAAATATCTCTTTTTCTGCCGCTGTGTGTTACATCGCGGATATCCAACGTGTTCTTTTTTCGGAGAATTCTTATGATAAATTTACACTTTATACCGTTATCTTGATTTGCGCCTTTTCTGTAGTAAATTTTTTACATATTATTTCGATTTTTTCTTGGGTATCTATTTTCTACTCTATTCTAACCATTATATCGGAAAACAGGAATTTGCTGAACTAAATTCGGGACATTTTAAAAATAAGGGCAAAGAGGAATTTCAGTATTTCCCTAAGATTTTTCCTTGCTAGGAGGGATGGACATCTTTATTTAATTGAACTGTGTTAGTAATAAGAGGCAACAGCTTTCAATGCTGAAACTGATCGGTAAATTAACTGCTAACACCTTCATGAACCAACATAGCATGTACTTTATTGTCATATAAACACCTAACAGAAATGTTGATGTATTCACTGTTTTGATGGGAAAATGCAAATAGGATTTCTTTTAACTTTAGCAAATTTCCGACTATCGATTTTGCTTATAGAAAAAGAATAATGGCCAATTGGCATTTCTTGATATGGTATTAGTTTAAGAATTCAAGATGCCAAAGAATTCGATATACATCTGATTCCTTTCATTGTCAGCAAAAGTTGGAGCTATTAGGATCGGACCAAAACTACAAAATGTTTATTATCACAATCGATAATAATAAGTTGTGGGGAAATTGTGCGACTGTAAACTACATATTTACGTAACGGAAAATCTTCAATTTTCACAGGGGCCTGTTTTCATTCTTTTTGAAGTTTACTCCAATAGGTCAATAACTTAGGCATTAATATACCTACATTTTTAACTCTAACGAGCACAATATTTAAGCCTACTTAACCAAACAATGCATCTTTTACTGACTAAGAAATCTGTTTAAAACGATATTAAGGGGAAACAAAAGAATATCCCCATTCGTTAATTCAACAATTTTAATAAGGGCTATCCACGTCGAATGACTTTCGGTTTCCGCAGGCCAATATACGAAGGTTCAATCCGAGATTATTCCGGAATCCAATTGAAATGAGGGTACGATACCTAATTACTTGCATAATAATTTCAACACTGTAATAAAGACAACAAAATATATTACACTCAAAGACATTAACTCAAAATGCCTCTAAAAATGTGTGAAAATTGCCCTGCTCTCTTTCAATCATCACGTACGGTTTATTATTTACACCTATCGTCTATTCTTTTCATTGATTATTGGAACTTAATTTCCGTGTCACCTATTATGGCGTTGAAGATGCATAATATCAAGTATTGAGAAGGGATGCCCACTTCAAATAAAACAATGTTTTATTTGACAACATGGAACACGCGAAAGAAGCCATGTTTTAAATTTAAAAAAAGTGCCTAAGTGAGCCAATTTCCTTTCCTTTTGGGTGAGCAGTACTTAAGCATTAAAAAAAAAGTAAAGTGTGTATATTAAATATTTGGTATATACAAGCATTTAAAGCTTGCAATGAAGAAAGTGGTAACAATTTTTTCCTAACTTTATATGGCTTTATAAAATAAAACTTATTACATTTTTCAGATGCGAATTGTCAGCAAATAAAAAACCAAAAATTGAAGTTTCTATTTCGGTTTCCAATAAACGCATAGCAAACGTCTGCTTATCGAGGAACCCTTCAGTATTACCCACCAATCCAAGTTGTAGTGAACTAAATAAAACCTTGTAGCAGTTCATCCAGGCGAACGAAACATCTGATGTGTTTCTCGGGCCACAGCGCCCTATAGTCCAATTGATATAAAAAAGATGCTTAGTCACCTTTGTAAATTGTGTGTTTTATATTTAGCGATGCATATATTTTTTAAACGCACACAACACACAAATTTTTACATTTCATAATAGCGATATCCGTCGCACGGAATTCCTCTATTTAAAGGTACCCGGTACCCTATACCCAGGTAGTAAAATGACACGAAAATATTTTTTTTTAAGCGGCAGGCACCAGCCCAGTCGATGCACCTGGTCTAGAACGAGGTTCGTATAAAACGGAGCAGGTATAGAAATATTCACTCAGTTTTATAAAGATTTACGACTTATTATGTTTAACTATAGCTTGTTGGTTTTATAGCGAGAAAGATGCTGTAATAAACTTCAACTGGTGTCGCTTGAAGCGCAACAAGAAAATTTCTTCATTTTTTTGAGCAAGTTTGCGTAGGTCATTGTTACCGAATTAATTTACTTGGCTACTGATTAGTTGTTTTAGAAGATCAGAGATCTTTCACAACTATACTTTTCGCTTTCTATGAACCTCTGCAAGTACTGAAAAAAAACAAAAAAATCATTTGTATTAGTGTATCGCCCGCTGCAGTATAGTGATTTAATAATTAAAGTTTGTCAAACCGATCTACGAAAGACAGTAAATTGTATTTGCTAAAGTTTGTGCGCACCCATAATCTAAAAATCCACCATATAAGGATTCTAATTCTCAACAGCATCAGCGGTGCGGGGGAAGGATAGGTGGGTACCAGCGTGGCCAACTTTTATATTATTCTTATTATTATATTATTTTGTAAACTTTGATAATAATATTTTTTTTACAGCAAAGACATTTAGTTTCACATGCCTCTATACTTCGACCAGAAACATAGTGCTTTTACAATCGACCACCGAGTGATTAACGTTGCCTACTGTTTATTACTCCAAAACCGCAACCCCTAATAGAAAACCCTGCCGAGCAGACCCTTACTCGTAACTAACAAGCAGGATTTATGTACGGTTTCTATTTTTTTCGACGAACAATTCTTGAAACATGTACATAAAAAAATAGTACAAAGTAACTATTTATTACGTTCTATTTCATTACATTTCTACATAGTATTATTTATTACTATACAAAATATTAAATATAATAATAATAAATTATGTCATAAAAAATCGTGCAGAAAATCCATTTTCAACGACTCTGTCAGTACTTTTTTATGCAGTTCTTCTAGGGTCAAAACACTTCACTTTATAAGCGTCGTAGATTATACGCTAATTAGATCTGCGTGTTGCACTTTAAAAACTCTCAACAATTTTTCCTACAGTTGACTTCGGAACTTTGGTCATGTCACTTGTTTTTATTGCTGCTCTTTCGTCCCCTTCTGAATTTCCTATAAAATTGTAAACAGTCAAAACAATGTGTTTAGAATCCGAAGACAAATGGATCCGTTTTTTATTTGCTGAGGTAGCTCGTCTTCTAAATTGTCATCAGATTCGAGTAACATCTCTACTTCGTCTTCAAATTCTACGTTGTTTTCCATGTCTTCCTGTAACTGGGGAACATCTACATCATTCCACGGTCTCGACATTTTAAAGCGTTAAACAAAAGGATCTTTCAAAAAATGCTTAATTGTAACATTCTAATAAATATTTACCGCGAATATAAACTATAGTCTTAAAAAAAGTCTGTTGCTTATAAATCGAAGAATGTAGAAGACACAAAAATACAAGAAGAAGAATGTTAAGGACAAGCACACAAGAAAAAAACGATTATTTTCAAACTTACCTGCCAGATAAATAGAGTACAGGTACTTACCCTTACCCTTTGAACTATCCAGAGAAAACAGCCTGGCAGAGTCAAAGCTCGAGAATCAAGTGCATAAATACGTACTTACTGGAAGGATCATTTCCCCGCAGCACCAATGCTTAATCAAATTTAAAACGGTCCATTTACGTTTCAAATAAAAATTTTAAGTTTCTATTCATTACAGTCTATCCCAGGCAAGATATACTTAGTGCAGAATAAACATCTGTTGGAATGGATTTTACCACGGTCCTACGAAGGTCTGCGGTTAAGGAACTGTAAAATACTTAAAACGTCAAAGCAATAAATGCACTATATTTTTGGTTGTATTATAACCGATTTTATTCTAACTTACTTCTCTAGCAAACGCGCAAAAGCGCAATGCCATCTCAGCATAATATGTCATAAGCCCGATTTACAGCGCCCTGCACCTTCCGGTTTCCAGCATCCAGCATCTTTTATCATCGCAGTCTCTTGGTTAGTTTTAGGTTTTGCTCTAACATAGCCACTCTTATGCCACCGACCCATGTTGTCTTTGATATTTCTCTTTTCCTCCTTTCTGGTGGGGTCCATATTAGCAATACCTTATTTAATCGTTCGTCACTCTCCATCTTTGACTTTCCTACCGATCTTCGGAAGAAATCCATCTCTAAGGCCATAAGCCACCGCTCCATTTTCTACTACGATGTTAAGGATAGAGTTATATATCAGTTGCTTTTTTTCGCGTGATAAACTTGATGACCATAATACTGAGTTTAGACATCCGATGACCTTTCCACCTTTCAGTATTCCTTCCTAGACCTAACTTTTTGTTATACCCGTTCTGTCGGTTTGAGTTGTTAGGAACTTGTGATATGTTCCTATTTCTACATGGTTATTTGAGGTTCTTGCCCTAAACACATACATTCGGTCTTTCATTTGTTAACTAACATTCCTAGAAGTCGAGTGGTCATAAATCTTGATCGTCTGCAACATGGAGGGTGTATAGGGTTCTTCGACCTTCTCCATTTTGGGAGTACTTGAGGTAGATCTTAAAAAAACGTACGCCGCAGGCAACATGCTTTGGATATTGTGAGATTTTAGATAGCGTCGAACCAAGTTTTATTCTTGGTAAGATCTACGAAAAGTAAATGGATTTCTCTGTTGATTACAACTGTCTTTTCATTTAGTAGCATCCAAATAATATCGATTACTTCGAAAGCCTACTTGCTCTTCGATTTCATGTGGAAATTGTTCTTTCTCAACTATACTTAGAGCAATCCATGCTTTCCATGCGATTGTAATTGCTCAGCCGCTGGGCCGGGTGCTTCGTAGCAACTTTTAGTTGAAAAATAGTAACCCAGAAACCTGTAATACTACTTCTATTGTCTTGTGTTAAAACCGAACTTAGAACTTACTCTTATGTCTTATCAAAAAACCGCCTTAGGTTAGTTGTTTATCAATAAAAAAAGCGGCAGTGGGCTTTTTTATAGAGTGTATTCACCATTATTTCGCTAGCATTCATTAAACTCTAATTGACTAATTGCTAATTGACATGAGCAGCACTGAACAGAGAGAGACAATACTTTATGCTGTTCGCACAGAGCCGAGGTCGTAATAGTGAAAGATACTGACCAGAAAAATAAGAATCCATTGGCGAGAACATTATTTTCGCCTTAAAGCTATTAATAATATTAAGTTTGTAAAGTGGCAAATATTATTACAGCATAGGTATTGCCACTATATTAAGTTGAATAAGTTTACATAGATATCGCTGCCGGTGTACAGAAAACGGTGAAAAATGGCTATATGTAAACATATACTGATAACGAAAAATATTATCCGTCCATTAGGGAAACCTGGAGTGTAACAAAGATGCGCTGGGACTCTTCGAATCAAAGAAGACGACGGAAATGTACGCTGTTGTCATGTTGTCAGCGATTTCTGCGGTGATATGTAACTGTAACTCAACATCTAGTTTTAAAATATTCAAATGAGCCGCGTTTTTTTTTTTATTTCATATTAGCCCATCATTGTCTCCATTCGTTCGCCGGTCACACCAGACGAATTCAAAATAAATTATTTTATTACGAAACTAATTCGAAATAAATGAAACTTTTCAATTAAACTCGACGTATTCATTTATGGATACACACAGTCGCACACATCCGCGCAAACAATTAACTTTTAAACATTTTATTCATAATTTTAAGCTCGGGCGTAATTAAATTGTCGCAGTAAATTGGCTCAAAGCTCGCCGGATTTACTAAGCGGCAGAGAATGAACGAAGGAAATTGCACTTCATTAAACTACAAACAAGCACAATAGGTGACTAAACTTTAGTTTATAGTTAATTTGGATACGGAGTTTTTCCGACCGTGAGATGTATTCGGGAAGCTGATCGCAACCTTATTGTCGGAGGCGTATTGTTACTAAAGTTAACAAATTGCAATGGAGTTTTTCACGAATAAATCGAGACGAACTACAGCAATCACAATTAAAGTACGCTTCACATACAAGGAAAAAGGGAAAACCTTATTTTTGGAGGAGTTCAATCTGCGAAGTTCTCTTTAGTAAGCTGATTAAAATTATAAACATTTTTTTTGGAAAATAAATTCACATTAACCTGTATATTTGAGGTGATATGTTGACAGTCTTTTGTATTAAAATTCGACAGTGTAGTTTCCTGAAGAGTCTGAGCTGTTGATGCTAATTGATCCGAAACAGCTGCACCACACATTATGATTAAATACTTCGGAATGTCTAAAGCAAAGGTTTGGTGAAAAAGCTAATATTCTACGGACTAATACTGTTGAAATACAAAGCTAGTAGCATTTAAAATACTCCTCGATGGAGGACTCTTGTGGATATGTCAGCCCTTTGCTCAGGAGGTCATCAATAGGTTCCCCAGTGTTGTGCCACAATTTGTTGATTTTTACAAGCAGAATCATTTGATTATAAATTTGGGGACGAGAGTCGTGATTGAATTCACTGGTCAGGATGTTACACCTTTGCCTAACTTGGAATTCAGCTTTGCTGGTTCACGCTTGGGATTAAACCACACAAGAAAGTTTCTCGGTTCTTATATCGATGCTTTCCTAAAAAAGGACTAGGACGTGGATATTAATTGTAATAAATTGAGCAAAACGTTTTTTGCAATATTAACAATCAGAGTCTTTTTTTGGAAGGCCCATGTTGACTTTCTATTATGCCTCAGCTTGCTCGTCTATTTCGTATAATATTATAAACTGGGGACGCGAAGTGATGCGAAGAGGGTGTTCATTCAGAAATAAGGATACTTGGGATAATCTTTAAACTACCTTCGAGGCAAGAATACTCACTCACAAGACAAAGACTCCCATAAGAAACAGACTGATGTCCGCGGTTATAATACTCGAAATAGAGAACATCTTCTGAAGTCAAAACCCAAGCACATGTTGCGCAGGACCGTATTATTATAATTTCCTACCTACAAGCATAAAAACATTATCTGTAAAATCGAAAAAATTTGAAGCGTACATTATGAAAGTGTCCTGACGAGTTTCTAGAATAGTTGTCAATATTGTTGTACTGTCGCTCGGAAATATTTTCGTTCGTTATATATATGCCGGCACTGTTTTATATGTGGCTATCATATTGTTTATACACCCAATTTCATGTATCTTTATAATATACTGTACTTCTTTTTACAGAAAAAACATCTATTGTATACTTACTGGGCTTTGTGAATAAAAATATTTATCTATCTATCTTTGCTACCGACAGCATAGGAAACTTGGGAATAGTGGACATAAATAGAAGAAACATATTTTCCACAGCCGACATGCCGAAACAGACTACAGTAGATTGGGTTTAATTTTCGACAGATAACTGATATGGAGAAATAATGATGCCGTTGGATCTAGATATTTATAATGTGATTTAAATTTGGACCATTTGATTTAACAGCTGTGAGAAAGAAGGTAAAAGGTAATCACCGAAATTTGAACGCATTACATATGCCCGTCTAAAAGTTGCAGTTCAAAATAGTTATTTGATTTACTACTAAGGGATTAAATCTGTCTTTCGCCACACCTCAGTTGGTTTTTCGTTAATATGTTGATATGCATTATATTTACGGCTAATGACATTTGTCAAAGTGTTTACTTATCGATGTTTTTTTAAAAATCGGAAACTTTTCGAAATGCTCTTAAATCACTAATAATCAAAGGCGATGAAATGTCATAACTGAAAATTATTTACTTTTATAACACAATTTCCAAAGAAATGCATTTCACTTTACGCCATGTCGGTGAAATAATGTAATAAAAATAACATTGTTTACGAAAACACAGTATATAGGTAAATAGAAAAAGACCCATCCTTAATAAATATATCAAGGAACCTCTAAAGTATAATACGCGATTATTATTTCGCATTTAGCAGAAAACTTTGAAATATTCAAATCGATGGGGAAACGCGGGAAAGCTCGGCAACACCGAAGATTACATCAAGAAGAGCGCGCTTTTGGGAAAGTACTTTGAAAACTGCGGCGTTTAATGAAGATCATTAAAAATTTGACATACCCTAGGCCCATGCAGCTGCCCAATAATCAATGGTTCCTTGACGACCCATTACACAAAGGAAATAAAACATAGCGGCCCTAAAATTCCACATTAACTTTTCATTTATTAAAAATAACTACTTAATGGAAATTTTTTGTTTCAAATTTGGTAGTCTGCATTATTAAATAAACAACAGGATGACGCTACACTCGAAATATGAACAAGAAACACCACAACGACTAACCGACTAAACAATCCATCCATCCGTAGCAAAAATACTTACATTTATAGGATAGTGCACCAACAATCCATTTGGCCGCCAAAATTTGGTCAACAACAGACAAACAAACAAACAAAAAACAAAACCAAAGATCACAAACACACCAGAGTTCACATTTACATGTATCCGATCGCATAAACACGACGTTAAGGGCTACAAGACACAGGAATCCTTATTTTAATCCGACTAGCTTGGTATTTTTAACTGGCAACCAAACAGCGTACTCTCTGTCCGAGATGTCGAGCGTGAAACGACAAAATGGGTAAGACAGAGAGAGAGAGCAGCGAGATACGTCTACCGACGCGGACCGCAGACTACTGAGGCAACCAGAGCGTCGGTCGGTTCACTCCGGCTCCACTCCGAGGGAGAGTTATATTGAAAAGCAATTTGTGAATTGTACAAGTCGAGTAGTCGACACGGCTACAACACTGCTGGGGGATGACTCCCCTTTTCGGTGCTCAGGGTAGGGCAGCCGCGGAGGGGCTCTATCCCGTTCGGACTCGGTGCTCGTCGGGAGAGCTATTTTGGTTTAGTTTAATTGAAAATTGTATCCCCTCGCGAAATGCGTTTGGAGACGCCACCGATATTGGATTATTTAATCATCTGTGCACCGATCTTTTCACAAATTTGTTCAGAGAATCTTAACCCCAAAGAGCACTTGTTGCAATTCAATTCATCTGGTGCAGTGATAATACCCCTTCGGTTAAATTTGCTAAATCAAGCGCACCTTAATACAGCTTTCGATTTTTTGGGCTTTCAGCTCCCTCCTTCCCTCAAAGCTTTCCTGACAAGTAAATAGAATTGTGTTTTTTTTTTAATGTTCTTTTGAGAAACTGAGCGAAATTCTATGGTTCAATCATCAAAGTGTACAAGAAGGAGGCATTTTCATCCCTCTGTAATGAAAAGGATAAGTTAAAAATGTCCGTCTTCCTTTAAGGCTACAACTTTTCTGAACATTTATCATATATAAATGTTCTCTTAAGAAAGTGAGCAAAGTTGCATGGTACAATCAGCAAAGCTTAGTTCGGATATATGCTAAAGCGAGACAAATATTCGTTTTGCGACGCGACCTATCGAAATTGTATAGGTAATTCGACAAAATAAAAAATGATATATTTACTAGTGATAACATCCCAAACCAGTGAAGGCTTTTTTATTTAACCATTTTATTAAGCAATATATTTTTTTTGTTTTATATTGTTTATAGGATTATTATTTATGGTGACTAGAATGGTTTAAGCGTGTTCTGTCATGAAAATGAAAGGTCCTAGATTTTGAGTCCGAGATATTTTTAATCATTTGAAAGAACGCAGTAACCAAGAATCAATCAATGCAACTACCTGAAGATTCGAATTTTAAAATATATTTATAATTTTTATGAATTTGTATACTTAACTGTTATTTGTTGGTTTAAATATGTTGTTAGCCCTTACAGTTGTGAAAAAAGTAACTTATTTTGGCACTTAAGTTGCACCTTAAAACAGTGACTAAAATATTGATTGTGAGAGTACGCAGAAAGGAAACAAAGGTGAAGTTGTAAAATCCGAACAAAACAGTCGAGCAAAAGGTGACAATACGTCTACAAAACTGTGAACAATGTCAAGCGGTAAACGTATACCAAGAAAAACGGTAACCGCGATTTAAACATTGTAATTAACTATACGAACCGACGTGCAATTATCAATACTTCACTGGTCTGAGACATTATGGTTTTGTATTTTCCTCGGTATCGTACGATTGCGGTTCGATAACAGTACGATTTTCTCCAAATAATTGTCGTGCGTTAATGAGGAGCGTCCATTCAGGTCCTGACATCTCTCCTTTTTATGTAAAGTATGATTCAAATTAATCAGGAGTATGTTTTTAATATTTTTTCTACTCTCTAACTTGAACTACCCAATTATGACGTGGGCAAAGTGTCACTTTAAAATGTCAGCTTCAGAATATTTTTGGTACATTTATAACACCAATGGTTCTCTGACTTTTGCCACTTCTGATGGTTACTTAGTTAATTTATTCGAGGTGTTTTGCAAAAATGAACCCAAAAACTAACACACTCGTTTAGCAAACACTCGATCTGCTCGTGACTAAAGTTTCGATTATAAAATTTTTGCATAGCCTACGACAAATACAGCGAACAAGTTAAAGCTAGACTTTAATATTCTCTCTCCAAGAAATATATCAAAAAAGAACAATACAAAAGTGTCCATAAAAAACATTTATATTCTTCTTATTATTAATAGGTCTGCCAGATGTTTAATCCAGAGCGCTCTTCGCCTCTTCCTTCTTAATATTTAATTCTTTATACGAAACTACCCCACTCCGCACTCCTCTTTTGGATTCATGAGCTAACTTGCACTTATGCCAGATGATATCTTCATTGTTAATTCTATCCATCCTTGTGTTTTTGTTTATCCAAAATCGACCTCACATTTCATTACTCTGCCTCTGGAATCCAGGTATGGTGAGGAAGATACGGTAATTTTTTAACCATTTTTAATTGTTGTAGAACTTTGAGCTAAAGCGGCAAGATTTAGATTTTTAAAAAGCAAGAGCAAGGGGAATAAATATTACTCGACTAAAAGAAGAGTATGCTTTTTAAATAAATATACGGAATAAGACAAAAAAAAACATCATACGGTGATCACACAGAACCAGACATATCAAACTTGGGTACAGACAAAATCAGATGTGTTTATTTATTTTTTTAGGTTTTCCCGTCCTAATGTCCATATTTTTTGAATACGAGTTTATGCCAATATCATTTATCATCCGATGCTCTATAATATTATTTGGAAAATTTGACTTTTATGGAGCGAAGAACCAGAAGATTTTCGTGTTTTTCTCGGAAGTACTCTCCTCAAATGACTTAAATTTTTATTTACTTCTTTTCTAGAAACAAACAAAAAACTAATTTATAAGAGAAACAAACGACCTGTAGCTAAAGAGTAGGCATAAATATAAAACAATAAAAATAAGGCCCAATTTCGCCTGTTTGGAGAACTGTTCTTGTTCTTCACAAATGATGAGATAAAACAAAGAAATACTAAAATTTTATTAAGTTTCAGAACACATCCGCAAAACTGAAGCTATGGATTTGCACACATTTCATTTTATCGTACTGCGTTCATATTTTTCGATATTTTTACGCCATAATTCGGGCCCTACGATGCAGTGGGACATATGATCTTAGATTTCGTTTGATTTTATAACACTCTTACGCCAAAATCACAAAATGAAATTAATGAAAATATAGATTTGAAAAAGCAACATCTGCAGTTTATAATGCGAATACGGCAATGTCAATATATTATTAAGCATATTATCATGACAAAAGTCGCTCCATTTTCGCATAGACGAAACAGTTTATAACGACAGCTTGTCAATCCAAATTCCAGTGGTGGTTTCACGATATACGATGGATTACCAATTTGTACTTGCTTCCTCATAAATGAACGTAATTTAAAACATACGTAAATAATTTAAATCATGCGTAATGAAAATAAATATTCTTTATTTCCAGTACCCTAATATTTATTTAATCTTGTTAACGATCGGTGATATCAGATAATTATCCATTATCTATTTGACGAGCTTGGGAATTGTTCAAATTGAACATTGAACGCACAATCTTGACGTTATAAATAAATCGCAAATGGTGAGCCTATTCAAACCATTATTGGATTGAAGATTTTTATCTGACGAAAGCCAACCAAAATTTCCTGATTGTATTTTTAGATAGACGTATTAACTAATGTGAATATCCCGTTGCTCTATGCCGCACATGTTAACATTTTCAAGAAAATCCAAAGAGTTTATGCGTTTGTCTTTCGACAGGTTCGGTTGTCAGGTCGATTTAAAACTGCGCATTACTCTTACAATATTAGTTAAACATAATGTGAGGTTATTGCTTAAAAATAAAATTTTGTGCCTTCCCTGGTTTAGAAGGAAAAGGAAGGTTGAAGGACCCTGTCGCATAAATGGAGACCACAAAACGAACATACTATTTAGATCTGTCGTCTTGTTCGAATTACTATATACGAACACAACCCAGTCTCTATGTGCGAAATAACACACAAAAAACGCATTAGATGGTGGTTTTACAACCTTTTGAAATTCCAGCGAGTGAATCGAATTCCCGATGCTCACGAAAAGGTAGCGAACCATTTTACATAAGTTGGAAATTTTACTTTAAACTTTTCGCACCTCGATACGGCTAAGTGAGTGGCCAAGCATTCGGCTCTCCAACGTAGCGTCTTTGATGGAGCGTTCTGCAATGTCTTTGAAAATGGTCCTGTGTTCGCCGGAAGCGAATACGAATGGGCTCTTCGTAGTCGGACTTGCAACTGAAAGTATTTTCAGGGCAATATTCAAAACCGCCAGGAAAAACGAAATTCGGATTTTTTTAAAGATGATCTCCTAAGTTATGACTACCAGGCACCTAAGTGGAATGTTGTAATTAGCGGTGGCACTTGAACTGAAATTTTATGTACGGTTTCAGTTCACCACCACTTTTTACAGTGGTCTTACCAAATTATCAACAATTGTAAACAAATTTCTCCCTATTTCAACGGTGAGAAGCAATTTTGCTATCAATGTCGTAAAACATAAAAGTTTAACGATTTGTAAGCAGAAGGGTCCATGTTAAAGTTCGGATATTTTTGGTTTTAATACATTCATGTCACGTGAGGTAAGTGGCATACGATTAGTGTTCATGTCTGATACCGATTTGACGCTGCTTAATGAATAAATCCACGAAATTATTTTTTAATTATTAATTTCCGAGGGAGAACACCGCCCTTGCCGGCATACACGCATTACTACGGCAAACACCTGAATTGCGCGATAGCGTTTTGACGGATGTCGTCATTTTTTATGCAATTATTACAAAATTTTTGGCGACTTACAATTCATACGTTTATAATTAATTAAAATTAATGTTCCGAAAAATTTTATGACTAACTTTAAAGAAGACAAAAAAATCATTTCAAATTTGTAAAGTGTCGAAAAAAAAGCAATTAATACAATGTTAGAATAAATTAGAATATATACTAATCACTTAACAAGTATTAAAATTAAATTAAACTTTACTATTATTAAAGGGTTACGTAGACTATTATGCTTTGTGAAAATATCGATTTTTGTCATGGCTGAATTTACACTGGAAACTACTAAACAAAATTGTACTACAGCAGGTAAATTTGGAAATATTATTATAATTTACATGCACTGTTATAATATAAAATTTCGAAATTAAAACACTGAAATCACTTCTATATACGAGGGCAGCCCCAAAATTTCCCGGCCTGAATATGAAATAAACAAAGTAGAGTAACAATTTTTTATTATTTTTCAGTATAATCCCCCTTAACTTCAATACACTTATTACATCTCTCTATTAACAACTCAATCCCTTTAAATAAATATTCTTTTGGTTTGTCTGCAAAATGAGCTAAAACAGCCTCTTTTATCTCAACTTCGTCGGTAAACCGCCATCCACGTGAGTCCTTTTTCAAATATCCAAACAAATAATAGTCGCTGGGGGCCATATCTGGACTATAGAGAGGATGATCTATCTGTTGGAACCCACACTCTAAAATGGCAGCTTGTGCAACACCAGCAGTATGGACAGGTGCATTATCGTGCAAAAGACGCACGCCTCTGGTCAGTTTTCCTCGACGTTTTACACGTATGCAGTCTCGCAATTTATGTAATAATGTTGCGTAATATTTACCATTGGTATTAGTTTCTTTAAAATCAATTCAAAGAATTCCTTCACAATCCTAAAAGATCGTGGCCATCACCTTTTTTGTTGACTGGCAGACTCTAATTTTTTTTGGAGGTGTTTCACGCTTACGACACCACTCCATTGATTCTATTTTCGATAGAGGGTCATAATTGAGAACCATAGTTTCATCTCCCGTCACAATAGTTTCTATCACAGGCTTCGGTTCTGACCCACAGAGTTCCAAAAAAGACCGCGCACACTCGACACGGCGTTGTTTTTGAGTAGCCGAAAGGTTTTTAGGAACCCATCTTGCACTAACCTTATGCATACCTAAATGATCATGCAGGATTCGACGAATACTTGTGTCAGAAAGTTTAGTAATTTCTGAGATTTTCTTGACCTTTAAACGTCGATCCCTCAATACCGCAACAATATCATCCGTTATGACCTCCACTGGTCGACCAGTTTTGAATCATTTTCAAGAGACTCCTGCCACATTCGAAAACGTTTTGCCTATTCATTCACTACAGAATACGAATGAGAACTTTGGCCGTACACACCATCCAGCCTTTCTTTAATAATTTTAGGTGCTAACCCTTCTTTTCTCAAAAACTCTATACTCAATTTGCGTTATGGGCGATATTTTTGCGGACACGTCTTATTTAAAATGCTGTCAATAAAAAACTACTTGACCCAAATATTCAATTTTTTTTTGCAGCCTACTAAAATACATATTTAAAAGAAGACAAAAGTTTTATCGTGATAGTGGAGCTGCACCTAGAGGTTTTGGCGGTTTTGGAAAAAGGAAAAACAAGCTTTCAAATAAATGAACTAAGAGTTGAGTGAATCGATACAATTGGAAAATGTTCTGAGCGGTCGAATACAGTTATAGATAGATAGAGAGATATTGATTGAGGTTCACAAACAAATAAAATAAAATGGACATACACAATGCAGTAAAATTATGAGTTAATCGGTCAATCAGTCGATGAAGATGGAGACTACCTCTACTCAGATCGAAGAACTCTTCGATTGAATAAACAACTTTGTCCAATAAAATGTGTTTTATGTAGATAAGAAAATTAGTTGTGCTCAAGTCTTTCACATTCAGTTAAAAAAAACCGTCACCCATAAGCTTTGGAAAATCTACATTAATCTGATTTGTTTTCACATGAAATTGACAAACAAGAAAAAAATTGGTATTTATTGTTTTAACATAAGAAAGGCACTGACAAATGTAAACTCGAAATTGTTAACAATTATGTTGCTTAAAAACTAGTTAAACAACTTCAACATATTTTGTACAAAATATAATAGTAATAACTTTGCGGTAAAGTACACATACTGTCTTCATTTAAATTGAATGACCCCAAGCTATATTGATTAACCCTAAGCTATTTACTTCATCATTGTTTCAACAAGATCTATTGGAAAAACAATTGAAATTGTTAAATGTAAAATTAATGCAGCCATAATAGTATATTATGCAATTTCTGTGGGAAACTTAAATTATAAATGTCACTTTACTTCTGACTAGCCCACTAGATTTTAATTGTAGCTTATAGCACTTAGTATTTACATTTTCTGATATATTGCATAACATATTTCTGTGTATTAGTTTTTGGGTACATTTTTGTAAAACAACACGAATACCTTCACAGACACGACCGTCAGAATTGACAAATGTCAAAATTCAAACCCTGCTGTAAAATCTCCCAGACCCGTACGGTAAAATCCTGGAAATGTCCGAAGTGGCTCGGATCCGTGGGAAACGGAACTGACGTGGTAAAGTGAGGCTTCCCGCACGCTAGATGGGTATGTAATTAGCCACTTCGAATATTTACGGGATTTACCGCACGGGTTCGACAGCAATCGGATGTTTTCGGAGATATTTCCCACGCTTTGAATTTTGACGTTTATCAATTCTGACGGTCATGTCAGTGAATGTATTCCTGTTGTCTAGCGAAAATGTACCCAAGAATCATTGGTCGTAGAAAAAGTATAGTATGCAACAGGTTCGGTAAACTTTTTAAGTCACTCGTGAGTCACTTGTTGGATAATATACTATTACTAAACAAGCACTATTAGAAAACTCGTTTCAGTCATTCGTTAGTTGGTTACAATTAAGAAGAGTTAATTACATACAGGTTTTCTGGTTAATTTTCCAGAGGAGTAGACTTTGTGGATCGCTCGTTTGACTGGGACATGCGTCAATCACCTTTGTGTGGTAAAGTGTAAGGTGTTTAATTTCAGGACACTTTTATAGTACATAGAAAACACAACAAAACACACCCCTTCAGACTCTGGATTCCTCCTGCGCTGTTGATGAATCGAACTTGCTGACGTTTCGTCGATCATACTTCTTCTTCAAATATAAAAGAAGGCTTTAAATTTTAACATCTGAAGTGACAGAGAATACAGAGTACACTTGCACTTGCATTAATTTAAAAACAGTGGCAAATCCGCACCCCCCACCCTTTCCCATCCTGGAAAACTATCGACAACGCCGCGGCAAAAGGCAAGCCGCACGCAATGCACGCGCGTCACGCACCTCAACTAAGACGTCACCCTGCTCACGTACACTGGTGGATGTCATTAATTAGGCACGTATATCGTGCTCAAAGGCATGTACTGGTTGGCTAATGCTCTGTAAATACGCGAGTTTTTGTTCGAGCGCGAATTACTGCAACATGTCAATTTGTCGTCTATAAGAATCAAACTAGAAAGACGTGTCCCAAGTAGTGCTTAAGTAAATATGCTTATGTAAGCTATGATTTCGTTCAGGTCGGGTTTGCTTTCAAAATACACATATATAATAGGCATAATGAATTTTGGGCATATATCATTCGTCTAGGCATCTACCTTGGTGTGCTCTGTTTTTTGCATTCAGGTGACTCGCGAATCATTTCTATTCTCTACACCAAAGGCTATTTGACAGGTTTCTGGAAAAGATCTCGAGTTGTTACTATTAACGCGCTTATTTATCTACTAAAAAGTGGAAAATAAAAATTGGCATCTATTGTAACGTGGACAGCTTTTAAACCAAATAAAACTAAATCTAAATGCTGTTTCTTAGATCGCGATTAATCTTTCTATTCTATTTTCTAAACCTCCACAGAACAAACCAGGGAGAGAAACGTCATATGTTGTTCTACTGATTCAAAGGGAGAATATACACATGTGACGTCATAGACTTGGCTAATCCTTGATAAATAACTGTAAAGCATTTGCAAGACGCATAACCTTTGTGCAAATTTATATTTATTTTTATATTCGACTCTGAAGCAGCCCTTCCAAAATCCCTATCTGTAAAATTCGATCAAAAGGCATGCACAATCTTCAAGTTGGTCAAAATGGAATTTCAAAATTACTACAACATTTTTTACCACAAACCTTGACATCCAACATATAGAAAATTTAAATAAACATTAATTAATTTCAGCTAGCTCAGCTAATTATAATTTCAACCTGACAGAAACGCCTTTCATATTTTTTAATTTAGATTTTGGTTGCAAAAGGCGATTAAAAAATTACTCATCTTGAAATCCGCATCTCGATCAACCAGATTTTAAATAAAAAAAATCCCTAATACATCACACTGAATTTATAAAAAAAAATTCCATTAGGGTCTGGATCAGCATTTTGAAAGCTCCAAGAAGCGGTTTTTGATGACACAAAAATGGTCAATACATCTTAAATATAAGAAATTTTATCATTAATTTCAAATTTCCAATTGTTAACAGTTCGTGGATTAAATTATGTTTTAAATTACAAGGTTAGCGCCAAAATTTCCCGGCCTGACATAGATGCAGCTCCAGTATCACGAATATATATATATATATATATATATATATATATATATATATATTCTCACGTATTGATTCACGGATGGAAAAATGTGATGACACTATATTCCGGGATATCATCCGTTCGCTCGTTGAACTCCGACTGGAATCCTGCATCCGACTGGAATCCTGCAAATCTTGCATCCGACTGGAATCCTGCAGACGTTTCGCCAAAATCTCACTTGGCATCTTCAATGCTCGCGCTCCGAAAACACTTCGAACACTGGGAGGTTATCGGCGGTGCGTGCGGTATTTATACTCTGCGCCGGAGATGGTAACGGTGCTGCTTGTGCGTGGGGGGAGGTGGCTCCGCCCCCTGAATTGTCGCGTTGTTAATTTCGCCCGATCGTAGTTGCGATGTCCCCGTTGGCTGCTGCGCATCGCTCTGCTGTTTGATTATCGTTCTCCACGTGTTGGATAAATGCAGAGCGTCGTCTCTCGTATTGAGGTGTCCGGACTTTTCTATTTCGATGGCCTCTCGTATAATCCTAGTCCTAAAATCAGGAATATTAGCTATTTGTTTGCAAGTGCCGAAATCAATTTTATGGCCTGTCTGATGTTGGTGCTGAAACAAAGCAGATGTTGTTTGTTTGTTTCTTATGGCTAAACGATGTTCCTCGAGCCTGGCTGAAATTCTTCTGTTGGTCTGTCCCACATACGTCAGGCTGCACGATCCGCATGCTACACTGTATACTCCTTGGTTTTCCAGAGTAATTTTTTGTTTTGGGTTTCTTAGTATTGCTCCGATGGTATGGTCAGGTTTGTATGCCGTTGATATGTCGTGTTTCCGTAATATTCGGCCGATTTTGTCAGTAACCCCCTTGATGTATGGCAGGACAGCGATCGATCTTCGTTGGGTCTCGTCCTGCACTCGTCGTCCTTCAGGCTCACAAACGAGAGGAACAGAGATAAAGAACTGAAGAAAATTAGTACCTGTCTTCAACAAAACGGATACCAAAGGCGCACCATCAGCAAGGCAATCAGTAAACAACAACAGCCGCAGCAGAGAGTGCAGGACGAGACCCAACGAAGATCGATCGCTGTCCTGCCATACATCAAGGGGGTTACTGACAAAATCGGCCGAATATTACGGAAACACGACATATCAACGGCATACAAACCTGACCATACCATCGGAGCAATACTAAGAAACCCAAAACAAAAAATTACTCTGGAAAACCAAGGAGTATACAGTGTAGCATGCGGATCGTGCAGCCTGACGTATGTGGGACAGACCAACAGAAGAATTTCAGCCAGGCTCGAGGAACATCGTTTAGCCATAAGAAACAAACAAACAACATCTGCTTTGTTTCAGCACCAACATCAGACAGGCCATAAAATTGATTTCGGCACTTGAAAACAAATAGCTAATATTCCTGATTTTAGGACTAGGATTATACGAGAGGCCATCGAAATAGAAAAGTCCGGACACCTCAATACGAGAGACGACGCTCTGCATTTATCCAACACGTGGAGAACGATAATCAAACAGCAGAGCGATGCGCAGCAGCCAACGGGGACATCGCAACTACGATCGGGCGAAATTAACAACGCGACAATTCAGGGGGCGGAGCCACCTCCCCCCACGCACAAGCAGCACCGTTACCATCTCCGGCGCAGAGTATAAATACCGCACGCACCGCCGATAACCTCCCAGTGTTCGAAGTGTTTTCGGAGCGCGAGCATTGAAGATGCCAAGTGAGATTTTGGCGAAACGTCTGCAGGATTCCAGTCGGATGCAAGATTTGCAGGATTCCAGTCGGATGCAGGATTCCAGTCGGAGTTCAACGAGCGAACGGATGATATCCCGGAATATAGTGTCATCACATTTTTCCATCCGTGAATCAATACGTGAGAATATCATACACCTTTACGGGAAGGAGATCTTTACAGCCACCAAGTGTTATGAAAAACTAAGACAAAGGAGGGTTATTTCGCTGTGCAACTTGAATTTTCTTAAAAGCTGCCGCAACCAGAACTTGCTGCCAACATTTACAAGGTTATCTTATCACACACGCACCAGAAAGACACAAGCTATCCTGGACAAAGCTAGCAAGGCCCTACTCCAAGACCAGATCAGGCGGACCCGGTACGAAATTAGTGAGACTGAGCTACAACTTTTCAGACTCCACCTGAAACTGAGCAACAAGATCCATCAGTTGCTGTGGGACCGCATAGAATTATTAACATCATGGCGCACTGAGAAAGACAAGGACATCACGTCAAAAAAACTGTGGAAGAAATTAGAAATCCTTCAGTCAAATTCCAAAAAATCAGGACAAGTGCCAAATACAAACCGAAGCAGTACAGTTCATAATATTTCAGCATACCATCTTTCCGATACAGAAGTCAGCGTATTGAATAAAGGATTTAACTACGCAATAGCTCCAAAAAGAGTACCCGTCGAAGAGATCGTTTCCAACGTCGAAGCAAGTCTTTCCACCATAGACGAACAAGATGCGGAGTTAATTAGGCAAGATGTCGCCAGAGTCTTAAGACAGTCAAAACCACCGCAACCAAACTTAAGCAGAGAAGAAATGCAAGCCTTAAGGAATCTAAACAAAAACGAAAACATTCTAATAATGCCAGCAGACAAAGGAAATGCCACTGTCGTCATGAATACGTCGGATTATAATGCAAAATTGGAGGATATTTTGAACGACCCAATATACAAACTAGTCACCAGAGATCCCACGACATATTTGGAAAAAACAACTAAGTCCAAAATTCTCGATTCATCAATAAACGAGGATACAAAGAAGAAACTTATTCCGAGGGAAAAATCGAGTCGTTGCCCAAAATTCTACGGGCTCCCAAAGATCCATAAGGACGGGGTTCCCCTGCGTCCAATCGTAAGCGCCTTTAACTCACCATTATGCAAGCTGGAAAAACATCTGGCCAGTGCACTTCAGCCTATAGTGGAAAAGGCAGATTCCTATGTTAAAAACTCAGAACATTTCACTCAGATTTTAGGTTCTCTCAGGATGGACAAGGACGACATTATGGCAAGTTTCGATGTCAAATCCCTCTACCCGAGTATTCCAGTAGAAGAGGCACTCTTGCTTATAGAAGAAAACGAAGATCTTCCGCCATACATAATTGATCTGTCAAGACATTGCCTGAAAAACGCTTACTTTATGCACAACGGGAAAATTTACCGACAAATAGATGGAGCAGCAATGGGATCATCTCTCTCACCTGTGATTGCCAACCTCTTCATGATTTACTTCGAAAAGAAAGCAATAGAGAAGGCAAATCTGAAGCCAAAACTATGGACAAGATACGTTGATGACGTATTTGTTGTATGGCCTTTTGGCAAAGAGGAGCTTTTGAAATTCCTAGATCATCTGAATTCCATTCACCCAAGGATTCAATTTACAATAGAACTTGAAGAGGATAACAGTCTACCCTTTTTAGATGTGCACATCACAAGGACCGAAGATGGACACTTGGAACACACTGTCTATAGAAAACCAACACACACTAATAGATATCTGAACGCTAAATCTCATCACCACCCATCACAGATACAGGCAGTGGCAAATACATTAATTGCTCGGTCCTTCAGGCTCACAAACGAGAGGAACAGAGATAAAGAACTGAAGAAAATTAGTACCTGTCTTCAACAAAACGGATACCAAAGGCGCACCATCAGCAAGGCAATCAGTAAACAACAACAGCCGCAGCAGAGAGTGCAGGACGAGACCCAACGAAGATCGATCGCTGTCCTGCCATACATCAAGGGGGTTACTGACAAAATCGGCCGAATATTACGGAAACACGACATATCAACGGCATACAAACCTGACCATACCATCGGAGCAATACTAAGAAACCCAAAACAAAAAATTACTCTGGAAAACCAAGGAGTATACAGTGTAGCATGCGGATCGTGCAGCCTGACGTATGTGGGACAGACCAACAGAAGAATTTCAGCCAGGCTCGAGGAACATCGTTTAGCCATAAGAAACAAACAAACAACATCTGCTTTGTTTCAGCACCAACATCAGACAGGCCATAAAATTGATTTCGGCACTTGCAAACAAATAGCTAATATTCCTGATTTTAGGACTAGGATTATACGAGAGGCCATCGAAATAGAAAAGTCCGGACACCTCAATACGAGAGACGACGCTCTGCATTTATCCAACACGTGGAGAACGATAATCAAACAGCAGAGCGATGCGCAGCAGCCAACGGGGACATCGCAACTACGATCGGGCGAAATTAACAACGCGACAATTCAGGGGGCGGAGCCACCTCCCCCCACGCACAAGCAGCACCGTTACCATCTCCGGCGCAGAGTATAAATACCGCACGCACCGCCGATAACCTCCCAGTGTTCGAAGTGTTTTCGGAGCGCGAGCATTGAAGATGCCAAGTGAGATTTTGGCGAAACGTCTGCAGGATTCCAGTCGGATGCAAGATTTGCAGGATTCCAGTCGGATGCAGGATTCCAGTCGGAGTTCAACGAGCGAACGGATGATATCCCGGAATATAGTGTCATCACATTTTTCCATCCGTGAATCAATACGTGAGAATATCATACACCTTTACGGGAAGGAGATCTTTACAGCCACCAAGTGTTATGAAAAACTAAGACAAAGGAGGGTTATTTCGCTGTGCAACTTGAATTTTCTTAAAAGCTGCCGCAACCAGAACTTGCTGCCAACATTTACAAGGTTGTCTTATCACACACGCACCAGAAAGACACAAGCTATCCTGGACAAAGCTAGCAAGGCCCTACTCCAAGACCAGATCAGGCGGACCCGGTACGAAATTAGTGAGACTGAGCTACAACTTTTCAGACTCCACCTGAAACTGAGCAACAAGATCCATCAGTTGCTGTGGGACCGCATAGAATTATTAACATCATGGCGCACTGAGAAAGACAAGGACATCACGTCAAAAAAACTGTGGAAGAAATTAGAAATCCTTCAGTCAAATTCCAAAAAATCAGGACAAGTGCCAAATACAAACCGAAGCAGTACAGTTCATAATATTTCAGCATACCATCTTTCCGATACAGAAGTCAGCGTATTGAATAAAGGATTTAACTACGCAATAGCTCCAAAAAGAGTACCCGTCGAAGAGATCGTTTCCAACGTCGAAGCAAGTCTTTCCACCATAGACGAACAAGATGCGGAGTTAATTAGGCAAGATGTCGCCAGAGTCTTAAGACAGTCAAAACCACCGCAACCAAACTTAAGCAGAGAAGAAATGCAAGCCTTAAGGAATCTAAACAAAAACGAAAACATTCTAATAATGCCAGCAGACAAAGGAAATGCCACTGTCGTCATGAATACGTCGGATTATAATGCAAAATTGGAGGATATTTTGAACGACCCAATATACAAACTAGTCACCAGAGATCCCACGACATATTTGGAAAAAACAACTAAGTCCAAAATTCTCGATTCATCAATAAACGAGGATACAAAGAAGAAACTTATTCCGAGGGAAAAATCGAGTCGTTGCCCAAAATTCTACGGGCTCCCAAAGATCCATAAGGACGGGGTTCCCCTGCGTCCAATCGTAAGCGCCTTTAACTCACCATTATGCAAGCTGGAAAAACATCTGGCCAGTGCACTTCAGCCTATAGTGGAAAAGGCAGATTCCTATGTTAAAAACTCAGAACATTTCACTCAGATTTTAGGTTCTCTCAGGATGGACAAGGACGACATTATGGCAAGTTTCGATGTCAAATCCCTCTACCCGAGTATTCCAGTAGAAGAGGCACTCTTGCTTATAGAAGAAAACGAAGATCTTCCGCCATACATAATTGATCTGTCAAGACATTGCCTGAAAAACGCTTACTTTATGCACAACGGGAAAATTTACCGACAAATAGATGGAGCAGCAATGGGATCATCTCTCTCACCTGTGATTGCCAACCTCTTCATGATTTACTTCGAAAAGAAAGCAATAGAGAAGGCAAATCTGAAGCCAAAACTATGGACAAGATACGTTGATGACGTATTTGTTGTATGGCCTTTTGGCAAAGAGGAGCTTTTGAAATTCCTAGATCATCTGAATTCCATTCACCCAAGGATTCAATTTACAATAGAACTTGAAGAGGATAACAGTCTACCCTTTTTAGATGTGCACATCACAAGGACCGAAGATGGACACTTGGAACACACTGTCTATAGAAAACCAACACACACTAATAGATATCTGAACGCTAAATCTCATCACCACCCATCACAGATACAGGCAGTGGCAAATACATTAATTGCTCGGTCCTTCAGGCTCACAAACGAGAGGAACAGAGATAAAGAACTGAAGAAAATTAGTACCTGTCTTCAACAAAACGGATACCAAAGGCGCACCATCAGCAAGGCAATCAGTAAACAACAACAGCCGCAGCAGAGAGTGCAGGACAAGACCCAACGAAGATCGATCGCTGTCCTGCCATACATCAAGGGGGTTACTGACAAAATCGGCCGAATATTACGGAAACACGACATATCAACGGCATACAAACCTGACCATACCATCGGAGCAATACTAAGAAACCCAAAACAAAAAATTACTCTGGAAAACCAAGGAGTATACAGTGTAGCATGCGGATCGTGCAGCCTGACGTATGTGGGACAGACCAACAGAAGAATTTCAGCCAGGCTCGAGGAACATCGTTTAGCCATAAGAAACAAACAAACAACATCTGCTTTGTTTCAGCACCAACATCAGACAGGCCATAAAATTGATTTCGGCACTTGCAAACAAATAGCTAATATTCCTGATTTTAGGACTAGGATTATACGAGAGGCCATCGAAATAGAAAAGTCCGGACACCTCAATACGAGAGACGACGCTCTGCATTTATCCAACACGTGGAGAACGATAATCAAACAGCAGAGCGATGCGCAGCAGCCAACGGGGACATCGCAACTACGATCGGGCGAAATTAACAACGCGACAATTCAGGGGGCGGAGCCACCTCCCCCCACGCACAAGCAGCACCGTTACCATCTCCGGCGCAGAGTATAAATACCGCACGCACCGCCGATAACCTCCCAGTGTTCGAAGTGTTTTCGGAGCGCGAGCATTGAAGATGCCAAGTGAGATTTTGGCGAAACGTCTGCAGGATTCCAGTCGGATGCAAGATTTGCAGGATTCCAGTCGGATGCAGGATTCCAGTCGGAGTTCAACGAGCGAACGGATGATATCCCGGAATATAGTGTCATCATATATATATATATATATATATATATATATATATATATATATATATATATATATATATATATATATATATATATATATATATATATATATATATATATATATATATATATATATATATATATATATATATATATATATATATATATATATATATATATATATATATATATATATATATATATTAAATATATATCTTAGTAGGCTGCGAAAAAAAATTGAAGTCTTGCGTTAAATAGCTTTTATATTGACAGCATTTTAAACAAGACGTGTACGAAAAAATGTCGCAAATAACGCAAATTGAGTATAGAGCAGTCATAAAGTTTTTGACAAAAGCAGGGTTAGCAACTAAAATTATTAAAGAAAGGATGGATGGTGTGTAGGGCCAAAGTTCTCCTTCATATTCTGTAGTGAAAGAATGGGCAAAACGTTTTTAAATGGGACAGGAATCCCTCGAAGATGATTCAAGAACTGGTCGACCAGTGAAGGTCATAACGGAAGATATTATTGCGATTGTGGAAGAGGTGGTATTGAGTGATCGACGTTTAAAGGTCAAGCAAATCTCAGAAATTACTAAGCTTTCTGATACAAGTGTTCGTCGAATCCTGCATGATCATTTAGGTACGCATAAGGTTAGTGCAAGATGGGTTCCTAGAAACCTTTCGGCTATTCAAAAACAACGCCGTGTCGAGTGTGCGCGGTCTTTTTTGGAACTCTGTGGGTCGGAACCGAAGCCTGTGATAGAAACTATGGTGACGGGAGATAAAACTATGGTTCTCTATTATGACCCTCTATCGAAAAAAGAATCAATGGAGTAGCGTCGCGAGGGTGAAGCACTTCCAAGAAAATTCAGAGTCTGCCAGTCAACAACAAAGGTGATGGCCACGATCTTTTGGGATTGTGAAGGAATTCTTTTGATACATTTTAAAGAAACTAATACCACTGTCAATGGTAAATATTACGCAACATTATTACATAAATTGTGAGACTGCATACGTGTAAAACGTCGAGAAAAACTGACCAGAGGCGTGCATCTTTTGTACGCCTGTTCATACTGCTGGTACAAGCTGCCATTTTAGAGTGCGGGTTCCAACAGATAGATCATCCTCCTTATAGTCGAGATATGACCTCCAGCGACTAATATTTGTGTGGATATTTGAAAAAGTACTTACGTGGACGGCGGTTTAACGACGAAGTTGAGTTAAAAGAGGCTGTTTTAGCTCATTTTGCAGACAAACCAAAAGAATATTTTTTTAAAGGGATTGAGTTGTTAATAAAGAGATGTAATAAGTGTATTGAAGTTAAGGGAGATTATATTGAAAAATAATAAAAAATTGTTACTCTACTTTGTTTATTTCATATTCAGGCCGGGAAATTTTGGCGCTGCCCTCGTAGACAACCTATCGACCCACACACACATTACAAAATTAAGATTTTCAGGCATAAATAATATTCTAAATATATAAGTAACAGTAATTTAAATTTGCTTTTTCAATAACCAATTTGTAAATACCGAAACTATTAACATTACTAACATATTTGCAAAAATTATTATATTGAAAAAAAAAAAAGTGGAAAAGTTTAAAATAAACATAAATACAATATACGTGGCTACGCCGTTGAACTCTGCATAATGAATTAGTTTGATATTTGCCCAGAAATGTCAAATATTCAAAAACATCCTAATTTATATGAAAAACAAAACGAGCCATCTAAATTTTGTTTGCAACATCTTCCATTACCCCAAAAATTGAAATATAATTAGCGATAATTCTATTCGTAAAATAATCGAATTAATTTCGCCGAAAACAAATCTACAAACGCTCTCGAAAAAAAGACGAGCATCAACCAAAACACAGGCCAAACGGACGGACGTGTCTAGTTTCATTGGCATTTCAAATTGGCTTTTAAAAATGTTTTCTACTGCTTAATAATTCGGAGGAAATATAATTCTCTTGTATTACGCCCGGTTTTTATATTTTTCCGAGAGAAAAGCCGCGCATACTGTTCTGTTACATTATACTCCAACAATGGTAATTTCAAATCGTCCCGGAATTGCGCAGATGAATTTGAAATTTAAAATTGCAACTTTTTATTTTAAGTGCACGGCTCGCGCTTCTTCTTATACGGCCCTAATTCAGTGTACCGTCCTTTTTATATGTTCCCGTTTTACATTCACGTTGTAACAAGCGTTTGCTCTCATTTTTAGCGTCGCGAATTTTTGGATTTTAATGAATGGAGGTCAATATTTGGGGGCAGCTGTTCTATGGATGAAGAATACTTTCATTCACTCTAATTTAAGTTGACTGGGTTAAAATTTAGTCGTGATGTTGTTTTTTGGAATCTCTGTTCTTAACCCGTTAACCAGACAAAACAACAAAACATTCAAATATGCAAGAATTATACTACAATCATAAATGGATATAATTTGAAAGCATGATTTTTCGGAAGAATATTTTGATATTTTCAATATTTGATTGATTGGAAAAGAAATTGATAGTGTGTTACATAATTTACATCATTACATCATTTGACACGGTATTCACGCCACCTCATTCCAACGTCTTTTCCCACGAGTCCCATATCTTTCAATCGCCTCTATAGAATTAAAAATTGACTTTTCATACAATATTTTTTCTAAAGTAAGAAGAATATTTTGATATTTTGAATATCTCATTGATTGGAAAAAAAAATAGTTACCTAAAATCGAGCATAAAATCGAAGGATAAATATTTTTAAATATGTTCAAGTCTAAATCAACCCCCTATATATTGTACATAATACGAGTCCTCTAAAAAATGCTTACATGACACAGCGATTATAATTTTAATACCAACTTATTGGAAAATACTTAAAAAAAAAAACGTCTTTTCCTATGAGCCCTATATCTTTCAATCGCCTCTATAATATTAAAACTTGACTTTAACGCGTCATTAAGTGTTTAGTAAATAGAATAAGTGCTAATTTCATACAATAATTTTTCTAAAATCTTGCGAAATTGACTACTTTGATTGAAATTGATCTACTTTATTGTAGCAACCTATTGTGCCGCTTCCGCATTAATTTTTTTTTTCTATACCTACCTATCGACTCACATTTTTCCATAATACCCGCTATTATCAATCATTTCACAATATAAGTTAAATCGTCGCCATCTGGTGATCGTTCTTCTTCTTGTTCTTCTTTTTATAAGGCTTTTTCCTTGTACTCTGTAGTCAGAGACGTAGCTGGGAAGATGAGCTCCAGCTCTCATGCCATCGTATGGGGGAACGTCCAGGAGGTCTGCTCGATCTTGGGAGACTATCTTTTGCAATTTTTGTGCAGTCTGTGGTCATCCATCCGTTCAACATAATCCCTCCATTCGCGCCTTCTGTTTCGGGACCATCGTACAATATCAAGGACACCGCAAAGTTATCTGATCCCTCCTCAGTCCCTCAGCTTGTTATAGATCCTAGAGTTCTCATCCCTGCTGTTCGGATGAATCTGTTTGTACTCGAGTTTTCCGCTCTTATTTCTACACCGTATTTCATAATGGGTCTCACATAGGTCTTATATACGCGAGTTTTACCTTCTATGGTCATATGTTTGTTTCACCATATTACATCTCGCAAGTACCCTGCTATTAAGGCTGCCTCGCTTGTTTGGCATTTTACTTCGTTTTGGAGATCTCTGCTGCTAGTGACGCTCCGAGATAATTAAAACTCATGACCTGCATGACCTGCTCTACAGGTTCATTGTATATGGCCAATGTACATCTTCTGTGCTCTTTTGATATTGTTAGTGAATTAGATTTTGCTACCAATTTCTGCATGTTCTACTTGAATGCGATGTTTTCGAATTTGAAGAGTATTCTCTGTAGGTTGTCTTCATCTTCCGATATCAACATGTCATCGTCCGCATTTCAGATTATCTTTATTTCTTTGTTCCCTAGGCGATATCCCTTTCCAATCTTCTTCACTTCAGATATTAGCTCATTCATAATCTGATAGAAAAGGATATGGCCTCAGGCTGTCGCACTATCTTATTCCTGTCTGCATGAGTATTTTGCGTGTTTTTCTGCCCTCCACTTGTATTTGGGCCATATTGTCGGTATTTAACTCAAACACGATCTTTATTAAGTCTGGATAATGGTCCGGACCAAATAAAGCTTTAACCATGGCGGCCTGATTTGTCATTATCTAGTGACTTTCTTTCCGTAAATGTCAAGCAGCGAAGGATAAATATAATAACCTTAGAACCAATTTTATTTGTCTATAAATTTTAATTTATTATTTGCAAAATTTGGAGTGTATCAATTCAATCAATTTAATGAAATTGTGTAAACAAATACTGTATTATTTCCAGTTTTATTATAAAACTATATTACATTTTGTCTTCAAATTTCCTTTTAGTAATAGACAATAATCTAGCATTTACTTACTTCCTCAATATATTTTTATTCGTTTTAATGTGATAAAATAAATTTTTATCGCAATTTGCGTTTGACGTTAATGAAATAAATTTAACTGATTGAGATTAATTATTAATTCATAAATAATCCTTTAAATATTTCATCAGTGAATCTGATTTGAATGGAAGATTCTCACGTGAAATTTTAAGTTAACAACACATACCGCATCGTCGCAGAAGACATTTCAAAATTTGTCTATTTTCTAGTTCACCAAGAGCATTTATTCTAAACTGACGAAAATATTAGTATCAAACATACTTATTTTTTATCCATTCTCATATAATACGAGAATACTCAAATCAATGCGGCAATACGAAATTTTGCCCGTTCAAATGTCCCAGCGTTTTACATACTCGCCAGTATACTGTATTTCTAATTTTATTTTATGGCACAGTGTGTCCTAATTCGACACCAATACAGTGATTCGAATTAGCTCAGAAGTAACAAAGGATATCGGTAGCGTTTTCATTTTATTTTCGTCTAATAATAAAACAGCAATTACTCACCACAATAGTGTCACAATGTCGAATATTCGGTGTTCAACTGTTCTTAAGTCTCTGTAACAGCACACTATTTGGTTTTAAATTGCTTATTAACACAAAACCATTAACTTCGTTAAAAGTATTTTAATACACAAGCTTATCGGGTATTATAACTTGCCTTTTAATGCTAATACAGTGCTGGGGTAGGTTAACGAAGCCTTTTTTAATTAGATTTGTTGTAGAAAAACACGTTTAATGAACCATAATAATAGTTATAATGCTTACTAACTGCAATATTGGAGAACTAGAGTAATTTTTAGATAAAACATAAACTGCAAATATATAAACCAAATAAGGTTGCAAATATATTATTGAGTCTATACAGGGTTTTTCACTTACAACTCCGCACGCCAATAAGTCCAAAACGAAAACAAATATTTAATTTATGTAAAAAGTAGTCAAAGTGTGGGGTCAAGTAGATATTTCCTAAAGTTTAAAAAATTCGACGCCTGCAAAGAGCTGGGCGTCGCGACGCGTCGAAAAATTATTCGATTGCAGAGACTTTGGAAATACGCGCATACAAAAGTACATATTATTTAAAAACTTTTTTGTTATTTACTCAAACTTATTTACTTTACGCGTTTCTAAGTTATACCGATTTAAAGTAAACATTTCTTGATTAATAAAAAATGTGATTAACGCTTATTTTTACAAGTATGCCATGAATGTTAGTTACTATGGCAACCATTGTTATCGCAGTTATTTTAAGTGCAATTACAAACGTAAGTTGTTATTGCCGTATCAAAAAATTGTCAAATTTTGTCACAAGAAATATCCAAATTTGTTCGGTTTAAAAAAAACTAAGAATTATTATGTGAAAATGGTGCAATTTAGCAATGAGGAAAAAGTAGACATGTTACTGGTGTTTGGAGAATGCAGATGCAATTGTAGAGAAGCAAAAAGAGTTTACGCACGGCGTTATCCGCATAGAAGAGTCCCCGATGCAAAAACCTATTCAAGTTTATGTAAAAACTTAAGAGAATATGGCAGCTTCATAAAACCTAAAAGAGATAGGAACAGGACGGCTACAAATGATGAAAATACTGCTGCTGTAATTCAGCAGGTTAATAATAATCCCAAGATATCCCTATCAGAGATAAAAGAAAATACCGGTGTTACCATAAGTTCTTCGTGGAGAATTCTACATAGAAACTCTTTTCACCCGTACAAAAGTAAACTAGTTCATAAACTAGAACCAGGCGATTATGCTAGAAGAATGTATTTCTTAGCGACATTGTCCGATTTGTATAGCCAAGATGCAAATTTTCTCTCGAAAATTTTATGGAGCGACGAAAGTCGATTTCAAAATAACAACTGTCGTTTTTGGTCCGAAAACCATCCTCGTTGGATTACAGAAAGAGGTAACCAACGAATTTTTAGTATCAATGTTTGGTGCGGCATATTAAATGGATTCCTTATTGGACCTTACTTTTACGAAGGAACTTTAAATGCAGATCGCTATTTAAGATTTCTTCAAACTACACTTCCGGAACTATTAGAAGAAGTGCCTCTTGACACTAGAATGAATATGTGGCTACAGCAGGATGGAGCGCCTGCACATAATGCCCAAATAGTAACGAGGTATTTGAACCGAGAATATCCCAATAGATGGTTTGGTACTAATGGACCGGTAAGGTGGCCGGCGAGGTCCCCCGACATTACACCACCAGATTATTTTCTTTGGGGCTACCTAAAAAACGTTATCTAGAAGAAGATATGGCTGATCTCGTTAACAAAATTAGTGCAGCGTGTGCCGCTATCACAAGAAGGACTCTCCTACAAGTGACCCAAGCTCATCTGTTAAAAGTTTTTGATAGTTGTGTTCGAGCAGATGGACATAATTTTGAACAAATTTTTTTAAATGTCTTATTATGCAGTTAATTGCAATAATAATTTTGGTTATTAACTTGTAGGTATTTTACTGTTTTTTCATTTATTTATTTATTATTTATTTATTTATTTATTTTATGTTATCAGAACTAAATCGATAAAAAATAATAAATAAAATCATACTAAAATAGTTGAAATCTATTGTTTGTAATTGCACTTAAAACAACTGCGACAACAATGGTTGCCATAATAACTAACATTCATGGTATACTTGTAAAAATAAGCGTTAATCACATTTTTTATTAATCAAGAAATGTTTAAATCGGTATAACTTAGAAACGGGTAAAGTACATAAGTTTGAGTAAATAACAAAAAAGTTTTTAAATAATATGTACTTTTGTATGCGCGTATTTCCAAAGTCTCTGCAATCGAATAATTTTTCGACCCGTCGCGACTCCCAGCTCTTTGCAGGCGTCGAATTTTTTAAACTTTAGGAAATATCTACTTGACCCCACACTTTGACTACTTTTTACATAAATTAAATATTTCTTTTCGTTTTGGAGTTATTGGTGTGCGGAGTTTTAAGTGAAAAACCCAGTATAGTGTTTTCATTTCAGACAAGTGTTTTCGATACCAACTTCTAAGTAATGTTGCCAAATGTTCTGAAAATGCGGTAAATATTTCATGTTCATTTTTTCATAACAACCAACCAATTTGAATGAATTAGTAAAAAGTAAAAACTTCAGATGCTTATAAGTTTCGATGACAAACAAGATTTGCTAGTTCCAGATTAGTGACTATAACTGCAATTTTATAAGGTGCCAATTCCAAATATCGTCGGAAGCTTGGTTTGATATCCTTGCAACATAAGATAACACACAATCGTACATAAAAATAAATTACAAATAGTGGTTCAATAACCACAAAACTATTAAACCAGAGTATAGGAACATTAAAGTGCAATAATATAATAACAATAAATACATTTTTTTCTTAATTGCATTTTAATTTTAATTTCGCTAAAGTCTCGATAAGCAGATAATACCAACAAAATTAAGCTTTCCTGGGTTTAAAACTACATATTGTTGAACAAAATACAATGGAGTGTTATAATTTTCTGGAGCCACAGACAATTTCTTGGTTGTAAAGAAAATTTTGAGTGCTTTTGAATTAATCAGGATTTATTTAACATAACACCGATAACACTGTATTCCAATGCTTTGACAATATGATACGTAATAGAGTCCAACATAGCACCACTAATGGAATTTGCGTTGGTTACTTGATAAGCCTCTAGAATTTCGAAATAATGATAGTTATTATTTAGTTAAGCTGTGACTTGCCGAAATTTTTTTTTTATTATTATTACTTTTTGTAGTGTGTAGAGAGAGGCAAACTAGTACCACCGGTTAATTACTGTCATTCTTAATTTGTATTGAAAAAACTAACCTCTAAACTAAAATGCCCTTTCTATGAAGCGGCTAGCTGCACTTTGATACATGTTACCGTCCACCAAAGAACGTTTGGTGGACTGGCAGGAGTTAAAGTATAGAGTAGTTCTCCTAAAGCACAATGATTTGTACCTCCGAGGATCTATTTCGTTGTACTCGAAACGGAGATTTATGCGATATGTGTGTTCATGAGAAGCTAAACAGAGGGTAATCGGACAAGCGCGCCTGCAGTGACAGTCGAGCTCTTGGAAGGAAGCTCGGGACTATTATTTGACTGCAGAGGAATATTGACAAGGCTGATGAAATGTAAGTCTGTCAGTTTCGTTTTTATATCTGGTCTTCTAGGTATTGAAGTCAATGAAAAGGCGGACAGACTGATCCGCGACTCAATAGCTTAATTCAGTTCCTAGTACTCTCAGTCGCCTGCTCCCTAAGCGAATTATTTATCTCGTTCTTCAATATTGATCCAAGATGTACTAGGAACTGAATTAAACTATTGAGTCTGATGAAAGAGGTACTCGAAAGTACAGGATTTTTCTAAGAGAGCGAAGTAGTGCGGGCATAATGGATCATAAGATCTGAATGCAACGTTATGGTTCGGGATTCTAGATAGAAATGAACTAACAACCGAAAGTAAGAAAATTCAAGGATTCATAATTAATTAGGAAATAAGACTCACCAAAAATCCAGCAGATGGGGCCTTCGATCGAAATTACCCAGCTTTTCGTCTGAAAACAAAAGGCGACGTGTTAAAGTTTTAAAAACCGCCCCGAGAGACGAATTAAACTAAACTACGAGAAAATCAATTAAGGTGGAATAATTAATCCATCGTAAAATCCACTCAATACAAAAACTTATTTCGCCGAACGAACGGAGGAAAAAACACAAAACGTAATTAAATGGGTTTTGTTTTTCAGAAACAAAAACGCTCATCCAGTTGGGTTTCCTGTAGGTAATTGATTCTGTTTTTTCGAGAAACAATCATATAATTTAACGGCCATCGAGGCACAAAACGATTTTGAGTTCGCGTGAACACGTTTTTAATGTGCTTTAGTTGGACACGGATATCAAATACTATAGGATTCTAGAGTAGCTTAATTCCTTAAGTTCTTTATATAACCTTTGAGATGGCAAACGATACATAAACTTATTTTTTTTTATTGATATATTAGAGTAAGTTCAGGTTATCCCAAATTGCATTAAATCGAATTAAATCGGATTGGATCCACCTGGATTAACTCTCCCCATAACACGAGTTAGGTTAGTTGGTCTTGCATGGCCTTTATTACCCAAACTGATTTTTGAAAATGGTTTACCACATTTCATTTTTATTTCTAGTATCCAATCATCGCAATAACATATTATTCACTAACCCAACACTCCCTATTTTCTTCTGGTTTTTCATTGATATTCTTCTTTATTTTTTTCTATTTTCCTCTATAATTTTAGGTTGTCTATCCGAAAAACGCGGAGAAGAGGGCTCGCTTGGTAAGTTCAGCTAAATTACGAAACTTTGATCCGTCAATATAAACGGAAATAACAAGAAAATAAAATAAACAAAATGAATTTAACAACATTGCACAAATAGCACAAAAATCGTAAAACCCTGTTCTCATATATCCTGCCGCATTACGATTTCTACATCAGCTTAAACACAAATAAAAAAAAGTTCAATATTGGGTCACTTTAAGTGCTACTTAATACCAGACTTTACAATTTCTGAATTTTTGTATTTACTTCATTGACATCGTAAATTTTTTTAACAGAACTTTGGGCATAAAACCAGGTTCTAAAGCTACAGGTAAAGTAAACAGTCGAAAGTTTTATAAGTCATTTGTTACAAATCAAACGGTTGAGTTACAACGGAAACTGGCTCGAATCTATATAATGTTGTCCGTGTCTGGCACAGATTTGTTCGCGGAAGAACGATTTTTAATAAGGGATATATAAGTGGGAATGTAGAAAAGAAATAAACTGTTTTATTTGCACAAATATTAATCGAACTGGTACTAAGAATCGGGTATGCTGGAGGCCAGCAAGTTTTAAAAATACCGTTTGATGCGATGACTTGATAAGGTGATTCAGGTGAAGATGGCTAACGGTTTTACGGTCGACACCCACGCGGCCCATCTGGGGCTTTGACCACGGAATTACAGTCGAGTTTTTCTGTAAAACTTCATTTAGTGTTTTTAGCTTTAAGCATATTTGGTGAATTAGTATTAAAGTAGCTCAAACCCATCCTAAAAAACAACGACCAGGAAATTCTTTCAATAATTACTTTAAGGCGCTCCGTATTTTTGAATAAAAATAAATAAATAAATAAATATTACATGCCCCAACTGCAATGAGGTTACCCGCCATTTGTACCATTTGCAATTAGCAAGTAATCGGTTCCGCTAAGAACTGAGAAATGAAGGATTATTTAATTCGACTTAGACCCTTCATTAGTACAACGTTGATTTGCATTTTTTTATACGACTGGGCCTGATATTCGATAAAACACCTGTCTACTTAGTTATATCATGATCTTTCAACTAAATTAAGAAGAAATTTTTTTGGATCACTGGTACTATCATGATTATTTTTGTCTTGTGTATGGAATTATAAAGATAACATCCCATAAACTGTATGAGGCAATTTGGTTGCATATGATGAATCGAAAGAAATTGCCTCTCGTTAAATTCTTTTTTTTTACCATGTATACTTGGGGAACTAAAGTACATTGAATGTCACAAGGGACAAAAAATAATACACTAAATTAATAATTACAGTATAGTGACTGTGAATTAATTTAATATTTCATATTATTAAATAAATAATATTAAATTATTAATATTATCGTTTCTCACTTTGTCTGCTTTATACACTATAACAAGTTGTGTAAACGATATGACTCTATTGTTTTGTCTGTAACGTTCATGTTAGCATTTAAATTTTAAATGTTTTAATTTGGATCATTTCATCCCAATTGTTTGGAAGTGACCTATTGATAGTTGAAGATTGTTTTAGATCGATAATAATGTTCGGTTTTTGAATTTAATTAAAACATATTGGGGACAAAGGGTTTCTTTTTCTGATAAAAAATAGAATAGATTACCCTTATTATCTTATTATCTTTATCTTATTTATCTACTGGTTTGTAGTGAATACTCTGAATTTGGATATTAATATTAAAAACATGGCACGGGGCTGTGACACGAAAGCACCGACACAAACACAGCGATAGAAAAAAATATTTTCATTTAATTCATTTTCAAAACGTCTTCAAAATTTATTATACATTCCAATTTAAGGATTTTAAATTTTTTAGTGAAAAAATCATTATTTATTTATTTCACTTAATAAATTTCCTCCATCCTATTTTATTCAAAATTATTGAAGGGAACGATATGGAGCAAAAATATTAAAGAAACACATTATATTCAAAACGAACAGTTTATATATAATTATTCATCACAAACCCAGCTACTATAAAAAACATCAAAAGGCGATATCGAGACTTTAAAATTATATGTGTGTATCATGCTGCTGCAATTTTCCTCGCCATCCAAAATAGACATTTTAATTGCACACAGCCGCGTAAATTGACATCAGCTGATCATATCCGGCCCATCATGTGCGGCGTTTCATGACCGGAGTGACACAATATCTCTAAATAATTAGACACTAATTATTCAGGTTTGGTGGCTTCTCCCGATTTTAATGATTTACTAATTGGTTGCTGCTATAAATTTGCCTAAGATTCTTAGTAAATACAGCAACATATAAGGTACCCAAAAATGAGTAAATGTTCAAAGAACATTTTTAGCTGCTAAACATTGCAAATAAACTAAACTTGTTTTTACGATTGAACATCACTTATATCGCAGTGCTCATTGTTTTGCAATGGGACTAAAGAGTGTAATATATTGATATTATTCTAGAAAAATATGACACGCCATAGCTTTTGTACAATTAACAAGAGATTCCTCCCCAAACCCAATTAAATTTTAGAAAAAGGTTATTATCTAGCTTTGATTTGATCTGTTGATAAAGATGATTGAAGTTTGTTTTTTTTTTGCTACTAAAAAGCGTTTCCTCAATTTTTTTTTAACAATATCCAACAATAAAAACAATAAACTAAGAAGCGAATAAACCAAAATTGTCAAGCCTGATTCTTGCTGCAAATTGCTGCCCGGCTATTCTCTAAGGTTATAAATTTTGAAATTAACGGAAGCAAATATAACACAATATTAATTGAGAATAAATTCTAGGGATAAATTTACGAATTTTTGTGATATTTAAAATTACTCAATATTTTTTTCCATTAATTTCTAACATTATGAACATAAACGGAACCAGGGTGTTCAGTCTACCGTGAGTTATTCGGCACACCTGCTTATTAACAACATTATGGCGATTATCCCAATTCCGTTACTTATATGAACCCTTTAATACGTGATTCAGTTTTCACCGAATCAAATATTTCAAACATTTTTATGGTGTTTGCTTCGGCAAGTTTTTTGTATTTGTTTGAATATCTGCAGGAATTCAAATCGCAATCAATGTTAATACGGTAAGACAACACTCCGTGAAATTATTTATTGATTGAATGAAATGAAATATTCATTCTATTTATATATTTTATTTATTTGATGTCGACATTCAATGTTAACAACAATTAGACACATACTGTGGATTCCCAGCTACGAATCTTACATTCAGACAAGACAGAGCAAGAATGAGTCACAATGACGAAGTAAATATATAAATCGAGCTAGGAGTCAAGTTCCAAACAGGGATTTTTCGCTGTTCAAAAACAAATTGACTGCACAGGGTCAGTCATCAATCCAGCTGTTAAAAAATAGCACAGCTAACCCATGTTAATCTAGTCAGCAACAGATGTCGACTACCTACCGAAATTATAAACGAAAGCAAGGTCAACTTTGAATACTTACTTGGGTGTCACAATGACTGCAGTCGCTTCTGTTAAGTGGAAACCATGTAAGTGAATGGGACACGGAAATGGAATAGTCACTAGTAATAAATTATTTAAGCCAGCTTATCGAGTTGAATTCAACATAAGGAAAATAGCTTTTAAGTACCCTACGGCAGCAAACTCAAGGGTAATCAAACGCAAACGTAGTCTTTCTCGCCTTCAGGTGAATACTAAATGAACTTCTAAATATCCAAAGAGGGCTCGCTAAACCACTTGGACTTCTGGCCGCCATTTTTGAATTTCCTGCTCCCTCCTGTAATGTTTTTCCTCACCAATGAAGCTAAAAAAACAACACTGCAGAAGAAGAATATAACAAAGAAATAACTAAAGAAATTATTGCACGGACGTATTCGACAAACTAAAGGAAAAAAATCGTGTTAGATTAAAACACCATTTCCGTGGACTAAAGTTGAAATAATTCGATCCATTGGTAGATGCGAAATTTGCATAGCCACCGAGATTTATTCAAAGTTTAACCGGGCCGTCGTTAAACTAGGTAAACTACACGAACGTCTGTATCGATGGCAACGATAATGAACCGACGTATTTTATTATACAGAATGGACTGTAGGCGCAGCTGTTGAATCGTTGATGAACATGTGAACACATTGTGAGGTTCACATAATATTACTCCTACGTTTACGTTAACCTGTGCCTTTATTACGGCCTGTTTAGCATAGTTTAGATCGATGCTTCTCAATTCCCGTGTACATAGCCGCAACATAAACACCCACATTTCAAAGCGGAAGGGTAATACAATAAAATTGTAATATAATTTTATAATTCAAAAAAACTTTTCCTAACCAAAACTTCCACGGCTCATGAGAAATCCAGAAAATCTGTTTCCACAAGATCAGCAGTCTGTAGAAGCTAGAAGATAAAGTTTGATTCAAATATATCTGTCGATCTTGGCGCTGAAGATTGGAATGCAGCCTCGCATTGCTTTCTTGGTCAATTATGGAAATGTATCTCAGGAAGAAGCAATAGGAAAAGCTGTACTTACATTCCATTTATGCCAGAAAACAAATTCAGTGCCAAAAAAAATATTTGAAGTTTCTCGTTAAACCATAAAAAATAAAACCGTAAACAAAATTACAATTGATAAAAATGAAACTGAAAAGAATGAATAAAATACTTTTATTGGAAGAAAAAAAATCTTGACACTATAAATTTTAACATTTAATATAAAGCATATTTTCTAGTCTTCACCCTGGTCGCATAGAACTATAAAAATAACTAGACATAAAGCAGTACCCGCATACTTGGTTTCGGAATAATTTTAGACAAGTAAGCATAAACTTAATACAATTTTTTTTTCTTATAATAAAAAATGATTGCAAAAGTCATTTTTTGAACAAGCTAAGTTTCCGGTATAAACATATATTTTATTAAGAATGGTTTACTACAAGCTTAGCTGGACATATTTTCAGACAGAGGTAGGCAGAGAACACCATAACAATAAAATTGTTAAAATTTATCTTAAATCATGTTCAAAAAGTTAGGTTAGGTTAGACCAAACTGGTAAAACCGTGTATGTTAGCAAGGATACTCCGTAAAAATTAGTTAATTTATTTGGGTATTTAAGTAATTAAATTTTTTTTTAGTTTTGTTAGTTTACTTTATAGAGACTGTTCAAAAATCATTATAAACAATAATAACATTAAAATAATAAACATTAAATCCAAACTACAACCAATCACAAAACTGAATTTTCTACTCTATTCTCTACTATGGTGTTCCCGGATGGTATTGTATGTTACAGGTTTTTGTTATATGTGGAAATATCTGTTTTTTTTTTGTGTAATCCTTTGATTTTTATTATTTTTATTGTAATTGCTGATCTCCGATGGGGAATAATAACGAAACGCGATATCAGGTGTAGTGTTTTTCACCAACTCCACAGTTTGTTCTTCTCGTTCTGAGTCAAAAACGAATTAGTTTATTCTAAATTGTCAGGATTTTTGGAGTTTCGTCTCTTAATAACACATCCTGCAAATGACGTGGCAATTATTTTTGTTTTAAGGAAAGATACTGTACGTCTCCTGTTCGAGGTTCGATCCAATCGTAGGTAATAATCACTTCTCAGACCGAAGCGAACGCCTGGTCTACCATTCCGAAACGAAATGATAAGATAAGAAGCGAAGGATTACCAACATCAAATAAATACTGAGCTGGTTTACGCATTATTACAACACAATTGTTTAATTATACCGGCAAATAGCGATCGACTAATCGCGTGCTTTGCCGGGCGTGTACCACTTGGGAAAGACCTTCGATTGATATTCGCACGAATCATTGTGCAATTAAAACCAATTATCGAGAATGATCAATTATAAAAATACGATTATGGTTTTTTCGATCCGAGTATGCAACGTTGCCGCTTATATAAATGACAGACGCAACTAACCAGAACGTGTTTTGTGATCAAATCAAACAAAAACAAAATCCCTAAATGATATGGTACGCAAGATTACCTGCATTAAGTGATACACTGTGTAGCATAGATAGCATATGAATAACCATCGATGACATCTTCAAAAGAATTGTATCATCATGCGAATAAGATGATCGATATCAACCCGTGCGAGATTCTTAGAGAATAAACAAGTTTATCTCATGACATACGGCCATAAGTTTGGTAACCATACAGGCCACGGGTACATTAGCTTATCGGGAGAAGTTTCTAGTAACTGCAGTAGTGTGCGGTCTGCCATTGTCTTGCTGAACAACTGAATGAGCAGTTACTGAAGGTGGAGACAGGTTGTAGACATTATAAACGCTTGAACGTTCATTTTTCTGTCCAAAAAGCTAGGGGACCTGTTTAAAACTATTATGGTGCCCAAAACAATAATGCCTTCAATATGAACAGTCCATCAATAAGCTCTTATTCTTCGCCTTCGTCTTCTTCATCTTCCACTTCAGTGCCTCTACTTGTATGGTGATGATGAACAAACAACCTTGCTCAATATCCCATCAACGTTGTAGCATTTGCTGGACTTCCATAAGCCTAGTATCCTACCTCGTTCAAACCCACTTAATTGATGATCCATGGCACGTCTTCTTACAGGAAATATTGCTAGACGATGTTTTCAAGAACTCAAAGGTAATAAAATTGAATAGCTCTATGCAAGTATAAAAACATAAAAATTATTTTGCTGGATGTTTCTCCTAGGTCTCAGACATTCTGTACAGTCAGCATTAATGAACCACTGCATTAAGTTTTATTCAAATACCAATTATAAAATTCGCTCTCGTGTATGACTCATATATCCCTTCCTGAATTGTTTCAATTCCATCCCAAATGTACGGAAATATCTTCTTGAAGCTCCAAGCCAACTTTTCCCTATTTCAATTCATTACCAAATAGGTAAACTTTTCCTATTTATTTTGAATACTAGCGCGTTAATCGTATAATAAAGAAATGAAGAAAGAACGCCAGCGTTCACTCCCACGTGGATCCTGTAACTCCGTCTTGCACCGTCGACCTCTAACCGGTTTGTTGCTGCTCCGTAGACACCACACTGTCCCCCCTCTGCTCCCTCGCACCGTTGCCGCGTCGCTTCAATTGCCGCACAAAAATATATACCAGGAATGTACGCATGGTTAGATCGTTGTTTATCTGGTTGTAATTTTAGATACAACGAAATGAAAATTATTTTTAGAATTTTTATGTTGCTACCTTTATAGACTATCGTGCTATTATTATTGTCACGTCAACTGATGAAACATAATGACAGGCGAAAATTTCAAAAAAAAAAGTAGAGGAGTTTGAATGAAATTTCTCAGGAGCTACGCGTAAGTGACTCTAATTCATAAAAACTTCGAAATTTGGTTGAATTATAGAATGTGTAACGATTTAAGATAAGCGGATCATTCAATTTTGTTAGCAGCTGGTGAATTTGCTCTTAATTTGATAAAATTATAAGGGTTTGTTAATTATTGATTATTTACTCATTCTACGAATACATATTTTAGTTCTTCTAATTTATTCAGCAAATTTTGTTAACAATTGTGGCATATAATCTATAGTAATCTAATTTACTGGAAACTCTATTCTACAATGGTGTTCGTAATTTAAATCAACTGCCGAATAATATTAAAAACGCTTGATTATGTAAATACCCAAGTGCTAAATAAATTTATTTTTATTATCATTGTTATTATTATTATTATTATTACTATTAATTACTATTAATATATTATTACTATTAATATATACTCTGCATATATTGTTTTGAACCCTATCAGCACGGTCAATGTGTATGGCACAAAAGATATTTTTAATTAAAAATGCCAAAACTCCTAAACCCTAATGTTACATGCAATATTATTTTGCTTTATTTCTGATACGACTGCATGGTGCGTCAAATACACTCATAAATATTTAAATTATAACATAAAATGTACGCATTTTAAGAAATAACTTAAAACGAATTTTAGTCGTAGTCACTTGAGAGCCATTTTCGTGAGTCAACAACAATGTTTTTCTCTCGTGTTTGCCATTTTTTCATGTTCGAAATTATCGTTCGATCTTCACGTCTTACGATTTGCAACTATGGGTAAACCAACGGCATTCCATTGAAACCAACCTGCGGCAAACTGATTCAACGGAAAAGACAAGTTTTCAGCAAATTGCGCCCAGAATGACGAGCATATCGTTTACAAAAACTTTAGGATCAAAATGACAAAAACCATAAATTCGGTTCAGAGATAGTCACCAAAAGTGAACCGCAATAATTAAACAATTTCCTTTGTTAACCGCTCACTTTCAGTCACGCGTGTCTATAAATGTGGTCTATATGAAATCACCTTCATAACATTATTGTTATGGGAATTATTGTTTTATAAAGATTTCGAATTTACCAGATAATTAAACCAGAAATCCAAACCAACAAGGGCATGGCCCCAAATGACCCAGAAATTGCGTAATGTAACTCGTAGGAAAAGCGACCATAAGAAAAATGTATTTATTTTTTATGTTTGGTTCAATAAAAAAGGAAAATGTTAACAACTAGAGGCAAAATGTGCTCAACTTTATTCAATCGTTCGATTTGTATCGAACGAAACAAATAATTATCTCTATCATTCATGACTACAATAAACAACTACCTATGAAAATTTTTAAGTCTGAAAATTCAAGAAATACTCCAAACTGAAATTTAAATATTTTAAAAATTCAATCGCAAACTAATTTCTACCACGCAAAATATCTAATATTGCGAAAATTTCACAAATAATTTTGAATATCCCGCCACCCTGCATCCCGAAATTAATTAAAGGCTGAACGGTTTGTTAATTATAATAAAACGATTTACCTGAAACGGATATGATAATGTCGGCTAATTAGTTGATGGAAACGAATATTTTATATTATCTACATTTCAGGTTGTACGCCTATATTATATCATGTTTACCATGCCCGCGCATATGTTGTTTTATTAATTAATTTCATATTATATTTACCCAAATTGTTGCGCATTTTTTAATATTAAGTTAAAATATTTAAAACTTTATTCAGCAATCAAGCATATAAAGTAGCAAACATTCAATAATTTCAGGTAATTAGTTATAAAGAGCTAGAAATAATACTATTCCTAGATCGTTAATTACTTGGAAATTAATGCACTTTGGACAATTATGACATTTTAGTATAAGAGGAACACTCCGAAAAGGCTTATTTGTTGAAGCCTAAATTTAAAATGAAAGAAATGTGCCTTCTCAGCATTGTTGCTTGCCGCAGAAGTTCCTGTGTTCTCAGCATTGGTAAGGTCTTTACATACTAGCTATATGATTTGACAATATCAGTCGAATTTTTGTTTTCCATTTATATGAAAATTAGTTATGATACTTATTAACCCAAATTTAATCAATACATCATCCGAAAGGTGTTATTTGTTGAAGGTTAAATTTGAAATGACAGAAATGTGCCTTCTCAGCATTGTTGCTTGCCGCAGAAGTTCCTGTATTCTCAGCATTGGTGAGGTCTTTATATATCTAGTAGCTATATGACTTGACAATATCAGTCGAATTTTTGTTTTCCATGTAAATTAGTTATGATGCTTAATGACTCAAATTCAAACAATACAACATCAAGATCGACATAAAATCAAACTATTTCTCAAACTCTTTAATTATTATATTTGCTCATATCTATACCAACTGTGTTTTTCTGAACAGCGAAGATACTGATTTAGTTTACTTAAGCTCAAGAGAAACGCATACAAGATTTTCTACTTTTCTTTTAATACTAATTTTATATGGTTGGAGTAAACGGAGTGCCAAATTAAAACTTCTATACAATTACAGCAGTGTAGTTTTCAAAATTGATTTGACGCAGCTGTGTTGTAAAACACTTAAGAGCAATAATGCGGTTGAAACAATTTTTTTGTATTGAGTGATTAAATAAATCATACAAAATAAGCAAAATTTTGTTGTTACCGAAAATGTAGCAAAAGCGAAAATGCAGCCGGCTTCTGATGGCCTTCTAATTTTTAAGTAGATAACAAACGTTAACTTAATACTATCAGAAACAGAATCTTGTATGGGCAAGGAAACAACGAGGATACACCATTATCCTATCCCACTAGAACTGAAAACTAATAAGGCAATAAAACTGGGCAACCTTAGTTTTCACATTGGTAAATTCTGTCTGCCCCAACATCTTAGATGTGACGACCTCTGAAGAAGCTTGCTACTCATGCTAGCGAAACGTTAGGAAGCAATTTCAACCGACACAAATCACAGAACTACAAAGCAACAATTCCACAATCGGATAGATGCTGTCATCATCAGATCGTCGAAAAAAAAAAACACAAAACAAAAAAGTTCCACAAACGATACGCGATATTTCGTGGCATTCAGCGCATTCATCTGGATAATTTTATTCGGGCATTAGGCCGTGTTTTATCGGTTTAAACATGCGGATGACAGTACGCAGCAGTTATTTCCGGATGATGGGGTTTGCCGCGGACATTTCAATATAATAGTAAAGCAATTCACGCCGCATATAGGTAGCAGAAAAAAAGAACAACGACCGTTGTACCGCAAGAACGCCAACACCCTCGTCTGCTTGATTTATTGGTTCCCGTTTATTATAAACGTTCCGGAGGTATGAGAAAATCACGAGGCAAAACACTGTTAAGGATGTTGGATCCACTTAACATAAAATTAAATACAATTTTGAAGCCTAAATTAAAATAATATCGTATCGAATAAAGAACCTTGTTACTTTGTGTTAAACTCTTGGATTGTAGAAAATTTCAGCAGGTTTTTTAAGACCTATATGCCATAGTATTGGTCAGAGGTAAATTTCTGCTTCTTTGATTTTTGTGGCATTTATTGACCATATTTCGTCAACATATTAATCGTCATAAGATCAACACCGTGGAGGGAAGTCACAGATCCCTGAGCCTATCAATGGACCGTATCTCATATCTCGTACCTGCTGTATCGTACACAACGATCGGGAGAATCCTTAATCAAAATCCTTTTCAGATATGGTTATTAATATAATAATTAATCACTATGCAATAGCCAGACTTTTACTATTTATTGTCACATTTCATAAATTACATCTCAAAAATTATGAGCAGATATGTTTTTCTCTCTCTCCTTGGACAGATGAAAGGCCAAAAGATAAAAGAATTGCTTGTGTAAAGGCTAATTTCGAACAGAAAATTGAGTTCCATATGTATCTAAAAAAGTTGCTACTAAATGAAATTTTTGGTCCGCATATCAAATTTTAAAATCAATAACCAATTTTGATAACCCACATTTCATTTCATTTTCGAAATAATTTTTGTCCCAAAAGGTTATTGTTGAAAATAAAATCATAAACCTGTTCATAACTTCACGTCACACTCTGTTTTAAGATTCTAGGAAAGGATATTCTTTCAAAAGTGTGTATTGAAGATGATAAAGAAATCATACACAACTATGCTTATTCAATTCATGGAATTGGATAAGTATTGTAGTGTATGTAGCGGAGAAGTGGTACGACTTATATCACCAGAAGAATAAGTTAGGAACCTATATTATATATCTGCTATTAAAATTTCAACTATATGTTTTTATCTATAAAGCATACCAGTCTAAACGAAAATACTGGTAAATTAAAAAAAAATATATTTAACGGGTTACACTACATTTCCGACTTAAATATACAATCTAAGGTTGACTCAGTCCTCAGGATTCATAAAGTCAAAACCTATAGGTCGTCCCAACCCAAAAATGGAATTCGATTAATAGAATTCTACGAGACGCGCGATCCCGCTGCAGAGGTGTCTGAATTCTAGGTGAATATTGTGATGTCGCAGGAATAAACCATTGCCCGGTTCTTTAACATGATTGCAGACATACGTTCACAATTTTATGCATTTCTCTCGGAGGTCACGGCGCAAGACTTGGCAACGTCGCAAAACGACCGTCGATTGGTCCGTCGGGCCATGTTCTATATCGATTCGTAATAATAATTAAGCGTCAAATGCAATTTTATTCATTTGACAGCTAATTAAAAATCGGAGCTAAAGAAGAGTTATCGCTCTTGCTTAACGTTTGCTTAATAAGATTAATTAGGATTTTGTGCGAGTGTGTGGCCGGAATAATAATTGGCTATTAAAATTTTTTGCTTAGCCTTTTTAATACCCGGTTGTTAAATTAAGATCGCCTTCTTCGGTACATATGCGGAGCTGAAGGGAAAAGGAAACCATCATTTTGCAAAAATGGCAAGAAATCGAATTATTATTCGAATGCTGTTTACCATCACCTCTTAATCGCTTGAACCTTTGTGTTTTTTTGAACATTCCAAAGACATTTTGAGTATTGTACATGTAGAAAATAAACGCCATAAAAAGCACACCCTGTACACCGACCTGACTTCATATTTGTAAAAGTTGTCCAAATTTATGTAGAAAGAGACGGGCGAGGGCGGTGGAAAGGTGGGATAGGAAGAGAGAAGGAACATATAAAGCCGAACCAAACAATAACAAATTACCTGGAGACTTTTCATAAAATTCTATGGCCGGGTCCTCGAATGAATGGGACCCGTTATCGGAACGATACGCCTAAACGTTTTTATAGAACCGTTTTCGTTATTGAACTAAACGTGAAAAGAAACCAGAGATTTTAGCTCTCATTCAACTTCGCCCGAGTGCCATTAAAATTATTTTGTTTGGTTTGTGCATCTGGACATTTGAGAGTGGGTACAGGTCCATAACCTTCCATTTCTTTTTATTATTAAATTCTCTAAAGGTCTCGAAAAAACCTTTTATTAAAATTATTAAACGAACTAAGTAAATCACTTGCCGATAACCTTAAGCCATTTTGGAATACCAAGCGATTCATTTATGGGGCAGGGGTTATTTTCTTTGTTCTCCAGGTAAAGAGATGCATGGAATTCAATTATAACTAATATATTGGCATCTGCGAGACGCTATTGTTGTGCTTCTCTTCGGTCAGGGCCTAGCTTTTTGTACTTAGTAACTAAAGCAGCTAACGCAGCTTTCTTTTTTCAAATTTAAGTCCCTAATCATACTATATTTCGTCAACTTATTCGCAATTTCTCAGGAATTGCTTAGTTCGTAATAATTCCTACGATGTGACCTCATTTTATATGCAGATATTGTATGACCAAAAATGTAGTGCATTTATTGCTTTGACATTTTAAGTACTTTACAGTACCTTAACCGCAGACCTTCGCAGGACCGAGGTAAAACCCATCCTAACAGATGTGTATTAAGTAGGTCTTTAATGAGATGGATCGTAACGAATATTTGCAGAATCTTAAAATTTTTATTTGAAACGTAAATGGACCGTTTTGAATTTGATGATGCGGAGTATTTTCGAATAAATGGAACATCAGGTGATATGTATCGTTCTTAAGAATTTAATGTAAATTGCAATATGTTGTTATATAATACGGAGGTATTAATGTGATCCTTCCAGTACTTATGTACCTGATTTTCGAGCATTGACCCTGCCGGACTGTTTTTACTAGGTAGTTCAATGGATAGGGCTAAGTACCTATACTCTATTTATCTTACAGGTAAGTTTGAAAATAATCATTTTTGTCTTGTGTGCCTGTCGATTAACAATAGTCTTCTTCTTGCATATTTGTGTCTTCTACATAGTTCTTCGATATATTATAGATTATATTCACGGTAGATAAAGGTACGTCATAAGAATACAGATATATATTTATTAGACCCTGAAATGAAGCAGATGTTCTCCTGTTAGAAGAAGACATGGAAAGCAACGCAGAATTTGAAGAACAAGTGGAGATGGTAGTCCAACTTAATGATAATTTAGAAGACGAACTACCTCAGCAAATAAAAAAACGGATCCCGGATCCATTTGTCTTCGGATGCTAAACAAATTGTTTTGAATGCTTACAATTTTATAAGAAATTCAGTAGGCGCAGCATTAAAAACAAGTGACATAGAACGTAATACATTGTTACTTTGTATTAATTTTTTTATGTACATGTTTCAAGAATTACTGGACGAAAAAGTTGAAAACATTGTTAGTGTAGATAGATAAATTCCTAGGACGGACCTGGAATGGTTACGGCTCGGCAGAACGGTCTATAAGGGTCTGAGGTTTTGGAGTAATAAACAGTAGGCAAAGTTAATGACGGTGTCGGTTGTAAAAGCACTATAATTCTGGTCGAAGTATAACTAAAATTCTATAGATACGCCAAGGCTCTTTGAATCAAAGGATTGTTGTCACTAGAAATATTTCAGTGTTGCGATTTATGGTTATTCTTATTATAGAACCATAGAACACAGTCTGTAAATTAACAAAACTGCAGATATATTTGGCATTACCATAATCCCGCTTTCTTTTGAAATTTGATTAAATACCTTAAAATATTTCACCTATCATAACTAAAAATCTGGGAAACAACATAAACGTCATACCATATAAAACAGTAGGGAGTAGAAAATATATAAAAATGTGTTTGTACTTTTAAGTTAGTTTAATAGTTAGTATTATGACAACTGACACATGCAGTGTCCACGTATTAGCTAGTTATAAGAGGTGGATGTCCCATTTTTGGCAGACACTGAACTTTGTTATCCATATTTGCTAATATGCCCTTTAACCTTCGCCTGGTAATTGTTAAGCACGACTCATCTTGGTAGCTGAAGTTGCCCCTTTTCAAAGGTAGGTTCATAAGTTTTTATCAGTAGCTGCAAAATAAGTTTCAGAGGAAAGTGCCAATCTCATTAATTTACGAAGTAGGACCCCAAATTTGTAAAAACCTTGTCAGACAAAAAATATCCAGTCTAACAGATTTTTAATACTTCGACATAACCAAAAAAGAAATCCCGCTGAGTCAAGGCATCATAATTTTCGCTGCGATTGATGTTCAACACTTTTACCAAAATCACACATCGCATCGATCAGCTGGTATTGCTGAGGCATCGCTAAACTGTGCGCTACTAAACAAGCTGAGAATAGACGGTTGTAGGAGAATTGGTTAATATCGCCTATTCGGAACTATTTACACAGGCAGCGACAGCACCTAATAGTTAAAAAACTGGAACCGCTTTAGTATCATCCATTTATTCAAAACTCATTCTATCATACACCAGCCCTGAAGAGATTGTTAATGCTTTTGCTAAGTTTTTGAGGGGGGTGGGGGGTATACAAGACTACGCAACAACAGATCCTCAGCTGAATGAATTTTCTAATGCATTTACTTAACTGATGACACTAAATTAAGAGCATTAACACGGGTTAAGAACAAAGTATGTTGTGGTCCTGACAAAGTTCCTTGTTTGCTTGTGCGAGATTGCGCATCTGCTTTGGTTAAATCCAAGTCTTTTATTTTTAAGTTACTCCTAGCAACAAACACCTGCATGGAAGGAGGTCAGAAAAGCATCTGATATATCCAATTACAGGCCTGTATCGATAATATCGCATTTTGCGAGGGTTTTCGAGATGGATGTCGTTGCATGATAGTATTTGTAGCCCAATGAAACGCTTAGTAACCCACAAACAACATGGTTACTTTAACGGTCGAAGCACCATCAGTCATTTGGCTTGCTTTACAGAATTCACTGCTAAGGCTTTGGACGACAGGAGGAGGCGGGTAGATGTGCTATACACGGACTTTCCAAAAGCCAGGTGGACCACACTACACTGCTCTCTAAACTGAGGATGCTTGGACTTTTGTGATGATCTTGCGGCCTTTATAAAGTCATATCTGCATAACAGAATACAGTATGTGGATCTCTTCGGCACTCATCGCTTAGATTCATGGCTAGAAGCGGTGTTCCCCAGGGTAGCAATTTAGCGCCATTGACATTCTTCTATTTCATTTATGATACAAGTAGCTAACATTGCTAGCTAAATTTTTGGTGATGATGTAAAATTGTTTAGAATAATTGATAGTGTGGTCTTTGCAGAATGATAATGATAATAACCTACTCCTGAATAGAGATAAATGTTTAGCAACGACATTTTGAAACAAAACTGATACAATAACTTTTAATTACCATCTGGGTAACGTTTGACACAAAAGTCTCCTTCAGAAATCATGTCGATGAAGGCTGTGTGAGGTGCACTCAAAATGCTGGCATTCATAGTGAGAAATTCTAGAGATTTTGCAAGGGAATATACTTTAAAACTGTTATACAACGGTATGGCAACCAATATTTGACAAGTACAACACTTAAATTGAAAATGGTCTAGGGGACTACCACAAAGTGATTTATTACTAATGTGTAAGGTTCTTTCACTGTTGAATCGCAGGAGCTACCTATCATTTCAGTTTTTATATAAACTTTGTAATTCATTAGTAGATTGCCCTGAGTTGCTGAGTCAGCTGAACTTTCATGTTCCGTCAAGAACTGTAAGGGCATCACCTGTATTTCACCTAGTAACCAAGAACCAATTTTTTCATCAAAGGTCTTTTCTATCAGTTCAGTTCAATGACTTCTGTAATGATATTGACGTTTTTTTCTTAGTCGCTCAGGGTTTACCACATTAATTAAACATAAATTTGAAATTCTATAATGCATTGTATGTTTCATTATTACTTTGCTGGAAGGAATATAGTTGAATACTTATTATAGTTATAGTTCTTAAGATGAAAGTGTCTTCTAAATGGATGGTAATCTGTTATTATTATTATCACCGAAGATTGGAGAGACCAGGAACGGAAAGGAAAAAGTTCTCGAGAATTATCTATAACTCGGTTGAAATATTGTGCCGAATTCTTTGGTAAACACCCGATATATAAAACTACAAACTCGGTTGTCGTTTCTCGCGCCGCACGACCACCACACTCGCATTTTTCTACCTGACGAGCGACGTTGCCGCATCTTTAGGAGTTGTAATCGCCGGCGGCTCGCTCGCCCCTACCTCGCTCTCTAGATCTGTAGACAATACGCCGAATACGGAGATTTAGCTTCATTATTCAACCGAAACGAACAAAGGGACTTCAGTAGCTGCCGAAACAATTCAATCGTTAGATATGTGCGTTGGTTACCGGTTATGATTTATTATTTAAATTTAATTTTGTCGAAAGAAAAATGATTTGATAACTTTATAATAACAATTGTTCGGTCGGCGGCTTTTAAGGTGTACCCGCGTTTCGCGGCAGCTACACCATCCGTTTAAGATTAGATTTCGTTTCACTATTAATGATACCTTCCGCCGACAAAGGATAAACAATCACGTTTTTTTTGTACAGGTTAATACAGTAATCGTGAAATTTAAACATTTTCCTAATTTATTTATCCCACATCACACATATCGCATTTAATAGATTATGTTCTGGCAGATTTCGTATAAGCGATAGATGCAATATTTCGCGAGTTCTTGCTGATACTTCAGAAGAGTGGCGATCCAAACCGTTATTGGGAAAGAAAGATGAACCAGATGAATAGTCTCCTCCATGGATAAATTTTGCCACTTTACATGAAGATATAAAAGATTTTCAACTTTCAACATGCTCTAATCAAATATTTTCTTATTCCTCATTAAGTGCAGTGTTGCGAAGGAGTCACTATTTCATACAGAAAATATATAATTGTAGCAAGTCATCATATATATAAAAGTCCAATACATAAAAAAAAAACAAAGTACAGCACACAAAAAGAAAAAAACCTATCTAGTTTGCTACGTATTTGGTATTGGACAAGTTGTGCCCCCAGACCGCGCTAGAGGGAGTCCAGAATGCCGCCTCTCCTACAAAAGGTCAGGAACTCCTTTAGCCCATTACCGTGCATTGAGCACGGATCGATCAGGGCCGTTTCGAAGACTCCAAATCTTGCCCATGTCAAAGCAGGACACTCGGTAAGCAGATGATACGGGGTCTCCTCCCCATACACGTACCACCCTCACTTCGGGTCGTCTCCAATGCCTAGCGAACAAAGATGCCGCCTAAGCCTGCACTGTCCTGTGTAGGCCACTGTTAGTGATCTACACTCCCTTCTGGGCAGTTCAAGCAGCTCCCCGGTTATAGGGGGGGGGGCGTTCCCATCCATCATAAAACCACGCTACGTTATAAGGCATCAAGTTTGCTGACAGTGTCAATGTATTTTCGCACCGAGTTTAAACTGAAACCCTTAGACCCCGCCAATATGTTGTATAGTTTCAGATGTAGAGAATTGTTCTCCAATTCTAAACCTAGGCCCTCTAAGTAGTTGTCCAGGATGAGTCAAATAAGTGTGGCAATCGAAATTAGCTGCAAAGTCTTCTCTCGTTCTGTGGATCTCTAACAACTGATAGTAGAAAAAGATGCAAAGAAGAGGTATCACTTTAGATTTTTGAAAATAAGGTTGCCTATAATCTGTATATCCTATATTGGCAACGATACGTTGTTCCCCATTGGAGATAGAAACTTCAAAAAATTTTACCAATAGGAGTCAACTTCAGAAATAAAAATGTTTTACTTCCCTCGAATATTAGTGCAAACACTTCTTAATTACTACTTAATTACTAGGAATCGTCAGGAACAAAAATCCTGGCTACGAAACATCAGAATCGAAGGACTATGAGAAGTAAGAACAGATAATTATTTAGACCCTAGGTAGTTAAACTTTAATGACAAGACGCAAAGATTAATGCTGCAACACTAAGAATAAGTGCTCATCCGATGATTCACCAAATACACCTCCGGCGATAATATTTGTAGAGCTTTACTGTATCATTCAGACCGAAATATGTACACCAAATGCTATAATATATTTTTTCTACTCCCTACTCTAAAATACCCAATTATAATATATCAATTATCACTTCATGACGTCAGCTGCGTTAACCATGCTATTTTTGTTTATAGATCTACCGGTAACAACTTTGAATAGTAGATACACCAAATAAATCTTCTAGTGATGAAGATAAAGAGAAGCTGGACAACTCAGTCCATTTAAGTGAGGAATACCACTGAAGATGCCACTTGCCACTTACTGTTAACCGAATATGCGCCTTGGGAAAAAGCTACAAGCAGTTAGGTTATCTATCATTAAGAAAATGTTTGTCAACTTGCATTCTCTAAAATAATGCCATGGGCTTCTCGTTATAGAGGCAGCATAAAATAAATGAAAAATTTTAATAAATTGCGCACCTCGTATCATTGAAATTAATATGGCAAATTAGAGGGACGTCACAATTTAAGGGAAAAAGTTTGAAATGTGTATGCCCATCACGAAATTTAAATTTAAAGCAGTTTTACGGCAACCACAAAACGGCATCGCAACAAGTTCAGCAAATTAATTACATCACATAATGGGCAGCTATAATATTACGTGGGTATTATATCTTGAAGCGAAGAGCAGCACTTATTTTTGGGCTTGCCTTTAAAAAGGTCAAGATCGAGCCATTAATAATTTTGATTGCTCATAAATTGCGTGGAGCAATTTCCAGCATTTTTTTTTCAATTAAATAATTATAAAAGCTTGCTTATTTACGAGCCATTCGATGTTGACGACGCACGTGCACATGCGACTTATGCCGGTGGGAACGCCCATCATTACACGAGTTTCTTTTACTAATTGAAGTGGTGTGGTTTCTGAGGGTGGAATTTTGCGTGTAAAAAAAATTAATGGTAGTCTATTTCCAGAAAATGAAATTTTGTCAATAAATATCCCCGCTTCACATAAACATGTATGTTCTATAAATTAGACATGCGAAATCACCAGTAATATAAAAAAACTAATTCTAGTATAAAATATTTCAAAGCCCTTTTAGTGTGGTTTAAAAAATAAAGTCTAAGGAGGGCATAATGGTTTATAAAAAGATAGAAGAAATTACAAACTTGGTGTCCGGAAATAACGTAGAAACATTAGAAAAATGCCGACTTAAATTTGAACTGATTGCCTTCTAGTGATCAGTGTTATAATTGCTTCTCAATAAATTAAACTGTTATACAATTACGCATACTTTAGTTTTGATATTAATTTCGATTAAAGATGTGCATTAATTATTGAAAAAAACATATTTTTCATCGCAAAAGGTGCACGATAATGAGTTAGTTGTCACATTTTTGGTACTATACAGGCTTCCGTAATCTATGCCTCCTAAGAATAAAAAATTTTCATTTGCTCTCGTCGGTACTGCTTCATATCTATATATCCGGTAAATGGCCAAAAGTGAAATCAAAGCCTATTTATTAGTATCGGATTTATAATAAAAAGTCAAAAAAATTTTCTTGTACAAAGTTTACCTACCTACGCCCATGGTCGACACCGAAATTGAGTGGAACTGGACCGAATTTCAAAATTTTCTACTATTTTGCGCCTACAAATGTGATTTCCAGTTTTTGAAATGGGATAATTATTAAAAATAAAAGATTGATAGACGCGTTCCGTATAGTATAGTAGATAGTATTTTTCGCGGAGTTGAACAAAGAACCTCAGATGCTAACCTCAACATCAATAAAAGAGCAAACAAAACCATTAAGCCACAACTAACAGTAAGAAATAAATTACCCAAATAACGAAAGGAGGCCAACTTTGACGAGTCGTTTGAAGGCGAGTGTGTTCGTTTTACGCCATTTTAAATTTAACGTTCGAAATTATACTGCCCGCGAGGATGACGACCGACGGAAGAGAGGTGACTCGACACGACCCGGGCGCGAATGGTTGGTCCCTTATTAAAACGAGACTTTAAAAGAAGCTGCATGTGGCCAATTAGGAGAATAAATAAATTGAATAGGGCTGTCACTCTATATATTTGACAAGCCTGGGACTCGGGGAAAGCGGACTTGCGGCGGGTTAAATTAAAAGAGGACATATCTCCTTCGCATGTAGCACTCTTCAAATAGCCATTATCATGCTATTTAAAAAATTCGAAAATAATTTTTTACGCATTTAATGATTAAGATTCTTTCTAAATATTTATATGTGTCATCCAGTTTATTAATCCGTTGGCATTTGGCAGCCAGACATGGAATATTATGGAAGTTACCTGCCGACGGCAATAAAACTCGGCTCCGGTAGGTATTAATGGACTCTCAAACGTTTTGGTAATGATACAATGTTTTTTTGTGTATTTAAATGGGAATTAAATTACACCAAGAAAAAACAATGACATTAAATATGTACAATAAAGTCATAGCTGGGAATATTTATACCTAATTACATTTTCATTCTAAATATCTAAATCTAATTCTGTTTAACCATCAGAATCGTTATTGAGAATAATTGTAATAGTAGTTCTGTTGTTTTGTAAATTAAGAGTCCTTACTTTTTATAATATGATGTAGGGTAAAAGTGGGATAGATGCCCCACTTTTTGTAAGCTGACTATAACTTTCTTTTAAAGCACTATTCGAGTGAGTTATCTATTTGTAACAACTATAGTCCTTATACTTACTATCTACTGATATCATCATTCAATGCATACCGTAGATTTGTATATATTCGGCTCTAAAAAAACTTATTGTTTGAGGATAGACGCCTACTGTATGGGGTAGTTGCCCCTGGCAAAATTTCGACATGAGTATAGATGCCCTACAATGGGATAGATGCCTCCGTAATAAAGAAAAAAATTCGTAGAAAATTAAATAAAACGTTTATTTGCTTCCTTAGTTCCAATAATATATTATAAAGTTTTCTATCCAAATATACCGTAAAACTAAAGGAAATGGCACATTTATAGGAACAAATGGCTCAGTCTTTCAAGCATTCTTTGGGTAAACTTAGCAACTTAACCGACTTTTATTATTTATTATCAAATTTATAACACTGGGACTTAAAGTAGGGCTAACATTTTCTGCCCTGGCCTTTGATTTTACATGGTTAGATTGGTTAGTTGGTTAGTTTGTTTGTTGGTTGGTTAGTTTGGTTCCACAAAGTAAGGATGTAAAACAGTATGTCCAGCCTGTTCATCCAAATTATCGCATACATACTGTTTTTTTGATTGCATATGAATTTAGGAATTTCAAAAGTTGCGCTTTTTTGTAATCGAATTCAAAATAAATATCATTTTCTAACAAACATTCTTGAATTTCAGTTTTTGAACTTGATGAGTCTGGTGCTTTGCATAGCAGACGGCTGTGGTAGCTTGCGTTATATATGATAATAACAATTTTATTGGGAATATTTTTTAAAAGATTGTTTTGAAACCAATTTTCAAAAAGTTCGGTACTTGTATCTGTAATCTAAGCTAGAATCCTTAATATTCTTTACAGACAACAGCAAGCAACAAACAAATTCGTCTTCTGACCCAGAGTGCATTATGGCGATGCGTTTTGCGACAGTTTTGAGTGGAATCAACCCATCCTTTGAATACAGCGTCATGTGTATCGAATCATGTTTCATCAAAGTAAATGATGGATCTGTTGTCTAATCTATATCTTTCAATTTCTTGAAAGTAATTAAATCTCTAAATGCGTAATCTGTGTGATTCCATTACTACTTGTCTTTTGTCTATTTTGGGGTACTTAAATCCCATTTCACAAGCAACTCTATGGAGGGTGGCACGTCTTTTATTTATATAGGCTTATATGTGTTTCATTTTCTTCTAGCTTCTTTTTCAGCTTATCCAAGGTAGGAACGACTTCGCTTTGATAAAAACAATATATTTTCCTTCTTATTAGGCTCACTATGGTGAGTTTGAAAATCACTACTTTTATTCTTTTTCTTCAATTCTTCACTATTAATAATATCCCTTATCGACGATATTGGTGTTGTTGTAAATAGAGAGGTTTCTTTTAAAGCTTCTGGTTGAATAAATCCTATACAAGTTTCATACACATTGTTCACAATCCGTTTTGAATCAATCGATAAATGATTTGTTATGTTCTCGTAAAAAAACTTTTTCGAAACACACAGTAAAAACGATTATTCAACTCTCAAGAAATATATCAACAACAAAGAAATATAACTGAGCCACCCCTGCCGTGTCACTCAAGTAAGAATAAATTTTTTGTTAAAGGCTTTATCCAATAACAATAGGTAATAACATGATGAAGATTAAGACATACTATTCTTGAAATTGAAAATGCAGTAAATGATTTAAAAAACACTACGAGCTATATTATTAAGAGGCGGATAATGTATCTGCTACTTGCCAGCAAGGCAAATTTTTATCTTTTTTTATAACTATCTCGCATTATCATCCTGAAATTAACCTATCTGTTATCAACAGTCAAGTGTGATGTGACAGTACGGCATATTGAATACTTGTATACAAATTGAAGGGCTGGGCAGTCCTTTTTAAATATTGTTAAACTTATGTTTTGCTGCAAAAGGTCTAAGTTCGAGAAGAATTTGAATAATGGAAGTAAGCAAAAAATGTAGATGTCTTAATTTTTCTAATCGTTATCTTCTGTGATTTGGTATCGAATTATGCATTAACCTTAAATCCAAAGAAACTAATGCTGTCGTCATATGGCCACAGAAATTAGATCATTCTAAGAAAATGGGGGAATACTGTATAAGAGTTCTATGTGATTACACAAAAGTCGAACTCTATTTACAAATTTATATTTATTCCCGTGATTTAAATGGTCTATTCTCAGTATTTCAATATGTAAATTAGATTTTCTAGACTTTTGCCATGCAATCCTGGCCCCAAGAAATAATACAATTTTTAATCGGTTCAAGATTGCCAAGAAAAAACAACAAACGACTTCAGAGTATTTTTAAAATTGAAATTTTTTCACACACAGCATGAAATAATAAGATAAATGTCAAAAATTACATCTTAGTTTCAATCTTAGGCTCATTTTCTTTTTAAGGGTCGCTTGTTTAAGTTTATTTTTCTGAACAACACCTACAGAATATGTATATAAGTTTGACTGTCTGCACTTTGGGATCCAAAAAAATATTTTTTTAAATTTGTCTTGTCATAGTCATGTCAAACATAAATAACTAACCAATTTAAAAATAAATCGGAGTGGGCAAGACGATCTTCAATAATATATTATTTTGAAATTTGGAGATTTCGGCCCTGTGTCATGGAAACAAAATCACCTAGATCCATAATTTATAAAAACAATTTCCTTCCCTAATAATTTCTGCAGCAATTAATTATTTTTTCATACTTTATACTGCTTGCACTGCTTCAGAAGGCTTGTGCTATCGATTTGTTGTGCTAACCTTTTTTTTATTCATTGTCGATCTCTTGATATCCGTTTTTCTGTCTCCCCAGTACTTCTTTAATTTCTTTCACGTTTATATTATTGCACAAGCAGCCTTTCGAGAGTCCTGCTTTCCCTTTGCATATGCCTGACACCATTCTTCCGAGTCCTTTTCTTCCCCAGGATCTAAATTTTCGTGGGATCATTTAACAACCGCTTGATAACACAGGTTTGCAACATTAAAGTTTTTGACAGATATTTTCTTGCAAATAATAACGGGAAAACAAACGATATTTCCAAAAAAAGTTATTTTTTTATTCAGTAAAAAAGTGGAATCCTAGTTAAAAAAAAGTGAAAAAAAAACCTTACTCAAACTTTTTTGAGTGAAATCTTCTTCTTTTTGCATTGCAATTCCTTAATATGCTGATGAAACATCTCTCCTTCTCTCTCTCTCTCTCTCTCTTCGCTAACTGCTCCAGGATTTTCGAAGTTTTCGTCCTTAGAGTTCCCGGAAACCCTGGCGTTTTTCTCGACGTTGGTCATTGTTTTTTGACAATCCTTGTCTTTGCATAATTTTCTTATATAGTTCTTTTGGGGCGGTAGGTAACGATATATCAACTGGTCGAATAGCAGAGTCAAGATTGGGATACACAATTTGTTTCTTAAGTTTTCTGTTGAATCGTTGAACACTACACGAACAAAAATAACAGTCATCACTGTGATTCCTAGGCTCTCGCCATACCATAGGAACACCAAACCTTAAACCTTCCTACCTTTTTGCCAGTTTCATAATGTTTTGACGCAAACGGAACAAACAGTATGAGGAGCCCAGGACTTGTCTTGGTCGCCAATTTTTACACCAGAATAAGCGTGGTATACATTTTTCACAAAAGAAGTTATAGTTTGCCTTTGCTTTACTATGACATAACTACTACAGATATAACAAAATTTATTTGGATTGTTCCCACACTGTCTACTTTCCATATTTATACGTTCTAGAATATATAACAACGAAGACAACAGCCGCGAACACACTAGCACGGCGACCAATACAACCAAACTGCGCATGAGCAGGCTACAACGCTGAATTGACGCTTCTGCGCCAACTCTGTAGCTTTGCAAAGAAATCTTATATTATCCAGTGTTGCCAAATCACTTTTAAATTCATAAAAATCAATTCATTTAAAAATCATGCCTAACTTGGAACAAACATATTCATTCATTAATAAAATAACATTTTTAAGATATACAACGCTATAAAAAAATAACGTGATAGAGCAAAAATGTGGCATTTTTGGAAAAATGGCCTCCAAAAATATACAAATAAGCATACAGCTTTCAAAAAACAAAATCACTGTAGACCTGTGTAATTCTTTCTGGCTAGAGGTAGCCGCGTTCAAATCGTTGTATTATTCGTCGCGTAGCAGTGGTTGCAAACTCAGTATTATAACTGACCTGTTCAGGTATCATTGATCTCTGTGGAGGACCGTCAAGCTTTATAACAATAGCCGTTGCCTAATGACTCACGCGTTAAGTCGCAAACTCTGCGTCGACACTTTCTCATTAAACGCACCAAACAAACCTCGTCGATACGCAACGGCCTCGCAGTATCCATGGATCTCTCCCGTAGTCACTCTTGTCGCTTTTCAAAAATAATAAATAAAGATGTAAAATGACCTATCGTCATCTTCTGACCATTTATCTAGCGACCGGCTCGGTCAAGGAATTTAGGGCTCCGCTATCTTAAATACGGACAAAAAAGTACGATAATTTATTATTAAAGGACATAATAACGCTTTAACATGGCGGTTTAGCCGGAACTTTATACCGTTTACGTTGAATAATTAATTATACGCGAGCATGAGTTTGACGTTTAATTTATTAGCGCCATAAATTAATAATTTACCAGCATTAAAATTGTGTGTTCTTTTTTTCCGTTCCGTGTTTACGGACCCGCGCGCGCATTCCCGGAATATTTTCAGTCCGGTCACGTCTGCCCATCATTATAGTCATAATACGATACGTTTCCCGTGGCATGTCGTTCCTTAAAAATCGGCAACACACGGTTTATTTATTTGTCTTCTAGCTGTGATGGATTATTTACGCTGGAATCACGTAGCGGTCGCCATGGGAAACAACAGCCGCAACAGCAGATTTGGTTAATGAATTCGTAGCGAACCGCCTACACAAATTGTTCGTTAAAAAACAGCGTCGACGTACCACGTCCGTCCCTATCTATCTCTTTCTATTTTGACTATAAACAAAATAACAAGCCTGTTGTCCGATATAACTTATAAAATGTCGCTATTTTTTATGAATTTTCAAAGCCACAAAATCATTATTAAGTTAGATTTGTTGATTTTTTTTTCCTGAAGCTAAGCCAGGCTTAAAGGATTGCGGAAACTACCACGACTCCAGTACCGTGAAAACTAATATTCGAGTATGTCGACACGGCTTCCTGAATATATTTCTGCGTGTATTCCCAAAGTTAGTGAGGCTACTAAACACCATTACTCTCCCAGGGCAATCCCACTAGCTCCATGTGTGCATAGCACTAATAGCCTGTAAAAAAATGTATGAAAAAACCTATCTTAAACGATGGATAATGCAACTTGAATGACTCTAATACCAAATGGAACCTAAAACCAAATCCCAGCAAAACTGAAGGCACCTCTAAAATACACCGGGATAGAAAGACATCGTACCAGGCGCATCATCGAGGCAAAAGTTTTTCATTATATTTTGAACCCACCTACAAGATTACTTTTGAAAGGCAGAAAAAAAAGTATAAACACAAAAGTTTGAAGATTTTTGCTCTATTAGCTTATGCAAATGTCAGAAAAAACGAACGACGATCGAAAGCTGCCAAAATGACAGCAACATATATATATATATATATATATATATATATATATATATATATATATATATATATATATATATATATATATGATGACACTATATTCCGGGATATCATCCGTTCGCTCGTTGAACTCCGACTGGAATCCTGCATCCGACTGGAATCCTGCAGACGTTTCGCCAAAATCTCACTTGGCATCTTCAATGCTCGCGCTCCGAAAACACTTCACTCGGAGCGCGAGCATTGAAGATGCCAAGTGAGATTTTGGCGAAACGTCTGCAGGATTCCAGTCGGATGCAAGATTTGCAGGATTCCAGTCGGATGCAGGATTCCAGTCGGAGTTCAACGAGCGAACGGATGATATCCCGGAATATAGTGTCATCACATTTTTCCATCCGTGAATCAATACGTGAGAATATATATATATATATATATATATATATATATATATATATATATATATATATATATATATATATATATATATATATATATATATATATATATATATATATATATATTTCATTTAGCCGTTTTCGAGATATTTCAGTATAAATATCATTATCATTCGATTTCTGGACAATAGTCATATTGTTTAAAAATGCTTGTTTGCAATTGTTTTAAGAATATTCTACTTTTGATAACTAATCAAAACTAAATATCTAGTAACTAACTAAATATATGGGTTATACTGATGAAGAAAAACGCCAAAAAATAAAATTATATTATTCAAACGGACATAATGTTGCAAGGGTTAAAAGAAAATGTCGACAAATATATCTGGGTAGGATTCATTCATTCAATAAATACAATTAAAAATGTAATTAAATAATTTGAGGACCGTCACACGGAAGACCAAGACAATAGAAAGAAATTTTGGTGAAGACAATATATTACTTTACTTTTAAGACAAACTATTATACTATTACCACACTTGACATGATGACAACAGCAGGTGAATTTAATAGGACGAATAAACATTTTTGGTCCACCAATAATCCACACAAAATGCAGGCAGTGAAAATCCAAGGATGTGGTATATTGAACAATATGGTGGTCGAACCAATTACAGATGAAGGATCCCTGATTGACCAACAATATTTAACTTTCCTTGCAACAGAAATAGAACAGTTGTCAGAAAATGTGCCAGTTAGGAATTGTTTAAGTATAATTTGGCATTAAGATAACGCACCTCCATCTAATATACAACCGGTTTCCGATTATCTAAATAAAAAATATAGACTTTGGATAGGTAGGCAAATGGCCTGCCACCAGCGCCGACCTGAATCCTTGTGACATTTTTATGGGGATATTTAAAAAATGAATATTTTTAAAAATTTAAAAGATGATAATGAATAATAAAACGCGTACCATTTCTGAACTCATCAAGCCTGCCCTAACATACACAATACAACAATCACAGTTAAGAAACAGATGGGTCAAGCATATAAGAAACGAACAAAAGTCTACCCTACACCCGAAATTAAAATAGCATATCATAATCACATTTAAAAACCTACACGAAGGATTGCAAGTAGCAATATTGTTTCATCGGCGAGATGAAATTGTAAAGTAAATTGTATATAAAAATAGCAATAATAATAAATAGCAGTCTGTCAAAAAAAGAAAAGAAATATATAGTGATTTCACGATATCAACAGCTACTCCAATGAAATTGAAAACGCTTGTAAAAAGTCATATTCCCGAAAGGCAGGTTGTTGGCCTTTCTTTTTCGAAATAGCTTTTTTGCTGGAGAATTAACCCATGACACTCGGAACGTGTTGAGTATGAAGGAAATTACGGAAATATACGACTTATTGCAAGTGTTTTATTCTCGATTTTTCGGAAAATGTTTTGTGCAGTAAAGGCGAAAACCAGGACTATGCAAAAAATTATAACAAACAAATTAAAATACCATTCAGACCATACCAAAATGTATTAATTGAACATAATATATTATTAATTAACAGTACAAGAGAATAGTAAACCGCTGAACATTTTTTTAATGAAGTTTTTGTATATCATTTTTGTTTGTATGTAAATTTTGTAAAGCAGACTTGGCAAATCGGACAACCTCGTACAAAAATCGTATTATTTGATTGATGTTTCATACATACCGGATATTTTATAGATAATTGTAAATCCTGCGCCAAATCTTTTTTCTTTTAAGTATTTAAAACTACTTTTAATTTTGTATCAATATACCCACCTATCTAATATTAGGCCCGTAAATCGTAGTATTATTCAACTTGAATATGAGTTCAGCAAATGTAACTTTTAGGAACTTTTTTACTACCCGACTCTCAATTTATCTTCACAAGACATTCGTTGAATATGCCAATGAAATTATTTTGTGAACCTTTGAACGCGCAGCAATATTATGAGGATGTGACATGTTGAGGTTTTTAGAATGTATTATTAAGGTGGTCGTAATGATCTTCGTATGAATTTTTACAGGTAATAGCAAAACTTACGTTAGAAAAACCAGAAATTCCAAGTCTTTGCAAATAAACTTAAGAACTAATTTGTCAGAGCTGTCCCGCGCGGTTCGTAAAACGTTTATGATCCGTGGCCTTAACTGCGCGAGAGGTCAAGCGATTTATACCTAAACTCGTTTTAAACTTTGAACGGCACAAACAGGTACAGTGGACACAATAAACTTCATGTTGAACTTCCGCATCTGTCCCTTCGCAATAAATTATTTAACTGGTAAAGTTGGTCGTTGAATTTTATTTTGAAGGCGTTGTGTCGGAATTAATAGACAGTTTTGGTATATTATTTTATCCGATCTTGGGCGCAAACGCGGTTCAACGACTTTAACGGATTTGATTATTATAATTAATACCACAGTACTTTCGTAACGTTCACTAAAAGCTCAGTAGATACTATAACTAATTTTTATTATATATTTAAAAATTACAAATTTATGTTGACAATGAAGATTGGGTGCATTCAGAGGTGTTTAGCAGCTGAGCTATAACATCACATTATAATCTACGGAGATACACTTTATCTAACTTAATCAGGCTTGTTGTTGCTTCTATGTGGTTCAAATACAAATATAATTTAATGGATGGTAATTTTGCAGATATGTGTAAAATTGAAAGATAAAAGAAAAACCGAATGGATAAATATAAAAATAATCATTAGAGCAATGTTCTGTGTTAATTATGTTACAGTCATATTTGAGTAGGGGTACTTGAGGCGGACAATTTTGGGTTTCTAAATGTAAAATATTGTTTAAGTTAAGAAGTATTAAAACTGCTCCGTTATACTATAAGCGGAATGTTAGTGGATTTACTTTTTCATAAAAAAGCAGAAAAGAGAAAGCTATTCATATCTAAAAATCATTGTAACTTTATTTTAGATAATGTCCATTTCATTGAGACCTTTCTTACGGCTATGGTATTATACATATGTCTGGGAAACATTATTAATATTATTATTTTGAAACAATAACAAAGAAAAAAAGAGAAAATCTTTTTACAAAACTTCCGGATTCCTCCTGCGTCGGTTTTTGCTGAGTCGAACTTGCTGACGTTTCGCCAATCATCCTGTTAGCTTCTACAGAGCTGTGAAACTTCAGTTTCAGTCAAGTCAAGTCTTTACTTAAACGATTTTTCTTGTCTTTAATATTAATATTCGTCAAGATCCCGTGGAGGTGGAAATTCATCGTGGAGAAAGATATGATATGATGTATCTAAGTCACTAGTGTAGTGTTTTTTTATACAGATGTCGAACCTTTTTGTGCCCATGACACCATTGCGACTACTTTGATTTCTTTCTCCTTCTGCTTTCATCAGATCATATTTTTCAGGAGTGTCTGTTATATCGGTTTTATTTGTTTGATAAGGGTGCACTGGGTTATGGATTTAATATTTCTGAATACAATTTTACTTGTATAAGGCGGGTTTGGCTTGGTAGAAGTAGAATATTCCTTATTTATTTAAAATTGCCTTTGACATTTTGCTCGATTTTAATTCTGCTCAAGCATTGGCTTCCCATACTATTAGTAGTGATATACTGCTGCCATATTAGGTTGGTTGACATTGTTTTATAAACAGTTACCTTAAAGATCGCCTATATACAATATGCAAGATTGTATGTATAAACAGGACTGCCCAAGAAAAACCAGGAAGACGGCTATCGGTCGAACTAATTAACAAAAAGTTTTTAAAAAGAGTTTTTTAATTTTTTTATTAACATTTTCTATATTGTTCGTTACATTTTACTTTACACCAACAAGTTTAAGTCACAAATGTACCGCAATTTATGAATTACGGTTCACTTACTGTAACATCAATGTATTCCCTATTATTTAAAACAAGAAAATTACCATGGCAATTTATCATCTTTTTTTAATCATCCCTCGGATTAATTAGAAACCCGACGTCAACAATACAGAGTTCTTTTAGCCCTCGTTCCACGATAAAGTTACATGAATGGCGCAAATTTCGCGGCAACTTTCGGCGACAAAAAATGTACAATTTGTAATCAGACCGTTCCAACAGAGACGACGTAATATTCAGATCTCGTGACAATCGCATCTGACGGTCCTTCAATTCACTGACTTGGTTATGATTTCGATGTTCGGATACCAACAAAATAGTTTTGGTTGTGTTTTTGCAACGGAAAAAGAGCATATTTATTCAAACTTAAACCCTTTTGATAAATGACACTTTAGTCATGGCTTTCTTTTGTCACGGACAAAGCGTTTAAGATATATCGAAGTTATGGTGCGCTAGTATCTCTATATATATATGCCCGCAATTTATGTATGGATCTTTCTGATGGGTTGGTGTAATAGTACTTAATAATAGGTGTTTCGTGCGTGTTCAAAATGGCTCCTTGGCACGAAAATGACGTAATGACAGTTGTACTATCCATTCTAGCCCTACAACTCTGTTTTCATTCGAGTAATCAATAGTTGCTCTTTTTTTTCTCAAAAAAGTTCCACAGGCTACTGTAATACTATTTACAACACTTCTGGATTCCTCCTGCGTCCCACTTGCAAACCTTTCGCCAATCATCCTGTTGGCTTCTTCAGACCTTAACCGAAACTGACTCGCATTCATCATCATTCTGTATCTGCTCATATATTGTTTAAGGGGGCCTAGATGGGAGCTAGATGGGAGGCATAAACATCGTCTCAGATGACTGATTCCCATATTGGTGACAGGTAAAGACCTGAGTTGAGGTTAAGATTGTTTGGTTGCGTATACATTTTTATAGATTCTCGGATTTTTCGTTGGTAGAAGAATTGATTACATGCAAAAATTTAACTTTTATCTTGTCGAAAGATTGCTTTGACATTTCAAAAACTCTATAATGGAAAATACGAAGCACCAAGATAGTGTCTGTCCTGCTCAACACTAAACAGGTTCGCTTGGATAATAAATTAAATCATTATTAACTCGCAATGCCCTAATGAGGAATGTTCACAATTGGTATGTTTCTACAAGTTCGTAAAAAATTTTTGTTAGGGTTCATATTTCCCTCCCATTCGAGGACATTAAATATAGTCACCACTTGCAAATACTTATGCTAGCGCTTTATTATGTAAAATGCGCCTAAAAATTTTATCTAATACTTTATATTTGCGGCTTCTTCTTGCAATCAATCTTTCATAGTCTAGTCGACAGATGGTCCTATTCGTTCCTATTGCGTATTTCAGATGATCTAGTTTAATTTATCTTATTTTACACTAGTCCATAAAATTTGATACCTTGTCTTAAAAACGGTGCATGAAAAGGTTTTTCTTCATTTAACTTGTAAATTTGGATATCATTATTATCATTAATATTGTTATTACTATTATAAACAAAGTTGGTTTTCGCTAAGGTTACCGACTTTCTCTCCCTGAACAAGAATTTGCGGATAACCCATACGGATGTAAATGTTACTAGCGTTTTTCACATGTCGATGAGGTCAAATAATCTTTCTTGTAAAGTATATCACGTCTGGTGTATACTGTGGGATATTATTCTTGTTTTCAGCAAAATCCATGCATATATCCTAAGTGAGCACGACCAGCTGAGATAAATGGATAAATATAGCATATACCATTTTGAAATACAGATTATGGTTCTCTCCTTTCAATTTTTAGATAGATAGTTATCTAAAACCCATCATCAAATCCTGGACATATTTATCACTGGTAAGACAATCAAGATAAAAAGAACTATTTTGAACTTCGACCATCTTTATTATTAACTTTCGGAAAGCCATCGCCACAACTGGTCAAGTATCTTTCTACGTTATCAGCTGAATACTAAATAAGCTAAAGGCAAAAACATCAACTGAGAACAACACTGGAGGGGGAAAAAATTGAAGGAAAACCATCAATGAAAATGTAATCTTGATGTAATTACTAACTCGGCTAAAAAATTTGAAATTAATAAGAAATAATAAGAGAAATTTATCAATGTAAACTATTTGAAATTAAGGAATTCCTGGCAGCAGATATCAAGAATAACGGACTTGTATAATCAACTCTCAACCCCATTGATACACTTATCTAAATCAGACGCACAACAATCACATCGACTGTTGAAATATCAAAGAGGACGTAATACTTTTGAACGATTTCACGTCGTTAGTCTGAGTATTTCACTATTTTTACGTTATATGAGCTTGCGACAGCAATTTGAGCTTTTTGTTATACGAGATAATATATTAAGTGGAACAGTCCTATTTGCGGACAAAGATATTGTTATTATACTGTACCTTATTCTCTATTTCTCTTCTAAAATAATAATTAGTGACCCCCGTTTCGCGATTTCACTATTATTGAATAAATACTAATACGGACAGACAGTTATCCCAATTAGAACACAATGCGTCGACGTAACAATGTAACGGGTAAGTGTTTTCCATATGCGTTCGTCGTTAACCAACTGGGGCCTGCCTCCTGATGGTAGCCGAACTATCGATTTGAAATTTAGGCATTTTGTGAATTAGAGGCTGGCCGGTGCCGCGACAATACGTCCAAATGACAAGTGAAATACGCAAATGATGAAGAATTGTGAATCGTGTGAATGGGGGTCATAATGATCTCCACCGCATCGCGTGATTGTGTTCATTCTCCGGGCGGAAAGTCGACCTGTCGTAATGAGATATTATTGTCCGGCCGCTAGGCGCTATCTGCGCCGGTCCTGATGCTTCGTGGCGGCTTCGTCGTTGCTTTTGCCAACCCTTTATTTTTCGGGATCGTCGGGAAGTTCCAGTGGCGCGTTTTTCTAGGCCTGCTCATCCTTTATATCGTGATTGCTGTTAGTTTTGGATTCAGTCAGGGCTTCACATTAAACATCTATTTGCAAATTCAGTGACTTTTTGTAAGGTTATTCAAATTTAACTTTATTTGGTTAATTCACAAGAGATCTAGGATACAGGTTTCATCAATAGGGAAGGATGGTCTTCGTACAATTCTATAGCAGCCATATTAGCCATATTTATAGGTTTATGCACTAAAGAAACATCATTATTCACATTTTTTTTTTGTGTTTAACAATCCAATATGCTATTTGTTGACACTGCAAAAATTGAAAGATTCAAATATATTTTTCTACTTCCGTCTGTAAAATACCCAATTACACACCAATCTAGTGTGCGGGAAGCGTCACTTTCGTTTTCCACGGATCCGAGCCACTTCGGACATTCTCGGGATTTTACGCCTTGAATTTTGACGTTTGTCAATTCTGACGGTCACGTCAGTGAATGTATTCGTGTTGTTTTACCCAAAAAGTAACGGTCGTAGAAAAAGTATAGTATGCAACACGTTCGGTAAACTTTTTAACTCACTCGTTTATTGAAAACTCGTTCCGCTCGTGTCAAATAAACTCGTGAGTCAAATGCCGGTTACCGCATTTGTTGCATAATATACTATTGTTCGACTTAAATTTCAATTCAGGATTACTCTATAACGGATGGACATCAGTCACAAGTTTGTGCGGTAGGTTTTAACTGTTTTGCATAATATTGAAGAAATGAAAAAAAATTAAATATTCACAACCCTCAAACGAGAGTGTGATTATATAGTAAGGAGACAGGTTAAAAAGTTTTTACGCGTTCAAATTTACTCTAACAAGACCTAAATTGGTTTTGGTTCGTACTTCAATTTTTATTTTAATGACGTCATAAAGACATTTAAAAAAATTGTCTCATACATACTTTTTTGGGACAAGGAAAAAAAGGTACCACCATTTATTACAAAACCTAATCAAATAGGACCCTCATCCAACTTTTCTTTTTGTACTGGAAAAAACTGTTAAAAGCATTGTACTTCCTTATATTAAAGGTGGTGATTGGACCCTAGATTGCCTTGCTAGAATCTTCATCACCTCTACTGATTTTGTGTTTGCAGTATTGTAAATACAATACACCGAATTGTGGAAGACTAGGACTAAAACTAAGCTTGTGACTCGCAATATTGTTGTTCTTATCTTGAATTCTATTCTATTGTTTCAGCAATTGTTGCTTTTCTGCTCCTTATACCTTATAACAAGTCCCATCCAACAGAAAAATGAATTCAAAGTTCAGAGCGCCCATGCATTTTCAGGGCATATTCCCTATTCCCTCATTTAATTTTTGACAGGGCTACGTATTTCCTGAAATTTTTGTTCTTGAAATATTTGACGCATAACAAGATACTCTTGCTTCTTCCAAAATTTGAGACCGCCTGATACTAAGGTCACGGTAAATCACAAAGCAGATAATCCCTGATTTTATCATGAAATCAGGTTTCGATACGATCGATTATTTCAAACTAATTGACAGAATTTGAAATGGGATCTGATCTTAAAAAACAAAATTTAGATCCACCCGAAGTTTTAAAAAAAAATAGAAGTTATGTAAAAATATTTTATGGATTTGTTCCATTTTAAAGAATTGCCAGTTGTCACCGCGACAGGGACTCACTTTATACAAGCACTATCTGTAGTGCTTGCCTTCAGCGTCCCTATTTTGATTACGTACTTAAATTGTGAATATTTATTCTTATGTAAAAAAAAGTATCTCACCCTGGTGACAATTTTCGACGACCCATCATACGCGTACGTATGATACGTATATTAATTGAGCTGTACGATTTCAATATATCTACGTAAATAGAGGCAATTCAAACATACAATATGGCTAAATTGAATATTACATAATGCAAACGAAGATTGAATAATAAAATAGGGGTCGTGGCCCAGGCAGTAGGATGGCGGGGGTCAGGTGGCGAACGAACGAACGGGACCCCCTAATTTCGTCCGGGGGATGAACTCTATTGTTAAGAACCCTAATTTAAACATTTAATATATTTGGTATTTAAAACCAATTACGTCTGTGTGCTTTGGAAACGCTTACCGAATTTAATAACAATACGCCGCTCTGGGACAAGAATGCCGCCTTTCAAGAATACGTATCAAAGAAAAAGGTTTTTCGATTATTTCGAGTTCAGAAAGTCTAATGGTACAAGTCGTTTTGCCCGAAATAATCAGCTTGTTAAGGAGTTATTCGACGGAGTTAATAAAGCGTACGGCAAAATTAAACGAAAATATGATCACTGCGTTTTTTCTTTTTTATTGAAACGAGACATTTGAATGAAAATTATTAAACCCCTGAACCCCATGCATGAAGTTCGAAGTCTGAATGCGTCAATTAAGAGCAAAAATATCGTTGAGCTGTCGATCGGTACCGTGACGTCACTGGTTTTTGCTTTAAAGCTGTATTTCTTCTTCAATTTAGTGGGTAAATAACAATATGCAATAGTTAAGCGAATAGTACGGTCGAAGAAATACAATAAAAAATGTCTTAAAAAGAGGAAAGACATTTAATATCAGGGATAATCATGACAAAAATTAAGGAAGACAAGAACTTCTATTTTTTAAAAATACAAGATATATGTTATTATATTTATAGACATTCGATATTTTTATTTTTAAATCGATAGTCTTGTTATTGGCAATTATCAGACACGCCTTTTTGTTGCCTCTAAAGTGATTCTAAGTGCAGATTCAGAGCCCATCGCGATTATGTAACGTGTCCCTTTTAAAAGACAAAGTTAATCAAAATAGAAATTTCCATTTTTACTGAATGCACCCTGAAATTAAGTCAACCCCAAATGTACGTACTAACGCAATTTTTGTCATTAGTCTGATTTTTTTCAAACGAGTAGCACGAATACATTCACTGAGTAACCTGCGATGTGAACATCAAAATCGACTTCTCCTTATAGTGCCGTGACCGTTTAACGATCGTTGGTATCAGGCTGGCCACCATGTTGACAATCATTGTTTTATTAACAGCTGCACGAAACAGTTCGATCGAGGATTTTCCATACCATTGTCTTAGATTTTTCAACCATGATGTTCTTCTCCTTCCAGGGCCTCTCTTGCTATTCACTTTTCCCTCCATTATGAGGTGCAGTATGGCATACTTCTCAGGGTGACGCATAATATGTCCAAAGTATTCTAGCTTACGCTGCTTGGTTGGTTAAAATTATCTCCGGATGTTTGTTCATTCGCTCTAGTACTACTGCGTTATTCACTCTATCCACCCAGCTGATCTTGAGTAGACGACGGTACATCCACATTTCGAACGCCTCTAGACGCTTGATGGTCGCGTCAGTGAGTGTCCATGACTCCATCCCATATAGGAGAACCGGAAGTACGTAACATTTAACCATTTTCTTTCGCAGTTTCAATGTTAGATTATGGTTACAGAGAACTTTTTTCATTTTTACGAATGCTGCTTATGCTTTTTCTATTCTAATTTTAATTTCATTAGATGGGTCCCATTTATCGTTGATGTTACTGCCCAAGTAAGTCAACCTCCCAACTCGTTCCAGAGGTGCACCTTCCACATATATGCCATCATCCTGATGTGAGACATGTTTACTAATGTTCATATATTTAGTTTTATTAACATTTAGTTTAAGTCCGTACTGAGCACACGAGTTAGTAATCTGATTCATCAACAATTGCAGATCTTCGTTGGTAATTGAAATGATTAAAGTCTCATCGGCGTATCTGATGTTATTAACAGTTTTACCATTTATGATCACTCCTGGCATGTTGTCGCTCATGGCCTCGTCAAAATTTTCTTCAGAATACAGGTTGAACAACAAAGGCGACAGAATGCATCCCTGACGCACCCCCTCTTGATCTTCATATCATCGCTGAGATGCGGTCCAATTCTTACTACTGCTTTTTGATTCCAATACAAATTTTGAATAATTCGGACACCTCTGGTATCTAACCCAGCCCTTTTAAGAAGTTGAAGCAGTTTATCGTATTGTACTTTGTCAAAACCCTTTTCAAAATCAATACTACATAGATATACATCATAATTCACGTCTCGACATCTCTGAATCAAAATCTACAAATGTCAAAATATCATCTGTGCCTAAAATCTTCAGAAAACATCCGATCGCTCCCAAATCAAAAGTACCATAAATGTCCGAAGTGGCTGGCTTAAAGTGACACTTTTCACACGCTTGATCGGATTTCAGAAAATAATCCACATAACATTTCATTAAAAAAACCGACAATTAACAAACGTTGCCCAAAGGGCAAACAAACAGTGAGTGTCACCATTATTCTAAACATATCATGAAAAAAAGTCGAGGCAATGTATATATAAAAATTGTCATCGTCAAATTACATTCAAATTTTATTTAAAACCAATTAGAACGAAAGGTCAAGTTTCAAAGGGAAAATACAGCCTATAATTCGAGTTTTATTTTTAATATGTGTGGTATATAATGTTTTTAAGTTCATCGATCTGTAATTCAGTAATTCAACCAAATATTAGAGTTATTGTTATATGCCAAAAGTCCGTTACGTGAGTGACAGAAATTTTGACAAAAATCTAAAAAGTTAACAACATTTACACCTTAATCCCGTTGAACTTAATTGAATGCAATATTTTTGGTCGAGATTTCACAAATAACTAAAAGAATTTCATTTAACACCTGTGCTAAAGTAAAATTTCGTGGATTGGTTCGCACGAAATCGTGATACCGAAGAACAAACATAAACAATTAAAGGTGCGGATGCAAATCGAAAAATGTTTATTCATTGCCCCCGTGAGAAATAACAATATTTCATCGATCGGTATTAAGATTACGAGGGCCGGCAGCAGGTGGAGCCAGTCGCTGATTAATATGGAAATGCCTAATGTGATGCTTTAATTGAGACATTTAAATTTTAAAATATATGCCCCCGCGCGCGCGCGTATCTGTGTGCCCTTTGATTGCTTTTTTTTATTCAATCGCGGTCAGTCCTTTTTTAGCAAATTATTCGGGGAAACTTCAAGTTTGCTAATGTTCCCGGTTGGACTTTTTATTTTATTTTTAAAAATAGAACGTGTCAAAAAGAAGAACCTTCCTATCGGTGTGGCAGTATGGGTTCTTTTTACTTGCAAAAACATTTAAAAGATAGTGGATAGAAGGATAATTCTCAAGATTTGCAAGATTGCTTTTACTCGATTATTTAAAGGGATTAAAGAAAAACTTTAGGTGCAAAAGTTTTGACGTTTTAATTTTCGAGATATTATAAAAGCTAACATTTTCTTAAATGGGATATTCCCTGTCTCAATAACTCAAAGAATTGCATTTTTTCATGATTGAAAATTAATATTTTGCTTTGTCCTAAATAGCTAAAATATTTGAAAACAATGTTTTTGAAGGCGATTATTGGTAAAGTCTGTTCATAGATAGAAGAAAGTGACTAACTAATACGAATTAAGGAAAAACCCGGGCAACCTGAAAGAATGAAATATGGCCGAATAGGTGGGTACTTTGCTTAGAATTTAATTATTTGGGGTTTTGTTAGGAAAGATACTAAACAATATTTATTTATTTATGTATGTATTTATGTTTAAATCTAAAACAAAATTACAAATTACTTTTATTACCTAGTTAAATCCCATTAAAACTTGCCTTTTGTCAATTTTTTAAAATCTACACTTCCATAAGATAGTTCTGCCACATTTAACACCGGTTTCATCTTTTTCAAGCCTCCTAACTAAGGTATCTAATGTGGGCACGCTTTGTTCCTCGTATAACTGGTAAATTTTACGCCGTATTACATCTTGAACACTTTCATCTACACTGGAGAAAATGTCAGCATCGCTTCTTTTTTTCCTCGCTGAAATGGGATTGTTCACAATTTTCCATACAGTTGTTTGCTGGCACCACGTTCGATGAGAGTAAAATAAACATTGTTTATAACTTCCTTAGTCTCAATAGAATAGTGTTTTCTACATTTGGGCGGGAGCATCTCCTGAGATACACTAGAGTCGCACATATTTTGCATAATTCGCACACAATTCAACACACGCTGTATTACACACGAAATAACAATGATTACTAAAAACTTAAACTAAGTAGTATACCAAACCAAAGATTAAACACAGGTAGGTATAAAATTATTTTCTATTACGGACCACAATGTTACCTTAATTTAAATTCCGAAACTTTAGATAATAATCTTGTTGCATTGTATGTTAATGACCACCCTTGCAATTGGTCACTTTCTTGTATCTATGAACAGACCATACAAAATAAAATTCAATTGTGGGTGTTGGTTTCCATCTTTCCTTTTTGATTATGTTTAAAAAAAACAGTATACAAAAAATATTAAGTATGAAAAGTTAAGTATGTTTGGGTGTTACAACGCGGATAATAAAACAAATATTCAAAGGACAATATCATAGTGAGCATGGATGGTACATGGAATGTGGGCCATGAATAAAAATACGTAATATCATTTACGAAATGCAAAATAAAAAGTATGTCTCTACACAATACGCAAGCAAACTAATATAGTGTAATAGTGTTCGAACTAGTCATTTGACTGCCAATTTGGTTCCCAGAACGACGTGTTGGAGACGTAATGTACAACATAAACAAATAAATAAAAATTTCGTGGTACATTTGAAATTACTATTGACCGGTCAATTGACACAAAAAAATTTGACCGGTCAAATCCAAAACCTTAGTTATATCGGATGAATATCGAAACAGCAAGAGTATATAAAAAATAAGGACAAAAATAGCAAATAATGTTTCTTTTTCTGCTTATGTGCCCACATGCTAAACATCAGACGGTAAACCCATAATTTGCCTTTGTATCATTCTTAAAGTGATCAGCGCAGAACATGGTTCCATTATCATTATTTGGAGTTTCAGCAAATTAGTTATTATTTCTAAGATTTTCTTTTTATTTCTTTCGTTGTTTTTTAGTTATTAATTGCTGCTATCGCATATATTACGAGTCCGAGACTTTCTTTGAAGTATTTTTTTTTCTAGGTATTGCAACTGAAAGGAAATGTGAAGTGTCCCAATCCAAACCAAACAGTGAAAGTCTAACAATATGACTATGTTAAAATTTGAATTCTCAGGTTTATTAATTATGTGTTATCTTTGAAGAGACAAACATACTCTTTATTACTACTCGATAGAATTAGCTTAATGTGAACACCTGCTGCTGATATCCCTAAACTATCAGTAGTTTGTCCGTCCTAAAATTAGAAATGCGTTGGTAAGGCTAGTTCGAGGAATGGCTTAATAAATTTTTCCAAATTTCACCGAAATGACTGTACTTTTACTTACTTAAATCCTACTGCGACTACTTTTCATTGGTTTTTAAATTTCTTTTCTATTTCAAAATGCGTTCTTCCTTACCCATCCTTTTTGAATACGGACTTATTACGACACACGTAATTATGTCTGCAGTTGTTTTAATAATTTTTCGCCCGAATACAAGATCTATCAATGCCTACCGTGTTCTCTAATAAATTCCGGCGTTTCAAAAGTCGATCTATCCAAGCGTTACGCTTTTTGTGGTTCCGAATCTGCGTGGGAGGCCTTGCTTATATCCGCATTGGGCAACTTGTACCACTATTATTAGACATTGTTCAACAACCGGCCACGCCATATTGACTGTCAAATGAGGTGCTTAATCACTTCTGTTTCTTGTCGTATTAATTTGTCCATTCGAGTTCGCTCACGTCCAGACTAACTGCATTAATTGCTTTCGGGTCTGCTCTTTTGTTAGTATAATGCGCACTGGCTTGGGAATTATTAACAATAAAACTGGATATATTTCCTCCATACAATGCAAATATTAAATGGTGGTTTTTAAAACGTAATTGGGAAACTTCTTCGTTGTTCATTTGAAGCTAGAGTCCACTTTACCAGTTACTACTACAGATATGTCGATTTGAAAAATTATAAAAAGTGTGGTAGCGAGTTTGTTTCTACTTAGTAGCTAATTCGAACGTTAAGATAAAAAAAATGAGTATTACATTTAAGTAAAATACAAGAATATAGTACGACATGATTCTATTGTCTGAGACCCAGTTGTTGCTGATACTTAGGAGACTTGACAAGTCATTCCTAAATAAAACTTCCTAAAACACCAAGAAGTCGCCCATCGATTAACCAAAGTCATATGATTATAGTCCGGACCAAATAAATTTTAAGTTTGTCAATTTCTGGCGACTTTCTTTCTACAAAGGTAAGGTTTTCCAAGCACTCAAGATAGGCTGATCCTCAAAATTTCCATTCATAAAATGTCTCTAAAATTCTTTTTATAGTTGCAAAAAAAGTCCAAAAAGATCGATAGTTGCCGCCCAAAAAGAGAATTAAGTATAATACTGGATCTGCATTGATGCATGTTTAAAAATTTGAATGCAAGAAACTTTATTGCATTAAAACTAAATATTACGGGTTCATTGGTGATATGAAATAGTCGAATATACTAGATCTTGGTGGCTCTTCTAAGGTTAGTTTTGATTCGTTTAGTTAAAAGACGAAAACTTTTAAAGAGAAATATCCCAAATGAAAAATCTGTTGATGACTTTTTAACCATTAGTTTTAAAAATATTATATTTAAACCATTAAATTCAACGTAAAAAGTACGTTTATAGAAACACAAAATTTTGCAATCCCGCAGGCCTCGTCTACCTCTTTTAGAAATAGGAGTTTCTTTTTAAAAGCGTTCAATTTGACCCACCAGCCAGTAGATGACAAATTTGCTGCTCCCCTATACTAAAAATACGGCAGAACGTTCCCAGTTCCGTTTCCTTAATTCCGCTTTGTATGAAATAATAACGAAACGACAATAATTATACAAAACTAAGAACATTAATCATGGGCAAAATACCGCGTAGAGGTCCCCGTTCCCCACAACAGTTACGGCACGGATAAAGCCGAATTTGAAATCTATCTCGCCAAGACTCCGGGGCTAATAAAAGCAAGGAAGTGCGGCACGGGATGCCATAATAGGGATCCATAAAATATAGCGATAAGTTTGAAGGGAGAGGGAGAGAGAATTAGCGCTCGTCGGTTACGTTATCAGCGGGGAGGGTCGCACGTTTTAAGCCCGCGATTTAGATAAATCCGATGTCTACAACTTCGAAACAAACAGACTTAAGATAGAAGCACCAACGGTCGGGTAAAATTTTGACATTAAACTCAAAGCCGATTCCGCCTTATCAAAATTTGTTCGCTAACACGGGAGCTAATTGGGATACGGGCGAGTTCAAATGTACCGAAACTTTTTAAGCGCATTTTGACGTTAGGAAATCCAACTACCGTTTCGACGGTATTTTTTGTTTTTTTGATAATAATTTTGTATTAATTTTTACCGATAATAGATAATATTACGGGACGGAGCAATAAGGATAACGTTATAACGGGTGTTTTTTTTCGATATATAGAACTTTAAGTTGGCATTCCTGTTCAAGATGGCGACCGATTTAACAGCTGTCAAGTGATTCATTCTCAGTTTGGTTTGGCAATTCATCATGAATAGACTCACGCCTGAACAACGCTTGCAAATAGTGCCCAAATGGGCTCAAAACGAGATTGCCGTTGTTCCCGATTTTCATAAGCGAATTTTGTTTAGCGATGAAGCGCACTTCTGGTTGAATGGCTACGTCAACAAACAAAACTGCCGCATTTGGAGCAAAGCTAATCCTCGAGTGTATGTCGAAACACCGTTACATCCAGAAAAACTGACTGTTTGGTGCGCTTTATGGGCTTTTGGAATCATTGGTCCGTACTTCTTCAAAAACGATGATGGCCAGAACGTTACAGTCAATGGTGATCGGTATAGAGCTATGATTACTAACTCTTTCATTCCTGAATTGAATAACCATGATGTCCAGGAGATGGGGTTTCAACAAGACGGCGCAACATGTCACATAGCTCGTGCCACAATCGATTTATTGATAGACACGTTCGGTGACCGCCTCATTTCACGTTTTGGACCTGTGAATTGGGCTCCAAGATTGATTTAACACCTCTAGACTACTTTCTGTGGGGCCATGCAAAGTCATTGGTCTATGCGGATAAGTCACAAACACTTGACCATTTGGAAGACAACATTCGCAGTGTTATTGCCGATATACGGCCACAAATGTTGGAAAAAATCATCGAAAATTGGACGTCTAGATTGGACTACATCCGCGCCAGCGGTCATATGCCAGAAATCATATTTAAATCGAATAATCCATCGTTGTTTTATTGCAACTTAAAGTTCTATACATCGAAAAAAAACACCCCTTAGTTATTCTTTCTTCTTCTGTTGTTCTTGCTCCGCCTTTATAAACTCTTGTCTTTGTACTGTTAGCAGTTTTTTATAGTGCTTCTACCATTCTTTACTTAATTTATAGAGGTTTTCTCTGTTCTCTTTGTTTGTAGGATTATCATGATCTTGTAGTCCTCCGAGCTATTATATTTTCTTCTTTTTAGTTTTTTTTTACTTTTAGTTGTTTGAGATATATGTCATCCATTCTAAGATATTTTTGATTAGTTTTGGTTAGTTTAGCTTTCGCTCGCAACACAAAACGACATGCATGTAGTGAAAATTCGGTTCGCCTGGAGTTCAAAATCTAACAAAATCTGAGGACTGAATCATTTAACTTAACGAACAGTGAGTGGCTCGATAAAATTTAAATCTTTAGTTAAAATACGGAAGTCCATGCGAACTGTGCCTTTTTTAAAAGCGTGAACCATAAAATGTGCTTCTCCGCAGGGTCCGAAGTAATTTGTTAAAAAAGATTCTCGCTCACTCAAAAACACCTTGCATAATTAAACCGAATGAAATAAAACGCACTACCGCTTGGTCTATAGGTCCAAACAGCCCCCCAACACTATTATACAACGGAGTTTCGCCGGAAGTGGACACCGATGCAATACCGTAACACCGGATAACCACCGTTCCCCGAAATCGTTTGGCCGCAACTTTGTCTCGTCGAGCTAATATCGTCAGCCTTGCGGTCATCTTCGGACACACTAATTGTTTATAAATTTCGAGTTTCACTCTAAATCCCTCTACTCGGAAATTAACCTACCGTTTCGTAGTCGCGGAACTGTTAAATGTAATAACGACTTTACCTCTTGCAGGGAAGCGAGTTGCTTGTCATTTTACGATACGGCGGATCGCTTGAGGAAATTGAATAAAATTATGATGTTTGCTTTTGAATAATTGTTTACACATCATAGCTAAAAATGTGCAGTAACAATTCTCTGAGATCTAAACTTATTTTACTTAGACAAACCTATATATTTTATTGGTATAACAATTATATAAAACACTTTACATATTTTTTCACTTGTTTTGGAGATATTGGCAAAAGAAGGAAATTTTCATGAAATTTCATAGTGCTTTGACTAACAATTAAAGTCACCCTTATATTTGATATATTGACATATGTTTCGTCAATTTAAGGTGAAAAAATTATATGCTTCAAGTATACTATCAGAAAAGTAAAATGTAACTGATAGGCGTCGCAGCGCGTATATAATACACTTTATCCAGAACAGTTGGAGTTCCTTCCAATCAGATATTTGCAAGACTTGCAAATAAATTTGAAGAAACCGGTAACGTAAAATCTTGCTCTCTATGGAGAAAATAAAGCAAATATATTAGGGTTTCTTGAAGCACATCCAATTTTTTCTGTTACCACAGCCTGTCAAAGAGCAGTTCGATCCATTCAGTTTTGAAGAAATACAATTACACTTCATTTAAATTTCACTATTGACGAACAATGCCAAAGGAGATACAGTTTTCGATGGAATTTTTAAATTGATATAACGAAAACTAAAGTATAAAAAAAATATTAGACGACAAAAGTTCGTTCATTACGAAATCAATATTCCTAAACAAATACATGAAATAAAAACACAAATAACATGGCAGCAAGAAGTGCCCCGCCTTACAATGTCATCCGGATCAAAAATTTATGTTTCTAAATATGTATATATCGATCTCTAACTATTGGTTGATCGGCCAACAGTCCCGGCTTGAAGTTAATAGATTTCTCATAAAAAATCCAGTGCACAGAAGTGCTTGTGAAAATGTCGTGCAACATCGGCAAATCAACGGATCCATCAGTTAAGAAACAAAAATCTGAGGATCACAACGGTACTCAAATACTAAAATATTAAAATAGTAAGAGAATTTAATTAATTCATTAAATCTATTTGGATAGATCTCTTGCGAAATGGGTGAGCAAATACAAAAATATGGGGCTAAGAATAGGAAAGGACATGCTATTTACACTGTTCTTCGCAGATTACCAAATGGTTATTACTAAAGAAGAAGACTATCCTGATTAGGAAACTCAAAGAAGAATGAAGAATATGATGCGGCAGGTCTTCAGATGAACTTCTGGGAGCAATCGGATGTTTTCGGAGATATTTCCCACGCTTTGAATTTTGACGTTTGTCAATTCTGACGGTCATGTCAGTCAACGTATTCGTGTTTTGCGAAAATGTAGCCAAAAACTAAAGATCGAAGAAAAAGTATAGTATGCAACTCATTGGTAAACTTTTTAAGTCACTCGTTAAATAAACATTTGCTCCGCTCGTGTCAAATAAACTCGTGGGTCAAATGCCGTTTACCGCACTTGTTGCATAATATACTATTACCAAGTATGGTGGGATTTAATATGCTACAACTCGAACCGTACTTGCTTAAAATCTGCTTCTACATAGCTAATGCGTAAGTCCTTTTTCTATTCCTTAAAATGACATACAGATGTCTAGTTTCTTGGCAGCAATTTGACGTTGTCCTAAATAATCCGCTTGGAACATAGCATATTAGATACAGGGTGTTAGTGAAATTATATCAAATGGCAAAAATACTCTATTTGCATTCCGGAAAAATGGCTCCAAAAATTTCGTATAAAATGCTTGTCGTCCCAATGCATCTCTCGGAGGACCGATATAATCACAGCCGAAAAAGAGGAAATAAGGCTTGTAAAATCTTGCAAATTCGCTTAAACATACATTGATTGATTGATACATTGATTGATTAGGTAACTACGCTGAATTTATTTAAATTAATTTTAACTAGAACAACGGTAATCTCCCCCAAACCCCAAAAAATATTTTTTTCAGTATTAGTGTTAATCAATGCACCAATTAAATTCATCCAAACAGAAAAAAAAGATTAAGTGATCTTATTAGTTTGTCTACAAACACTTTTATGGTTTTCCTGTGTAATAATACTAAAACAAACCGCAAAAACTAATTGGTTTCATTATGACTGTTAACAACATTTGGCCACGATTAATTTAATACGTCATTAAAGATTTTTGCTCCTCGTTCCTAACTAATTGAAATCGGCACAGTTTCTAAATATTATATCCCATTTGGAACCTATAAAATATCGACTCGTCATCAGAGTAAGGGTCCAGTAACTTTTTTGTTTTTAGAGATATCAAGGTAATTTTTATATAATTTCACAAAATTATTTACAAATTAAAGCAGAATAAAAACAGTAAAAATTACAAGACACACTAAAGTAAAAAATTATTTTACTATTCTAAATACTGCTTGCACTTGAATCGTATGATGTAACGTTTCCGGATTGTCTCTTAACTGATTGATTGCCTCTGAAATCCGTTGACGAAGTTCCACATTATTACAAGGAGTTCTGTTCTGTTGGCTTTTCAATCCATAGTTCCGCCGTTCCCTATCCAAACCATTGGATATTCCATGTTAAGAAAAATTTCAACTTGCACAACATTGTGAGGAGGGGCACCGTCTTGCTGCCATATAATCAGTGCTGATATATTTATATTTATTTGGTGCTCTAAGAATTGCAAATAATGATCTCCAGTTAACTTTTGATGTATAAATATCGGACCGAAAATATGCCCATCTATGACACCACACCATACATTAATTGATTGGTACCCCTGAGATTTTATTTCGTATATTTGTCTAGGATTATTTAGAGACGAATATGGCGTATTTTGTTTATTACACCCCTTTCTTGCAGTGAACGAAACTGCATCCTCCTTTCAGCATTTAGTTTTTGAGTTTTACGAAATTTAAATGATTTATATTTATATTCTTTCAAAACTGAGTGGATTGATCTCCGAGAAATAGTTGTCTCTTCATTTACTCTAGTAATAGAGGAAACTGCAAGTGCTTCATAGGATCCTAATATGTTGGCCTTATTTTCTTCATTTAAAACATTAAGATTCCGGCATACCTTTTTAGCATTTAATACGTTACCGTTTTCTGCAAATTTCGTTACCAGCCTTGGAAATATTCGTTTTGAAGGACCTCGGCGCTCTGGATAAAGTCTAATTAATATACTGAGCTGCGGTTGCAGTTTTATTATTCAGAAAGTATACTTGAAGCATATCACTTCTTTCACGGATGACAACAATAATGACTTGAATAATAATTTAACCATCAACGTTGTTTACTCATATGTCAAACACAAACATATTTTTATTTGTCATTCTTTGAAATTATATATATTTTTTTTATTTTTGCCGATTTGTTAAAGAAGAGTGGACTAAAATATTGTTATATTGTTGCATCCTTGTAATCGGAATAAGATGTTCTATTAAACACATATATAATATACAGAGTGTTTCATTTAAAATAAGGCTTATAGGTATTGATATTGTTTTGTTCTATACGTCACTTGAAAAAAACTTGGCTACTAACCTTACACTTTGTTTTTTTTGTTTACCTTGAGATCTTTAAAAACAAAAACGTTACAGCCGATTAAAATGTTATCAAGATAGATTGAACGCACGGTACGAATGAGAATTTTGTTGTTGTTTGTAGACGACGTAATATACTATAATTAATATACAATAAATTGTTACCAAGATAAATTGAACGCATGATACAATGAAAAATAGACACAAGTTTCCAAAGCTCTTACTTGCCTTGATTAATTGATTATTATTGCATTACATCTTTCAAGCTTCCTCTCCATTACGACTGGCAGTGGAGAGGAAGGTCACTTAAGTAAAAAAAAAAGATCTCCTAAAGGTAGAAGGTCTATTTCAAATGCACTCGGTTAACACTTTCCAAGTTTGTATAGTAGGCAGTATTGAACATTTTGTAAAAACACAAGGAGTAATAACATTTATATCCTGACATTTTGAACTACAAGGATATGGTGCTGTTGACATTCTTTAGTATCCTAATAAATAGTTTTTTAAAAATGCATTGATTACTTCTTATAATCAATGAATGTGAAATAATGGCCATCGTCTTCAAACCGCCTGGCGTGGGGCACTCCCTTGCCGAAGTCAAACGAATACCTCGAGCCCCATAGCGCGCCAAGATGATTGATAATCACCTGCTCCGTCCGTTCGTTCGGCGAGCTTGCTGCTTTACGGCCCCAACAACTAACGTGAACTGACGTCACTTCATTAACTGAGCCTAATGAAATACCACGGTTTTACTAATTGAATGTCCATGTACAGCATAATAGGATTCCCATATCAAACCGATGTGGAAACTTGATTAAATTAATATATCGGGCCCAGCGTCACACCCTCTAAATTACCCTCCCTCCCCCCAAACTAGTTGTTAATCGTCTACAACTTCGTCGCTATCTAATATTTGGATTTTGAAATTGCGAAACAATGTCGTCGATGATGAAACATGTAGTAGACCGATTTTGCATTCGAGATTGATCGACAAGCGGTCGTTTCTCGACTAATTGCAGCACTAAAAACTGAAACATGAAATTGCCCCCAATATTTTAGATCCACCTTTACGCCTGATCAGTGCATTAATGCAATCATCCCTGTGAAATGCATTTTTTAAAATTCATCTCGAAATAGTAATTTAAGCGTTAAAAACTATATTTTTGGAGAAAAAAAATCCATTAATATCGAACTCGAATTAATATCCATTGTGTGTTTCGGTACCGAAGATATTAACTGCCCTTGTTATTTTGTAGTCGAACTAATAATAATAATACTATACAGGATGTTCGGAAATATATTACATGTTCGAGTTTAAATAAGGAAGTCTAAGAAAATATTTTTTCATTTTTAGCATACTGTTTTGAAAAATTTAGTGCACTTCGTCTGCAGGTTACTAAACTGGCCTGCGTTTCCACTGCGTTTTTCCGTAACAGAAATGCATATCGCGATATCAAGTATCACCTTTCTATAAATTAGAAGTGCAGGGTATTCGGGCCGAGAATAAAATTGTCGTTTTGTCGCTAAATAATGACACTCATTGACGTAAAGCAAGAGTAACAATTTTTGAGGATTTGTGATTCTGGTTAAGGCAATCTGTTCTATTTTGCAATATCAGTCTAAATAAATAAAATACAGCTTGCATTCTACTCTGTACATGCTTATATATTGTTTGGGGGGGCGGACTTAGAGGAGAGTCATGAACATTGGCTCGGATGACTGATTCCCATATTGGTGACAGGTAAAGACCTGAGTCGAGGTTAAGATTGTTTGGTTAGTTTAGATTTCTGTAGATGCTTGGATTTTCCGTTGGTAGAAGAATTGATTACATGATTATGAAAATATCATATTGTTTATATACAAGATGTTTATATTTTCTTAGACTTCCTTATTTAAACTCGAAAACCTAGTACATTTTTTACATTTTATTTTCATTTATTTAACTATAGAGACTTTTGAATTCCTCACAAAATTTTAGAGATATTAAATATCCTATATCTAAAAGATGACTGACTTCGTCTTGAATATATCTGAATTCAAATATTGAAATGAAAATCAGTGACGCCACAGAAGTTTAGACCAGGAACACCAACCAAGATTTAAGGCACGGTCAAGGTTTAGAACTGTCAAATTTACTTATGGTGTTTACTGGATTTGGTTGTGGTATTGAATATATGTTAAAATTAAAATAAATTGCAATATTGTATATTGTCAATAACGCAGCGATATCATGATTGACAACCGCAATGACTTGAGACTAATTGTTTTGAAATTGAAAAAGAGCGTAAAATATCTCCTTTGTTAATTTGGCGTTTGATTACTGTGAACATTCAATTCAAACATGCTGTAGACTCCTTTCATCTCAAATGGAATTTTATCTTTGACGGACCGAAACGTCGACAAGTTCGATTCCAGAAGATTTGTAAAAAGTAATGTAAAAATCGTTTCAAAGAAAAGAGTGACTTTTATAAGGTTGTCCATTTGGTTGTTACAATGCTAAACGGCGTTTAATTTTTGCTAATAGTTGGTATGACAATGGCGACAAAACATGGCGATAAAAAACAAAAGAGAACTACGGAAACGTTACTATTTTGGCTTCCCTCGTAATTGGAGATGAATGTTTGACAGTTTCATGCGCTGAAAATCAAACATATATATAGATGCATAACGTAAAATTGGTATGATTGCTGTGTAAACTTAGTTTTACTTTATTGGACCTTGACGTTCAGACGTCGCTAATTTGTCTCGAGCGGGACGAGTTAAACTGTGAATATTTATGAACTAAATCGTATGCAAGACCTTTTCAATTCAAGACGTATTTTGTGTGTCATTATTTTTGGAAGCTAAGATCAAGATGTACCATTTAATATAATCGGTTTATCTGCCAGTTTTGTGTTGGCTTTTAATATGCCGCGTGGTAGGACATTAAGTGCAATCGAAAAACAGCCAATTCTTAACTTAATTGGTAGATCTCAAAATGTGATTTTCTTTTTTTTTTTTAATTTGGAATCGAAAACTATTGTAAAAAAACGAGAGTTATCGGCTACCGAGGTATCTTCAACAGTACTGGCGAGTGTATTAGCAAAGCAGTATTGAAAACACACCATAAATTGAATCGACTTAAGCTTCCAGAAAAATATGTAACAAAAGGTGGCTTGTGGCAACATGTCATATTTAGTGATGAAAAGTACTGAAGGACGTAAATATTATTGGCAGGGTTTGAGGTGTGATAGAAAAGAAAAATTATGTCTCGGACAATTAAAGGAGGAGGTTCAGTTATAGCTTGCGCCGGTACATTGCCTCCTTAAAAGCCGAACTGGCATTTATCGATGATTGTAGGACTGCCGTTTGTTATCAAGCAATGTTACGCGATTACCTTTTACCAGTCATTACTCTGACCCTTGGCTTGAAGACTTTGGTATCTAGTTATTAGAATGGCCAGCAGTTAGTCCAAACCTAAATGCGATAAAGAAAGACTGGGGGATATTAATAAGGAAATTATTTGATCAGAAATAGCCAAAAATAAACGATAACAATAAGAGATAATTTTTTTCAAATTACAAATGTATAGATGGTAGGCTATTTCAGATTTTCACCACTATTAAATAAAAAATATAACTAATATATTGACACTTTTATTTGTGACATTTGTGTGTATTATTTATTGTGTGACATTTGTGTGTATTATTTATGTAAATAGTGCACACAAAAGTATTTTCAGAAATATTAAATTGGTTTTAAACGAAATGTTGAAATATGTATGAGTCTATACTTTTTTCCCATTTTAGAACGCATACGAAAATTGATTCTCTCTTATCATGAACCACGTAGGTAAACAAGAAAAAATTGAAAAAGTTGCAATGTACGCTATTCGCGGTTATTTTATCGTTTTCTATTAATGGCTCTTGTAAGCCTGAACCGTCCGACTTTTACTTCAGCGGTCTTTCTTCATCCTGGCCGTTGTGGCCGTTGATGGATGTCGGCCGTGTCACTCTTCAACAGCCGGGCCGTTTCTCACGACACGAACCGGATTCCACCGCACGTCATCCTGCGCGATGCATTCCCAGTTTATTTCAATAATACGCACTACCTGGAAATCGACCGGTGTTAATTCTGCTTTTTGTCTGGCTTAATAGTTTCGAACGCTAAAGGTTTTATTAGTGCGGGAATTGTGAATAATTATCAATAACGCGCAGTGAACGCCATGAATTATTCATGGCAATTGATAAAAAGCCAAACCTGATGCCACGGTGATTTATTAATTGTTGATCGGTTTGATAACTACAAGAAATGCAAGCATTCGAAGCAGTAAAATTGAACGTAAATTAAGGCAAAAGATAATGGTAACCTGAACCATGTAACTGGCTGTGTAACTCCTTATACAGTGCCCAACGAACAGTTAGAGGAAATTCCATAATAAGAAATAATAGTAATAACAATAATTATTTATTTCCAACAGCCCAAACATGTTAATAAATAAAAGAGAAAACTAAAACTAATATTAACAAAACCAAACAAAAACTAAAGTAGCAAATTGCAAAAAATTGTTTTTAACAGAGGTGGAAGATTGTCACAAAATAAGTAGTAGAAAAGCGATTGCAATTGGAGCATTATAGATGGGACTCTCCATTCAATTTTGGAAAAATGCGAAAAAGAATTTTATATTGTCAGTCTGTGCGGGGAGAATGAAAGGATAATTGCTCCAGAAGAAATGTGATCTTCGAATTGACGAGTTTATGGAGAAACGATGATGACTGTAAGTCATGACGTACAGTCAACCCACATGGCAACTCTCCAACCTCAAGGTCCCATTGGTACCAGTGGTGGAGGATGATATTTATACTCTCTAGATATAACACACTTAAGAAGTCGCTTTTGAACGGGAATTCAACAGATTAATTATAGCGGTTATAAAAAGGAGACCATGAAACTTACCCCTCACATTGGAGTAATACAACAGTTTAAAAGATGCATTAAGGAAATGTTTACAGTTTCCCAAATAAGGGATATACGTGAATCTCTCATCAAACTCAATTTCAAGATCTCGTACTTTAGTAAGTCTGTTTAAGGCCGAACCATTTATAGAGAAATTGAAATAAAGTGGATTTTTTGATCGAGAGCAAGAAACCATCATTACAATTAGTAATGTTGAGATTATTATTATCATTATTATCAGTAATATTATTATTGGCCAGACATCACTGACTAAGCTCATCAAGCCCCAAGGTCAAGATATGAAGATATGGAAAAAAATCGGCACCTTTTTATTCCCGACAATGTTTTTTAGTTGTTTCGCGATACTGTCGGCAATACTATCATTCTTTTAAATATTTGCATCTACCCGAAGTGGTCTATTTGCTACAGCTGACCAGGTGTAGCTAAGTAATAAAACGGGAGATTCTGTTCATTTTTTATCGGTCATCGATAGCCGTAGGTTGAAAATAATCTATAAAAAAACCATATAAATTGGAAAATATTGCATAGAGATAATGAAGATGCTCTCAACGGAGTTTTAACGGGCTTCTAAATGTGTTATAATTCTCCCTTTTTAGTAAACGAAAAAATCATTGATTTAAATGCATATCATTACCTCGTATATTAAAATCTTAATTTTACGTTACAAGAAAATGTTGAAAAATTCTGCAGAATTGCAGCATTCTGCTGAAATTGCTATTTAAATTATTGTAGAAAAGAAAAGCAGCAGGTCAAATGAAACTTGCCAAAAAAGTAACAGAGGACAATCAGAAATCCTTGACGCTAACAGAAAATAAGTGATTCGAAGAATAGTTCACACTTTTTTAAAAAGGAAAAAGCCGGCATAATTGTCATGGAGTTTGGACAAGAGAATAATATTTCTTTAATAAGTAGACAATTGCTATGGAAAATCTTGAAAAATATCAATTTAGTCATCGAAAAGCATAACCGCAAATCCCTTTTTCTGGAGAGAGTTGGAATTGTTTGTTGGTGAAGAAAATACTTGAGTACTACCGCATGGACATTTGTTTTCTCGATGAGATGTTGATTAGGAGGCTTATGCAGTATACTCAAAGCGGGATAAAATATTACTAGTGTTCGTTAAGTTTTGATGAAGAGCTGGTCGAAGGGTATTAAAATATTATCGGCAAAAGGAAGAAATATAGTAACGACCACGTACAATAATGTCTTCCAAGATCACTCTGAACAGATAGTAAAATATCTTTCGAGTGTCGGGTAGTGGTTATCGTATTTTGAAAGAATCCGTGGAGGATATAGCAGAAAAACAAGATATGTATTACTATCCTGCGCTTACCATCGTATTTCTATAAATTAAGTACAATAGAACTCATATAGGTGAAACAATTTGGCGTTAGAAGAAACACTACATTTAAAATGAAAGAATGGAGAACTATCGAAGAGCTGTCCACCATGTTAATAGAGGAGTTTCTACTCCCGTAATAAATTGTATATTATTCATTGAATTAATTGATAGGGTGTTCGGCCATATTTTGACAACCACCTACTGCTTTATTTGTTATATAAAACAATATATTTTGGCTGTTCGTTGTGTCAAAATATGGCCGAACATATAATATTTTTATGTAATACATTTTACTTGCTTTACTTTCGTTAAATTTCTTATTACATCCCAGACGTACAGCTTTGTTGTGTTTATGGCCGTTGCTTTTGACCGATAACAATAGGAAAGCCACTGAAATGTACCTACAATCAAATGGTCCTACCTACTTTTCGTAAAAAGATATAAATTTAAATTCCAAAATAATGAATTCGCTTTAAGTCGGTGCCTTTTTGCATGTAGAACGAGCTTTTATTAACCCTCAAAATTTAGAAGTCGAATATAGAGCTTGTATTTCGCATTATAGTTGAAAAATAATTTATTTCGTTTAGGCTTTAGACGGGCGCTTTTTTCGAAACTGGAACCTCGAGTTACTGCGCTTTCCAGATTTCTGAGAGAATTTCACGTCAGCTTTTAGACAATGCGACGGGGAAATTTTCGTAATTACTTTAAATTCACTAAGTTACTTAATTTAATATCGTTTAATAGGAAAACAGTTATTTTTCAATAGAAACATGACATATCCGCTGCAATTGTTTTAACACCGCCAATTCTGGGAACTTTATCGGGCCAAACCCGTCCAGTAAATAACAGAACGAAATAAATCTCGCAGACACTTTGTAGGCTATTCTCCGTTATAACCGCTGTTTATTTAATAAGCATCAAATACGATGCCACGGGCGGAGAAAGCTAAAAAATAATATAGCGCGCGTTGTCGTAATACGTGTATAAATAAGTGCACGATAAATTATTTAACGTGAACCAGAACAATTCGCCCCGTTACAATTAGGAACTTAATGAAGCTCCTTCCCAGATAACGCGAACGGTCTGCGATAAATCTTTGAACCGTAAGCATCGGAAAAGGTGAAAATACTAAGCCAACTTACTATACCTGCGTATAATAAACTATTCGAAGTTTTGGTTAGTTTAGTAGACACGAGTTGCTGAAAAGGTGAAGCGGGATCGGTGGGCAATTAGAGTTTCTAGGACGCCGTAAAAAATTTACTCTCTTTTCGCATTTGTCATCTCTGTGTTCACTTTAGACCTCCCTCCTGCCACCCCCTATATGGAGAAGGTATAAATAACCAGCTAACCAATTCTAAACCAATTCTTTCGCTTTAACATCGTGCAGATTAGATATTTAGATCTGTAGAAATGATTAATGACAAACTGGATAAATTCCAGCACATAACCTTAAAACGTACTTGAAAGCAGAGAGGTAGACATAACCAGAAAACTGTAACTGAAAGCCTGCTTTCCGTATATTTATTATTGTTAGTACTATTAAATTGTAAACATATAATATTATATATTGTAAATGTTATAAGAAAAATAGAAATAAGACGTTGGTTTTAGTTCTAGACTAAGTCGGTCCCAACCCGAAACATTTTTTGTTGGGTGCCCATCTTGGATCAAGGTTCGTTAATTTTTTTTTACTCCCGCAGGTATAGTATATTTAGTTGGAACTAACCAAGGCCGCTAGATGCAACTTAATATAGAACAAAGTGTTGAACAATCTTGATGTAAAAGAGAGCAGAACTAGAACTAAATAGAATCGTTGATGGTGTAATTTAATATGCGTTTCACTTTTATAGACCGCTAATCAGGCCCTGTTCCCGCGTTCTCGAGTCGTAGTCAGGGCCGGGCCCAGCCCATTCGGGCCGCTCTTCTCAATATTTAAATTATCTGATGCCGAGCCAATCTACTTTTTTATTACTGTTTTTTAAAGCTCGTTAAAAATAATTTTATGAACCTCAAAAAAGAAAGAATAAAACATATATAAAACATACTGATTATTTATTATATTTAATTAATAAATAATCGGCCATTATCAAAATTGTGAGTTGAAAAAACTTGAATACGGAGTTTTGTTGACCGCGTTGCGTATCGATGAAACATACGCGAGACATCACATGCACATTACGACAAATTCGACCCTGAAACCGACATTAATTTGTCACCTTCCGTCTCATTTATGCCACGGCTTAATTGTTCTAAATCGAGACGAGGTCCTAATTAATTAGTGTAATCCGCAAAGATGTTAGGGCATCGAAACACCCTGTAGACAATTAGGTCAGATCGTGTAATTTAGTAGACAAACATGTAGGACAAATTAAATCGACTGATTTGCATCACCTGCAGGTTAGTTAAGTAATCGGATTATCTTGTTTGGTAGCGCACAATTAAAATAAATGTCATTTTTCCGAATATTCAGTTAAAATTTGGTGGTTTTAACCTTCGATGGATGCATTTGTAATCTCCTTTATGCAGTAATGGCTAACGAACAAATTTTAACAATTCATTGTTTTCATTCAAGCATTGGCAGATGTAATTTAAATGCCAAAGTGAAAATTATAAGCTTATAATTTATTTTTTCTACTCCCTACACTAAAATTTCCAAATATGCATCGATCACGCGCACGCAGTGTGACTTTAAGAGTCCAGGTCTGATATAGAGATCCGGTACTTTAGTCACCGATATGTCTGATGGTCACTTCATATGTCACTTAGTGAATGCATTCGCGCTTTTTGCACCTTGATATACTTCTTCAGTGACTCGCTCTGCTACTATGCTCTGCTGTTGTGAAAGTGACTAAAATGGCATTTATAAAACTTGTATAATATATTAAAAATTCGAATATCTAAATAGCTGATTATTATTTGTATTCTGTTTACCATTTAAAATATATTGATTGAAGATTAACATTTATTTATTATTTGGTGCATTTCCGCGTGTTACCGGTGTTCTTAAGTTATCACTTCTCAGGATCCAAGAGTTCGTTGGTGATATACTGTACGATCTAGCTAAAGATCTAAATTTAATAATATGTATTTATATATTTATATTTTATTTAATATAATCTATATTTCGAAAATGGTTTTTTATATTTTTTGAGAAATTTAAGTGAATTAATGGGGTCATAGAAGCTGACTTTTAAAACAGCGACAAAGTTCCATTTAAAAAAAAGCAACTAATAAATCGATTGTCTGAATGACCCACCCTCAAAGCATTTTGGCGTTATCCAGAATAGCGTGTCCAAATACGTAATACGATTTCGCATAAAATGCTTCATTTAAAAGACACCTAGTTACATTGAGCAAAAATTGCTATTGTATATTAAAGTCCTAAACGAAAAATTCTGTTCAATAAAGTGGCACTTAAAAATGAAAATCTCCACACACACACTTCCTTGTTTCTTCCCAGAAAATGTAATGGGAAAATTCTGAAAAATAGGGGCCATCTTCATTGTTAAACGTCGAAAAGTCTTATTTGTTGAAGCCGAGTTTGAAAATACTCGCATATAATGAATGTGATAGATATATGCCTAAATCGACCACTTTCGCTTTCTCGAAACTCACCAACAAGAAAAGGAATAGGGACAAAGATCCATGGGCCTCGGAAAAACGCGGCAAACGAATTGGACAAAGCGCCTAAAGCGCCTATTTCAAATGCGCAGCCCTTGGTCGAAAGAGACGATTATATACCACTGGCACAGTAGACGAAAATAGCTATCGGTTGCCAATTTGTACGTCCGTGCAAATACAACTAGTTAAAATTAAAAAATTTCACATATGGGACTCAAATTGAATGCGCGCAATGAAAAAAAAAAAACGTTTGATAAACGATGCGTACGCAATTAATTTTCGCGGGGCGCAATTCGAAAAATCGACTAAAAAAACTTTTAATTTTATTTACAATGCAGTTTTTTACGGGCGGGTGAAAGATTCCGTGTTAATTTCGATCGAGCGAACAACGCCGCCGCTGCCACGGCCGAGGGTGGGAGGCGTTTGCGAAATTAAAAATATCGGCCGGCTATCGGGTATACGTGTAAACGGCGTCACTGCGATATTGCTTTTAATTAGATGCCGGATAGGTTCATTTCGAAAGAAATTTATGCACAAACGGACCCTCCCACTCCCACAGACCTTACTTTTCAGCTGTCATGTTTTATGCTTAAGTTTATGCTTATGTTTATGCTAAAAATAACATGAAAATATATTTACAGAATATATTGACACGGTCTATATTCCAGCCGACGTGGATACCTTGACTGACGAAAAGGATATGAACGATAACATAAATCCATAAGAGTTTGAATGATACAGCTGTCCTTCAGCAGTAATGTAATTCATCAACTACTGAAATTGAATGGGACTCATCAGAGGATGAAACCCTAGAATTCAAAAGAAGACGTATGCTTTCTGCAAATGACAGACTTGCTTCTACTGTCAAATGGAAGAAATGTCAGATTGAATACACTCACACACCTATATCCGATGAATGTGAGCAACTAAAAAATAAGCTTTCTAGAAAAACTCCGCTTGATGACGAAGTGATTGATTTGATTTTAAATCTTACATTGCTTTGCGACTTTTAAAAACTGATAAAACAATTACTCAAAGAAATCTTGCATCTGCGTTATGATAATCAAGGTCACCTCATGATTGTTCATGCTAATAAAGCCCGAAGGGGATTTAGAATCTGCCACAGCCACACAATTTACGTTTGAAATAAGTGTAATAAATAAATAATTTAAGAGTAAAAAAATATGTTTTTATTCTTTTTTATGCTTGGGATAATATGGGTTAAAAATTGTTTGATGTCTCTGATTTTTATTGACGCAAATAATCCAGGGGTGAACCTCAGAGGACAAAATGTACACTGTAATTGCTCTGTGGAATTACTCTGCGGTTTACTCCTAGCAAACATATAACTGTATGATACTCTAGCACCCACCAAATATTGAAGTAGTACTGAAAACAATTCTCTATGTATAATTTAATTTACACATTCTTTATAAATAAATTATTTCAATTTTCATCACTATATAATTTTGCCACCACTATTTCTCAGAAAATACCCTTATACATCATTGACAATATTTTACTTGTTTGACGACAATAATGGAAATATAATTTCCCGAATACTTCAGCTCCGCTTATAGGGTTTTGTATACTCGATCAGATAGATATTTGCACTGGGGACGGTATCTGATTGTAATATTTTCTTTATTATATTCCTATATACAATTTTTCCCCCTCACAGCTAACTGTATTTTTTCTTAGCGTGGCGCAATCACCTTCTTGCATTTTGGCTACCCATGAAACGAAGTTATAGAGGATTTCACCACAATGTTTGTGGGCCAAATTTTTCCCATGGGGCAATTTAATCACTGCCAGAAGATATTGAAAAAGGAGTTTTTCGTTAGTTTCGCTTCCCTTATACCCCCAGTAGAGTTTCCTTACCATTTTGTGGAATTTGGAAATCTTGAGAATCTGAGGAAAGAAGGACCGACGTCTTGTGAGATGCCCATTTCGAATATTATGTAATGGTTTTGGCCTCACTGCAGTTTCGCATCGACTCGCTGCCCTTGGCACTCTTATCTTTACTTGTAGTTTTTTTTACCCTGCCGTGTTTTGAAGGGCTCAGAATGCAAATGAACGTCCGATCTGCCGACACGCGAGAATTAAATATAGCCGACACGGAGGGAGACGGGCGGAAATGAGAATGCGTGCGGGAAACGTCGCCAGGAGAGGTAGATTAGGAGAGGGGTTGAAGAGGGTTTATTAATTAAGAGAAGCCCAATCACGGCTGACATAGCAAGTTGTCCATGCATGACATTTTGAATATTGGAATAGTTAGAGAGGTGACCCCAATTTCCAATAATATAGACCTTCATATGACTATTTAAAATGTTAAACTTTAATAGCTAAAAACACGTTGGAGAAGCAAAAAATGACACATCATGTATGTTGATTTTTGAGGGAATTTTCCGTTCCTGTAGATTTCCCATAACAGCTTTCCCGATGTGTCCTTCTTTTTGGAGAACCTGGCGGATTCTATCTGATTTCTGATTAACTTAGGAGATTTGGTTTCTCCGAAAACAAAACTTTTTCTCTAAAATAGCGTCGATCGCGTGGCAGTATCGGTTGGCTCTACACATTTTCAGTCGCCTTCGTTAAGCTGTTATTTCCATTGTCTTTGTATCTTACGCCATGTATTTCTGGTTGCATACTAACCCATAGCAATACGTATAGTTACTCCAATTATTCTAAGGTGACTTTTCTAAGACGTTATTAGTTTGTTTAGTTAGTATTCCGCTATTTCGTTGGTTTTTATTAATTTAATTGATAACCAATGCGAATTAATTCTTAATTACAATTATAATATTTTGAATTTCCGAGGGCAACGTGTGATTTTGCAAAATTGTCCCTGTTCTATTATATGCGATTCAAGATGGAAAGCTTGTCAGACTTGTTAAGAAGTACAGCTCGGGGAGAAATTTAAAAAGGCTTTTTATATTATTGTTTATAAAGGGGTGAATTATTTATTTATTTAAGATCTCTGAAATACAAACAGAAAAAAGACCAAAAATAGTAGGTATCTCAATATTACAAGGTATTATCTATAATAAAATTAAATTTAAAAGTTATATATTTATTCGTATTATTATTTATTCAGAATTTAACTTAAATTCTTGGTTTTCGGAATATGTTTCAAAAATCAGTGTTTTCTGTTAGAATCAACTATAGCCTTTTATACGTATCAACATTTAGAGACCATTGTTATAGGAATAATTTGTAGTTTCTTATAAACATTAAATTAAAGCATATATTATCACTAAGCAGATATCCCAGATCTGAACAAATTAAAATATCAGACGACCAGAGGCGAAGTGTTAGATATGATGAATGAAGCCATAGCAACTATACCACAAGAATTGCTAACCTCGATGGTTTGCCAAAACTATAAAAGATAAAATGGACAGTAAATTGAAATCAGATAAGAAACACAAGAAAAAAGTATGGATGGTAGAAGAAATTCTGAATTTAATGGCAAACAGAAGACAACAGAAAGTCCGAGGAACTGAGGATGGTTACAAAAAAGAAAATTAGACATGCGAAAACGGTGTACTTCTCCAACGAATGGGCAAAGATTGAAGAGTATTAAAGAAGACATGATGACTTTAAGTTAAAGCAATTACAGGATATAAGCATAACAGAAAAACTAAAACGATGGGTAGAGTATATTGAAGAGCAATTTGAAGATGAGCGAAACACGGATACTGGCGTACAAGAAAATATAACTGGTCCACCAATTAACAAAGACGAAATAAAGAGAGCCATTAAATTTGCAAAAAAGCAGAGAGCAACAGGACCAGATGATACTACTAAAGAGGTACTAAAAATATTGCGAGAGAAAGCAATTGCATTATTAGTTAAGTCGTTAAATTTTATATACGATAAAGCAGATATACCATTTGACTGGTTGAAGTCGACGTGTATCCCGATTCCTAAATTAGCAAAGGCTAGAAATTGCAATGAACACCGCACCATAAGTCTGATGAGTCATGTCTTAAAATTGTTTCAAACAATAATACATCAAATAATTTACCCCAAAATTGATGAACACATTGAAGATACTTAGTTCGGATTCCGCAAGGGTCTAGGTACAAAGATGCATTCAAATTCTAACTCAAAGATGGCGAGATATGGACTGCGAGGTATTTAGAGTATTTAGAGTGCAATAGGAAAAAATTATTTAAATACTAAAAACAACAAGAATTGATGACAAGGACTTGAGAATCATTGCGCAAATGTGAAAATAGGATATAATATGACTGAAAGCAACTAATCTCAATTTATACTCGGAGACAATATTTCAAGAAACTTGAGAAAATATCGAAGAAGAAATAGAAATACATGGGGTAGTAATAAACAACCTAAAATATGCAGATCATTCGTTCTACTGGCAGATAATTTTAAAGGACTTCAAAAACTCCTAGATCAAGTAGTAGTTTCATGCAACCGTTACGGTCTTAAAATTAACATCAAAAAGACCAAACTTATAGCTGTAACAAAAGAACTGTGGATCGGCCAAAGTCAACTTGAAAGGGACAAGAGGATTAAATATCTGAGACAATTAAATAAAATCCAGAATTGAACAAGCAAGAGCAAGGTTCATACATATGAGGAAAGTGGTGTATGGACGCGAACTTAAAATTCACCTTAGACTGAGAATGGTCCGATGTATGGAGTTGTATGGAGTAGAACCTTGGACTCTCACAGAACTACCTTTAAAAAGCTGGAAGCTTTTGAAATGTGGGTGTACAGGCGCATGTTGAGGATAAGTTGGAGAGATAGGTCACTAACATAGAAGTCATGAACAGAAAGAAGAAAAATAAAGAAATCATTGCTAACATCAAGATTAAGAAACTCTCATATTTCGGCCATAATATGAGATATTGTGAAACATACAACATCCAGCCTTTGAACATTCAGAGCAAGATTGAAGGAAGACGAGGCTCAGGAAGAAGAAGAACATCTTGGATGAAAAACCTACAACAGTGGTGCGGACAGCTGTAAATAAAGTATTCATAGTCAACCTGATTGCTAACTCGTCGTGCGTTATATCCGTCCCGTTATAACCTATTTTAATAACTGCGTACCATATCTAGTTAGTTCAGTGATTTTTAGGAAGTTTTAATTGGTGAAAGCTATGTGAACAGTCTTCAGTAGTTGAAAGGTATTCAATATTGTGTTTGTGAGTCATGGGAGTCAACTTTTTTCCTGTTTTGAGTCGCGCTCCCTGCACGTGCACTGCTCCAAGCTGGGCTACAGACAGACTACACGGTGCGTTGCCTAGTGAGTTTACTGTTTACCGTTTATTTTTTGAAACATCTATCAAAATGCAGATTGCAAGAAATAATAATCCATGCAAGAGGTGCGACAGTGTAGCTGGATCTGGTTTAGTCTGTGTGAAATGTCATAAAAGTCCCGAATTTGTCACCAAAGGCGATGTCGCGATAGCTGTCCATAGCGCTTTAACTGAAACGAAGTGCTCCGATGTTACATTATTATGTTGAGTAGAACTACATTGTCTAAAAAAACACCTCTGATAGGAAGTCTGCATGATACGAGCAAATGCAACTTACAGGCTGCCGAGAGGCCTGTTAGCTTTCATGTCACGAAACTACATCCGGAGACAACGGCAGAAGATATCCAAGCCTACCTCACTCCAATAGTTAACAACGCTCGTGTGGACAAAGTAAATTCAAAATATCCGAAATATTATGCATCCTTCAAGGTGACTGATCGTAATCGTTTTTTCTCCCGTCCCGCGGGGGTACACCCCATCAAGTAACTGGGACTTTTCCGTGTGATCGTGGGGCACTCCGAATATTTGCCCAGAACGTGCAGGGCCGGCGAGGCGAGATCGATATGTTGTCTCTGTTCGTGGATAATCACTTCGATGTGGTATGTATGTTTGAGCATCATGTAAAAAGTGAAGACGTTCTAAAAATTTCATCCTGCAGAGTTACTACTGTAGGAAAGGCACCACCAAAGGCAATATATGTAAAAAATAATATTAAGTGTGAAGCATTAGATCTTGATAAATATTGTGTAGCTTTGCGTGCCGAATTCTGCGGTATTTTGTTCCCTACGATCGATACAGTGGTTATAATTGTTTACCGTTCTGGTTCAAAGGGTGGTTTTAATACCTTTTACAACATACACCCTTTCGACCAACAACGAATTTTAGATCAACATATGTTTTATTATCTACCTATCTATATTTACGTTTTCTGTTAAATTTTAGATTCCATCGTTTTTACACTTTAGAATTGTATTGTACTTTTATAGGGTATGTCTATTGTATATTTTGAGATATTGCTTTTACGTATGGAATTTTTCTATTCTATTATTCTATTAAGTTGTCAGCATAAATCTTTCTTTTTGCTTTTGTACTACTGACGCGCCATTTGTTGTAAAGACATTTTATGTAAAAAATGGCTAAATAAATCTATTTACCTATCTATCTAACATTCGGTAAAAAACGGATATGGCACATCAAGAAGCAAATATCACAGAAACACAGCATTTTGTTGAGTACAGATAAACATTTACTATCAGTACCATCCAAACTAAGAACCGCAACAATCTTAACTAACGGTGGATTTTAATAATAAATAATTCTATACAAAATCGTTGAAACAGGTAAGCTAAGCTTAATATTATAGCGAATTTACTCAAGTTAATAATTGGCAAACATTAATAATTTTTAACAATAAACGTTCTCTGAATATTTAACATAATCTTGAATACAACAACCTCAAAATCGAACTGCAGAGAAATGCTGGAAAGTACTTCATGTTTAGACGACATTGCATTCAAAGGAGATCCGACAAGTACGACAAAATCGCCCCTTCCTATTATAAATAATATTCAACAAATATGAAAAACGTAAAACAAAATTGAATTGCCCTGCCAGTTCTTGAAAATTTTTGCTTTTTATTCAATTCTAAATATAAACTTAATTAAGTTGAACTTTTGAGCATTCAAGTATTTCAAGTATTTAACGGAGTAAGTCTCGCAGAGGAGAAGCTTTTTTTTTATTTTCTAGATCTAGATTTAATTCAATTACAAACAAAAACATGCAATCTTTTGAGCATAAACACGCGTTATAGTACTTCGGACAATTTAAGCACGGCGTCAACGTTAAGTTGATAAGTAAAGTGAACAATGCCGTTAATTAATTTCCTAATTTGCTGGCATTTTTATGGAATTAAATTGTTAGGACGTACCAAAGAGCGAAATTCCCGTGCAGCCGGAGGCATTGTGTCGTTACCTGAAACAAAATGGGGGATAATCAGAATAATGTTTTAATGAAATTCATTCATAGCGTAAATATTTTAATTAAATTTTGGAAGAAGGATTTAAAGTTTGTACAAGTTTTTATAGGGATAATATTGTAACCCGTGGATTTGATGAGCCCTATATTTAAGCAAAAGTAATCAGGAAGTGGAAATGGTAAGCAGTTACCTAGTAAACGTTAATTCAACCATTTTGGACTTAGCTCAATGTTAGCTTATCGCTTGATGACCGACGCATGAAGCATTTGCAGTACACTGTTTACCATATTCGACAAGCAATTCGTCGAATATAATAAAAATAGAAAAATATCGCCTTTCTCAACGAGAAAACGATTTTTTTTTCACTTTGTACCTTCAGAAAGTAACATAATTTATTTGATGAGAGTAAAATATTCTTAGAAAGCTTATTGCCTATATTCAGATGTCAGATATATAGGGTGACTAAAAACTAAAATACATTGCAGTATAATATAATGCGAATCTTGTCCATTTTAAATGTTTTTGATAGATATTTTTTTCTTAATTGCCAAATTTGTAATTTAGTTGATAACAAATAAAAAAATATATATATATATATATATATATATATATATATATATATATATATATATATATATATATATATATATATATATATATATATATAAATTTCACTTAAAAAAAAGATTTTTGCGCATAGAAACAGGAAATAAGTATATCCAAAGCACATTGTAAGCTTTAGAAATATGATTGAATTTGAGATGCACTTTACACTGGACTCCTCTTTGTTAAGTAAGTACGTCCTCAAAATATATTTAGGCTTATTAAAACTAACTTGATTTAAAACATAAAAGTTTATAAAACAGCCTAACTACAATGGTATTGAAACTGCATTAATGTTATATATTTTTTGGGGCGGTATATAGAAGCCTCTTGGTAAGGATGGATAGGTAAGGTGGATACTTCCTTATAGTTAGAATAAATAACTTTCATTACCAAAAATTCAGTTTTCTATTATACACTGTGTCCCGTCATAAAGCAACAGAAGAAGTATAAACAAATACATAATGATAAATATTGATAAACGGTTAGTTTTTAAGCAAAAGGGATGACTATTTTGTAATATGAAATCAAAAGAGTCAAGCTCTACAGAATAAAAAAAATAATCAAAAAAAATTGGGCTCAAACTGTAACTGAATTCGCATGTCTTAACATCAAACTAGTACATTAATTTTAAATTCATTTTTTTTTCGTTATTTAATTATTGTAATTTTTAGAAAATTAAATTTCATTGTACCTTAGTGTCATTTCTTGTTCTATGGAAGACAAAAGTTATGGTACAATCTGTATTATTGTGGTTGGTTTCTTGTATCCGGATCCTAGAATCTAGGAATGGAGTATAGTGTGTTTCAAAGTATATCGTATAAGTATTTAATTACTTAGGTCGTAACACATTTATACTTGTTGTAACCGGGTAACAGAACAAATAATAATTTATTCATAGGGATAAGACAGGGGCGAGTCAAATAGATGGTATCACGTATCGACTGATCAGTGGAAGTATTGAATAATCCGCTGTCACTTGTCATTAGGTACAAAAGAAATTGTGCAAAATATTTATAAATGTTTAATAAGCAGAGGATTCGTTAAACATAGCAATTATCAATCTTCAACTTTTTGAGAACTAACTTTCCAGAAAAATGCTGTACAGTTATTTTAAAAATTCATTTGCATACAAAATAACATGAATCTTAATGACGATCCTGAGCGTGAAACAGAATTTTATTTTGGACAAACCCGTAATCATTTAGGCAATTATTGATAATTTTCTAATGGTATTAGTAAGTAAACATAATATACTAATAAACATGGTATACGTTGAGACAAGGAATAACCGTTGATCCAAGAAATCCTAAATGGTATTGCTACACCTGTTGCTCAATGGGAGGATATGTTACGCGACATCCTGTATAGCACGAAATAAAAATATTTTTGGCCTACATGTTTTCCATCACTCACAGGTTAAACCGCGCAGTTTACTTTAAGTTTCTGGATTTTTATCGGGACACAGCTATTTAGTAAAACAAACGCACCTGACGATGGAACCGCTTGACGGATTTGTTGCTTATAAAAGTCAATAAAATTTACAGCGCCTTAAAGTCGCGATTTATTTATCCGTCGCGCACATCCGTCCCGACCATGCAAAATGGTAAAACATAAAAAAGCGAATCAGGAATTTAATCAAAGTAATCCCGGGCAGTAAAAAAAAATACGAAACGCGCGGCGGCAGCCAATTGTTTGAGTAATACGAAAATACAAAATTTAATTTAGTTTTATAGCGGAACGGGCGTGTACCGTTATGTGTACATGTCATGTTCCATATGTTTCCATTTATTGCACCCGGCCGATATTGCGATGACACCCTTAATGAAATCAAAACGAGCGGGGCAAGAGGGGGGCCAGCGCGCCATCAAAATAAATTGACGCCCCGCCGCCGCCACCGCCGCCGACCAACCCACCACCGCCCCCGCACCCCAAGCACCCCGCTCCCCTCCTATCACCCTAATACGGAACGCGGACGTTTTTGTTCAAATTGGGGTTATATCGGAACGGAATCGCTGTTAAAGCGGCCGCTTAAGTGCGATACTCTGTTACACTTTTCATTTTCGCTCGATTTTTGCCGAGGGGACACGCGAGATTACCACCCCGAGCCGATAATTCGATTTCGATTAATATAAAACCGCTGTCTTTGCTGCTGTTCCGATTAATTAGGAAACTGCAATTAAGCCTGATGTATTTGAAAAAAAAACGCTGTTTGACAAAGCGGTAACACCCATACTCGCATAAAAGTAGGCAGCTACACCAATTTGTATCACAATGCATTAAAATAATAATAATAATACGAGTAATAATAGAACCTCATTTTCTTTGTTTTCTCATCCTCTTTTCTTACTCTTTCCCCTAGTTCAAGCGCTCCTCTTTTCTTGTATGCTTTATTCATTCACCTCCTTTTCTTACCTGCCTGATATGAATAATCAATGATAGTCAATATTATCTTTTTTTTCTCTTCAATGCCACTTCTTCATATTTTTGTTACTAAAATACTTGAGGACATTTATGTCATCAGTTATTTTTATAGCCTTTTGTATATTTTTGCCGCTCATTCACAACTCTCTCCGCACTTGCGCTTTTTTGATGGTGTCAGTCAAAGTATTCGTGTTGTTTTGATTAATGTAATACTATTTACAAACCTTCTAGATTCGAATTTGCTGACGTTTCGCCAATCATCCTGTTGCTTTCTTCTGAGCTTGACTGAAACTGGCTCGTATTTTACTCTGTACCTGTTGAAATATTGTTTAAGGGGGACGGGGAACGTGAACGAGAAGCAAAACGTTAGCAAGTTCGATTCATCAACAACCGACCCAGGAGGCATCCAGAAGATTTGTAAACTGTGATGAATGGAATGTTCAATGTTAAATATTCTTGGTCATTTTTTTATAATTAAAATACTGCTACCTTTCTTTTAAGTATACCAACATTTTTGAATTTTGAATCATTCGCGGAAACTATTTTTAATATTGAACTAATTTAAATTAAATTTAACTAACTAATTTAAAACATAAAACACTCAATCGCAACACTCATTAGTGAGAGAATGCTTAATTTTCTTCTACTCACCGGAAATTGCCTTTGCATTTTTACAATACGCCCATGTTTAGTGCCTACGTGGCCACTCGATTTTAACTTGTCTTGATTCGCCTACAATTGCATTTATAAATGAGTTGAGTTTCAACTCGGATAAATATTTTTGCTTTTGCTAGACGTATGGTTTGATTTCGAGACAACGCTTAGTACACATGAGGACATTCCCTTTTCTTATAAAAATTGTTTACCGAAGTTGCACTGTATTACTAACAAGATTTAATTAATTTAAATGATTAATTTCCTGTATTTTCGTTCTTTCCGTGGTAACGTGTGCCTCCGCCCAGTTTTCAATTTCTTTTCCATTCTATAAATAAGTCCGGTGCCGCCCGTCGACCTGGACGCATAAACAGTAAAGAAAGCTATCCATCTTAGATCCCCATTTCCAATATTGAGGATCCGACGGCGGCGCAAAAGCGAAATTGCAATATAGAAAGGCCTATATTACCGTTCCGCTGACCGTAAAACCGGCCAGATGATGAAAAAATAATAATCTGCCTTTCCGTGTCGGTCGTCTGGCGTAAAGATATTGACCCGAGGGACGAGAAGATATTGTTTTCCCGAAAATTATCTTTTTTATAATGGGTTTCGTTAGTTACACAGGGTGTTCAACAGTTCAACAAATTTTTCAGGTTAATGCATGAAATAAAATCTAATTTAAGCTTTCTATGTACCGTTAGTGAGTTAAATTATTACTTAAAGCTGGTGTTAGAAACAGATAAATTCTAAAAGCTTCTTATACGTGGATACTGCAATGGAAATTCTTATAGCCCGAAAAAATAGACAGTAAAAATATATTGATATAATAATTGATTATAATTAATATTTAACGTTTTGCAATGGTTGTAAATTCTTAATTTTACATTTGTTTTTTTTTTTAATTTTATATCATGATTAGCAAAGTTTATTATATGTAATAGTGTATTATGCAACAAGTGAGGTAAAACAGCATTTGAGTCACGAGTTTATTTAGCACTAGTCGAGCGAGTGCTTAAAAACCGGTTTTCAATAACAATGTTTTCTAATCCAGGTTTAGATAAATTCCCGGAATGTAAAAAAATTAAAAGTTCACTTCCAGCCTCTTCAAAAATGATATGTAACGGTATATAATGTAACAAGTTTTATAAACATCACTTTCGTCATAGATTATTTTAGGCACAAGTGGGGCGAGTGTTTAATAAACGAGTGTCTGAAGAAGTTTCTAAACGTTTTGATACTTTGCAAAAATAAAACCCCATAAATACATTGTCAAATGTTAAAACACAGTGCACCACTTTGCGCATGTTTGATAGGTGCAGGTGGGTATACTAGACGAGAAGGTAGAAAAACAATATTTCAACATAGTTCCTTTTAATCAAGCAAAGCTTTCCTCTAGATTACTCGATAATTAGATGCAGAATAAAAAAAAATTGTAATGCAAACTGTTTACATATTACATATTGCATAATACCTAATAACAATTATAATGTTTCACCTTTGACTAATAATGGTTAACTTCTTCTTCTTCCATTAGAGTCAGTAGCAGTAGCAGTAGCATCCCTCACGACTCCAAAACTCCTTGTTCATACTTCGTTGCTAAGAAACTGATAAACTGATAGTTTCGTATTTAATTCTTTTCACATCATTGAACAACAAGGTTTTTGCCCCCTCCTTTAGCTCCGCTCCCCTCAGAGGGTATATAAGCAGGTAGAGAGTGCAAGCCAGTTTCAGTTTAGTACTGACGAAGACAAGAGAATCATTGGCGAAACGTCAGGAAGTTCTTTTAATCAACAACAGCCGCAGGACGAATGCAGATTCGTAAATATTATTTTGGTGAATGTTATCATATTTCCAAGAGCGGCAGCCCGTTTCAGATTACTGAATTTTAACTTGTGTCTTTTATCAATTCTAACAAGAGTCGAATAAAAATGGTTTACTAACATTTATTCCTTATAGAACAGAAAGTAAATCAACTTCTCCTGTCAACAATAATTTTTTTTTCTTTCATCATCCAAACTATTTGCATACGCCTCGTATCCGAGGCGCATGATTTTCGTGTGAAATATCTTCTCTATCATTAAGAAAAATATCATAGCACAGGTATACAGGCGTACCTTGAAGTGATACCGACCACAGATTTAAGGAGAGTGAAGCAATGTTCATAATATCCCATACACTTTGGTTTTACTTTTTATATCCGAAATTGTTTTAATTATGTGATCTTAAAAACCAGTGGGAATTTTCGAGTATGCTCGCATATTTTCTTCACGTTTGTGCGGAAATTATTTAGTACTTTTGATTAATTTTGATTGATTTCGAGTTGAATTTAAATAAATTTTACTAATCATAGAAAATTTTTTTTTTTTTAACCGGTAAAGATGCCGAATTTCTCTTTGCGTCTCGAGTACGGTTTTCGTCAACTTCTAATGAACGCTTTTTGCATGGATGACGCTATACAAATTAAGAGCTTCGCTCTCCTATAACAATTTTTGATGTCATAATGATATCTCGTTAAATAGCCGGTATCAACGTAGCAATAATTAGCCTGTTTGCGGTGCGCAAAAGAAAAACAATCCTGAGTGAAATATCATCACGCGATCGTCGCTTGATGTCTTCGCGTGCTGAAAAAAATGTCGCGAAAAAGTTGATCGATGGGATTTGATTGATTGAACTTGTTCTCCTACATGATGCATTTCCCTTAATTGTTTATGACTTATTCCGTCACGCTGAATTAACGTGATTTATTGCTCAGCAGCTGACCTACGCTATACGTCAGGTTCTGCACACACAATACGAAGTTTTTTTGATCACCCTTTAACGACGGTGGTCTAAATTAAATGTATTAGTTGCCGAATATCCAGGCTATATGGTAGGTAACATAGGCCAACAATTTTTTGATTTTTGAAAGTTGATTTCGATATGTCATTTGTTTCTTTATAATTTAGGCCTCCTAAATTTAAATCTAATGAGCAATTTAAACATCATTTTTATTAGTATAAGAGAAAAACCCAATTAAAAAACCTAAATTATTCCATTCCATTCCCTCTTGGCCCAAAAACTTTGTTTCATTTCAATTTCATTTCATTTCATTTCCGGTTCGTTCCATTTCTTTTTTATCTTGGTGGAACCTCCCACCTTGTTCCTCACTGACGGCACTGATGACTTTCGGAAAATTGGTGGCTGTAAAAAGTGTAGTTTTATACTTATATTGCATTCCATTTCCTCAAACTTCTTTAACATTTTTTCTACAATGTCTTTGTAATTTGGATGTTTGTTGCCTAGAAAACCTATTATAACAGTAAATAAGACCCATGCAACCTTTTCAGATTCGATCATGGACAAAATCTTGATCTTTCATTAATAGCTTTATTCCAGGAGCGAGAAATTTTCCACATATGTATTTGAAACATGCTCCCTCTTTCTTTAAAGCTTTAACGTCTGCTTCATCGTTCCGAATTTAATATACATCATACATAATATATACTTGAACCCTTTTTGCCTAGTTCTTTTTCACCCAGTGTGGCTGCCTGATTCTATCTGTTTCTACTATCTCAGTCATACAAAAAAACAGGGGTAAAGTCTGTTCATAGATATAAGAAAGTGACTAACTGATAAGGAAAGACCCGGGCAAGCTGTACTAATGAAATGAAAATTATTTGGGGTTTTGTTAGGAAAGATACTAAACAATAATTACTTATTTATATATGTATTTATGTTTAAATCTAAAATAAAATTACAAATTATTTTTATTACCTACTTAAATTACTTAAAATTATTCAATATATCAGTATTACTATCGCTATCATTGCCTGTTCTAATTATTATTTGTTCTATAGTATTTGCAATATGGATATATGATTGTTCTGCTTTTTCTATATGTTTAACAGAATTTGTCCAACTTTGTGAAGGGATGTTAAAAACTTCGGTTTCTATAAGTTTGAGGACATTGGAGTTAACACGGGGAAAAACATTATTACGGCGAATGGCAGATTTCAGTTGGTGCCAAACATGTTCAATGCGATTAGATATACATATACTGTATGCCCTAGATTTTTTGCATAATTATCACAGACGTATTCCTTTTGTAGGTTCAAGCTTTGTAGAACCTCAATTAATTGCTTTTTAGTATAATCTTCGTGAAAATAAATGTCGTTATTATACATGTAGCTTTGGGTTGTTGCTTTTGTGACATATGAGGAGGTTTTAGTCAACTGTCTACTGTGATAACTTGCATTGTCTATTACAATGACGCTATTAGGAGGAATGTTTGGAACTAGTCTGTTTTTAAACCAACTTTCAAATAAATCAGCGGTAGTGTCTTCATGGTAATCCACAGAAGAATCTTTAATATTTTTCGCCCTCAGAGAAAGTCCATTTGGAATTCAACCATCTTTAGAGCCAGCATGCAAAATAGTTATTCTTTTACCTCTTTTTGATGGCGCGTTTGCTTTACACTTATCAGTTGAGTCAACCCAACGCTTTTCCGGGGTATCATAAGTGTCGAACCAAGTAAATAAAGTAACAATAATTTTTTCTAGATATTCCAGTCGCCATTTCCGAATTCTAAAAGATTTCATTAAAACTTGCCTTTTGTCAATTTTTATAAATCTAAAACCCATCTGTTGAATACATTTCATTAAGGTAGTTCTGCCGCATTTAACACCGGTTTCATCATCCTAATTAAGATATCTAATGTAGGCACGCTTTGTTTCTCGTATAACTGGTAAATGTTACGCCGTATTATATCTTGATCACTTTCATCTACACTCGAGAAAATGTCAGCATCGCTTTTTTTTCCTCGCTGAAATGGGATTATTCACAATTTTCTTTTCGTTTCTTCTAAAGATGCTTACTTGCTGACACCACGTTCAATGAGAGTCAAATAAACATTGTTTATAACTTCCTTAGTCTCAATGGAATAGTGTTTTCTACATTTGGGCGGGAGCGTCTCCTGAGATACACTAGACTCACACATATTTTGCATAATTCGCACACGATTCAACACACGCTGTATTACACACGAAATAAGAATGATTACTAATAAACTTAAACTAAGTTGTATGTCAAACCAAAGAATATTAAACACAAGTAGGTATAAAATTATTTTCTATTAAGGACCACAATTTTCCCTGAATTTAAATTCCGAAACTTTAGGTAATTATCTTGTTGCATTGTTTGTTAATTAATAAAAGCAATTCGTCACTTTCTTATATCTATGAACAGACCAGACTTCATATATCCTGACTGCTGACTTATTAGAAGTTCCACAAATTTAAAGTCACCACAAATCATCGAACAATAGTCCTTGATTTTATTTGATTTTTTCAAGCAGTAACTCCAGATTTTCGTAGCACTTTCTCATTTCCACAGTACCGGCAACAGATACAGAAGCATGAACATTTCCGTTGTGCAAAACAACGGCTTTAAAGCTTCTCTTGGATTCTAGTTTGTGCCAAGTTTCTTTATTAGATTACGAACATTGGTGCAATAAACAAGTGCACCACTTTGTTCAAAACAGTCTAAGTTCTGTTTGCACTTCCTGAAATATGAGATTTTAACGTTTTGTGCAGGTAAATTTTAATTTCGAAGTCTAGATACTAAAATTTCGAACCTAAGGCGAACGTAAGTCTCTCACTAAGTCACTATGTTCTGCTTGTGAAAATAATTATAGTTGCTGAGAAACACTCCACATATCACGAACATCACTAAGAGTATCTTTCAGTATCTATTTGAGCATCTATTCAGCTGCACTGGTGGCATCTTCTAAATTGACTGGATTCTCAGATATTGGGACCTAAACGGATAAACAATGTTTTTAAAATTTTTAGTATTATTTAGAAATAGAAGTCTGGTGATGGTGATTTGTTTGCTCTCTCCATATCATAGGTATTCCAAACGGTAGGAATCGCCTGGTTTCCTTATTCCAATGTTTTAAGTCCTCTTCATATACCTTATAAACAACATGTGACGTCCAAGGTTTGACTTGATCACCAATGTTAATGATCTTACATTCGGAACGAACCTGTAAATTTCTAGTTAATGTTTTGATTGGCTTTGATTTAAGGTGACCAAAATTAAAGACAAGACAAGAATAATTGTTAAGGGCACAACGTAAAATTTGTTTCTATCAGAAATGACAACACATATTGTAGAAAATTTTTAGATGCATAGAAACTTCAGATTCCTCATCTTAATTTTTTTTTTATAAATCCAAGAACATGAGCGTTGGTACAATAAAAAAAAATATATATATAAAAATTATTTATTTGCTTCGAATAGGTCATATTTTAGAGGTAAAATCACTAATCGGCAAATTAATCCAATTTTTTTTTATTTTACTTTATTTGGCAAATTCGTACCTAAATATATTTCCATTATGTCTAGTTCAAGAAATTAAAGCTAAAAGTAAAGTAATCAATGAGCAATCCGGCAACTATATACAGCTTAGGTAATATATAAAACTGTGGCTGCGCCTTTTGTTTTTAGTTTCAGTTGACTTTCGTTGTCAACTGTGCTCGACGAAATCTGAATCCGCTACATATTTAATTAGCTACCAGATAATGAGATACACGAGCTTAATTAGTGAAAAGTTTAACAAGAGTTTTTGTAAAACAGAGATGTCGGCATTATAAAGGGTTTCATTAGAGCGAAATCCTTCTTGGGGCGTTTAATTGCTGAACTTCTTTAGCAATTGCATTTAATTAAAACGTTTTTATTCATTTGCGTATTATTTAATCACAGTCAACTAGCAACTGTCGACCAGTCCCAGAGAATATTCACTCAATTAATTACACAGGTCTACAGTGATTTTGATGTTTAAAAGCTGTTTGCTTTTCTATATTTTTGCGGGCCGTTTTTCCAAAAAACGCCATATTTTTGCTCTATCGCGTTATTTTTTATAGCGCTATACATACCTATGACATGAAAATGTTTGTTCCATGTTAGGCATGGTTAAATGAATTGATTTTTATGAAATTAAATGTGATTTGGCAACACTGGATAATATTAGATGCGTCTACAAAGCAAACACGAGACCCTAGGAATGACAGTGATGATTGTTAGAACGATTCAACAGAAAACATAAGAAACAAATTGTATATTCCAATCTTGACTCTGCTATTGGACCAGATGTACCGATACCTACCTCCCCAAAAGAACTAGAAAACGTGATATCGTCAGAATCAGAGTAATCTAATTCCGACCCAGATAACTCAGATCTCATACCAGATTTCAGAGAAGTGTTTAATCAGAGCGAATTAAACGATTTAATTAGAGATTTGCACCTTCCAAGGGATGCATGCGAATTGTTAGCGCCCAGACTTAGTGAGAAGCATTTACTGGCACCTGGCGTCATATCAAGCTTTTACCGGGATCGCGAAAAATAGTTATGTCAATATTTTAATCAGGACGGACTGCTAGTGTATTACAACAATATTCCTGACTCAGTTTCAAAATTAGGGAATGTGCCGTATATAAAAGGAGAATAAAGCCTGTTTATTGACTCAAGTAAGGGTAGTTTAAAAGTAGTTTATAGCACAATGGCAACGAACTGGCCTCGGTTCCCGTTGAACATTCGGTACATTTAAAAGAAACGTATGCAAATTTAGGACTTAAGAAATCCGCCGCATATAAAAGAGACAGCTTAGTTGACCCCAAAAAACTTTTACTGCCTCCTCTTCATATCAAACTTGTTTTGATGAAATAGTTTGTTAGAGCCCTAGCCAAAAATGGATAGTGTTTCAAGTATTTGTGCGAGAAATTTACAGCCATATTTGATGCCAAGATAGGGGAAGGTATTTTTGGTTGGGCCGCAGATAAGAACATTATGCAAAGACAAGGAGTTTTAAAACACAGTGACCAATGTCGAGAAAAACGCCTGAGTTTCATTTAATGAATTGTGAATTCTAATGACGAAAACTACGAAAGTATTGTTCAACTTATGTGACAACACTTTCATCGTTCAGGTTGTAGCATGAATCACTCTTGAAGTTTTTTCTCGAAAATCTTGGGGCAGTTAGTCAAAAATAGGGAGAGAAGTTTCACCAGGAGCTTAAGGAAATGGAACGGCGATACCAAGGAAGATGGAGTATAATGGTGATGGTGGACAACTGCTGGATATGAGATAAATGGGATATTCCCTTAAAACAAATAGCCGGACAACGCAGCTTTCTGACAAAAAGACGAAGATTTTACTCAAAAAATACTGAGTTAATTTTTTTTAACTAACTTTTAACTGAATAAAGCAATAAATGAGTCTAGAAATATATTTTTTTCCTTTAATATAAAATAACCTTACCTGTTACAAACAGATGCATAGAATTTTTGAAATCAGCCTACCAAAATTATATAAAATTTAATTTTGTAGACCTGTGTTTTTTATGTTGATATTTTCGAAGCATATAAATTTTAAACTTAATTATTAAGGAAGAAGAATACTAAATTAACATTAATAATTAGGGTTAATATTAATTAGTATAACATTATAATTATATAGTTATATTTAATAATAATAATAATATCAACATAAAAAATTAACTGAGTAATAATTCACAATTTTTTCGTCTATTCCAAAGCCACCGTGAAAGCTAACAGTTTCGAAGTATAATCTATCGAAGTATAATCTAGGGATATCACATAGGCCTTATAGACCATAGATCTAGTTTATTAGCAATAACCTTTTGTGTTCACAGATCCTTCCTAAAGTTAGAACCTCTTTGAATATATTTATTGATTTTGTTCTGTGAGTGTCAAATCCTGATGCACAATCAACAATCAACCATTTCTAACGCTTTTAAAAATTTCAGTCGCTGAGACACCACGTAATAATACTGGAGCTAAATGAGCTACACTACTAATTTAAAAAATAAGAAGCGTATCCCAAATCATGAAAACCAGACATTTTACGATATGTGAACTCTACTGTATATCAATTTTATTTTCGAATTGTGTGTAAGTAATTAATCCAAGTTTTTCCTTCCCTCTGCCTATCTCTTACCCTCTTTGAATTAAAAATTAATTTCTTTCCAACTATCTCGCGCCCTTTCTCGGTATCCGCTTTGATAGTTATAATAATACTTCAGAAAAAAGCTTTGCGGTACTTTTAATGTAGATCCGAAAATTATAAAATTACCTTAAATACTTTTTGTTACTAATAGGTTGCAACGTAGGGTATTTCTCATTAAAACTTTTGGAAGTTGTATTAATGTTCTTATTACGTTCACCATAAATTTAATATAAATTCATCATTAATTCACTTGGACAATTATTTTGCTCCGTTTTACTCAAGAAAATATCTTAAGGAAAGAGTAAACGTTAGCGATTATTATTAGCAATGCGGGGGTCAATAAAGGTCGGACAACGTTCTGAAATTAAAGAAGTGTACTTCCATATTGCAGAGAAATTAATGTTCATTTCAAAGAGGGTAAGAGGTAGGTATAGGCAAACGAAGTTGGAGCTAATTTCTAATATACAGCGTTTACCGTTTAAAAAACGTACTAAATTGTGTATCTAAAACTTGCACGCTTAAATTAATAATTATATGTTTGATTCACCCATTGCTCAAATATAAAAAAATGCCGCCCCAATACATGATTGAATTTTACGACTACGAACGTTCTCCGTTCCTGGAAATTATCCACAAACCGATTATCCTTGACACAGGGATTCTTTTCTTACATTCCTCCCAACCCCCGGGCGGCGGTAACATCGTCGTCGATCTACCGCACAGCGGCGCAACTCCATGAAACCACCTGTTAGTCTCTAAAGACCTTTTACTCCTCGCGAAACGATCATTTAGCACGGGTTAACTTTTATTACGGGTTTTTTACTTTAACCGGGAACGAGAGCGAAGAAGCCGACTCGTTTTCTATTAACTAATAAGATGGAGGTTATTTTAAGCTAAACCAGCCGCTAATCTTCTGAAGACGTGTTTATTTTCGCTGATAACTATTTACCGTTATCATCTATTACCAGATTTACGAGAACCAGTAGTATCGTGAGATGCGACATATCCTTCATGGATGAACGTCTAGCCAATTATGCCAATTAAACACGTCTCAATCATATTAATATAAGGCTTAACAACCGTGCAGTGACAAAACAACAAAATAAGTAAAAACAATAATTTCTTATTAACTATAAATTAGTGTTACCAATTCGCAACAACATTTGGAAGATGCGTACAAATACTAAGAATAAAACTCCAATTTTATTTATGAACCGATTCAAGAATAATAGCATATTATACAACAAGTGCGGTAAACGGCATGTGACTCACGAGTTTATTTGACACGAGCGGAGCACAGCGGAGCGAGTTTTTAATAAGAGAGTGAGATAAACAGTTTACCGAACGTGTTGCATACTATACTTTTTCTAAGACCGTTAGTTTTTGGGTACATTTTCAGGCACATGGTCAGAATTGACAAACGTCAAAATTTAAAGTGTGGGAAATATCTCCGAAAACATCCGATTGCTCCCAAATCCACGCGGTAAAATCCCGGAAACGTCCGAAATGGTTCGGATTCGTGGGAAACGAAACTGACGTGGTAAAGTGACACTTCCCGCAGGCTAGATCGGTGTGTAATTAGGTATTTTACAGACGGGAGTAGACAAAATTATTTGTTTGAAAGACATGCCAACGGATCGCCCGAAGTAGCAAGACGCATAGGGCTGAAATGGGTGTAATGTGGTTAAATGTATCTAATTTGATTGCAAACCAAATTGTATGTTGATTAAGTAAAATTGACCTTTCTGTGGGAATCGACAGTTTTATTTGGTCCACATGGTTGTTTGTTCCATTCCTAGGTATTCGTAGCAGCTAATGATGTATTAGCGAAATTTGATTAAGCTAGAAAGATGAAATTATTTTTTTATATGGACTAACTAGTTATGTTTCGTAGGTTGATTGGAGTTAAGTCGTCAAAGTGAGCTATTATCCATAAAAAGAACTTTAATCAGAAAGAAAAGGGTCGAACATGTGATATTGTAAAAAATGAATCGAATCGATTCTCACCATCGCTGAATAGGTTTTTATAGGAATTTGCAAGGGGGATTTGAAAAAGAACGTATGATATCAAGGAGAGCGGGTTACCAAATATGGAACAGTTGGTAAATGAATTCATGATTGAGCTTCGCAATAATTTATTGCTGCAAGGAAACATATAACAAGATAATTATATTCCTTTATTATTTCTGGTGATGATCAGATGTAGAGTTTTGACTATAAAGCATTCCACCGTGACCAAAATATATAATTTTGGTTTTTGTTTAACTTATTATTAGACAGTTGGCTATGGGAATATATTTCAAAGATTCCTTTTGAAGATCGTCATCCATGCTAATTTACTTAGCACTGTGTTGTTTAATCGAATAGTTTAAATCTCTTAAGACGAGGTTGGAGAGTGCTGATTGGGATTAAGGAACAACTTCAAGAATGTGGATTTCAATAAAAACAAATGTTAGCACAGGACACAGCACTTTAAAATAACCGCAACTGATAAAATTTTTGAAAACGTTTTAACCTCAGTATTTTTTAATAAGAAGAAATTCGAAAAAAGTCTTCGCAAATTTCTTGATGCCGACAGAAATTTATTCCTCAGCCTCAAATGTATCCAGGCATCATTGAATAATGCCCGGCAAATAAAACATATTTAATTAGAAATAAATTATCTGCCATTGCCTGCAATGAGATACGGTGTTGCGTGCGAATCCGCGTCGTCGGAAATTCTTGCAAACAAAGAAAAAAAAAAGAAATACCACGTAATCATCTGCAATTTCAAAGAGTCCTATTAAAATATCTCGTAAATTTATCACGGTAAAACGCTTGAACACACACGACTCCTTTTATCTTAGACGGAAAACGCAATTGATGCAATCATTCGCGATGGCGCTGGAAACTGATGGGCTGATTAATTCAATGACAAAATCAAAAAATTGTTAAAAATGTTGAATCAATAATAAAGTAAGCATGTTGAAATATACCACCACAAATAGCTCGATCTTCAATTTTCCCTCTATTTAAGGTATTAGAATGAAGATAATAATTCGGATCACATAGACTTTGAAATATCTTATTTTTTATTAAAATTGGTTTATAATACCTTTAACAGCTTTTCTCAAAAAAAAAATCGTTCCGTCTGATTAGTAATTACCCCTTTAATTGCAAGATTTTTCAAAGAAGAAATGTCTATATTTTCTTATTTGGTTGTATCTAAGTACTATTTTTGGTTAATTATGGTTACAACTATTTTTTTTCTCTTTGTGTTTGGTAACTTCAGATATCATCATCGTATAATGTTGCATATACTAACCTTTTTTTTTGTTATTGACATAATAGGGTACTTTTTGTTTATTCCTTCAATATATTTTTTTATGTGTAAAAGTAACGCACACCAAATATCAAAACTCGAAACCCAACCGGCTCTGATCGTGACGTCAGACCGTTACAGTATTATTCTCAGGTTATAGGCAGATAATTATATAATTTACGTGTATTTTTGGGTCGTGTAAAGGTGTGTTTGTATTTAATCTAAGTTAGTTTGTATTTGTGCTTAGTGTGCTTTACATGATAATAATATAAGCAACATAAAAACAATATTTCAAATCGTGCCATCCTGTTTGACTACAACCTATAAAACGACAGATAAATTTTGTATTCGTCTACCAGAAAATAAAAGCCGTGGTTGTTTGTTAATATTATGTTCAAGTGTCACTTTAAACACCTTGCACACATTTTTAGCTGTTCGAACTTGCACGCATCCTATTGCAGTGCTGATCTATATAAAATAAAAAATATTTTAAGTTCTCAGTGCCAATAAACTTTAAAATGAGTATTTAGATTTCTAAAAAAAAATCTTTTTCTTATTTTGTTGAATAATTTATATTTAATTTGATATGCCATTTGAATTTTAAAAATTAGAAAATTTTAAGCTAGTTACAATATTATATTGATTTAAAACTAGTTACTAAATTTTCTATAAACACACCTTTTAGCTTTACCACAGCGAACATCAGCAAAAGAAAAATTTTCAGTGTTTTTTATGTAAGATGTCATCATGAACGTATCCACTAACCGCAAATTATCAGATTGCCCTGCGCTCATTTTCAAAACTTTTTTTTATACTAAACACAAGATAACAAAATCAAGCGACAGAATCAAGACTAAAATTAAACACACCAAGACGATCGCGTTGTTGTTCTCCAATGCTTTCTCTATGCTACCATCCGGATGGGGCGTAATCTTACGAGCGAATTGACGTCACAACCTGTCACAGCCAATGACAGCGCGTTTCAAAGAGGATTTAAATTTTACAATTTTTAATTGCTTTTATTTGTTACAAGGAACTACGAAATTATTTTTTGTCAACTGTACTTCTTTTAATAATATAAATTTACTTTTGTAAGCAACATTTTTCAAATTTAAATTTTGTTCAATCCCGATTTACCCGGGTTCAAAGTATATGCACAATTTGAATAATAAAATATACAGGACGTTCCTCTCTGCCAGACTTGATAATTAACTTTTTAACATTTCGAGTATGCCTTCAGAGAAAATTAGAATATATCTAAAATTATGGATCTTGTATTAAAATTTTGCGAATAATGCGGCTTGTGAATTTTTTTGATTAAATTTGATTTCAAATAATTCCAAGACACACTTGAATCTTGAACGGCTTTATAAAGATTAGTTTCAAAGGTCTTAATTAACGCTGCAATAGATTTTATCCTAAAAAAGAACAATTTTTACTACAGGAGACTAGAAGGCCTAGGTATAAATTAATATATTAAACTACCCCAAAGCACAGTTTTACAAAACCGAAGGAACTTATTAGAAAATTGAAAATCAAGATTTGTGGTTATGTATTTATGTTTAGTTTCTTCGCACTACTGGGTGCGCATGTGAAACGTTTCCTGCGTGGCTAATACGTAGTATAAATTACCTAATCAATAAGACAGGTCTACAATATTTAATTATTTTGAAAACTGATTTTATATAATTTTGGCAGGCTAATTTCAAACCTTCTATGCATTTATTTTGCAAATCTCTAATTAAATCTGTTTTTTTCTTTCCAAGGCTACTGTAATACTTTTTACAAAACTTCTGGATTCCTCCTGCGTCCGTTTTTGCTGAGTCGAACTTGTTGACGTTTCGCCAACCATCCTGTTGCCTTTTTCAGAGCTTGACTGAAACTGGCTCGCATTCTACTCTGTACTTCCTTATATATTGTTTGAGGGGGGCGGAGCTAAATGAAGAGCATAAAAATGCGGTTAAGATTGTTAGGTTATTTACAGATTTCTATAGACTCTCGGATTTTTCGTTGGTAGAAGAATTGATTATATGCAAGATTTTTAGTTTTATCGAATAAAATTTTATGTGTGGTTTCGAGATTGTGTTCGGCAACAGGTGATGAGTTTATTTGTCTTGGTCAAGCTCTGAAGAAGGATGATTGGCGAAACGTCAGGTTCGACTCAACAAAAACCAACGCAGGAGGAATCCAGAAATTTTGTAAAAAGTACTGTAATTAAATCATTTAATTCGTTCTGGTTAAACGCTTCGGGGTCCCTGAAACTTGGTGTGAAATCTGAGTTATCTAGGTCGGAGTTAGATTCCTCTGATTCTGATAATATGACGTTTTCTACTGGTCGAACAGCAGAGTCAAGATTGGCATACACAATTTGTTTCAACAATCATCACTGTGATTTCTAGGCTCTCGCCATACCATAGGAACAGCAAATCTTAAACATTTCTTCCTTCCTTTTTTACCAATTTCCCCGAACACAGTAGCACGGCGACCAGAACAACCAAACTACGCATAAGCATGTTACAACGCTTCTGCGCCAACTCTGTTGCTTTGCAGAGAAATCTGTTATTATCCAGTGTGTAAAATCATGCCTAACATGGAACAAAGATATTCATGTCACAGGTGTAAGGTGTTAATAAAATAATAATTTTAAGCTATAAAAAAAATGACGTGATAAAGCAAAAATATGGCGTTTTTTTGGAAAAAGGACCCCCAAAAATATACAAATAAGCAAACAGCTTTCAAACATCAAAATCACTGTGGACCTATGTAATTATTGTTTGCATAATGACGTTTGAGTAAAAGTTACACGATTGCAACATTGCGAAAAAAACCACGTGCCCCTATCTCGAAGACACATCGCAACGAACGGCTCTGTAGGAAATTTCAACCAATTAGAGCAAAACGTCTCCATGTAAGGGGTTGTAAACGCCGTAACGAGACCACAGACCGGTGTTTTGCCTGACAACTGGCCGATTGATGTCGCTTTAAGGCGCCAAGTAACGCTAATAGGACAGTTATTGAATTTGTGTTGGGCCCGCTATCACTTATCGCGTATCGCTGCGTAGGGAAAACACCATCAAAGACGTATGATGAAGTGATAATTTATTTTTCCTTAAAATACGATATTCGACAGGTGCCTGCAAATAATCTCGCATTTTTTAGTGGTTTAACTACCCAGACAATGAGAATACTTTTAATTCTTTTATGTGTTTATTTTAATCCAAAATGGCTTTTCAAAAATGTTTCAGAAAGTCAAAATTTGAATTTCCTCGTAAATGCTATTTTTCCTATCATTTCAATGTAAGTTTTCATTGTTAGTAATAGTTATGAATCGTCTTTTTGGCCATTTGTTTGAGGTTAGCATTCAACGACGTCTGGCTCTAACGTATTATTCCTAACATAACCGCTGAATCTATATTGATCACAAACAAATTAAAACTAAATCATAATTCTGCACCACTGCTTTGATTGTGATAAATTTAATTCAAAATATTTTTTTTTTCGAAAGTGTATCATATTCCTTTTTACTTTACTTAGGTTTAAAAGTGACCGTGCTTTTATTGCTCTGCAAGATGAAAATGATTAAGATATATAAAACCTAAAACCCCTGTTTCTGTTTGTTGTTATTCTCATTATTGTTCGTTTTGATTTCTGTATGTGCGTTTTCTTATCAGTAACCTATGGAAAAATTATAAAATGATAAAAACAATAATTATTATAATTATGAATATAGAATTACGGTAAAGGCCTTGGAACGAAGACGACCAGAAATAATCAAATCACTTATTAAAACAAAGCAAGAATGAAAGAATAAAGGGTTTTCTAGACAGCATTGCAATTGAAGCATATTAAACGTAAATAAAATAACTTAAGACAGCAAATATGGACGCATTTTCTTTTGTTAATGTTCACCTGCACATTTTATTGATTTACAACATATTTTTATTGATTTAATCGATATGAATTCTTGCGTATGTTCGCTTACGTATCCACGCAGTCTGAAATTAATTCAAACTAGAAACCACATTTTTTTAGTTTCTAAGATGAGTGATGATCGGTTTTTATAAATATTTTTGAAACTTCCAAAAATAATCACTGAGTAAACTTTCTACGCTTTATTCGATGAACTTGAAACATAGATAAGAGAGTCATTCCGTGCCGCCAATATATTTTTGAAGAGCAATATAACGGCAATATTATATTTAAGTTCTTGCAACGCGTCGTATTAAATTTTACCCGAAATAAACGCAAAGCGAAAGACAAAAACGACTGCGGATTAATTGAAATGTATGACTTGCGTTTATTCGAAGTACCGCCACTCGTAACAGAAGACAATATCCATTCAGCAGACACCAGCAAATGAAAAGAGAGAGTCAGCTGTTTATACTAAGAAAACATGTAAAGTTAATTGGTGGTTAATGTAATAAGAAACTCGTTTTCGTGATCTCGATTTTGCGGTTCACGATTCAGTGGTTTCAGTATTTGCCGGGCTAAGAAGGGAAACGCAGGGGTGAACTCTGAATATTTTCAAACAAACGATAAACCATCGGATGAAAACTCAACGTTTCTTGATGACTGGTACATTTTGGTTGAAAGAAACCATAAAACTGATGCATTTAATTTTTATTCTAATAAAACTATGCCTACAGAAAAAAATTGCTACCTTATTAAGGAAACTGCGTTAACGGAACAAGCGTTGCATGCTTAGATAATAGACCTCATTTGTTGATATATTTTTCTATGAAATCTATAAAAGTGTTTTAGAAAAAGATGTAATATTCGAAATAGAATTATAATCTTATGTTCTCGTGTGGTTTTTAAGATTCAGAGTGCCAAAACTTGTTGTAATATGTCAATCACAACAGGTAGCACGTCAGCAATGTGTTACTAAGCTAAAGTAGAAAATCTCGAAATCTACAGTAATGTACAGTAGAACCTCGATTATCCGGGCCAGCCGGGACCGAGCCTTAGCCGGATAATCGAAAACACGTATAATCCAAAGACCTTTTTTTATTATGTATTTTTTAAAATTTATTTGGATAAATACATGTGTCAAACAAAGAGAACAAAGGTAATACAAGATACAACATACATGTAACAAAAAATAAAATATAGTGTATACAAAATGTATACAATAAATTATTTTTGCAAAAATAAGTACGTTTACTGCATACCTTGCTTCTTGATGACTTGTCTTGATTTCGCAATAATTATTCTCATCATTATCACTACTTTTTTCAGAATTTTCTTCAGAAGTCTTTTTAATTATGTTATCGTCATTTATGATCTGATACGCTGCTTCCTTGTGATCACATTCTATCCAGTCCTGTATTTCTTTATTGTCTATTTCTTCCAAACCATTTATTTGCAAGGCTATAGATGCAATGTTTTCTATCGATAGCACACTTTCATTTAACTGATTAATATCTCCAATGACGTCATTATTTTATAAAATGATTTTTAATGTTGGTTACCTTTACTTAATTCCAAGCACGAGCTACCGCATGTATTGCCTCTTTCAAATTTGGACGTTTCCAAAATTCCACAATGTCGCGTTCTTCCAAAAATTGAAGCATAAGATCTTTTCTATAAAGCCTTTTCATTGTCTCTATAACCTCTTGGTCCATTGGCTGGGCAATAGATGTTACATTCAGCGGAAAACATGCCACGAATATGTCTCCATCTTCTGACTTAAGTTGTTCTACATTAGGATGCGATGGAGCATTGTCCAGTAACAATACAACCTTTGGTAGAAGATTATTTTCTTTTTGATGGGAACTTGGGGTATAAATTACCTGCACCAAAAACCACTGTTTCAAAATTACTTTAATTATTAATTAAAAAAATGATTAATTAAAACCCTCGGATTTTTGGATTTTCCAATGACAGCTAACCTAACCTTATGCGTTCCTCAGGCATTGGCAGAGCACAAAACTCTGAAACGGTCTTTGTTTGCTTTGAAACCTAAAAAAATTTAAAAAAATTAAACAAAATATGTGTATGCACATGTGTAAAGCTAACCTGGTGCACTAGTTTCTGAGCCTGCAGCAAGTGTTCTTTTTGGTATTGCTTTCCAATAAAGTCCAGTTTCGGCCCCATTATACAATTGGTCAGGTTTTAAGTCGTGCTCCGTAAAAAAGTTTATCAAAATCATAGCAAAATTCTACCATAGCAACGTCATCAGCACTTAATTTCTCCCCTTGAACAGCCAATTCTCGTATTCCATGGCGTTTTCTTAAATCTGTAAAGCCAACCAGAAGATGCCGAGAAGTGGCCTTTAATTTTTAATTGCTGGTGAAACTTTTCAACTTGTCTAGCACACATAGGTCCTGATATCGGAACCCCTTCCGATCTCTTCGGCAAGAACCACCTGCTCATAGCATCATCAAGTTGTCGAAAAGGAGACCTTTTAGTGATTTTCGATCAGAAATAGCTTTAGCACTATCTGCTTTAGCTACAAAGCTCTGTAATTTGGCTTTTCTCTTTACATTGTCACGAACTGTTTGTTTTCCAATATTATACTGTTTAGTCAACACAGAAACACTCATGTTATTTTCAAATTGTCTTAAAATTTTAATTTTTTGATCAATATTTAAAACATTGCGCCGGTACACTCTACTTTGTAACTCTGTTTAACCGTTACAACGATATTTTTTTTAAAAAAATTATAATGATTAGCTGCGGATATGCAATATTCATACAAAACTTTATGGGCTCTCAACTACATATTCTGCCAGATTGTTCAAAACCAAACAAGAATTAAGAGGTTGTTGGCCATTTATGTATATGACATTTGGATATTTATGCTTTACTAATTTTCATAACTAAGTTTTCTCATGAATATTTGAATCTCAGGTTTTGACACGCCTTTCTTATAACCAAGTTGACATCATCAGCAGATGATGCAAACAGAATTAGTAGTATATTATGCTTGACATCACGTCTCCTATAAGATAGATATATCAATTTTAACTTCCTAATTACCTACATAGTGAACCAAAACTAAAATGAAACAATTTTCTTCCAGTTTTACTGCTTTCTTCCCAAAACATCAATCATCACTCTCATTGTATTTTTACTTTCATAGTCGCTACATAGTTGATCTGTACCGAAAAAACTCTTTCTGCTAACATAATAAAGGCTCCATTGAGTACAGCAGTTTGTTCGGACAAAAAAAAAAGAATTCCTAATAAATTTTTGTTGGGATCAATGAAACCATTAAGGTGTTCGTTTTTTCATCGCCGAACTTATCAAAATGAATCGAGACATAACGTCGGTGTTACAAAAGCATTCTGGGTAACGAAAGAGTGGTGCCGTGAGACTTCAAGACTGCAGACCATTCAAGCATATCGCACGTATTCTCGAGATGCGGGCCGAGCGAGACCAGATGCCCAGAATCGCCACAACGGTCGACACAGTGCAGGGCCGTATTCAACAGTTATTCGGCCACTTTCGATAATAATACCTCTATAAAAATTAATCAAAAATTAATGAAGATATATATATACAATTTACTTCCATTCTATAACAAAAAAATTGCGGAATTTCCATTTCCCGGCAAGACTGCACAAATGTTTATAACACTGAAGAGAGATTTGTGGTTAGTTTAAGGTAAGTCAAATATGAAATAGATACATTTACTACATACATATACTAAGTAATATAATAGTTACTACTGAATATTGTACAATGACAGTTGGAGGAATCGGACCGTTGTTATATAAGCATTTCATTTCATTTAATTTGATTTAATTTAGTTACGGTTTAACCAATTCACAAAACTATTACATTTATTAAAGGCAAATAGCTCTGGAATCTTCTCGATTAAATAGTATCAATATTGAAGGCCTCAGTTACAATCAATCATCAGTTGATCTGATACCCATTATAGATATGCGCATTTGAAGCCAATAATCTTAAAAAAACTTTCTAAACGGCTTCGATGTTATCTATATCGCTTGCATAATATGGAGACCACAGATGCACAGCCCAATCTAGAGCAAACCAAAGGGATATAGAGGAGTCTAAAACAATGTGGAGTAAGTTGGCCACTATTGCGCACAACAAACCCAAGAACTCGCATAATCCTGTTTACCACTTCCGCAAAATATGTCGCAAAACTTATTTAGAATTCAAGAAAACACTCAAGTCTTTAATTCTAGTGACGGCCACGATTTCGACTCCATCAATGCGGTTATGAAACTAATAATTTTAGACAACATACAAACACTATCAACGTTGCTGTTACACTATCAACTCTCCTGAATATCTTCAAATCATCCGCAAACAAAAGACACTGCGATTCCGAAACTACACTCACAATATCATTTATAAACAAGTTAAAAAGGATGGGTACAGTGTGGAAACCTTGGGGGACTCCCGAAAAAATGTCATTTTTACCTGAGACATAATTGAACAACTAATTAGTTGGTTAGTGATTTCTTATTTACTAATTTATATATTAATTTAACAATTTTAGCATTACGAATGAAAAGACTTTTGAGTCAGCAGTTAATCAATACGATTTACATCCTCTTGATCCTGATATATCTCATGTTCCTTTCTGCATGGTGAGTCCAAATGAGCACGTTGATAGGTACAAAATGTTCTCTTGCTTGCCTTGCTGCCCTTAAGACATTTTGGACTGTAATGATTATTGTAAACTTTTAATAGAACACTCAACTCAATAGCCATATATAATGGATAGTTAATAGTTAGCAGTGAATAATGATGATAATGTGTCAAACGTTCTTAAGAAACATGTAGTTGGGTAACCAAGAATCGCAAAAAGATTTCGATATCTGCGTATCACGGGAAGTAAACATGAATTTAAGAGAAGCAGTTATTTAAGGTAAAAAAGCATTTTCCATTTTATTAAAAACTAGCCTTAGTAGACGTAGATACTAGATACTTCGGCTTGCACGGAGATGCAGAAAGAACATACCTAACCAGTTAGTTGATTACAAAAATCTTATAATTTTTTAATTCTAATTTCATTATTTGCTTGACAAAGTTTACTGACTGGTTTTATTATTATTATTATTATTATTATTATTATTATTATTATTATGTGGGCCCAATGGAAAGGTTATCATATACATACGGCGCTTTTTGATTTCTACACACCTCTTTGCACTAAACGAGTAGTGAGAGTGATGAAGAAACACCGCAATCAACTTCTTTCAAAATATAAAAAATCCAAAAATTTACAAGATTGGGAAGATTGTAAAGAAATTAGAAACTTATTTAGTTTTGGGGTATCACAATAAAAAAAAAGCCTATCTTGACTTCACTGATCTCACGTAGTCCTAAAAAAAATGTGGCCGAACTCTCGATCATTTAAATGTTTACAAAAGATCAAAGAACTCCAATGAAATACCGCGTCACCTTAGAAATCCAAATTTAATCAACAAGCATTTTATAGACTCTGTGACACTAATGTCTCATCCTCCAAGCAATGAAACCTTTAGGTTAGGAGTTATTTAATTTTATTTTATCCCGAATAAACTCCACTGCTTCAGAAAATGATGCTTAAACTGTGCTGTCCAATAATCGTGCACGTGTTAACACACATTTTTAATTCATGTATTGAGAAGGGAGCATTTCCTTTCCACTATGGAAAGATGCATTAGTTTTTCCCGTAGCTAAAATTAGTGCTCCAAAGAATGTATCTGATCTTAGACCTATTAACTTATTGGCAACGCTTTCAATATTCTTTATTATTTTGATACAAATGGTAAAATGTCAGTCTGGGTGTTGTAAAGGGTTCAGCGCCTCAACAGGTCTGTTAAAAGTTCTCGATGATGTTATGCTGGCTGCCGATAAGGGAAGGCTTTTGACACCTTTATTCACACCTTTTTGTGTGCACAACTCTTTATCATAGATTTAAACCAAAAACAATCAGATTAATTCGTATTTACTTAGAAAAAAGATCAGTACAGATTGATAATAGGAGGTAGGGGGCATTAGCGTTGGACATAGATCAAGGTTCTCTTCTGGGATATTTGTTCTATGTTATCTTCACTTCGGATATGATGACACCTAATGACATGCAAGTTTCTCAAAATCTGAAGCTGCTGAAGTTTTAAAGAAGTTAAATGGAAGTTTAGAAAAGATTGCAATATACTCACATAATAATGGGCTAACCTTAAATCCAAATAAGTCGGCCATTATTTACTTCAGATCTTTCAAAGACTGGGATAGTAAGCTGCTTGAACAATGTTAAAATACCGGTTGTTCCCCATTGCAAAAACTTGGGTGTTATTTTTGATAATAAATTAAAGTTCAAGACTGAAGTTTCTAAAATTATACAAAAAGGAACTTAAGGAAATTATAAAAATAACACATATTTTTAACAGAATGTCCAAAAAATCATTGTTTGAAGCGTTGGTCTTGCGTCACACAAACTATCGCAATTTTGTATTTAGTCCTTGTTTAGATTTGGCCACTAAAGCCATACCACAAAAAGTGAAAGATTGAATATGAAACGAATACATGAGTCGTTTCATATTCAATCTAACACTCAAAGACCATGTTAGTGAAAAGCTAAAAGAATTACGCTGGCTTAACATCGCCGATAGACAAAAACTTCACCTAGCTTCCTTTTTACATAAGATGCTCAAAACTGGATACCCGGAATATCTGATGGAAAAAATTGCGACCCGGAGTACTGAGCATAATCGTCCTATAAGTTTCAACAATCTTTATGAGATACCTAAAATGCTCAAAGCTATGCCTCGAAATTCATTTTCTTATGCGTATACCAAATTGATAATCCGATACTCCTGTTCGGAAACTCATCCAAACCGTCTTTTAAGAAAAATTTTAAAAAGAAACTGGTAATGGAAATTATATAAGTTATATTTTTGTACTTTTGTTAAATGTAGATTAGCCTTGTCAATTTTATTGCTTTAATAATTATTCTATTACTTTAATTTTTATTTTTGAATATTTCAACAGTATTACTTTTTTTTCCACCTTTATTGTTATTGTTAGTTTATTTCAATATTTATTTATGGTATTTGGTGTGAAATTTCCCTTACTGTAGGTTGATTTATGGATTTTCTTTACATGCACGGTTAAGTCAACAGCTCAGCTGCCCTTCGCCGAGTTTTTATTTATACTCTAATTTTAGAACATTCTCTAGAATAAATTCGTGATTTTACTTTTTTTTTGTAATTTTTGAATGATAATTTTGGTTTGCCTTATAGTGCATTGGTTCATGTTCATGAGCGAGGAAAATGGAAAATGCACACGAAAGTTAAAACAGTGTACAGTTTGCTAAAAAATTATATCAAAAATTAAAAGATACATGACATTATCAATTTGATAAAATCTTAATTTGTTGGGTTTTTTGCACCTGAGTGTACTATCAGCGTGCTAATTAATTTCCGAAACACAATTCTGAATTAAAATTTAGTCCTCCGACTAAATAATAATATACCTGTATATTAATATATATAACAGCCGCATGGCGGGACTAAAGCGTTCTATTGAGGAACGCTCGGCAAGTTTTAAATTTAAAATCAAGTTGGCGTCTAATTCGCAGCGAGAGTGTACGTTTCTTTTCCATTATGCCCCGACCGCGATTGTACGAGTTAATTAGCCAACTTCTATAGATTCAGCTCGCCAAAGTACCCAAACATTTATATTAATTAATAATTTAAACGGCAAACGGGGAGTCGGTATTTCGGAACGACTCGATCTCTTTCCCCCGTAAGGGGCGCACCGTCGAGGTTTTTATTACTTTATTTCAGGTAAAAAGCTTTTGTACGGGAGAAATCCGGGCAATTTCGAACGAAATAATTGGCACAGATGAAACATGCCATTAAAGGCATTTAATTGTAGATGTTTAATTAGCATACTTTTAAAGTACCGCGTGTATTTTTCAATGCGAAGGTGTAATTAACATCGTCTGCCACGCTCGAGGCACGTTGGTACGGGCTAGACGGAGACTCTTTTAATTGGCCTATTGTTGATTTCGGAGTGGAGGGCGGGGGGCAGTTTTTTCTATTTTACGAGGAAGTCGCGTTAATATTTGAGTCTTTTTTAACAACACTATTTGAACGAATGAAAAATGAATCATGAAACGTGTGCATATATTCATCGTTTACTCTTGGGACTGAGTAGAGCATTGGTCAGCAAATATGTTAAATGAAAATTGTACTTACAACCTTTACTCAGTCTGACCCTCCCTCAAGAGCTGGCAGTGACTTGAATTTCGAAAAATGTTCAATTGTAAATGCCATCACAAGGTACAAGTGAGAAAAGTATCTTTTTCCAGCTATGTGGTTATGAGCTCGAGATTGCTACATGACTGCCGAGAAACGTTTTCCAGGGTGGCAGAATGTAATTCTGCAAATTTCGTCTATGTATTCACTCATGTGGGTATTACGGACAATGACAGTAATGCTCATATCTGGAACCGGTGACTTCAGTTAGAATAGCAGACAATGTGTTGTAGAGTTCTCTCTACTAAGAAAAACGTAGAGAGAGAGAGAGAGAGAGAGAGAGAGTGAGAGAGAGAGAGTGAGAGAGAGAGAGAGAGAGAGAGAGAGAGAGAGAGAGAGAGAGAGAGAGAGAGAGAGAGAGAGAGAACGAGACTACAAGTAATATCTCCTAGGCCGACAAAATACTCAAATTTTCGATGAAAAGGAAGAAAAGACTGGCTATGCTAGCCACTGCGCAAAGGTACCAGAAGTTGGAGCTGACAATGCAAACAAACCGTGAGGTGCAGTCACCTTTTTTGCCTTTATTTCAACTCCTAGCCTATAAAACAGAATTTTTGTGGATAAACTAACACAGGCCAACAGGCAACTTGGTTCATGCGATTTTTCAACAGTTCCTGAATACTTTTTGGGTGCACAATCCAAAAGAGCCTTCAGATCTTCCCTATCAAGTGTAGCTTTTGAGATAGTTATTATAAATTATTTGACGATCATCAAATTTGTCATCTCGCTTCAAAGCCTTCAGAATTTGCTAAAATTTTTTCACTAGAAATCAAAGGTTCGTTGATCACGTTTTGTTTTCCATGCATCATGGTGTGCTCATGTTCGTTTATTGAACATTCGCTCCGCTGTGTTGCGCTCGGGCCAAATAAACTCATGACTCAAATACCGTTTTTCTACTCCCGTCTGTAAAACGCCTAAATACACACCTACCTAGCATGCGAGAAGCGTCACTTTACCACGTCAGTTTCGTTTCCCACGGATCCGATCCACTTCGGACATTCCCGGAATTTTACCGCACGGGTTTGCGAGCAATCGAATGTTTTTGGAGATATTTCCCACGCCTTGAATTTTGACGTTTGTCAATTCTGACGGGCACGTCAGTATTGTTTGGCTAAAATGTACCCAAAAACTAACGGTGGTAGAAAATGTATAGTTTTGGTTAGTTTGCAACACAGTCGGTAAACTTTTTAAGTCACTCGTTTATTAAACACTCGTGAGTCAATTGCCGCTTACCGCATTTATAACATAATATGCTATTACAATATTTGTTGTATAATATACTACTCCGTTTGACAGTTCAATAATTATTGATTGTGGTGCAAATTTTGTATACAAAATAGGTTGAAAATGGAAGTATTCTAATATTTTTTTCATGAATTTGTTTATTATACATAGACACTGCAGCCATATTGTAGCCAGTACATGAAGAAAATTTGCAAGAATTAAGAAATAATTTTATGGCCACCTAAAAGATGTATTATGCCAAAGTAATCCAGTTTTTAGAGAAACTTGCGTTTATTTCACAAACCAACCATCATTCGAAGGGGAATTTAATTTTTAGATTGTGTAATAACATAAAGGGCGTTTCATTAAAAAAATGCAATTTTAACCATGTTTGCATCCAGTAGGCAATTGGTTTGATCAACTAATTTCGATATTAAAAAAATCTATTCAACACCTCTCTAAGCTACTACTGACTACTGTCTCCAGTGTTCTAGTAATAAAAATTTAATTGAAGCTATGTTTTGGTCAGAAAAATGAAGAAAATGATTATTTTCTCGAAAACCGCTGAAGATAGGTATAAAAACGTATTATTCAAAAAGAATCATAAAGTATGAGCGGATCGGAAAATGCTAATGCAACTTTTTCGAAGAAGCGGCAATGCCGCAACGTTAAAGATATTTTAAATCCATAAGGCATCGCCGCTTATGAAACAATTATTCAGAACAATCCAACAACCGTTCGCCGTAAACGTTTAAGGTACCACCAACCGTGAAATACCCCGCAGAAAGTAATACCTTAATAAGATATGTGGATACGGTTGTCGATAGGTTACCTAGGTGTTATTTCAATACTGAAAAGGTATTCTGCATTTATTTATTTAGAGGCCAATGTTTAAAAAGTAGATAAAAGTCATTTTAAAAGTTTGAGATGGCGGTTACGCCACCTGGCGACCAACTCGAAAATCTGCAAAATATTTTTAACGGTCTATAACACGTGACCCAATTCTTAGCAATGCCCACCCGGTGTCATTATAATGTACAGCACGTTACTTTGCGCAGAGGGGATCATGGCAGTTCTTTCCGTAAGTTGTTGAATTTCAACATCATGTTTAGAAAGAGACTTACCTTGCTCACAAGTATTAAAAATAAAACTATCTTAACATGAAAGTATGCTTTTAAAATATATAAATACAACAGAGTTGTGTTTTCAATAAGTTAAAACCCTGCAGAAGCGTATTTTCCACCCCGTGAGAAATGCCGACTAGTAATCACCAGACGTACCAACATTCCAAACTTGCTTCAAATTTCGAATTCGAATTTTCAGCAGTCCGTCACTCCACGCGAATGTTCGCAGAAAATGAAAATAATTAATAAAACGTCCGAAACAAACATCGCATACGTGAAATGATGGAAGACAACGGATTACGACGGAAGTAATTATTAATTAAAACAGGAAACTAATTATGAGGATGAATAATGGGTTATAAAATGACAGCGTTGGCTTTAAATATTTCAATTTTACTTTCTATTCGCCATTTGAATCTGTGTAGGATTTTGTTTTTTTTTTCTATTTGCACTTCTCATTGTAAAGTTTATTCATTATTTATATTATTTTTATTCAAAGTGCGGATCTAAACTTTTTGATCTTGTTTTTGTGAGATTTAAAAAAAAAAATTAAACGTATTGACCCGAACCAGCATAGATCAATCTTAACTAATTTGGTACCCTTTGTTCAGTCAGTGAGTGACAATATGGAGCAGGGATTCTAGACTTGTGCCTTTTACATCCATTTCTTCAAAGTTTTTGATAAAATACACCGCCCCACTCTTGCCGTGAAACTGGAGAATTTCGGTGTACACCGTGTTTTGCTCGGCCTCCTTAAGAGTTACTTGTAGGGACGATCTCAGTATGTTGTTGTAAATGGGATAAAATACAAGAGTACAAATATAACTTCAGGGGTTATTGTTTGCCATTTCCTGTATGATGTTGGCCAGTGTTTTTTCATAGTCCTTGCTCATAGTACGCAGATGATCTAAAAATTTCAAAATTGCTTCACTCGCAGGCAGACTACGTCTTGTTTTATAGAGATTTGTCATATATTGAAGACTATTGTTATCTGAACAGATTGTTTGTTAACCCTGAGAAATGTCACTGTTTTGGTTTACAAAAAAATTCGCAGAAAAGTGATCTCTACCTAGGTAACTAAAAGCTGAACTGATCGGACTCTGTAAAAGTCCTGGATATTACATTGGGTTAGGGGCTTCTTTTTGAGATGCACGTAGAAATTATTGTTCAAAAAGCTCTAAAGAGTCTTGGGTATATTTCGCAGGTGACTGATGGGGCTTAACAATAAAAAATCTTTAATAATACTTTTTTACAGTCGTGTCAGACCCATAAATTCAGTATTTACGTAGAGAAAACTAACAACAATTAATTGAATACTAATTACTTTTAAATTAATGAAATTATAATATTTAAACCTTTTTTTTTTGTAACATTGTTTTTTGTCGAAATAAATCAAAATCAAGATTGAGACTGAGAAGATTGAAAACAAATTTTAGATTTCTAATCAATTTGAAAGCCATGTATGCATTCATATATTTTTATATTCGATATACACTGCACTGCAGCTGGGTTGAATGTTTTTGTCTTAACCTACCATTGTGGCAAGCTTAAGAGACAGCAAAGCAAATGGGCTTAACAAAACAGTTTCTTACAGATAAAAGAAAAAAGCAAATCGATGAGACGACTTTACAAATCTACTTATTAAATATTAAGCTATTTCTTAACTTTTGATACATTTACTTACAGATTTCTTTTTAAATTATATAGCAAATAAGAATCCACAATTTACTATTAATAATAATAATAATACTAAGTATTAATAACCAACCAGTAACTATAAGGTACTTTCTAAATGTTCAATTTTTCACTTGCTTTTATTTGGCAATAAATTTTAAATTTTTTTACAGAATATTTGATTAAAAATGGAAAATAACAGGGTAAAATATTAATATTGGAAATAATTAATTTCTCGAAAACCAAGGTACAGGATTATACAAAAATAACTAAAAATTGATGGCGGAACAGAAAATCCAATATTATTTGCAAAAAAGCGGCAAACGAAGCCACTGTGAATTACTCTTTATACGTTTAAGATTAGTAAACGTTTTTTTAATGCATTTGTTAATAGGTTTTGTTAATATTATCTAAGTAAAAGTCTACCATTGCGGATTTAGAAAATTATTTCCTCTCACGCTATATGCCATTAGATCTGGCATATGTTATATATAAACGTGTTATAAAAAAATGTTTTATAAAAAATGCTCAGTTTCTTCAAACAGTTGACAATCAAAATCAAGCACTTTTTCCAAACTCTCAAGTTTTCTCGACGAGCGACGTGGCCGAGAAATTAGGAAGATTTCTTTGAGCGTCGCCGTATTAATCAAATAACTCTTTTGCCCGGGGAAAAGAGTAATTAGCCGTGTATTGAGTTAATAACAATCTCTGGGGAATTATAGCGCTGAATACTCATTTAATTAGTTCATTAGCTGTTTAATTGATGTTACAAACTTCTGAAATGCGCCGTAAATAAACTTCTGGCGTGTTTTGGTCAGGAGTGGGATGTATTTTCAATTAGTTTCGCGTCTGTTGTTGCGTTGTATTTGCCCGAGAGAGAACTGCGATCGATCGGAAGCGATTTCGTTAATCGAACGGACTAATTGATACTCGTCCTCCCTTTGTCTGTACTTTTAAACCTGAAGCGGCCTAATGGCGGATTTACTCTGATGTGTTTACTAAATATGTTATATCATAAAAATAAATACTGCGTATTGCGAATGTATAGAGCATATCATACTGAGGTCATGAAGGATATTTTAGCACGTATCTGAATATGTCATGAAAAGAGAATTTCGAAGTATGCATGTTCAATTCTGAACAACGTACAATGTACAACTTCACCAAACCATTATTTTAAATAGGTGGACTAAGATTAGTCCTCTAGAGCTGCTTCCATCTTTTAATAAAAAGATTCAAGATAGAACTATCAAAACTGTAATAACGATTGGTTGGACACAAACTAATAAATTTATCTTCCTTATTTGCGGGATTAATTGCGAATGTCAATTACTTTATACTGAGACAATTACATATTAGGACAATATAACAATAACTTCACTTCTTTTTGTAAATATTAATCAAGGCATTTCATCTTGCTGTTTATAAAACTAACCAAAATCGTGAAAATAATGAGAAAACGTACTGTTGTGTCATGGATAAAATGAACCACGAGTCATGGTCCATGACCATCATTTACCGTGTGTCCAATGGCCGCATGATTTCAGCAATAAAATAGTCCACACATTGAGCAATGGAACAATGTTAAATAGAAACGTAGCTTGCCATATTATCTTGTGCCATCGGCAGATAATTTAACACAACTTTTGTTTGTGAAGTATTCCTAGAAACTTGGGAGCTAAACTACTCGTCAGACAAATGTTGTATTAAATTATATACCGATGACAGTGATTAATATGTTCTGACTACGGTTCTATTTAACTTACAAATATCTTCCAGGGGGCAATAAAACTAGACTATACTGGGTAGCGTATTGCTGATACCTCCTATGGTACGAGGCACCCTAGAAAAATGTATGCCGAATCACAGTATACAATGTAGGTACCACTACTTGCTAAAAATAGACTCTATATTCTCTCCTGCGTTAGAACAACCTGCATTGAATATTGAAGCGTCCAAATCCAAATTGCTGACATTTCGCTAGTTGGCTTTTTTAGAGCTAAACTGAACTGGCTTGCATTCTATTATCTAGCTTCTTAGGTACTGTTGAAGGGGGACGGAGCTAAAGAATGGACATGAACATTGTATTCTTTGCCGCATGTTGCTGTAAATGGTTGTCTTAAACGGAATTTTGTCTTTGACGGATCGAAGATGGCGAGAGAGTGAAGAACAATTGATATATGGTCGGTACTGTCACACACTTGCCATTGTGAGGTTGCTTTTTGACTTTTTTTTTGCAAATTGTGGTGCAGCGCATTTTGTGATGGAATATTATTACAGAATAGGGCAGATGTTAAGTGTTTTTAGTTGTGGATTCAGTGATTCGGATTCAGATAGTTTTGTAACCAAGAGAGTTGATAACCAATGATTTTGGGTCCGCATAGTGATGGGACAAGTGTAAGTGTAAATTGGGAATCAATCATCCGAATTCTTTAGCTCCATCCCCCTGTGGAAGTTTCTTTGAAAAAAAAAATCATTTTGTAAATAAATGTAATGAAAGAGACTGGCGTAATTCGCCAGGTCATAATTTGAACTTCTCCCATAACAGAAAGCAGGAGCCGAAAATTGCCACTGAGAGAAATTTTAATACACAAATATTTAAACGATGACCGCATAATAATAATTATAAAATAAGTATAATTATCAACGGATTGAATTCAATTCTACAATAAACACTTTAAATCAATAATTTAATAATAGTCGATCACCGGCAACGGCTGGTTTTCCGCGGTATCTGTTTAAACAATTTGTTGTAAATGATTTATATATGGCTATTTACATATCTAGAGCGTCATTAATTCAAAATGATCACAGCTATTTAACTCCACGCAATTAAATTTGCGCGAATTGTTTCATTGACGCTCAATAGTCAAATATCTAGTAGCGAAAGTTGTTGGTCAGTTTAATCCAAACCCAAAATCATTAAAATGCACTAGGCTACGACTATTAAAATAGAAAAATAATTTGCATCAAAGGAGACCTTTCAAAATATTAAGTTAGGTTATTGCCGATTGAAACAGACATATTCCAAAACCAGCGATGTGTATTATTATATTGACAATACGAAAATTATTTCCATAATTTGTAAAAGCTGTAAAGCATATTTTGTACGGAAACCACATTCCGTAGAAACTGTAGGTTAAGAAAATTTTTAACATTTTAATTGTTGCTGATTTTCAATTTTCCTTCCTGACTGCAGTGAACAGCAAAAACATTTATTTTTTATGTTGTATTTATTCTTTTTCTCGTGAGTCTAACTGCAAGGCAACAAAGCCTATTATTATTGATTATTATTAAAGATGACAGCATATCTCGATTCAAGTGAACAGAAAAAGAAAGGAAAATAACAGAAAACACTCAACAAATTTTTAAATTTTTATGACATCCCAATAGGAATAGGCAAATGACATTTTTTTCTTAGCTCCGCTCCCGAATAGGCACTCACAATCACTCTTATTATTTTTTAGGTAAAAATAGCCTTCTTCTTGTAACGGTATCACTGACGAGAACCCAATATATAATTATATTTTAAAACTACATCCACATTATACTACACATTATTTTGTGTATAATATTTTTTCCTGACAAGGGCTGGAATGAGAACGCAGGTGACAATAAATATGTAATTTTACTATTTGCAGCGAAAAGATTTAATCTATATTCACATTCTTCTATAATTGGTTCTAAGCTTCCGATCAAGTTCGGGCAATATTACTAATGGGCATTTCATCGGTCTCCTATTATCTTTAACTTTTCGGCATATTATAATACTCGTTTAATTACTCGGCAAATTGCACTAATGGTTCGCAAACTTTGTGTGTCGGCAGACTTGGCCAATTAAAATTAATGATTTAGATTCGATTACTATACTAATTCAACAAGATTTAATTGTAGTTCCGACTCCAAAGCTACGTTCAATATTTAATTAAGGTTATAAATTAAATTATAAATAAATGAAAGAATACTATTTTAAGAAATCAGCCGTGCAACTGTGCTCTATTTATAAACGATTTTAAAACTTTATGTGACATATAATTTATGCAATGCAGTATTCTTAATTTCTTAAAGAAATTTATTTAGCTTAATAGTTCACTATAAAAATAAATTTAATTTTATTCCGGCCAAAAATAAGTTTAGAACCGAAAATACATATTATTTTGTGTTTTCTACGAAACATAATCAACTCACGACACATTTGTGAAAACATCAATCCCATCAATTCCCGAATAACCCCAATTAAAACACAAGAAGAATCCGAAAAAGGGATATATGTCTTTTGAAACCATGGCGGTTGTTTCGCTAGTTGAAACAATTATATTATTAATAACAGTTTGTTATTAGAGTGCAATTCGCACATTAGTAAGTTAGCCGCTAATGTGAAGCGCTGACGAAAGGCAGTACTTATCAAATCCTGTCATCCTCTAGGTGACTAAAGCGTCGATTTTAAAAGCAGCAATATTTCAATATGTGCCGTCCGAAAGCGTTCCTGAAATTTCGACGGAAAGCTTTTAATATTTTGGAAAACGCATTAAGTTTATTTGTATAACTACTTAAAACCCTCGGCTAGATTGGCTCGCTTACAAAAGTTGTTTGTAGATGGAAACAGGCGTTAAAAGCTGTTTCGGTTCTGCGGTTTACTGGTGCACACACAAATTACACGAGTGCATGCCGTTATGCAAATTATAATTCAAATTCGTGTATCCGTAGATAGATTTTTGGTAACTCCCGTTTTTAAAATAGCAACATTTTTTGCCGTCTGGCTGCTCAGCATCGTAGGAGAAAATATCAATACATATTCATAGCATTATATCACAAAATGATCAGACAGACATGGTTTTATCCCGCGATGCTGATTTTGATAAGTACATCTAAGGGTTTTAGATGTATTCCATTTATAATGCACTGGTTATACGGTTCTTTGACAGATAAGTATTCTATTACTGTATTCCAATAAGCCCAACCCCCCAACCGCAGCCAGTACAATAGGAGCGAGTTTCCTCTGCTCGCAGTAGCCTTATTGCTTGAAATTTGACCAATTTCTTCCTCTTTTGTCCACAGAACAATATTTGGGTTTTCTGGAGAGGGCAGCTTGGCAACAGATTACAGTAAAAAATGTTGATACCTTTTTGCAGTAACCTTGAACACATCTCCATGGCATTCACCTACGTTTTTAACATATTAGAGTGTGTACTAAGTCAGTTTGACAAGGTGTTGTAGGCAATGCATTTATTTATTTCACAAACTGAACAACATAAAACCATTGTCATGATTTAAAAGAATGTCTATTCAGCAACTTTTTATTTGATTTTGGAACCATAGCTAACCAAATATGATTTAACTCACTGTGCTAAAGAAGAGTGGTAAATAGGGGAACGCCACTTTAGTCACCACTTTGATTTGACACGAGCGGAACGCAATGGAGCGAGTTTTTAATGAATATCAGCTTTCTGTTGCATACTATATGTTTCCTTTGACCGTTAGTTTTTGGGTATATTTGCGCACAACAACACGAATACATTTACTGACATCTGACCGTCAGAATGATCAAACACCAAAATTCAAGGCGTGGGAAATATCTCCGAAAACATCCGATTACTCCCAAACCGGTAAAATCCTGGAAATGTCCGAAGTTGCTCGGATCAGTGGAAAACCAACTGACGTATTAAAGTTACCCTTTCCGCACGCTAGATCGGTGTGTAATTAAGTATTTTACAGACGGGAGTAGAAAAAATATTTCGTCCACTCCGCATTCTAAAATATCCAATTATGCACTGATAAGGCTTACGCAAGGTATCGCTGATAGTTTTGTTGAGTACGGAAAATAGGGAGGCATATTTAAATGTTAAAAAAGTTACTCGGAATTTTGGGCAAAATCAGAAAACGTACTAATAATCCATTTGAATTGTCAATGTTGTCGTCTGTTTCGAGTTGAATTGGCAACACTGCAGGTGCCTAAATATTTCAAAAAGATTTTATAATGTTGCTTTAAAAGTGCCTGTAATATCAATATGGCCAATTCCTCTATAAATCTACAGGTAGAAAGTTATAATAAAAAATGCATGTCTAATGTGATAAACAATTAATTATGTGTTTTTTCTACTCTCGTCTGTAAAATACCTAATTACACACCAATCTAGCGCGCGGGAAGCGTCACTTGACCACACCAGTTTCGTTTCCCACGGATCCGAGCCACTTCGAACAGTTCCGCGACTTTACCTCACGGGTTTGGGAGCAATCGGATGTTTTCGGAGATATTTACCACTCCTTGAATTTTTAGGTTTGTCAATTCTGAGGGTCATGTCAGTAAATGTGTTCGTGTTGTTTTGCGAAAATGTACCTAAAAACTAACGGTCGTAGAAAAAGTATAGTATGGAACTCGTTTGCTAAACTATTTAAGTCACTCGTTTATTAAACACTCGCTCCGCTCGTGTCAAATAAACTCGTGAGTTAAATGCCGTTTACCGCACTTGTTACATAATATACTATTGTACCATCGAAAAGAAAATCTATTGCCATAATTCTTAACGGGGATGCGACAAAATAACGTTAATAACAAAACAAAATGACAGTGCTATTTCCAAATTGCGCGCGACAAACGGAATTCATCAATAATATCCCTTTGGTACTAACTACGATTACAAACGCGCAATTTAATCTTCTTTGTCAATTTAAAAACGACAAAAATTGTGGAATATTTGCAAACTGCAACCGGTTAAAAAACTTTGAAAAATCACCACAGAATTTGTTTATAGCTGTGGCACATTTGCAACGTCCTCTTAGGTATACCGGCTGTATTAATTTTAATGTTAAATTCTAACGGTTTTACTGTTGGCGGTCCAAATTCCGTCAAGTTTGCATTAGATTCTATTACCCGGATTACGAGGGTGGAACTTGGAAAGTAATAGAAATCTCTCAAAATTACTTTAGAAAAAGAAAATTTGTTTTATTTAGATATGGTTAGTTTTTTTCATTAAATTATTTTATTTTCGAAGTTATTTAGCATCTGTCTTTGCCTTCCATAAACATTGAGTTGTTTTTATTATTAACATCATTATTCCCAAAAAATGATTCATATTTTGTTAAGTGGTATAAGAAAACGGTCTTAAAGTATAAGTTAACGACTTTAATTGGCATATCTACAATTTGAATTGATAAAGGTAACGTTCCCAATAGAATATGCAGTTGTACAGAAGCAATTATTATGCATGCTTTATTATTTATTCTATTTCTTCTGAAAAAATAAATCCGCTTTGTTCACTCGTAACAACACCTTGCTAACAAAGTTTTATTACTTTAGTTTGATCGTGGTTAAACTTGGAAATTATTTAAAAATTCAGCAATAATGCATGTAAACTGTGCCAAATAAATATAACTACCAATACTTACGCTGAGCAAATAATCGATCCACTCAATATTTTGACAAATTTTAATAAATATTTTTTAAATTTAAATCCGATTTTAGTATTTGCTTTTATTTTATGGGTCAATTTATCGTTACTTCCAGTTAGTAATACATGTAATATAAATGACGTTTCACTTTTAAAATTACATACTTTCAAAAATCTCGAAGACAAAAACCTTTCTCTCTGTTTTTACCATTCCACCACCAACCTCTATATTACAGAAGTTGGCAGTAGTGAGAACCAGATTTGAAACAGCCGGTATAGATTACGTTTTGCCCCGAATAAAACGCAACCGTCAAAATAAATATAACAAACAAAAAGCGTTTTCCGGATGAGGCTCGGGGCTAATTTTAATGCTGTTTGGCAATGGCCCTAAAAGCTAATAGATTTTAATTGAATTTTATAATTTGCGTTGCCAAAACAAAACTTTCGCATTAAATCAAACTCCATTTCCTATCGTCGGCCATCAAAAAATGAATTAACCATTTTACCTAATGGTGTTGTTAGGAAAACACAAAATTTCAATTTTATAAAGCGTCCCGCAATTCGTAAAATGTTAAAAGCGTATCTAATTTGTGCCTATTAACTGAACTTAACTCAAAATTACTTCGCGCACTTTAATCCGGCGAAAAATTTATACACTCACACTGTTTGTCCATTAGTAATTGCGGAATGCGTGGTTGCCGTTCCGCCAATGGCGACATTTTAACATTGAAATTCGATTAATAAAAAGATTCCCAGGCCAAAATTTATCTTCGCTTTTCCAGGCGTATATTTAAACCTTTTGCGCTGATCAAACCGACAGCTCATTTCAATTTGTTTTTTAAACATACAGCTTATCCAAAAATCTATTATATTCCAGAATGAAGTTTAACCAATTAAAATATAATAAATAAAATAAAATACCATCGATTAAAATTAAAAAAGCTTATTCTCCTATAGGGCTTAAGTATTTTCAAAATAGCAACACTTCCGGTTATAGCTAAAGTTTACCCCTTCATTCGTAAAATTTTCCATGTATCGTCCATTTCATCATGGAACTTTCCCGCACTTGAGGTTTAACATGCTCTTTAATATATTCTTTTTTGAGATGTCTTATATATTTCTATCAAACATGACGTTGACAGGTCGCCAAAATAAGTGTCATTGGCAAACAAAAACCAGACAATTCCAAACGCTGTTAAACTGCAAATATCAACAAAATGTTTAGTCGCACAAAATTGCACAATTCTCTGTGCTTATGAATAATATTTTCATCTTCTAGTCTGCTTTATTTAGGTAGAGTTTAGGATCGCAGCGATGAATGGGCAAGTTAGGTTTGCATGTTCTGACAAAACAGAATAGATGAAAATGAAAAAAGAAAACAAAATTTCTTTTTATAAATTTGTTGGATTTTTTTGGTAGTAAGTCAATTAATTTGAGTATTTTTTATCATTTCCGGAGAGTCTACCATGTGCTCTTGCTGTTTTGTTGTTATTAAAATATTAACATTTATTTGAACTCTTAGGCTAGCAATTTTTGTATCATTTTTTTTTTACTGGTTTTTATTCTGGCGTATGACTCAATTTGTAGGGAAAGAGTTATTATTATATATGAATTTAACAATAAAAATATACATATCAGGACTGGTTTTCCCCGATTCCTGGTGTATTTTTTAAAACAAACTTAAATGTAATCATATGAAACTATAATCAATTAAATTTGCTGAGTAATGCTACTTTCAAAAATTTTTGACAAGTGGAAACGATTTGTTAGTTTTACTGTCACTCTGTGATTACTAAATTTGTCCTATACATGAATGACTTATGATATAGATCGAGTAAATTTTTCATTCGAAATCGCATATGCAACATACATTTTTGATAGTTAATACAGATTGTTCAAAAAATTATTCACAAAACATTTTGCTCAAATGGAGAAAACGGCATTTTTTAATATTTTTCCCATACTCAAAGAGACCTGCTGCCATAAGACTAAGAATTCTATGAACAAACATGATCAGATCTTAAAAGAAATATTAAAAAGAATAAAATAATATATACAAATTCAGCAATACGCACACCTATACAAATTAAAGTCATTAAAGCAAACAAGGACAGGAATCTTTTTGTCTTGGTGGTTTCAAATTTGGACCGAAGATCCAGTTTTTTTACTCATTTATTTTTATGGTTGTAGTTTTTAATTTATTTGGCAAGCGTAACGAAATACTTCGTTTTTCACCCAGTCGAATATGACAGGTGAACGAAATGCGTCTAGGTATTGGAGTTACGGTCTTTACAAAAAATCATTCACTCTTACGAAAAACGATCCGACATGCTAGAATTTAGTCAGTGCGAAGTGGACATCGTGTAACCGGAGACACGGGGGGGATGAGAGCCGGTCCCATGGGGGAGAGACCGCCACTCCAAAACGTTTTACCTAAATGGGCTTTCATTAAGTGAGGAATGCTTTGTGCATATGTGATGTCCACGCTGATTGTGTACGGCCCGGACAATGTCCGTTACCGCGGCTCCGCTGTGTATAATTTAATGCTCTATAGTGTATTTAATTACGGGAGCCGCCTTTTGATCTCTCTCCGGAAACCGGACGTCGGAAGCGCCGCTGCACTCGACCTTAGACCACTCGCTACTCTCTCCACCACTACGTCGCGGACCGAAGGTGATGCGGAGGAGATTAATTAAGTTTGCTTTGTGGAGGTTTCGTTTCTTTTGTTTTCCGCCACGTTTTCAGCGCGACAGGGAAAATTTCGTCAAAATTTGTTTAAGCTCTAAACGGGTTCGCTATAAATTTTGGAAAACCCGTTACAACGCTGCAGTCGCTTTATTAACTAATAACCAAGTTAAATTTTATTTATTAACTGCCAAAATAATACGAGAAATATTTCAAAATAAATTATATGTTTAAATAGGATTCAAGGTGCCCTCGCTATGAAAAAGGACTGTGCTTTCATAGGGAGAGGAAAGGGCGACTGTACAGGAGAAAACATTTTATCCTTCCAGGACCTGTACCTCTGGTGGTTTCTCCAAGCCTATTTCAAGCAGAGATGTACGCAATATTGAAGAGAACCTTAATAGAAGGGCAAAAGTCCCATGTTGGCTCCGTGAAGGAAACTGTCCATTGCGTTTAGATGCCGATATTGATGGGAAGGCTGATAAACTGCTAAATAAATGACTCGGAAGACTGCCTACATCTATCGGCGCCACAAGACTAAGAGCCAGTGCGACTATAAATGCTGCTAGTCCTGACAAACGACTTCCATTTAAGAAGGCAGCTTTATATTATGAGGTTTCGTTGAATATCTATCTAGGCTATATATAGATATAGAGGAGAAATGTCCATTTCATCTCCTACCCTACCGCGCAGCATTAGGAGGCATAAGATAATGAATATTGGTAGCTCATTGAACACAAAGAATTATCCAGACAGCGTAAAAGAGAGAGACTTAGAAAATTGGGAACGAAAGCCCTACAGAGAGAGTTTTCTTCTTGTAGAATTTAATTTATGAATTTTATTTAGCAAAATAATACGAATCTCGGTCGCTTTTTACGGAATTCTGCTGTGGGTTCACTTGTGGCAGCAGCAGGTCATTTCACCTTGAAGACCGGACATTTACAAATGTTTATAATAATAATAAAAAAGTGTTTATTTAATTAAGTGAATATAAATTTTATAAGAAATTTAGTTAGCGTAGTTTATTTCAGCTTTATAGGAACCTACATTAAACCTACCACAGAAAAACTCTTCAAACACAAAACGATATACATAATCACGCGGCACGAGATTTATTAATGTTAATATATATAATATAAAAAAAACTTTAGTATATTTTAATTTATATCTGAAATTTATTGCAGTGGAATACTATTTTATTAAACCTTGTCTGAAATTAATGATCACATTTTGGACCACCTTGTATAAAATAAAACGTCCCTCTAATCGAATACAGATATTTAAATATGCACAACAAACCAGCAAACCGCCGCCGACGAGCAAAAAAGTTCCAATCCGCCCGAAGGGATGAATACTGAAGTAGAAAATTAATTCAGGCAATAAAATATATGTTTGAATTTGCAATTCTAAACGAAAATAAATGCTTTAGTTTCCACTTAACTAATTTTAATTAAATATATTTTCATAATTGAATACTAATCGGGCATAAAATACCTTTGCCAGAAAATCATTTTTTTTTTGCATTTGACACATTTAACGCAGAAAATCTCGGTTCACATCTACCCTTGAAGATAACCCATACATTTGTAAACGTCCCCATTGAGAATTTATCGTACGCGCGTGGACGCAAAGACGCAAACATAAAATTCTAAAAAAGATTCTTTAGCTGAACAATATTTTAGTTTTTGCATGTACAGACTTATTTTGTTGTACATTTTATTTGTTTTCCTGATATTAGTTTATTCTCTTTGAACTAAAAACACTTTTTTTGTGTTTTATTTTAAACTAATTCGTTCATAAAATTTCATGCACAGCATCGCAAAAAACATATGAGGTATCCAATCCCTATTTATATTTATCGTTTTTTTTTAATTTGTACACTTTTGTACTAATTTTTGACATTAACCTTACTCGACAAGGAAAATATTTCCTTGCATTTTTTTTTGCATCATGTACCGGATGGTCACGATAATTCGTCTATGAATAATCAATCAATGACTGAATAAATAAATAGTTGAATTAATCTCTGTGTCAATTATGCAACAGAGCAATTGATAAAATATTGTCCTATTAAAAAAAACTTTTGTAGCCATTTTTATATCATATGTTAAAATTTTAAACGCCCTGTTACGAAAAACAACAACCTGGTGTACTAGGAGGGATATTTGCTCTACTTATTGTTTTCCGAATAGAGGAAATTGCCCTCTATACATGTAAGTTGAATGTATTAAATCAAAACCTAATACGCTAACAATAACAATTATAGCCTTTCGTTCAACTAAAAAAAAACTTTCTGAAATTTTGCTTTGTTCAATCACAGATCCGGTCGGAAAATAAACTTCAAGTACATACTCGATAAGTTTGGAATATTATTATATATATCTCAATATTAAATATAAAAATGATAGCAGCTTAAGCTGACACAAAGATATGAGACGAATTATCCTTTCTTCTCCCTTAAAGCGGTACGCTGCTGCTGTCAAGAGCAATAACAACATTATTAAAAAAAGTAAATAATTAGTTCAATATCGTGCGGGCGTCAAGATTAAAAACTTTTCCTCCTTTTATGTATTTTAAGCGTTCTTGCGTTTACAAATGTAATTTCTCACGCTATGATATGACCAAAGTTTTTCTCATATTTCTTACGGACCCGCGGAGTTTAATAAAAGCTGCCACCCATAAAATCCAGCCCCCGTATTTTTAATTATTTTTCGACGCTTTCGGGATATATATTTCGAAAGTAATTTTCTTTAATTTTCCCACCAAATTACCTTCTTATGTTTTAATTAAGGTTTTTATTAAAAACACGGGGCAATTTAGCTTTTTAACTCACTCGCTAAGTGTTTTTAATTTTTAATTTACTATTGGCTACTATGATGCATTAGCATATACAAAATACAGAACAACCAGCCGCTCATTAACAGAACAGGATGGGATAAGTATAGTGAATATGATTCGGCTTAAGACTGCTTAAAATATTTTTAAATCAATGTTTAATCTGATTTTTAAGTCCAGGTTTAAAGTACTGCTTAAATTGTACAAACTTATACAGAATTTGGCTTCATTTCAACCTCTCGTGCCCTTCGCGCCATTGTTAATCAACTGGCAAAACGTCAAGCTAACTATGGTACAGGACAATTGCTATATTAGGTTGTCGAAATCACCAATTACTAAATGAAATTGTTCTTTACAATTTGTGACAGATCATAAAAGTCATAAGATCTGTATACGTCAAATTTTTTATTAGATTTTCTTCATTGATGTATCTACTGTATATGTTTGTATATGTTCGTGATAGTTCAAGTTTGGGTTTTTAATATTCTTTGCAGAAAACAGCAAACAGTTTAGAATAAATCCCTCTGCTGAATTAGAGTGAATTATAGTGATGCGTTTTCCTTTATTTGAAGGTGCTTTTGTATTACAATTTTTAATGAAATCGACCCGTCCTTTGCATACTGCATCGTGTGTAACAAACCAAGTTTCTTCTAGGTAAGTTATAGATCTCTTCTTCTTGGATCCATATTTTTACAAATCACTCTATGAACGGTGACACGGCTAATAATAGCATTGGTTTCATCATGCTCTAGTTTCCTCTATAGTTTATGTATATATTTATATTTCCTTTACCGAAACCAGATTGTTTCTATTTTAGAAAAGAAAGGAAGGAAGCAAAATTCCATCTTATCACATCTTATTCACTATTGTGCAGTCGTTGAGATTGAAAATCACTAACTATGCTTTTTCTTTCATTCAATAAATCACTGTACTGCAAGTAGGTGGGTTTCTTTCAAAGCATCTTGTTTAATGAATCCTCTACTTATTAAACGTTATAATGACAAGTGATTTTGGCGCGACATAATGGAAAAAGTTGGTAATACACATTTTTTTCGACACTGCCATTTGATATAAACCGACAAGTAGTAACAATAGGTCGCCATTACATCTTAAGAGAGGATCCGTCAAAAGCCAAGACACACTAGATGGCGTTCTTTTTACAATTGAAATTTTTAAACACATTGTGGAAAGTCTCTAAATATTAAGTGCTAAGTAAAACTTTGCCTTTAAGTTAATATCCTAACATCATACCAAAACTACCCACATATGTTTCTTCATGTCTGGCGTAAAGAAAAAAACTGCGACTACAAACAACAAGTCGGGCATTTAATGAAGAGGAAAGAGGGACAAATAAACGAAACAACCATTACAATGATTAAGTGGCGAGTGTAAATCAGAACGTCATTGCGGACTAACTTATACTTTGATGAATGGTCCGCGACCGACATGTTTTAGCATTAGAATTGTGTCTCTTGAACCAACGCCAAAAGAATGGTGTCGTCGGGGCTTTTTTTTTTGTCGCGCCTTTTTGGAAAATTCTCTACGTGTCTTAAATTAACCTTTGACTATTTTCGTGGCATTCAAAGTGGCAAAACAAAATATAAAAAAACTACTTTTGCTTAACATCTGCAGGTAGTGCTCTGCTGGGACATATCGAAAAAATATGAGTAAAAAACCAAGAACAGTTTGAAGGTTTCAATAGATAATTTCGGTAAATATAAGAGTTATTGAATAGATGATGATTTTTTTGAGAGGAACTCGATGGTGAAAACCGGAACTCCATATTCAGTTCAATATTTATGTTTAGATTCATTTTAATATCTTTCTTTTTTCCTCAAAATACGAAATGTTAATTATTTGTTGCACGAAGCATGAAGTTTGCAGCTCGCGACGAAATCAGAAATAATTAAATTAAATTAAATTAAAATTATGTCGTCAACTTTCTAGTCTAAAAGGCCCAGTCATCTTCATTAAAAACAGTCGAGTGTTTCCGGTATTTTAGTCACGGGATTGGATGCAACCCGTTGATAAACTTTTGCAGACACTTATTTATCAAAGTTGTTGCATACACTATTGCACATTCTTCATGCACTTTTTGAGTACAATCTTCCATATAGCTTCTAGTTGACTATTGCTTATTTTTCCCTTTTTAACATACGAAGATACTAAGCCGAACAGAGAAAATATGGTATACAGTATGAAGGAATTATAGAGGAGTTCCAACTATTTACAGAGGAAATCCAAGGAATTGTAAGAATAAAAGAAGTTACGTAGTACACTTTTGCCTCTGTGGCTTGCCTTACCATTAGTCTAAACTTTGATAACCACAGCCTTCCTTATTTAACGAATGAGTGTAGTTTTTCAAAGAAATTGCAGGAGGTTACAAAATTTGTATATTCACATTTTACGAATTTGCCATGCGTGTGGTACTGATTGAAAATCTTGGTATATCAGCTTAAGGTAGCCATCACATCAACAGTCGAGTGGTTTTTAGGTTTCAAAGATTTAGCACACGGCCCCCTTGAGTTTCGTTGGTAATGAAAAAATGTTGGTACCCTCACTCGAAGAAGTACCCGCCCGTACTATTAGAACAAAGCACGAACCATTTGCAAAGATGACAGGTTTGTTTACTTTCCCCGATTAATTAACGCTAATAAGTTAAGTGAGGTCGCCGCATGGTTCGTTGCAGCCTAACTATAGCCAAACAAACCAAAACGCCGCCGCCGTTCCAATATGGCGGAATATTTGATCGGCAAACATAATACGAAAGGTAAACGTTATCAATCGATAGTGGTAGTTAATTTTCCAGATAATTCGATGATTAAACAGTGCCTACTACATTTGATTCGGTTCCACTGAAATGATGTAATTACGTTTGCATTAACCCGGTTATTTGTGCAAACCGAAATTTTGTTATAAGTTCATTTTCGCCCCGCAGTGATTTGGCGTTAATTTTTGATATTATTGGGTTAATAGGCGGTGCAATTATACGCGCTTTACTTTATTAGCGTCATACGTGTTGTTTATATTTCGCGATTAAATCGCGGACGAGTCGGTTAAACAGCGAGCGTTCTCCGTGGGATTGGATGCGAATAATAATCACAACGTATCGATCACAGAGAAAATCCTTTTTGTGGTTCCCGTATGTTGGTCGAACATAATAATAAAAAGCAGGTGCATCGTTAATTGTATTCGACTCGTTTAACATACTTCAACAAACATTTTAACCTTCCAAAAATACAAGGTTTTGGCAGGTTGTCGAGGAAAAAAACTGATAAATTAATACTAGACAAACTAAAACTTCAATTATTTTCCAGGGCATCACACAATGTCAAATAATAAGGAACTGTCAGTATAGAACACACTACTTTACAAGAATTAATTAAAAAAAGGAAACAAATAGAAGGGGACACTTTTGTGGATATTTTATTAAATCTTAGTTAATAACGGGTGCCAGCAAAGAGTACCATTCAATTTTAGTAAAGTGAAAACAGAAATGAAAAACAAAACACCGGGAACAAAGCAATCTAGAACCATGATCTTCTATATGGTGTGATAAATAGATGAACGAGCAAACATAAAACTGGGGATGTTATTCGGTTTAAATTTATAAGATTAGCGTTCGTGCTATAAATTAACAAATTCTTGGTAGTGTTATCAGACAAAATAAGAAATCCACTGAAACAGTTTTTCTTATATTTGACCTATTAAATGAGGCTTTGCACGATTTTGCAAGTCTGAATTTATTGTAAATTTATGTACATCGTAGTATATTGACTTTACCACACAAAAATCGCATATATTATTTATTTATTTATTACAAACCAAAACGGTTTTCCAAAAATTGTGGGCACATCACACAACGTAATCGAATTAGATTCCCACCCTTCGTGGAAACTAAAGGAGATCCGAGTAGTTCTTTAAATTAAATTATCCTCAACTTATTTTTTCATATTGAGCGCCATCTTGGATTTTTAAATCTTGTTGTTAATTCATCTCCAAATAAATTCGAAAAGGCTTTTCTGATAGATCGAAATTAAAGAAATGCAAGGCACAAATTTGTGAGAAAGGAAATTAGAGCTATCTACAAACTGAATCCGAAAAATATCGATAAAATTCTGATAAAATATCTCCGTTTGGGTAAGCCGAAAGATGTGTAATAATTCTGAAAATACGTGCTATTCGGCAAAAAGAAATTGGGAAATGCCGTACGTTTATGTGATGTTTACCCTGAACTAATTGCCTCGCTAATGCTTAGAACGACAAGTGAGAGACGCGGGAAATTATGCAATCGATTCTAAGTGGTCTATTAAAGGGAAAATAACATTACCTATATAATAGGCACGGTTAACTAATCGAACATTCCAAGGTGATTAACGTCAGTTTTAGTGTCGTGGGCATCTATTTTACATGTCCGATACATTTGTTGGACGAGTCAAGTAATTGCGAATCATCAGAAGATTTAAATGAAACCATAAATGGTGAAGCTTGGTTTGACACTTAATAGAAATAGTGTATACTTCCATAACGGTGGAGGTATTCGTTGTTTGGTTTGGTTTATACCGAATGGAATACTTTTGTAGTAGTAGAAGCCTTATTACGAGCCCTAACAACTAAATGTTCGGACGATGTATAAAATGATAAAAAAGACATTTTTATATCAATATAATTTTTTTTCTGTGTCGATTATTTTATTTATTAATTATTATTATTTTTATTTATTATTATTATTATTATTATTTTATTTCGCATGAATCACAAAGCAAAATAACGGAAACATACCAAATTTGCTGACGAATAAATATTCGGCCGGGAATGTTGATTGATGGTAAAATGTAGTGTGCTTAGATAAATGAGATGTCAGTTCGGGTTGTTTCTTTCAAGTTTGTATAATAGTTGATAAGAAAATGACGCGTGGTGTTGCAACAAAAAAAAAGTGCGAGAAATCATCATATCTCAGTACTGCAGAGGTAAATCAATGCAAAAAATTTCAAATGACTTGAATATTGCAAAATCAACAGTCGGGGATAATATAAAAAAGTATGGAGAGACAGCTAGTGTTAGCGTTCATGGTAAGTTCAGGCCGACCCCGTAAAATCACTGAAACACATCGTCGTATTTTGGTCAAGATTTGTGAAACTAGCAGACGAAGCGTCTTACGACAAATTCAAGCCCAATGTCTCCAGCGAATGTTGTAGACAATGGATGCATAAGTCTGGTTTGAGTTTTTATAAGGTAAGTTTACAATTTTTCCTGTTTCAATATAAAAATTATTAATATTCTATGATCTATTTTTGTTAAAAGCAAAGGAAAAAACATTATTAACGTATATTCAGAAGAAAAAACGTTTGGATTGGGTAAAATCTAAAATATCCTGGAATCAAAATTTGATGTGTGTGTGTAGGCGATTTTCGAAAAAGGGTGATTCGTACAAAATCGCCTTTCACAAAGATTGTCTAAAGCGCACGGTAAAATTTCCCCAGGATGTTATGATATGGGGGTCTATGAGTGGAGACTACGAGTTCATCGATGGTACTGTAAATGCAGAAAAATACCAACAAATTTTATCAAGAAGTTTGATTCCATCAATAGAACGAACTTTTGGAAATGAAAATTTTATATTTCAACAAGACCTGCCATACTGCGAAAACAACAAAAATGTGGTTTGGGGACCATAATATGAAAGTTTTATCGTGGCCATCATGTAGCCCCGACTTGAATATTATTGACGGACGAAAAGGACTTTGCGTAACAATCCTCAGTGTACAGTTGCAGCATTAAGGGCAAAAATCACCGAAATTTGGAACACTTTCACCCCCGAATATTGCAAGACTTTGGTAGATTCCATACCAAAACGTATAAAAGCTGTTATTGCCGCGAAAGGTGGCGTTACTTCTTATTAATGTTCGATTTAAAGTAAAAGATTTAAATGCGTCCGAATATTTATTTCTCAGTAAATTCGGTACGTTTTTGATATTTTGTTGTGTAATTTATGTGAAATAAAAAAATAATTCATTACGATAGCACTTTTTGATATAAAAATAAGTGCGTAGTTTCATTTTTCAATCGAAAATTCAAAAAAATCAATTTAAAATAAGTATAAATATGTTTTCTTATTATTTCGTACATCGTCCGAACAATTAGTTATTAGGGCTCGTAGATGTTCATGCCTTGGGTTTATTAACACCCTGAAAAAAATATTTTTTTACACGCGAAACAACTATTACATGAAACTTTTACCTATTTACCAAATAATTTTAAGACACTATCGGTTTAATCTCCAGTTCAGGGGTCCGCGTCAAAACAAATTTTCAATTTTTGTTACGGAAAAAAAATTGCACATAAAAAACTAAGGTTCCGTAGAAAAAAAAATGGTGTGCTGTAGGACAGGAGATGATATGTGGCATAAGCCCATAAGAAAATTAATAATGAAATTTCTTCTTTTTACGTCAACAGTCAGATATATTTAATTGGTAAAAATAAATGAGGTGGCTAAAGTAAATAATGAATTGTATTTTCTATGGACCTCTTAATTGGATAGAAAAAGTGCCGTTTTCCCTTAAAACGGCGAAACTTTTTACACGTGCAACGATTGCACTGAATTGAATTGAAATATTTTTCCTCTTGGTATTACATCAAAATCATCGAATTAGTAATGGCGGCAGTAATTAGTAAAAATATAGGGCGTACTTCAGTGTACGTACGCCGGGAAATTCGCTATGGGAGTGATGCAAAAAATGTTCCACAAATTTAATTTTTTCTAATTTTGGAAAAAAGAACGAATTACATACTAATATACATAGATCCAATTATGTTTTGGTTAGTTCAACATTTTTGGGACGAGATTTCAAAAACGGCATTCCAGCAACCGTCTGTTTCGTTTTCCACTCACACAGCTGTTCTTTTTGGTCTTCAGTTCAATAAACCGGTTTACCTGTTTCCATTATTGAGCAGTTTATACATACATTACAATCGATTCCGTATTGCCAACTATCCCCGTATTATAAAAACGTTTTAAAAGAAGGCGTTCAGCCACGCCTCCCGTCAATCGCGCGATTGACGCGCCATCGATGAAAAAAACGATCGAACGACGATGAGTTTAAAAAACAGTAACGAACCGTGAAACGATCGGTAATAAAATAACAAATAGTCGCTGTCAAATTATAACAATTAAGTATCAAAGCGCGTATGAAGTAAAATGCGGTGCCGCTTTCGATAAATGACTGGATAATAATGCCACGTGGTCCCAAAAAACTGCAAGTAAGGGTACTGAATGGGCCCCAAAGTCAACACTCTTGTTTTCGTCTCGGGAGTATGATAGGATCAAGGCGAGAGAAAGTCAACTAGGTGTTACGATAACCCTGACCTACATTAGATTTTACGATTTGACAACCGTCAAAGTCAGCTGGATACCTACAATCAATTTTTTCTGTCTTTCTTGCACCACTTTTCTGCACTTAATTGTAAAATTAGCTTCTTAGTTTTTATGGAAAACATCAAACATCAAATCAAAATTTAACTCAACATATATTTTTTTTTATAAAGCTAAAAACCAAAACAAACACAAATAAAATAACTTATGTCACTCGTGCTGTCGAAAAGTTTCTTAAATAAGATAAAAGCAAATATTGTGGCAAACAGTTTTCTCTCCTTTACAAGGTAGACTCGTGGCACTCTCCATCTAATATTTAATGGTTAACCATTAATCATCTTGAACATTTTTTGTCGTTTTTACAGTTTTTTTTTTTAAATTAGTGTAAAATAAGGGCGAAATTCAACGATCCAAATTTAAATTACATAAGTTAATATTGTCTGAATGACTTTTTTGAGGAAAAATGAAATGATAAAATACCACTGAATGTAGCTATAGGGAAATACATAGCCAATTGTTCCATAATATAATATAATAAATAATTTAAACCTTATCATATTTTGAAAAACAAAGTTAGGCAACGATATAAATCAAATTGTTTAAAATAAAAAAGTTAAATAAGGGAGTTAATGGCAACTTCCGGTTACCGAGATTGGTACAACTTTGAAACTCTTTCAAAACAGAAATTTTGCATAAGCATCGAGTTCAAAAATTCATATTTCTAAGTTTTTTCTAAGTACTTAAAACTTTTAACGAATGTCTTAAGGAACAATGTATATGCATAAGCTACAATATTTTTGAATGCGTGATAATTCTGTCAATCATGCAAACCAACTTTTATTTTTTACCATTTTTTTACATTCTACTCTGTTCCGCTATCGCAAGATATATGTAATCTTGTATTGTATATCAAGTAGTGGGTTAGTCGGTTTTAAACTAATTTTTTAATAATAAAATAATTTATTACATGTATAAACAATACATTTAAAGTTGTCAGTGTGAGTTTTCGAAGTAAACATACAATGTATATAACAAACAGTTTATAGTTATAATAACATTGTTCTGTTAAAATGTGTTTAATAGTTTTTATAAATTTAAACGGAGAACAGTTGTTTTTGAGAATTGCTGGTATTTTGTTATACAGTTTAATATCAATGAAGTTAATGGATGATTGAGTTTTGTTTACACGATGATAGAGAACACACAGATCATTTTTATATCTGTCATCATATATGTGAAAGTTCGAATTCTTTATTTTTGAATTTTCTTATTTTCATGGACATACATTATGCACTGAGTGTTTAGCGTCCAACAAGTTGGCTTGATTCTCGAAGGTGCGCGATTACATCTCTATATGCTATTTTTAGAAACAAACGAACGGCTTGCGCAATCGCAATTGTAGTTTTTAAACTAGCCGCTAATTGATGCTCCCCAATTTAAAATTGGAACAAAAGCAAACAAAACATAAACCCATAGTCATAGCGATGTACCAGACAAATAAACCAAATTTGTTCTGAAACTTATTATCGAAATTAGCAAGAAATCTTTGATCCAAATGCGATACGATTATTTGGCAACATCTTTTGTTCGGTAGGTGATGCGATTGTCAGTCTGGCATCGACCTTGGTCGTAGCGTTGGATCTGGTAGGGTTACAAAAAATAACTTCTGTGATCCGCATTGGTTCAAACGAAATGTCGCCTCAGCATCTCGGGTGAGGTATATATTGATTTATTGGATTATATCATGTCTTTTTATACAACTTCTGGATTCCTCCCGCGTCGGTTTTTGTTGAGTCTAACTAGCTGAGGTTTCGCCAATCATCCTGTTGGCTTCTTCAGAGTTTGATTGCTTTTATATTGTTTGAGGGGGCGGAGACTGATACCCATATTGCCGCATATGCATGGAATGGAATTTTGTCTTTGACGGATCGAAGATGTTGAGAGATTTTTGGACAAGTGGTAAATCTGGTTTTGAACTTAAGAACTTTTGATATGTGGTGAGTGATGTGTTGAATATAAGGAAGGACAACAGTGGCACGTGAGGGATTTCTTTTGGTTTCATTGCTATTGCAAGGTTGTGGTGAAATGTATTTTGTGATGGAACGCTTAATATCTATAATGTGTAAATTATTATAGAGAAGAGCAGATGTAATGTGTTTTAATTCTGGGTTCAGTGAGTCGGGCTGAGATAGTTTTACGTCTCTGTAAACAATAGAGTGATGTGACAATGCATTAAGGTATCGGTCTGTGTGCGTAGTTTTTTCTGTAAACACAAAAAAAATTACAGCATGTCATTTCAATAACACATTTTTTCTAACATTTCTTAACATAATGTTCTCCACATAAGTCAACAGCCTACTCTTATAGTAATAATTTAAATTAAAATCGAATATCTTTTCATTTTTTGAAAAAAAGTGGGTGGTCTGTAAAAAAATAAGTACGCAACGAAGCTTGCATTTTTAAAAAGAATGACTCACATTGATATATGAATACGTTTCTATTCCGTCATACACCGAACAACATTTACTTTTCTACTCGGGCGTGATAAAGCACCCGGCCCAAAATTGTAGTTTAGCGCGACCACATCCGTTTAAAGTAATAAGAGTGGGTTAAATGTCGACCACTGTTGCCATAAATAACCTACAAGTGATTCAACAATATTGGTTATCGGTCTGTTGGCATGCATGCATACACTGACCCTATATAAATGATGCATATACGTGTGTCGGGTTACGTCGCTTTTTATGACTGACTGGGCGTACGACAACGTACCTACAATTCACATACCAACGATAAATATGGCTCCCAGCAACAAATTTATTTCAGGATATACTGGTTCGCTGCTAAAGACATGCTGCTCGCGTTTATGCGGGAAAAAATAAATCTAATCGAGACATTATCCGTCTATGGACTAATAAAAGTTCTGTCTATAATCCAAGCAAAAACTAATTTTAAACATTGATTGTTTCCTATATTTCGTTTCAGTTCTTATATGTAATTTGCAAATAATAAATTAAAAATTTATACCCGGTGTTCCACTAAGCATCGCTCTCAGCTGTATCTGGGAAAGTATTATGATTTATTTATATCTTACAACCTAACAATAATTAAGAGTTTTTTTTAATGGAAAAAGTACATGTAATTTTAGCTAATAGTGTTGAGGATTAAAACCGAGGACAAATTCGAAGATAGTGATAAATACAAGCTAAGCCCTAACTGCTTTAGTTTTAAGATACGGCATCAGCAGTCCTCATGATTAAGAAAATTTTTGGCAGTTTATTAATTTTATATGGATAGTACTAGAATACTATAATACCATATCCAAAAAGTGACTTTTGAAGAAATACGTTATAGATAGAAATACGTGTCCTTAGATTATAATTGCAATCGTTTTGCACGCGTTACTAACAAAGGTACTTTTTTACAAATACTAATTTTTCTAGTTCTTAATTATTACTTAATATCCATACGGCCATGGTATTCGGATATTGTTATAGATATCAAGAAAATACCACTTTTTAAAAATACAGTATTTAACGGCTTATTTTTTTCGTATTAATTAAAATATAGATAAATTCCTACTCTTCTTTACTATTAGCTACAATTGCACATACTGCTGCACTTAGAATTTTTGTTAACTTCGTATACAGTGCCCCCTGGAGCTTACTGTTAGGTGCACAGTATCATTGTTTATACCGTGGACTGTGGACCGTGGAATAAGGGACTGGAATTAATACATTGCAATTTGAAAATCTTTGACAATCTTCATATCAAATTGGTTAAGTTCTACGTTTAATATCGCAGATAGAAGATACTCTGAAGAAGCACTCATGCTAACGAAACGTTAGGAATCAATTTCAATCGATGACGATCTTTAAGACTTGAATCAGGAAAACAGTTCAAAGTTCGTATCATTTTTCGTTAATAAACCCTTCTTTTTTATCAATAAACCTTTTGAATGCGATTCAGGGATGGGGATGGGGTTATGAGTTATATTTGTCAAATATGTCTTGTCTTATCCAACCAACAACCTATTGTGCGAACATTTGGAAAGTCAAAAGTTTTGAAAGGGAAGGTCGGAAAACTTCTCGACCGGATAATGTTTTGAATTTTACTTCTACCCGTTGAATATTTGTTTAAATCTTGAGATGTTTTGAAAATAATTAAAAATTCTGTCTTTTAAAGAACCAAATTGCAGGTTTTATATTTGTAGGTTTTGAATTGAAGGAAAATTTCTTACAGACACAGATGAAATAACCACACTTATCACTGCAGCCAGTTTTTTAACAAGCTTCACATTAGCTGCTCATATCCTTGTCTTCTTTGCAAATTTGCTATTAAGTCATATTTCCACAGAACCAAAGTGTTGTAGTTCGCACATACACAAATAATCTAAAATTCATCGTGTCAAATATAACTGTCGTGATGGTTATCGGTAACGCATAAATAATAATGCATTTTCAACTTCAAATTGAACTCCAACCGCAGGATTTATAGCGGACATAGTATTGTTTTCATAGCGATAAACCAGAGCGCAAATTCGTTCTGGTCAGCTTGTCCGTAATTTTTGGTTCATTGGATTGTAATATCTCGGAAATTATGCAATTTCAACGACAATATTATATTCTGCGCAAGAATTCCAAATAATTGTCGTTTAAAGACCTTAACTAGTCCTTTCCGACATACACAGTGAGTCTAGTTCTAATTAACCAAAACTAGTACCAGAAAGTAATAAAAAATAAAAATATTAATAAAAAACAAAGTTACTTAAACTTACGGTAACATTTTAAATTTAATTAAAACTTAGGCATTTCAAAACCGCAATTTTTAGCCAAAGTAACAGATTCAACGTTCTCTAATTCTAAAAATCCCTTGTGCCTCTGCGAATCCATTTTAATCTACCGCCTATCACAATAGGGTGGAGTTGAAGCCGTCGTTAAACACTTTATATGACACCAAAGAGGAAAAAACCTGCGAAATCGTACTTAATGTCATCGTTGGCAATCGACTAAATCGAAATAGATGGGATTTGAAACGTCAAAGAAAAGAATGTCGTCTCGAATGTGCTTAAATGAGAAGATTGGATGGTTTTTACTTCGATCGGTGTGTTAGAGGTATTTTTTAACACTGGCTACCAGTTATCACTTTTTATACATACCGTCGGGTGAAGAATATACGGTAGCAGCGCATTTTTGGGTTCAACATATTCATTTTAGCTGTGTTTAGTTTAGTTATGATTATTATTGTTATAAAGTTGATAATAAAAAATATACTGGGTGATAAAGTTTTTACGTGTATTTTCCTTTGTAGACTACATACTTGAATATCAATTGTCGTGTTTTTTAGTTTACAAAAACAAAAATTAAAAAACGCAAGTGCACCGTCATCTTGCACTCTAGCTAAATTAGTTAGACATAAAAATCGCCTAATATGCCCCATACTTTAAAGAGACAATAAAAGTTTGGCAGCTGGAAGACTTTGTCGATCCAAGATCGTGAAAAATTAAGTTACCGTCTTGAAAATGGAATCTTTGCAACTACATCCAGTGACTATGTCAATTCAACTGGAGTATATTTCTAATCACCATAAAGTGGAGTGAGAATAACCTGACGGAGTGACTTTTGCCCATTTGTCACTGTATCACATATATGCAGGTACAACTGGCAATAATGTAAGCTCGATGCTGCACGTGGCACTTCCATTTCCTTGAGCTTGCCTTAGATTAGTTCACGTATGTTCATCATGTTTTTTGTATGGTGTTGTAAAAATAATTTTAGGAATTTAGCATCCTAATTAATAGATAATACAAGTACCCTGGGAGGTAGATTGAAAAAACTGGTGGAGAATCGGCGCTCACATATCAAAAAGAAATTGACATTATTAACAATGTTTTAACGCGGGCAGGCTGGGGCTATCCACTCAGCGCCATGGATTTTAAAATGTTCGTCCCTTGGTCTGACTGGGTAAATTCCTTGTTAAAGAGACGTTGGAAGGGTAGTAATAAAAAATTGGCAAGTAATATTAAAGCCGAGTAAAAGATTCCTCTGATCTAATTAAAAAACTCGGAACGAACTATTGAAAACGAGTCCAACGTCTTAGTAAAAAATTATGCATCTACCGAAGTGGTACCAAATACTGCTACTTCGATTATGGTTTGCGGATCGGTCTCAAGTACACTTCTGTCACCTTACTTCATATGTAAGGCCGAAAAATTATGGGACACTTGGACAAGAGATGGTCACCTAAGCTTATCTTACCAATTTTTGAAGGATCTATGATACAGTCTAGATGTAAAAGAAAACTGTTATCAGCGGAACCAGGTCAAAGTGTTTCAGCGCCGAAACAATTGGAAGAGTCGAACGACGATGATGCCTATGAAAATCTTGAATTAGCGGACAGCGACAATGACGCAGACATCAGTAAAGATGAATAGGAAGTCGAATACTTTTTTCCTACGTTAGAAAACACCACCAAGGAACAATTCCTGCTAGTGAGATTTTTGTCTCGTTCTCGCAAAAAGACAAAATTTGGCTATATCTGCATCGTTAGTGAAGTCTAAGAAAGAGAAGAATTCTGATAGGATAAAAAAGTACCATTATCTTTACCATTATTTTTTTTTAATTTTATAAAATTTATAGCAATATTCGCTCGTTTTAGATAGTATACGAAAATCCAGTAAGAACAGTGTGATCTATCTAACCCTGCATAGTCAATCTCATTCTTTTGTAAAAAACGGCAAAATGGTTGAACGAGGCCGAGAGTGATTACTTTATATTCAAAGCACTACTACTGTGATGTGATCAATCTCCATTCATGGTCTAACATTAGTCACTGTTTTTTCATAATGTAAGTCGGCTCCATTACAACATATTTTAACATTAGTGCCTCTCTCTTTTGCTCATAATGTAACAACTAACATAAAATAAAAATAAAAATGAGAAGATGAATATACGAAATTGTTTAAATAGCGACAAAAATAAAGTTTAAATCTCACCCCGTTTTACGGTACCTGAATTCATCGAATGATTCTTTTGTTTCTTAACAATTTGAAATGTGAAATACAATGGTAATAACAGTAATAATAATAACTTTATTTTTTATCTAAAAACGATCTATTTATGGTAATATGGATATATTAATTAGTTCACAACTAAGAGAGTTGACGTTGAAGTTGCATAAAGCTAACGTCGACTAGACATCAAACATATATTTCACAATTCGTTCAGTCTTCAGTTAAACCTACCACACATTTGACAAATGTTTACAATTGGAACATTTATAGGTTCAACATTTTAATAGGTGGTATACCAAGTCTGCTTGCAAATTCGGACGGTTGATAGCCTTATCTAATAATTTATAAAAGAAGATAACTGACACGCATTCTTTTAAATAAAATTCATAATTTAAATTTCTTGGTAGATATGAACAAAAATTTCGGTACACCATTAACCGTCCAACTATGACAAGGGTAGATTGGATGCCACACAAGCGATGCCTAGTTTAGATCGAACAAAGTAATAAGTAAAGTAATAAAGTAAAGTGCTTTCAAAGCAAAGATATTGACTCAAAATTTACAATTAAGTACAATAAAGCCATAATCAATAATTTCATCTTTTCGACTTAAAACCGGAACCTTACACTTCCCTATATTCAGGGGCAAATCTTCAGGTACACGGGAATGGGAAGTTCTCGAAGGCTACTCTAATCATACCAGCAGAGTTACTGTTCTTTTTCGGAGCAACAGGTCCTTAAAGAATAGACAATGTGACGATGGCCCTAACGAGCTAGATCCGGCCCTGCCAGCGACCAAAAAACTATGGAAAGTGGAGACCAGCGCCTTTCGAGAGACGCCTAGAACATTTCTGCTCATCTCGAGAAAACTTGAAACTCACCTACTATTGTTTGCTATTTGCTTATATAAATACATGTGTAGTAAAGGATAAATAAAGAACATGTAACACGCCAGAAGAAATTATATTTATTTAACGTATGCGAAAATATTTTACATTTTCCTTGAATGTATTTTCCTGGAAATTCTTTTTCCGCCCTATATACGTGTAGAAGAACAAAATACGTGCTCACCATTCTTAACTAGCAAGCAACCAACTTCATTCAATTAAGTTGAAACCGAACCGTTCTATAAGAGATATCATCGAAAGCCGTGTACAAACGCTCTTAATAAGTGCACTAACCAATAAAAACGTGAGGACGCTGATGGGCAATTAGAGATCGTAAAAACTTTTATGAACCATTATCAGCGCTGTTGGCAGCCTAAGTAAATTATCTTTCTTATGTTGACATTACTTTTACGTTATAATAGCTTTACGGCTATCCCTTTTATTTGATTTTGAGTACTCGGTCCCAGAACGTTTTTTCCTGATAATATTTTCGAGAACAAACTCAAAATAAGAAAATTTCCACTCCACCAATCCACAAATCCATGGGAACATGCTATTCGGATGCTTTGATGTTATCTATAAGGGACCGTAATATGCTTTAAAGCTGTGGTGCCTGAAGACATTTTAAACTAATTCCTAATAACAAATATTACCCTTTTAATTTTGTTCGTGTGTACGGCCATAAAGAAATAGATGGAATGCAAATTGCGGCAATTAAACTCCACCGAACAAATATAGCACGTTTAATTTGCTTTTTAAGCACGAAACCTTTCGGTAATTGCTAGTTTTAAAATATATTGCCGTGATATGAAACTCATTCGAACTTTTTAAAATTGATCTTTTTGAAAATTGCTAGAAAATAGTCGAACAGAATAGTCAATACAGTAAAGCCTGCTTGCTAAGCCATACATAGTTCGACAGAGCTGTCGGTTCGAATTGAGAGTTTAAAATTTTTAGATTTTTTTTTTTTGTAATTACTTCAAAAATCTTTCGCTGATCTTGACAAAACTTGATACGTTTTGTGTCTTTATTTTGTGTGGTTAAAATAAACTTATTCATTTCAAGAGGGTGAGAAATCATTTTTCTTATTATTAAAACGTTCTTTGAGTAATTCATTAAAAACCGATTATTTCTATAAAGTTTGACACCTTAGACCTTATATCCCTAAAACCAAGCAAATTGGGGCACTTGCTTATATGACAAAACAGACTTATTTTTGGCGAATGATCTCTTTACTAAATTCTAAAGTATAAGTAAGAAAGTTATTTTTAATTTTATTTATTTTTATTTTAATTAAATTTAAAATTTAAATTATTTTTGGACGACAAGCAAAAAAGTACGATAATGTATATTTCTGCGTATTGTTTAAAAATAAAAAATTAATCAACATTTTGGTATTCTTGGTATTCTATTTAATTGTCAAAAAAATTTAAAAAGAAAATTTAATTTTTTCCATTCTTAAAAATATAAAAAAAATTGTGTGCGTGTATTTTATAGTAAATTATGCACAAGTGCGGTAAACGATCAGAATTGACAAACGTCAAAATTCGTGAGGTTATATCCCGGAAATGTCCGAATTGGCTCGAATCCGTGGAACAACAATCCCACGTTGTTAAGTGACACTTCCCGCACGCTAGATCGGTGTATAATTTGGCATTTTCCAGAAAGAAGTATAAAATAGTATATTATGCAACAAGTGCGGTAAACGGCATTTGACTCACGAGTTTATTAACACGAGCGGAGCGACTGTTTAATAAACGAGTGAGTTAAAAAGTTTACCGAACGTGTTGCATACTATACTTTTTTAACGACCGTCAGTTTTTGACCGACAGAATTGACAAACGTCAAAATTCAATGCGTGGGAAATATCTCCGAAAACATTCGATTGCTCTCAAATCCGTGCGGTAAAATCCCGGAAATGTCCGAAGTGGTTCGGATTCGTGGGAAAGGAAACTGACGTGACTTTTTTCTACCCCCGTCTGTAAAATGCCCACCGATCTAGCGTGCGGGAAGCGTCACTTTGCCACGTCAGTTTCGTTTCCCACGGATCCGAGCCACTTCGGACATTTCCGGGATTTTACCGCACGGATTTGGAAGCAATCGGATGTTTTCGGAGATATTTCCCACGCTTTGAATTTTGACGTTTGTCAATTCTGACGGTTATGTCAGTGAATGTATTCGTGTTGTTTTACGAAAATGTACCCAAAAACTAAAGGTCGTAGAAAAAGTATAATATGCAACACGTTCGGTAAACTTTTTAACTCACTCGTTGATTAAACACTCGCTCCGCTCGTGTCAAATAAACTCATGAGTCAAATGCCGTTTGCTGCACTTGTTGCATAATATACTATTTTGAAATAATACTCCTGAGAAAATACGTCCTGCTGATCAATAATATCTTTTGAAACTATGAATTTTTATGAGCTTTTTTTACGAAGTTAGGTAATTACTTATACACTAATTAATTAATTATATATTATATTTTACTTATTGTTTACTCACCATAATGACTGACTTTATAGGCCAGTAAAGTAATTAAAAAACGAGAATCGCTAACCTTTGATTTATATAAAACAAGAGAAAGGCAACAATCAACTAGCCATCTTTTTCTAATGTCAAATTCTGTTACGCAGTTGTCATTCCAATTCAGATTTTGCGCACTCTGTCGGTTTTTGCAAAAACTCAAAAAAATCGCCAAAATAACAGGACCGGTTGGTCCCGAAGTTCAAACAAATCGCCCAGGTGGAAGATGAATAAGACTATTAAATAAAAGCGCCAATCAGCGCGGCGTGAGTCGACGTAAGCCGACGTAAACGTTTGGCGCGCCGGCGCGATTAATTTGACTAAGGACCAAACTTTGTTTCAATTTATCAAACGTCTCGTGTCGTCGCGTAATATTCCGGTCGGCGCGTAATTATTTTTGAATATCATAATTAAACCGGGGGGGCGACGTATAAATCAATCCCGGGGGTCAATAATGAAGCCGGTATGTAACTATCCGATGGCGATGATATATACTGGCGAGCGCCACGTTCGTTATAATCACATATTGGCAATTAGTTAGAGAACTAAATTGACCGCCATCATTATCCTTGGATGATTTATTTTAAGCGATCGGACTCGGGTTAAATTAGAGCCCCGTGAGCTTGATTGGCGCTGGCGTTGCCGCTGCTGCAACCCCCCGCTCTGTAGCCGTTGCAGCAGGTCGATGTCATCAAAAATGCCAGCGCATGCAAATGTTAGCCTTGATTAAATCGAAGCTTCATCACGAAAATATGGTCGCGGCCACACCGAAACAGGTTTGATTGAGAGCCCCTATACGTGTCCACTTTTAATCGGACGTCCGTTTCGACGAATTAACCTCCGACAGTGGCTTTTTTTTTCAAATCGAACCTAAAACGCATCGCGAAATCTCGTCCAAATTCGATCAAGCCTCGAGTAGTTGACCGCCACTCAAAATTTGTGCAAATTTTAGCCCATAGGGCGTGATCCAAAATATCCTAAGATATTCCAGGCAGGACTATTCGCGCATCAGTTTTTCATTAACGAATATCAGACTTCATTTAGATACATAGTGTTCCTTATTTGGATCCAACCAGGGTGGCGCGATAAAATATATACCTTATTGATCACTACTTTTAAAAATGGTTTTAATAGGTGCCCATAAAATATCTTATTAATCACATCTATCCAAAAATGTGTTAATAAGTGCCGACAAAATCAAAACACAATCACTTTAAAAATATTATTAATTATACAAGGTGTTTCATAAAAATACAACACAAAAAGTGGAGTTTCTGTAACTCGAATATTTCTAAAACTCGAACCACGTACCGCAATTTCGGGGAATTGAAAATTGTTAAAAGATTTGTGTAGTGATATTAGTTACATTAGTCGTGGACTCAAATGTCGAAACGTAAAGCGTTTAACTCTTAAGGAAAAATTAAAATTAAGTGCCGAAGAAAAAAACAAGCACAAGAGTTTGAGATTCCTCCTACCACGTTATAAATGCATATAGAAATCAACTTATAGAGCCAAGAAGGACATGGCCTGGTTACACGTTTTCTCCATTTGATTTTATTCTCCTATAAAGCCTGTCAGTCGTGCACTTTCATTTCTTCAGGTTATTTTCAACAGCTTAAATCCATTCCTCTTCTTCTAGTTATCCCACCGCTCAGGATCTGCTTAGAAGAACGTTCATCTCCCAGTCTTGCTACATGTTCCAGTCACCTTAATCCTTGAGCTCCTGCAATGTTTGTTATGGATAGTTCTCCATAGAGCTCTTTAAGCTCCATATTAGTCCTTTTAACCACTGATGCTCACCTTTTTTTCCACCAAATATTCTTCTTAATACTTTCCTTTAAATATTTCTAATGCTTCGGTCTCCCTTTTGTTGAGCTTCCATACTTTTACATCCATACAAGACAGTGGGCCTAATCATCCTTTGTTTAAGACTCCTTGACACGTTCCTTGCTCTTAATATGTCATGTAATCCCCCCTAATATTTCATAACTCTTGCTATCTCTTCTTGAATTTCATGCTTTTCCTCACAATCTGATGTTACACCCTAAAATAATTATTTTTTTTTAGTTAATTCATTTTCAAACCTGCAAAATTTTGGGATGTTTGGTTAAATATGGCACTAGTTTTCAAACCACTTTTCCTAACCACTGCTTCCAATCATATGTTAAATAATGGTGCCGACAGCGGATTGCCTTGTCTTACCTCTTAGCTCGGAAGCCACACTGACACCGGCCTATTTCTTTATTTTCTATTCATTTAATCTATTCTTGATAGCTATTGCCATAACTTTGTATACAGTATCAATTAGTGCTTTACCTCTGTAATTATCGAATGCAGTAATATCTCCCGTTTTATATATTGGGCAGATAATTCATTCTCTCTATTTCACGGGCATTTTTCTTGCCACTATATTGCTTCAATCACGTTATCAACTTCTTTGAAAAACAAAGACAAACTTTTAGAAAAACAGTATTACTATAATTTAAACTCCAAACGAAAAAGAATTACAACAATAGCGTTTAAAGCTCAAAAATGCTTTGGGGGCAAAAACAGCGCGGAGAGAATTATAGTTGCGAGTAACATGAGTTCAGAAAAGTTAAAATTGTCCAACACGTTATTTTAAGGGCATAAAATCGTTAGCTGTGGCGTGAGCAAATGAAATGTATGTATGATATGTGGCTCAAAAATTTTGATAAAATCTTTGTTTATTTACTTCTGCAATTATTTTTTTTTATATAAAGATTTATAAACTGGTATTCGGCAGATACTGAGGTTTTGTTATATTTTGATGCGGATTTGTAACTACATTCAATATGTTTTTCTGAACAAATGGTGTTCCAGTAGCGTCAAACAATCCAAAAATACCTCCATCTTTATAAAGGAAGATTAAAAATATGATGAAAATAAAAACTTACTTCACACTTGTTAACATGGAAAAAACAAGAAAGCAGATTATTTTTGAGATATGCCCGGTACATTTCACTAATTAGCAGATATAGGAGATATTCTGTTGAGACAGCATTAATGCAATAATGTGGTGAGGTGACCATGACCATAGGGCCTAGGGACGACCAGATGTCGAAACACAAAATGAGACGTGAAGCACACCATTGAATTAAAAATCACCCGTCTACATCAAAAACAACACTACTAATAGACAATTGAAGAATTGTGCCAGATATCATAAAGGAAGAAATTCTACACCACGTAAACACAAAACACGGAAAAGCGATGGTCCCAGGTCAACTTCCTGCTCACATGCTCAATAGATTCTGTAGGAAATATGAATGAAACTGGCCAATTTGCCATCAGATGTAATATACACATCTAAGGAATAATGGTTGAGCGCAATTTTCATTTGAAGCACCCCAAACATAAAAACTGTATTTATAAAGATTTGGATTTCGTAAGTCCTTGGTATGCGCAAATCTCAGATGACTCAGAAGTTGAACAAAGAACTGTTCTTTAGCGTATACTCCGAAAAATCTCTATACCATACGTCAATACAGTTAGTTACTTAAGTGACTAGTAAAAACAAATCCGGGATAGAAAAATCAAGAACAAATGGTAAAACTCTGAGAAAATTATTTGGCACCAGAGATATAAAACTTAACTGTAGAGTACGCCTTGCATAATGTTAAATTTTCTCTGCGCTACTTTACAAAGTGGATTCTGACCATTCAATTTTCAAATTGTGGGTATATAGAAGCATTTTGAAAATAGCAAGAACAGATCAAATAATGAACAACAAAGTACTTATAAGAAAGAATAACTTGAAAGACACCATACCAAGACAATTTATAGGATACAGATATTTGGCTGATTACTGATTTTGGCGGTAAGAACCTTGGGTAAAAGGAAGAATTAGGGCGAAGCAGCCTCCAAAATCAACATATTTCACGCTGACAAAGTTAATGAAGAGTAATATACAATACTGAGTTCATATCATCTGATCATAATGCTCACTTTAGCATCACACCACAAGATCCAGTTATTGTATATTGTTAATGGTCATTACAAGAAGGAATGCCAAAGAATAATGAAGTGATGTAAAGGAAAAAACAACTCGGGGCCCTTTAATAATTTTCCTCCCATAGCGTTTAGTGTTTTGGCAATCCTGGGGATACGGTGGGAGCGGTATCCCGCAAACCGGGGACTCTTGATTGCATTCTGTTGTCTTGAGCAAATTGATTACAGTTCAAATTAAAGTTTTTGCCGGCAATGATTAAACATACATGGAGCCCGCCAGTGGTGGCCGCTCGCTCGTCCATAGGTGGATGTATCTGTGTGAGTGAGTCTGCCGCGCTCGGCCGCAATGCCGTTTTAATTACGGGTCCGCGCCTTCACAATGGCTCTCATCTAATTCAATATGTTAGTTATTTTATACGTACTAATAACTTCCACTTCGAAATAGGTAATATCGTGTCTGGTTGGACGGGAAACCGATATCGTGCGACGACGGTTAAAATTTAATTACTGCGCGGGCGTTTGTTTCCGTTTTCGTGTTTTTTTTTTTTAAGTTAAACGTAAAACTTTATGGCGGTCGCAAGTATTGATTAGAGCGAAACTCCTTATCGGGAGTATTTAATTTTTCGGCAACAAGAGCGCTTCTGTATCGTTATGAAAACTAATTTATGTCTTTCGTGCGACTCCCAAAACAATTACTGTACAGGATGTGTCAATTAGAGAGTAAATGAGTAAATTTTATTATCTCATTGGTTTCAAAAGTGATGAGAAAATTGTAAATACAAAAGCTGTAAAGATTGTAAAGATGCACCGACGAATAATAAATAATGTCGAATAATCTTTTTCTTCATGATAAATAATACATACCTAAGCCTAATAGCTTTTCCAATATTTTAATTTTTCTAGAAAAATGGTTTTCACACTCTCACACGCAAAAAATTACGCTAGGGCTATTTTTGAAGGTAGATCACTCAGGGTGCACAAAATAAACGACTATATTTGGATATCATTGGATCATATATATAATTATTTCTTCTGAAACGGCATACAAAAATGAACAACTTTTATTAACTCATTTTTAATAATTTGTGATTTATTTTAACTTTTCCAATATTTACCCTTCTTTCTGTCTAAGACTTTTGCTATAATATTAGTTGGCCATGACAAAACTATTAGCCAGCAAGGGCTCCATTAAGATTAAAAAAGGAATAGAAACCATAGACAAAGCAACAGACAGACAAATTTTACATTCACATAAAATGTAAATAATTATAAATCACTATTACTACAAATTAACTTACCTTATTTTTTTTTATTATTATGGCGCAATAAATGTTCAAAAATATGCGCTTCTACTTGGATACACATGTTTGTATATTTTCTTGGACGTTTCTTAGCATAAACGGAGTTAAACTCCTGCACGCGTCCCGAACCCTATTTTCCATATCTTTCGGTGTTGTAGTCTAGTGGTGTTAAGTCACATGATCGAGAGGGTCATCCAATGAATATTACCGGTCCGTTTCCGTTTGTAATGATTATACAAAAAAGTTTGAACTTCTCGATTTCGCTGAAACCACATTTTTTGGATCTCAATTTTATCAACTTCGAAGAAATTAAGGTAAAACATTCTGCATAAAGTTTTAATGCCTACGCTCGTTAAGTGGTCTACGAAAAAAATATGGTCCAATAACATTAAGTGACCAATGGTTTTAGTATTGCACCTCCCGTGCCCAGAATGGGTTGAATGATAATGCATGTTATGACGATTAACTGCACCATTACTGCGAAAAGTAGCTTCATGGAAAAACATTATTTTCGACAAAAAAATTGCATCGGCCTCCTTGCTTACAACAGTGCAGAAGTTTACGCTTTGTTCAAAATCACGGTCTTGAAGTTGTTGGGGTAGTTCTATATGGAAGGGGTGAATTTGTGTTTCCTAGTGGTGCGACTAACGGAAATGGGGATTATCTTGAACTTGAAGCAAAATTGCAAATTTTTTTTCCTCATCGGTAGCTTTCCATTTTTTTATATTCAATTCAAGAGATTGTCTAGTTGATATACTTCTACTAGGGCAAAGTGTTACTGCCAACCAAGAATTTTTTTCGCCTCATCAGTTTATAAATCATATCAATTAATTCAGCTTTAGAAAAATGCACAGTTAGTTTTTTTTTATTTACCCACACCACATGGGCGGCCAATATTATAGCAATAGCCTTCGACAGAATGAAGGGTAAATATTTGAAACGTATTAAAAATAGGTATATAATATACTTAATAAAAGTTGAAGGCCTTTGGAAAATCTTAAAAAAAAAATAAATACATAAAATCGAGATTTTTCGTTTTAAAATGATCTAAATATATTCGTTTATTTTGAACACCCTGTACCATCTAATTTAAAATCTTTTACGTCATCTTCGAATAACGCTAATATCAAATAAAAGTAGTCGTAATTTTTCGATATGTATTATTTTTAATAAAAAAGTTGGAGAATTTTATAAAGAATTCAAAACAAAATTTGAAAATAAGGTGCTTTTTTGCGCCACTCCGTATATTTTTAAGTTTTAGAACTGTGCATCCTAACAATCTTTCCAGTTTAAGTATTTACTTTTTTCTCATAACTTTTGAAGCCAATGAATTAATTTTTAAAAACTTTACTCTATCGTTGACTCAATATAGCTCTTTTCAATATGTCACATCTTCGATAAACAAACCTATTGGCATGTTTCAAATTCGATAAAATTAGGGCAAAGTTGCGTATCGATGAGCTTAAATATTGAATTTGGTACTTCCGAAATATAGTGGAAAAACTAAAATTTCTCGGTGTTATTCGTTCACAAGTTGCTTTTAAACTTTGCAGAAATACAAAATATATCCTCTTCGTTGGAACTTTTTGAGCTTCATCTTTTGTCGAAGTTGAAAATCCTTCACGGAGGTTACCATTTCCTTAAAGGATTTTAACAGTTTCTTTTATTTATTTTTTTAAAAGGTATTACAAACTTCTCTTATGGTCCGTTTAAGAAAGTTAGACAAAATTATGCAAACAAATACAAATTGAAATAATCGAAGCCCACCATTTTTTAAAAAAGGAGGTAACTTGTAATAAATCATTGTAATGAAAGGGACTATTTGCAACAGCAAAATTTAAATATTTTGAACATAGGAAAAATTAAAGTTGGTGATCGTTTAAGAATACGTCGTAAAGAATTGTAGTTGTTGTTGTTATGTGCTTTTAAGAGCACATAACATGGAAGTTTGTGATAGTATATATATATATATATATATATATATATATATATATATATATATATATATATATATATATATATATATATATATATATATATATATATATATATATATATATATATATATATATATATATATATATATATATATATATATATATATATATATATATATATATATATATATATATATATATATATTTAGGTTTTAGAACGTCCTTCGACGTTGTCCGACACCTAAACTCCAACCCCGTCGATCTTCTCAATCTTCAGGAGTCAGATTTCTTTCACTCATGCATAGCTTTTTGCCACTCCAGTTTTGGCCTGCCTCGTTTTCTTCTACCTGTTGGTTGCCAGTGGAGTATCCTTTTCGGCCATCGGGTATTTGACATTCTTTCCACGTGTCCGTACCAAGTAAGTTGTTTTTTCTCTATATCCTGCGTTATTGTGCCTTCTAATCCCATCCGCTGTTTTATGGTATCGTTTCTTATTCTTTCTCTTCGTGAAATGCGCATTGATCTTCTAATTGCATCCATCTCGACAGCCTCAACCCTTTTCTTATGTCTCTCGGAAATTCTCCATGTCTCTGATCCATATAGAAGGGTGCTTTTTACCATTGCTTCATAGATATTAAATTTCCGTTTCTTGGATATTTATTTGCTCCACAGGATACGATTCAGAGCTCCTATTACTTTTTTGGCTTTGACTATTCGTTTTTCTATTTCTTTTGCATCTGTTCCAGTGTTGTCGAATGTGATGCCCAGATATTCATATTCCTGACATTGAAGGATTTCTTGGCCATTGCCTAATTCCAAATTTCCGAGTGAGTGAGTTCCCACACATAGATACTTTGTCTTTGCTATGTTGACTATCAAGCCCCATTCTTTATACTCCTCTATTAGTTTTCGAGTCATATATTGCATATCATCTTTATCATTGGCTACTATGACTTGGCCGTCTGCAAACTGAAGAGTAAACAAGCATCCACCATCAATTTCTATTCCCATGCCCTGGACCTTTCTTTTCCATTTTTTTAGTGCCATTGCCACATATACTTTAAAAAGGGTGGGGGAGACACAGCATCCCTGACGTAGTCCTTTATTCACCATGAACTCCTCCGTAATGCATTGGCCGACCCTTATACTTGATTTTGATTCCCTATATAGTTCTTTAAGGGCTGATATCTAGGTGTGATTAATATTGGATTGCTCTGAGATCCTCCATAGCTTTGTTACTGAAACTGGGTCGTATGCTTTTTGTAAGTCAACAAATGTTAGGTGCGTTTCCAAGTTCCTGGCACTTCTCTCACACTACTAGACTAAAATAAATTTAAATAAAAATTTATCCATAAAAGGCTGTTGGTACAAAGTGGCCATCTTTGGACTTAAAATAGAGAAAATGCTTAATAGGAGGCATCACATCCAAAGTAAGTAGATAGTAGTAGATAGTAAGCTTAGCTAAATACTGCTTTCCGCTAAGCGCAATTGCTAGGAGCTAGGAATATGAGCAGCAGTGCTGCACAATTGGCTTATTATGTCTTCGTTCAATGTAGACTTGGGTATGGACTTCTATTTTGGGATAACTTCCAAAAAAAGTGTAAGTAAATATCTTTGGATTCTTTTATGTTTGTATTTAAAGACAGATTTCTGTGTGTTTCACTCGAACTGAGTATTAATCAAACCTTACCTGTGACCTATAGGTACTCAGAAAAATGTGGTAGCATGCCTGATAAAAAAAGCCAAAAGCAAAATTTGGCACTATGTTTTGCAAAAAGCTTTTTATTCCTTGGACCAACCAACCAAATTTAAGATGACATATTGCAGAATTCTCCTAACTTGCATATACGTATATATAAATAGTTTTATTGTTATTTTAGTATTTTAAACTATGGTCCATGTCATTGTCATTTTATTTATTTTTTTTCTTATTGTCATAATTTGGAACAAATAAACCATAATCTGTCTATCCATCTATGATCTAGAAAAAGTTAGTGGAACAAAGTATCAAATAATAATTTTTTCAGATAAAAAAATTAAGAAGAATTTCATCATCCATCGTCTATTACACGCTGACCAACCGTACGTACAAGTTTGGCTAGTACAGGTTCAGGTTTTCCCGACAACGTCCTGGAAAATCTCTTCGTGCTGAATTGTCCCGGATTTTTCAATATTTCCCACTCTTAAGTCGTAGTTCTGGTTAATATCGAAATTCCCCTTAATAATTAAAACCTTCAACAATCCGGAAACAGAATTCTGGTTTATATTTGCGCATAATGCTGCCGCACTTTTCCATAAAACGAGTTTGCTCATACAAAGTAAGGAAATATCAACACTAGAATGTCTAAAAATGTATAAAGAAGTTTTTGTTAACTGTACAAAAAAACAACTGGGGTTGAAAAACATATCTTTCATGATTGGATTAGCACTCTGCCTACCAGGTACTAATTCAGAGGACGAAAGAGTGTTTTCAATTATAAAGAACTTTTGGAGTAGCGAAAAACTTTGAGCACTTTGAAATCAGCCATGATTACAAGATGCAACGGGAATTCAAGTTGTTTGGGGTTTTGCAAATTCCTTTTAAAAAATGATGTTGCTCTAAAAGCAATAGGCAGTCAAAATAAGTATTATTTTAAGCAAGAGTTGGTTTTAAAAAATCAATAGGCATTAAAATTTAATTGATATATATTTTCAATATATATAAGATAAACGTTTTTTAATATCCTTTTTTGTTGTAATAAATTTAAAAAATATATATTTTGTTTGGTGTATGTAAGCGGCCTGGATTCTTCTCCTTGTCTATTACGCATTATTAAAGAATCTCGTGCTTACCCGACAGTTACCAAGTAACAAATTATGGGAGAAGGATGTCTACCACTTAACAGTATTGTAGACCTAATTTTTTTTATTTTACCTAAAAGGTACCCTACAAACTAAATAAAATGGTGTAGCAAAAGCTGAGAAAACATATTAAAAAAAATGCGATCCGGCAATAAAATTCTTGTAGTAATAATAATTAGATAAAGTATACAATTCCGCAACGTTTATATTACAGAAAAAGGTAATTAGAGGGCTCCAACAATTTTAATTTAGAAAATTTAAGATGACGGCCCGCACAAACCGCTGAAGAAAAAATACCGCTTTCCTCCCCCGCTCCCGCCGCAAGTACTGCCGGCAATATTTTCGTAATTGGAGGACGCGAAAAAAACCCTTAAATAAAGAATGAAAAGTAAATGAAGCTTTGAAAAAGTGCATTAAAGAATTTCCCCGTTATGAAATTTCTCAATCAAGTTAATTAGTAATCTGTTAATTAATTAAATCTCATCATCAGTGTATAGCAATGCGAGAGAGAGGGACCGAGAAAGAGTTAGGAGAGGAAGGGGGTGTGGGAGGCGGCGGCAGAACGGCTCCGGCTGCCTGCCACTTCAAAGTATTGCAGAACAATTTCCTATATATCGTTAATTAGACAGCGTTTGTAATTAGTGGAGCCAGCAGCAAGCAAGCGGTCGGATCGATTTTTGCAAATATGCCGGCTTCATAAATAGGCGGCGGCGACTCTCTGGTAACTCGAACGTTGGACTAGGTCGAAAACATATTTTCAGTTGCAGATAGGTATGCAATTAACAATTTTTTTTATTGCGTTATATAACAAATGCAACAACTGCAAAACTCCAAATTTCTGGTAACATTTATACAGGTTTTTTCACAACTACTCACAAAGAATTAATGTTAATTAAGGGGGTGATTTTTGGGTCCATTTTAAAAAGAAAACTTCATTTGAAAATATGTCGTAAACGTTTGAGGGTGGTAAAGTTTTCAAAGATAAAACATATTTTTTTAATATCTGTAACACCACTTTAGATATTGTTATGAAAGCATTAATGTTAATCAATTCTAAAGAAATTTAATGTCTGGATTTTTTTCCAACCAATGTATGGTTTTCGCTTAAACAAATAAAAACCTCTTCTCTGCATGGTCATAAGAATATCGTTAATATGACAGCAAGCAGAGAATTATTATCATTATTATTTATTTCCCAAGTAATTGTCTAACTGTTTTATTAAAATGCTAATACGTAATACTAAATACTAAAATCGAGGTACGTAAACTGTGAGCTGTATTTTTGAAATCTTTTTAATTATTTCTTATCAATGCAGTAGGCTGTGTCTGTAAGAAGTATTAATTCTGTTGTCAAGGCGGTTGTTTAACAGTTGTTGTTGACATCAGTTTATAAATTCAGTTCTTCGCGTCTTAGTAATTTGGTGTTAAAATATCCGAGCCCTATTATTTTAAAAAAGAAGGGTGGAATTTACTAATGAGCAGTTGGCAGATATGCATTTTATGTATGCTTTGGCGAACATTTACACATATACAGAGCAGATTGACTGGGGGCAAATAATCATTTAAAATGGGTCCATCACAGAAATTGAAGAAGCAGTTTTAAATTCTAATGATGACAATACTGAAAATAGTACTAGCACGTCTAAGTTTGGAAAATTTTCCCTTGCGTGTTAATTTTTGTCAATGGTTTTTGGACAAAATTGCGCATTATCCCTTGTTTGACCAAGAAATACTAATTACACTAGTAACTAACCAAAACTAACCTTTCCAGAAATGCAATTAGAAATTTCCACATATTCCACATATTTGGGTCGATGAAATGTCCCATGCAGTTGTAGAATTTAAACATCAAGAACAGTTTTCGGTGAATGTTTGGGCTGGAATTGTTGGACCCTTTTTCCTGCTAGGAAAAAGCGTGGAAGTATACATCACAGAGTGCGTGGCAATACGAGGGAAAGAACTGAAACGTGTATCCGTGGTGGAGGACGCTTTCAACAAATTATCTAGTTTATATGTTCTACTCTCTTTCAAAAAGGTTGTTATTAATTTATTACAGACAATTATGTTAAAAAATAATAACAGTAGGTAGTGTTTTTTTTTTTAAATAAGGATCGTTAATTATTTATCGCGTTGTAAGGATGTTATGTTATTTCATTAAAATTAAAAAGAACAATCTTCTAATTGTTGGTAACTAAGAAGTAGATATTTTGCTTTGGATAAATATTTTATTTTTCACAAAAAAAACTTCCCGATTTAACGTGCACTAATTAATTAAAATATTATTTGTTCAAAGACAGTGACACGCCACTGATTTCCTTACAAAAAACATTTGTATTCAGTTATGAGCAGATTTGATCCCTTAATTTTTTTTAGGGAAGAGATTTTTTATTTTTTTTTTTAATTTTTTAAACCGAAAACCGTAGATCGGATTGAAAAAAAATCAAGAAATTACATTTCGGTAGAAATGATTGGAGATTGTAAGATTAATTTTTATTTGACGAGAAATCAGTGGCGTAAGGTGGCATTAAAAAATATATTTTAATATTGAAAACTTTACCACCCCGCATCTCAAAAGTTAAAACGTCTAGGACATATGTTCATATTATTTTTTTTATTTTTTAAATTTTCCTATTTAAAATAGACCCAAAAATCGCCCCTTTAATGAATGACATTCAATCAGAAAACACCCTGTATAAGAGTAGAATTCATTCCTTGGACTTCGTATACACATCTATGTATTATTTATTATAATGATTGAGACTCATCTGGGTCTTTAAAAAATGTACGGATGCCTCATACATTATGAGGCATTTGAGGGCAGTGTTGCCGCATAGCTAAAACTGTAGCAAGAACTTTGATTTTTTAAACGGGATCTCAGTATATTGCTGCATTTTCGGAGGGGTTAGCACTTCCAGATCATTCTTGTAGAAGCGAATCTCAAGATACCTAATTACTTAATCTCAAATGTCTCGGATGAAACAAAGCTGGATTCAAATTCTCATTGCTCTTTTATTTAAAGAATTCGAATGTTCGCTGCGGATTATCGCTTTCGTTTTTAATAGTTTCTTATCGAGTAATCGAATAATATTTATACAAAATCGTGATAAAATATTTTACAAAAATGATTAGAAATAATTGATAACGAAGCCAAAAAATAACAAAATATAGGTTGTCTCATTTAAAAACGAGAAAGCTATGGATATTTTTCAATATAATCGGCAACACTGGATCACTTGATAAAAGAGAGTCAAAAGCCTCCAAAATTTCTACGTTCCGTTTTTACAAAACTTCAAATATAACCTACATAGTTGGATAAAGCTATTTAAACATTGGGATTGAGCTAGTAGCAGCGAATAGGAGAGGTTTTTAATTTGCTATACTACATAATGCAATTTTTTGGAATTATCCGAAATTACCTGCAATTATTAATTTAAAAATTACCTGTGACATGTTAGAAATTGTATTATTTGTGCCATATTGACAAATTTTATATGGTTTCAAGTTAAGACGATATCGAGTTAGATATTTTTATATTATTTAACTTTATTATTCAGCGAATAACTCCTGCACCTGTCATCAGATATGCAACCGATTTTTATTCTTAGAAACACAGATTGGCAATAATGTATGCTAAAATAAAGTCACCTAAGCTTTAGCTAAGAAAAAAATACTTGCCCTTGTACAATCCAACACTACAGAAAATTGCTTAAGCATAACGAAAAAATTTCCCAGGACCAAATTGCAATGGAAATACGTGGTTGGCCACAAATATGTACAGCAATAGCACGATTTCTTCATGCAAATCGGCTTATCATCCACGATAATAAACAATTTATATACATAAAATTATAAATAACATACCTGATTGAAACCGATCCTTTCTATCGTTACCTGAAAGCAAAGAAACGAACATTAATTAGAAAAATATATGTTACGTTTTTAAACCGAGTCAAAATTGTAACTTAACTTGGAATTTAAAATTATTTGCGTCAAAAATAACAAAGTCACTATCTACACACTACAAATAATTTATATAACGTCTATATATTAGCGCGCTCCGACTTCCCTTTTCCACTGACTCCTAGCGAACAACGCAGCGACTGGTAGAGAGAGGGGTGGAACATTCGAGGCGTCCGAGGCCGGGTCAGAATGTATCTGTGATGGGAGGTGATGAAATTTAGAGTTCAGATATTTATTGGTGTGTGTTGGTTTTCTATAGACAGTGTGTTCCAAGTGTCCATCTTCGGTCCTGGTGACGTGCATATCTAAAAAGGGCAGACTGTTATCCTCTTCAAGTTCTATTGTAAATTGAATCCTTGGGTGAGTGGAATTCAGATGTTCTAGGAATTTCAAAAGCTCCTCCTTGCCGAAAGGCCATACAACAAATACGTCATCAACGTACCTTGTCCATAGTTTTGGCTTCAAATTTGCCTTCTCTATTGCTTTTTTTTCGAAGTAAATCATGAAGAGGTTGGCAATCACAGGTGAGAGGAATGATCTCATTGCTGTTCCATTTACTTGTCGGTATATTTTCTCGTTGTACATAAAGTAGGCATTTTTCAGGCAGTGTCTTCAGATTCATTATGTACGGCGAAAGATCTTCGTTTTCTTCTACAAGCAGGAGTGCCTCCTCTACTCTCTCTCTCTCTCTCTCTCTCTCTCTCTCTCTATATATATATATATATATATATATATATATATATATATATATATATATATATATATATATATATATATATATATATATATATATATATATATATATATATATATATATATATATATATATATATATATATATATATATATATATATATATATATATATATATATATATATATATATATATATATATATATATATATATATATATATATATATATATATATATATATATAGATGTTAATCATTGTCTCTGATTCTTACTTTTCTTACTTAATAGTCCTCCATTGAGAAAAAAACAACAAAAAAATGTTCTCCATACATTAGAGCCACATATGTGGATGTAATAAGTACCTGCATTTTTTTTAGGACGTTGGTTGGTTGTTGTTTATTATTACGCAGAGACCAAAACTTTACTTTGGGCGGGCCTGGGAATTTTTAATCTTGTATAGAAACTCTCGGTCAAACATATGATATGGATATTATTTTTCAATTTTTTATAACGCATCTTTTTTAACCAGTGCCGTGGTTCGAGCCATTCTCCTTCAGTTACAGATACAAACGTCTTATAGTTAAGTTGTCTGCTGGTAATATTATCAATGCGTTATTAAATTTTCTTGATTTTGATTTTCCATTTTTCGATTACATCCCATTGCTTTCGACAAGTGATTGAACAAAAATCGTTCAGCATCCTGTATATTCAAAATTCCATTGCATCTTCGACGGTTTGAAGTGAAAAGTTTCCTTTACGACTTACCCAATTCGGTACGGAAACGCCTACAGTAAACGGATAGCATCAGCTTTCCCCCCCATAAATTTAATATGGTACATAATACATGACTGGTGATATTTGCAAAAACTGAAGCCCTAATGATGGGAAATAACTAAAACACAAATCCTATTTTTTTTTTTTTAGAAATTATTCTTGAAATATCGAGTTTTGTGATCACTTATTTTTAAATTAACTTGGCAACGCGCAAATGGGACTTCTGAGAAAATCAAGGACTTTCTTAATAGTTTTGTTACATCAAAAATTCAAAGTAATAAAAAAGTTAACTTTCAGTTACAGATACAAACTTCTTATAGTTAAGTTGTCTGCTGGTAATATTATCAATGCGTTATTAAATTTTCTTGATTTTGATTTTCCACTTTTCGATTACATCCCAATCCTTTCGACAAGTGGTTGAACAAAAATCGTTCAGCATCCTGTATATTCAAAATTCCATTGCATCTTCGACGGTTTGAAGTGAAAAGTTTTCTTTACGACTTACCCAATTCGGTACGGAAACGCCTACAGTACCCGGATAGCATCAGCTTTCCCCCCCATAAATTTAATATGGTACATAATACATGACTGGTTGCGACTAATAAAAAAGCCATAAATTCTTCAGCCGAGGCCCCGTTCATTCGCCAAATTGATTTCGTTGTATATTTATACGTAGAACGTCCTAATAAAATGCCTTTAAAAGTTATGCACTTAGTGAAGAGATTAAAAGTTTGATAATGCCCCTCCTCCGAAACTTCGAAAATGTTACGGTATCATTATATAGTCGGTGTCGGTGTAAACACGAAACTTCAATTTATGGAGGGATAACGGGTATTAGTCAGCTGTCAGTTTAATTAAATAAGCTTAATTACGTAGCCCCGAATAGTTTGGGGAAGAATTTTCATACGCGTATATCAATACGAGACTCCAGGACTCAAACATGATAATGACATTAAGGAAAGTGTCCCCGGATCCCATCAATAATGCAGACACGACAAATTGACGTTCAAAGTTTTATTTCCAGGCCGACGCGCACAACGTTCGACAAACTAGTAGGAAACCGTTTAATCTATGACGTAAAATTTAACGGACATTTTAAGCTTAATTTCGGACGGGGATATATAGAACAATTTTAAGAAAATTACATTTTATATCAACCGATTCTAAATCAACATCACCCCTTAAATAAATTTTAAAAAGTAATTGTACTACATTTGTGAACAAAAAATTTAAAAAACATTTTAATTTAAAAGTGGACAATATAAATTGTAGGTGATACGAACGTAGATTCACAAATGCTTAGTTTCCAAAGTGCAATACATATGACTACAATTAAGTTGGTGGTGGTTTTCTTTCATCATTTTCTTTAGTGTTCATTTTTTAGAACTAAGTTTATTGTGATCAAAAGGTCCATACAGTGAATGTTCAATTTTCATGGTTTTTATTTAGTCACTCGAAAACGAGGCAAGATACGCAAGCAACTCAAGAGTCAAGAAAATTAAATCTAGTTAAAGCAAAATTAGCCCTTTATCATTATATATTATGCTGCGAAATTTCAACAAAATCGGGCAAAAACTGCTCAACAAATTGTAAAAAAGACATATCTTGTAAAATAAGCTTTCTCCGAACCTACGCTTATTATTTAAAGAAATTGTTTCAATTAATGTTCGATAAGATAAAAGAATATAAGGTTTAAAATTATTTTGAATTAATTTGATTTTTTAAAAAATGAAACACACCTTTTCTGACTACCGTCTATAACTCTTGCTATCTAGTGAGCTGTGAATATTAAAGACAGTGGAAAAAAATCATTTAATGCTCGTTTAAAATAGCATATTTTGCAACAAATTTAATAAACGACTCTTTAGTCACGAGCCTAAGAAATTTATGTACTGCAACTATACTTTTTATACGACTATTTGTTTTTGGGTCCACTTTTGCAAAACAGCACCGATACATTCACTGAGTTACTTAGTACGACCTGGTTTTCTTTCTTGTATTACTGGCAAATGGCAAAATACCATCAGTGTTATAAATATCTACGAAAAATATCCAGTACCCTCTCAACCAGTGATTAAAGTAATGGAAATAATTGCTCGAATTTACTCACGAGAGTTTTGAAGGAGAAATTTTGCTCACTCATCATTAACGCATATTTGGATATTTTAGAGTAGCTAGTAGAAAAGAAATATTTTTTACTCCAATTTTAAAAAAATCACAAGTGCTTCTACCCCATAGAAACAATAAAAGATTTAAGAAATAAAATCGTAAATGCGCAATCATTAGGCAATTTTTGCTCAAAACTTAATAATTTTAATCGATTAGGAATTGGTTTCTTAATACTCTTAAATTTCCAAATTTCAACAGAATCGAGTGAACATTTGTTTATTTCAACTTTAAAAAAATAATCTGTGTATCTTAAAAACTCTGCATTTCATATTTTTTAACAAGGTATCTATCGCCCTCTAAAATATTGTCTATTTTGGAAAACCGTGTATGAGAAATATTTTACTAATTCTCAATGAAATTTAATCAATACCTTTCTATTCGATTTTGATTATTGACGTTGTAGTACCTATAGTAAATATCTCTGATTTTTATAACAAGTCGTTTAAATTCAATGTAGATCTGAGCTCCGCTTTGTTTCGAGCGTACTTTACGCAGTGGTTTCGATTAAATAAGCAATTTCCGAAAGAATCTCATAAAGTTCGGCTCCAAACTCTCGAACATTTGATATTCATAAATCTAAACGACGTGACGCGTTCAATTTAAAAGCATAATTAACAAATTCCACTTCGAAACTTGATTAAATCGGAAATGTTATAGTTTAATTGGCTTTAATTAAAGTGAAAAACATACAAGACAATTCCGCGGTTTAATTAAGCCCTAGCTATGTGAGTGATGTTCCCTATTTAAGTTCTATTGATCAACATTTCTCGGATTTCATTAAGATATTACCTGCCTGTCTTCCTTTTGTTGTGCCCCTTGCGAACTGGAACGAGCTACTCGAATAATTGGATCAACCCTTTGATTTGGAGCATAACCCAATTCCTTATCGCAATCTACGTTATTTTTATTTCTATGCATGTTTTGACAAGATATTTGGAAAGTCTTAAAACAAGCGCATAATAAAAATGTGCGTCAATTTTATGCCAAAATTAACGTGATATTTGCAAAACTGGAAGCAATGCTGATGATGACGAAATAACTAAAGAACAAATCCTATTTTTCTTTTTTAGAAATTATTCTTGAAATATCGAGTTTTGTGATCATTTATTTTTAATTTAACTTGGCAACGCGCAAATGGGACTTCTTAGAAAATCAGGGACTTTCTTAATGGTTTTGTTCAATTTTTATCAGATTAGATTGCACACAACACGAATCCACAACAGTTACATCAAAAATTGGAAGTAATAAAAAAGTTCACCTTCGACGAAGACCACCCAATTGAATCAAGCTTACAAAAATTCAGAGAGAAGTACGACGGCGATTATAAAAAAAAGTAAGTTTAGATTAAGAACGTCAAACCTCTTAGGGTAAATGTACAGCAGAACAGTATATCATCTCGTCCACAAAATTCCATTAAGCTATTAATAGCATAGGATGCCTCAAATCAAGCAGCAACGTTAGATGTCATTATGGTCTTGTGGTCGTGTACTTGGTGGTCGCCATTGCCTGCATCTAGTGATTTTTACAGCGTGTGCACACTACTAGGTGCGAAAATCATTTTCTTCACTGAATGAAGGTTGTATTTTGAACTGTCACTTATACCGGTGTTGTTCATTCTGTATTAGTACAGGTAAGAACGAATTTGTTCGGTATACTTAACAGTTAAGGCAGAACAAAAGAAGAAATATTCATGGCAATATATGTACCTAGCATTCGGTTAATTTACTTATATAATCAAAAATATATAACAAAGAAAAAGTTATAGGATGTAAATCTTTAACAGTATAATTTACATAGACCAGTAGGACAATGATCTCTTAAAAAATTATGTTTGGTAAGAAGGGGGACGCGATACCATATTTATGACTCAAATTCAAATTGTGGGCATCATACATCTACATTTAATTTTTTCAAGACTTTACACACTTTACTTTTACTGATTATTTTATTAAATAATACTAAGAAATGATAATGCCGTCTTGTCTCCACGTTAAAGCACCCAAGCTCCTTCTGATCTGATAGCGGACACAATAATTCCGTAGTCTTGCACCGTACTTGAGAAAACCGGGACGTTTAAGACGGGTCTATACCTTATCTCGAAACCTACTGGCGTTACAAAAAAAATAAATACAAAAGTTGGTTTTATTAAAATGAACTTTTTTTTATATTCCTAATCGTCAGTTTTTTATATACAGGGTGGTAAAACAAAGTTATATTTTTTAAAATAGAAAACCCTACATTTTGTTGCATTTTTCGATAGTCCTTTCAAAGACAAATTCAACGAAATGTATAACTTTTTTCCATCTATTATTTTTACGAAAATTATACTTTTCTCTAGGCAATGATCAAATTTAAAATACGCAGTGTTGCCACGTTTCGAAAAATTATACTCTCAATTTTCTTAAATGAGATGCTCTGTGTATTATTGGATTTTCGAATAGCCACTTTAATAGCAATTTCAATTATATAAATGAAACTGCGATAAGACTAAACTATCGCATGATTTCTTTAATTTTTACTTCAGCAATTTCAAATAATTGTATTTTCAAGAACTTCGTTAAGATTGAGGTGTTTGAATGTTCAAACTTTCACAGTTTCAAAGTCCCTTTTTCAAAAAATTTTTCTTTCTTCCAAAGAGCAAAAAATCGTAAAAACAAAGTACAAATTTAGCATATTTTCAGCTTCTTCACCGGTGACAATTCTCCCATTCGTATTTTTCGAGAATTAGAAACTTGGCGCGGCTGTACACGCAATTGATTAAAGTGAGCCCGTTTTAACGAACCGACCAACCCTTTCGTTTTCATGCGGCCCCGCGCACCCCTCGGGCAATGAGATGCCTACGGAGGGGTTAAATTATGAGCATATTTGGGGTGTCATAAATATCTCCGAATTGTCTCTCCTCTCTCTCGTTCTCCCTCGGTCGGAGTCGGCAGCTGCATCCAGCGTTTTTCGAAACTGTTCCATTCGATAATATTTTTATTACCTTAATTGATATGTCGCTTGGGCGAGCGAAATTAAATCAAGAACGGACGGACCAGGACAGGGGCGATCAAATATTTAATTAAATTTTTAATTAAGTTATTTCGGTGATGCTTTCGAAAGGGTTGGACCAAAGTAAACCTTATGAAATATGGATACGCCTTGTGCGCGGATTAGTGCTGGCGATTGATACGATTCGGAGACGATTACGAAATTTACGGTAGAAAAATAAAACGACGGCTGTTTGATGTGGGTGAATTTCTCCACCTCCACAACTTCGCTGTGACGTCATACGGGGTGTATCAGTTTCAAATCCACATAAAAAGTTCACATACGTATGTATCAACAAACAAAGTTTTAAGTCCACAGGCTACTGTAATACTTTTTATAAAACTTCCGGATTCCTCCTGCGTCGGTTAATTTCGTTCCAGTTTCAGTCAAGCTCTGAGGAAGCCAACAGACACCGACGTAGGAGGAATCCAGAAGTTTTATAAAAAGTAAAGTTTTAAGATTATAGTTTTGGTTAGTTTGCTTTTGCTTTGATATGCTCATGGTTTCTGTAGTGTTGTTATTCATAGATTAATAGATTGATAATGGCTACAAGCTGGTACTTTATGTGGAAAGGATTCCAAACCGTGGCAGAGAACTCCAAAACTGGTCGCACTAGCGATTGGTAGAGTGTAAAAACAGCAGTAACTGACTCAAAACCCTTCGCCATAGTAAACCAAGCATCCCCTTGGCTTTCGCAACTCTTTTATCAATGTGGCCTTCGAATATCAAATAAAACCCCGTGTGGGGTTGCTAGTCCCCCATCGGGCGCCTCCCCAGGTGGCGGATAGGGGAATGCCTCTCAGATATGAGTGGTACCGAGGAAATGAAATACTTGGGGCGGACCAAAACTAGCACTGAGCAACGGCAGCTGGTTGTCTCAAAACTGAACACGGGCGATAGTTTGAGAAACAATATTTGGCTGTGTTTCAGACAACAGACGGCGTAGTGGCATTCACTGAAACGGCGTTTGTACAGCGGTGTAGAAGGCAAAGGAAAACCACTACACTAACCTTTTCCCAGGAAAATCTTCATGGCTGGAAAATATTCAAAAACGGCCCTCAGTCCCGGGCAGACCTTCAATGGTCAGAGGGTGCGAAGAATCTCCCGGCCAGCACTGAAAATTTGCACCTGGAATATCAGAAGTATGTTTGAGGCAGGAAAGATCTATAACACAATAAACGAAATGAACAGATTGAATATTGACGTGATGGGTATCAGTGAGATGAGATGGCCAGGAAACGGAGAATGTCAAATGGAAGATCACATAGTCTACTATGCTGGAAACAGTGAGAGACACCATTTAGGGGGTGTTGGTTTCATCATAAATAAAAAGTTGAAGTCTTCAATTATTAGTTGTCTGCCATACTGTGACAGAGTTATTTTGCTAAAGCTCAGAGGAGAACCTTTTAACATAAATCTCATTCAAATATATGCCCCCACATCGGACAAAAGTGAAGAAGTAGTGGAAGACTTCTATGCTCAAATAAAAGAAGTGCTTAAGAACGTTAAAGCAAGAGAGGTAAACTTAATAATGGGGGATTTCAATGCCAAAGTGGGACGCGGAAAAGAGGATGATATAGTGGGTGACTTTGGGTTGGGAAAGAGAAATGAAAGAGGAGATAGACTCGTACAGTTCTGCAGAGAAGAAAGTATGATAATAACGAACACATGGTTCAAACTCCCACCAAGACGTTTGTACACTTGGAAAGCCCCAGCGGACAAGCCAGATAACATCGTAAGAAATCAAATAGATTTTATCCTAATCAACCAGAGATTTCGAAACAGTTTAGTCTCTGTCAAATCTTACCCAGGGGCTGACGTTCCATCCGATCACACTCCCATAGTATGTGTACTAAGAGCTAAACCACGAAAAGCTCATATCACCCGAACCACACAGAATAAGAAAAAATATGACATCGACAAACTCCAAGACAAGGAAATACAACAGGCAGTGGAAAAGACAATAAGTGAAAAACTACAAAAGACACCACTAGATGATACTCAGATAGAGAGAACGTGGACAACTTTCAGGGATTCAGTGACCCAAGCTTGTGATCAACATCTGACTTCTGACAAAAATCAGCAAAAGAAGAAACAGTGGATGACCGACAAGATCTTAAAGATGATGGAGGACAGAAGGAAAGTAAAAACTACGAACACCACAGAGTATCGACAGATTCATAACGCCATTAAAAAGGAAATTAGAGAAGCTAAAAAAAGATGGATGATTGAGCAATGTCAGGAGATAGAAGAACTTGACCGTAGGCATGACACGTTTAATATGTACAAAAAAATCAAACAAGTTTCAGGCAGACATCGAAAAAGAACACCAGAAAACATTATGGATGAACAGGGGAAATTTATCTGTGAGGTGAACGAAAAACTAAAAGCATGGCAGAAATACATACTTGAACTCTTCAAAGACGATCAACGTCCAGTGAAACCTGAGCAAGCAAAGAATATGGAAGGGCCAGTTATATCAATGGATGAAGTTAAATTTGCCATTGAAATCGCTAAAACCAGAAAATCACCTGGTCCCGACTATATATCATCGGAAGTACTAAAGATTATGGATCAACACTGTATTACCACCTTGACGTCATTATTTAATAATATATATGAAAGTGGCACGATCCCGACTGACTGGCTTGTTTCATCGTTTCTCACCATACCAAAAAAAACCAGCCCCAAATCGTGCGGTGACTACCGTACCATCAGCCTTATGTCACACGTGTTAAAAATCTTTCTTAAGGTAATTCATGCCCGCCTGTATAAAAAATGCGAAGAACACATGGGCGAATCGCAGTTCGGGTTTCGCAATGGCTTGGGAACTCGAGAAGCATTGTTTGCAATACAGGTCCTTATTCAGCGATGTAGGGATATGAATTGCGACGTTCACATGTGCTTTATAGACTATGCTAAGGCTTTCGATCGTTGCCAACACGAGACAATGGTAAGAGTCCTACATGAAACGGGCTTGGATGGAAAGGACATAAGAATCATCTCTAATCTTTACTGGAACCAGAAAGCAACCATCAGGCTTGGAAATGATGAATCAAAAGCCTTGGAAATTAAGCGTGGTGTCCGACAGGGTTGCATTTTGTCACCCTTGTTGTTCAATCTCTACTCTGAGAAAATATTCAAGGAGGCACTAGAAGACACTACAGACGGTGTTAAAGTAAACGGCGAAGTAATTAACAACATCAGATATGCAGATGACACGGTTCTATTGGCCGACAGCTTGGAGGGACTGCAAGAACTTATCAACAGGGTTACACACACAAGCGAACAATATGGGTTGGAACTGAATATCAAAAAGACTAAATACATGGTTACAAGTAAATCTATTAATCAACACGGTGTGCTGTATTGTAAAGACGAAACCATCGAGAGAGTGAACAGCTTCACCTACCTTGGCTGTAACATCAATGAATCGTGGGACCACTCCAAAGAAATAAAGTGCAGAATAGAAAAGGCCAGAACAATATTCACACAAATGAGGCGCTTTCTCTGCAGTCGAGACTTCAATATGGCACTCAAGAAGAGAATCATAAACTGCTATGTCTTCTCAGTGTTGTTGTACGGGGCCGAGGCTTGGACGTTGTCCGAAGCAACAGAAAAAAGGATAAGGAGTTTTGAGCTGTGGATCTATCGAAGACTCCTGAGAGTTTCATGGATGGACCGAGTCACCAACGAGGTGGTCCTCAGAAGAATGAACTGCCAATTAACTCTCATGAATACCATAAAACAACGCAAACTTGAGTATTTGGGCCATATTATGAGAAACCCCGTCAAATATCGCCTACTACAGCTGTTCCTGCAAGGTAAAGTGGAAGGAAGAAGAGGACCAGGTAGAAGGAGAATATCCTGGCTCGCTAACTTGAGAAAATGGTTTGGCGTGACTTCCGTCGATCTGTTCCGCGCGGCAGCCAACAAAATAAGAATAGCCATGATGATAGCCAACATCCGGAACGGATAAGGCCGTCAAAGAAGAAGAAGAAGTGTTTAATGGCGCTGTGCTGGCACGTTAGAAAATAATTAACTTGCACTTTTCGGTTTTTTCGCAATTTAAGGCCATCCGCGTCCATCATGTGTGAAAATTAAGAAAAGCAATGCCATTGAGTACGAACCCTGTGGCGCACTGTAGGGCCACAAACTCCGTAAGTCTCGATAGATAAGAAGCCAACAGAGCACAAAGTGATCCGTGCACACCGAAAAAGTCTATTTTCTTAAGCAGTATCGAACTTTATCGAACGCTTTAGAGAAATCGGTATACCTACATCAAACGATTTCAAAATATACTTACTGTACTAGGTATATGGTACTAGATTGATTACCACTAAACACTTTTTATAAAATCCATGCTGTCCCACAAGCAAACGACCACTCGATGAAAAGAAGAGCTCTTGAAGAATCTTGATTCGAAGACCTTACCGACTTGAAAATTCGGATAATCTGAGCACACTGCCATCTTTATGGATAGACTACGCAGTTCAGATATTTATTATACAACAGATACAATGGATATTGTATAGATGCACACACATTTTTGTCAGGACTAGAGCCTTTTTTAATATTAACAATTTAGTTAACAATGCAGTTTTTGTCTGCTCTTTTGTAATATAACTTATGATAATGCCTGATGCACCACCACTTTCTCCACTCACGTCTACCAGCGGTGGATTTTTATTATTAACGTAGACTATTAAGATATCCTGAAAAAAGCTCAGATATATCACTAGTCTTACAGGCCTTAGAATTATTGGAATATATTATACCGAGGAAAGAGTTATTTTTCTTTTTACTAGAAACAAAAGACCAAAAGTGTTTTATCTCACTCCTGAGACTATTTTCAGTTTTGTAAACATCAGCTTTATTATCACTTTTTTATAAGACTTTTTATTTCTCTGCACAATTCATAATGAAGGGAGTATTTCTTCTAATAATATTACAAAAGTACCAAAAGTACTCACTAAAAAATTATATATACACATAAATTAAGATTGAGTTAATGGTGCAATTAGATTTGCTACGTGCTCACTCAGAAGTTGTTTGAATGTGAAACTCCTAATTCTTGAGATCCAACACTTAACCAATTTAATAATGAGAACACTCTAGAATTTAGTCTTGACTAGATGGTATTTTTTATTATTATAGTTATCACAGACGAGTAAACTAAGTCAGATACTTATTTCACCATCTCACTCTTTGGTCCAAATAACGAGGTACCGTCCTCGCTGAAATGCTTTCAATATAATAACTGGCTGGCTCCTATATGGATCTAATTGGAAGGCATAAGACCAACTCATACTCTCCAGCAATCGGAAAGTCTCGAAATCGTGGAAAGTCGAACAGGACGAAAGGGAATATCCCTATTCCACATATATATCGTCAATATTGGTTGGAATATTAAAAGTACGATAAAACACGAACCCCTTTGTTTTACTTTGCCTGTTGACAGCTAACAATTACAAATACGAATTATGCAAATCTAGCGAGATGTCAAACAACATAACCAAAGATGTTTTCGGAAGATGAATTGAATTATAGAACTAAAATTGATAATTATCTTAATTACAAAAATACACTCGACTCCAAGAGATATACAAGGTGAGTTGAAAGTTCGACTCTACACAAGACATTACTAATTTTTTATTTCGTTTACTTCTGACTTTAGATTTAGAACTGGGAAGAAATTACAAATATAGTTGACTCGTTACTTGTTTGAAACCAATTAATTGCAGTATCATTAGCATTTCCATGGACATTTGATATTATTTGGTAGAAAAGAAAGATAAACAAGTAGAAAATTTCTAAGTGAATTCTTAGTGTTAAATTTAAATTATAATATGAAAATGTGAAATTACAAGCCGAATGTAGATTTTGACAAGATGTAGTTTTAAAATGCTTGTCGGGCATATAGCCGATCTAGTGAGTAATTTTACTTTTTTTATCAGTGTAATACTTCCCAGAAGACACGACGCGAGCCTCGTTGACTACTGCGGACCACTCTGGAACCGATCGGATGTTTTCGGAAGATTTTATTAGCCGATGGTAATTTAACGTTGGCCAGTTCTGACGTCACGTCACACGTAACTCAGTAAATGTATTCGTGCTGTTGAACAACAATGTAATTAAAAACTAATACTTTTATAAGAAATATAGTATGCAGCACGTTGATAAACTTTTCCATTCACTCGTTTGTTTAACACTGTCTAACTCTACATCTCTATCGTCAGTATACAGTGTGTCCCAGAACTGCACACCGTTGGGAAATCTTTGTTTATGGATATTTTGATTTTTTTTCGTTGGATAGATTTCTGAAAAATGCACCAAAACTATATTTTGTTTATTTGTTCAACTTAAAATCAAGGCCAGCTGGGACTATTTAATAAAAGAGATATAAAAGAGAAGTACTATTAGGGAAAAAATGGCAACGAATTCTTATTCAGGAGTACTTAGAACCCAAATATACCAAGTTCTATAATGTTTCGATACAGGGAATTTACAATATCGTTTACTCACCGCTTAAGGCTGTACATCGTTGGATTTTTTTTTGTCGGATAGATCTCTTAAAAATGCACCAAAATCTTAGTTTCTTTTTAGATCAACCTAAAGTGATGGCCAATTGGGACTAATTGTTGATGTCAAATATCCCGAAAGGCTATTAAGGATATCTTTAATAATAAAACATAAAACCTAGAACATAACAACTACATAAAACCTAACTATACTAATTTCCATGAAGTTCGCTTAAGCATTACTATTGTAGACTGTTTCTTTATGGTTGAATTTTGATAATTTTTTTGCTGGATAGATCTTACTAAAAAGAAATGAAACGGTTTTTTCGTGTAGCAGCGACTAAAGTCATGGCTAACTGACACCGTTTTTTGAAGTGGAAAATAGAGAAGTACTTTTAGTAAGCAAGTAAGTAGTAAGTAACTAGATCAATGACCAAAGTTTCTAATGTTTTAAAAAAATAAATATTGTAAACCCTGTAAATAGCGATTATTTTGTATGTGACTTTAAGATCTTACAAATTTTAATTATACAATTTTCAAAAATAATGACAAAAAAGACTTTTTAAGGGACATCTAATTTTTATCATCTTAAAACAACATCATTAATAAATCTTAGTATTCGAAAGATATACACACAATTAAAATATAAATTGGGGAGTGAATTTGACAGTCGAACATTAGCTTCTCCATGACAAACTTGATTTTACAAAGCAAACAATTTTGTTAGTTCTGTTATTTTCATTATTAGATGAGAATTAAAAATTATTTTTTAATTAAAAAATTCGGCGCTGTAAAGTCTGCTTAATTGATATCTAATTCTCTCCAATCATATTTAGTTTTAAGAATTACCAAAATTGAGCTATAAACAAACATTCTTCAGGAGTCATGTATTCGAGCATCATGGAAATTAGTATAGTTAAGGTTTATATAGCCCTCCCTGAATAAGAATTCGTTGACATTTTCCTAATAGCTCTTCTCGATATTTGACTACAAAAATTACTCCCATTTGGCCATGACTTTAAGATGATGTAAATAAGAAACATAAGGTTTAAGTGCGTTTTTGAAAGAGTAATCCAACAAAAAAATATATCAAAATCAAAAAGAAATCAAATATTTTACAACGGTGTACAGCCTTAAGCGGGGCGCAAACAATATTTCAAACACCCCGTATTGAAATATTATAGATATTGGTATAGTTGGGTTTTAATTACTAATGAGCAAATCAAACAGACGGCGTAAAATTTAACGAAACTTAAAATTTATTTCGACTAAAATAACTAAGTCACACGCGAACAATAATTATATTACGTCTATTTATGTGAGTTGACTATTTATATTTGCGCGATGGTCTCCCATTTCGCCTCTAACTGGAGAACGCGGGGCTACACAATCTGCTCGCGGTAGAGGTGGCGTCTGTGATCTCGCTCCGATCCCGAGTTCTTGGAACGCAGACGGAGGGGTGCCAGGGCTTGGTCGCGTCCATTCGGCTCGCTCGTCACAATACCAATAATATATTTTTTTTTAATCGTTTTTATTTGTAAGGAGCTATTATTTCTATTGTGTATACAACTAACAGCATATTAATAAAATGTACATTCTTCAAATATTTTCTGCAATTGAATTGATATTTCAGTCAACTTATAGCTAGCAACACAAAACACACCACAAAATATTTATTATTTTCTTAAACGCCACGAAAGGTCAATTTTTAATAGCGTATTAAATACAGTAAACTAACTAAAACTAACCAAAACTAAGATTGAAACGGTAGGAACCCTTTAAAAACAGTTATCGCCAGGCGAATCGACAAACCGAAATACCATTTGTTCGACAATTTAAAGCTATTTTAAATAGGTGTGATAAACCATTCCGCGATAAGCATCTAGGTAAAAATATAAGCAGAAAAACAGGTAGGATGTTCGTACTCTTTGAGAGACCGAACCTGAGTCGGTCAGATATTACCTGAAAAGGAATGTGCAACTCAAAATATATATGACGATTCTAGATATTTATCTTTGGAGCTTCTTTGAATTGGTAATTTTTTTAGAACTGGTTGTATTTACATAAACGACATACATTTTAGTAGTGCAACATTTTGCGTTCATGACAAAATTATTTTAGAAATCAGTTTGTGTACAATAATTAATAATTACGTTTCCTTCTTAACGTGAGAATAGAACAAGAAGAACAATTATAACGCAAATGTAACTTTGTAAATTATACACACATAATATTTAAGTCAACTACTTATAGGTCGCTATGCTACAAGTTCGATACACGCTACTTCACTCGCGACTCTAATAACTGAGTTTATTAACTCGTGACTGAAAAAGTTCTTGAAACCCATGACTAAAGTACCGGTTCGCGGCCGTGAGTAAAGAAGTTGACGTCTTATAGTGAGTATCTTAATTTTGGGACTATAAGAATATATACATGTTTAAATTTTACTCATTTTATACGCCCTAACCTGACGCAGTTTTTTATGAGTGATTTTTCAAAATCCTAAATGAATAAATTATCTAATATAGCAATGAACTTCAAATCATGGTGCAGGTAAAACTATACAAAATAAGTTATAATTTCTGCCGTGTGTATTATCGGTACCGTATTTCAAAAAGAACATTTTGTATTTTTAGTAAATTGGTGACTTTTGGAAAAAGAGATTTTTTAGAAAGCTCAGATAACTGATCTCTTGGGATTGCTATGACTCCAAGTCATTTTTAGCATATCTCAATCTTTCAAATTTTCTTTTGCCTTTTTACCACCATTTCTTCTGTATATGAAGAGATTATTCTCATTTTTTTAAAATGGAAAACTTAGACGCTACCGAACGAGGAAACGATGAATAGAAAGAAAGAGAAACTTTTTCAAAATCTAGACGATCAAAACAGCTAAAAATAAAGTAAGGCCCCAAAAGTGCGCGATTCTGTTCAGCGCAGTTTTAAATAGGTATGTAGCTAAAACTAAAAAGTAGGAAAAAAAGCCAACATTTTGGTTACCCTGATATTCTTTCACATTCTTTCTCTTGAAGTTTTATACAAAATAAAGTGTTAAGAACATGATGAGATGAAGAGAATTGAGGAACTTTTAAATGCATTTAAATAATTATTATTTACTTATAATAAAGACTTCATTTTTAAGCAAAAAAGTGAATTTTATATAGTAAACTAAGAAGAAATCACCACAATAATATAAGGAATTAAAAAAAGTTACTTAAAATTAATACAGGAATGCCACGGAGCTATTACGGTCCTTTTAAAAATACATAATACATTATAATTAAGAATTCCCTAAAATTAATTTTATTTTATTTAATTAGATGGATATTTTGGTAACGAACAGTAATTCCACCTAGTCCATTCTACTGAACCAGTTGTAAAGAAATCTAAGACACTCTACTCCAAACTTTATGTACCAACTGTAATTTAAGAACGAACATACAAATTTTGAGTAACACCGGACCTACAATAGGGAGTTCCAGTTAACCGAGCGCATCAAGTTATCAAAATGATATCAAATAATGTTGTAGGGTGTGCGTCGCACAAAGTCCCAAATTGTACAAAGCGTCGGACAAAGCAAAATATTGCTAAACCCGCAGTCATTATTCCTACTAATGATGTATCCAGCAGTATCCCATTTCGACATAAACAAATTGTGGTCGGGCTTGTTTGATATATTATACAACTCACCCGGTGTCGGAATTCTTGGCGTGCAGTATTAATTGTTGTTTTTTGTCGCCGGTGTAGTTATAATTAATTTATGGTTTGTTTTATCTTTATTCGAACGTACGTCTGTATCATACCGAGTATTGTTTTCCAGTTTTATTTGATCCACAATATCGTTTATTTTATATCAGGGTTTGCGTACTACGATAAATCCTGATAAATAGGATCATTTAAACAAGTTACAGATCAATAATAAGTTAAATGTCCATAGACTTTTCAGACCGCTTTCCGCAGAGTTCTTGGATTTCAAATTTTAAAAATATATAGTTAAGATTGGAAACCTGTGTTGTTACTAAATTTGACTGATCATACTAAATCTGAAACATAGCAACATTAAAAAGTAAACCTGCACGCCTTGACTTCAATTTTATGAGAATTCAGCAAAAATTTCAAAAGAAAACCCGGTAATGTTAAAATCCTGGACTATTGCAATTAATATGCACTTTCAAATCAAAATAATATATTAGGCAATAAGTTTATCAAACACTACTTTAGTCACGAGTCTGGTTTGGTACAAGTGAAGTGAAATGGATTAGTTGTAGCTTTGATATATTAAAAATTGTTTCTCTAGCTTCAAAGTTATTAAGCTATTGTATTATATCAGCATGGGGAAGGAAGAGGCACTGCTGCGAAAACTGCGTTTTTAATGCAAACGCTAATTCTTCTTCAAAAGGCCATTGTGTGTCGTTTCCAAGCCTGTGTCGCACAAATGTTGCCCTGTTTTTTGCAGTGTTGCAATGTTGTCAAAAAGTTAAATTATCCCGGTTCAAAAGAAATTATTTATATTTACAAGTTTTGGTTATCTGCAGCACAAAATTAAAAACCGGAAGAAAACTATCAACTAGGCTCAAAGAACACGAAAGAGCCTTACGACTAAGACAAATAAACTCATCAGCTGTTGCCGAACACAATCACGAAACCGGATATAAATATAAAACTAAAATTTTTGCACGTAATCAATTCTTCTACCAACGAAATATCCGAGAGTCTATAGAAATCTGTAAACAACCTAACAATCTTAACCGCGACTCTCTCTACCTGTCACCGTTATGGGAATCAGTCATCCGAGACGGTGTTTATACCCCTCATTTAACTCCGCCCCCCTCAAACAATATATAAGCAGGTACATAGTAAAATGCGACCCAGTTTGATGACTGACGAAATGTCAGCAAGTTCGACGCAGGAGGAATCCAGAAGTTTTGTAAAAAGTATTACAGTAGCCTGTGGAATTTGCTTTGAAAAATTATTTATTAATGTTTAGTAAACGAATGTCTGAAGAAGTTTATAAATATATTGCTATAATATACTTTATGAGCAACACGATGATGAATGCAAAATTATCAGAATTGAAAAACTTCAAAATACCAGTGACGATAGTGATTAAAAGTGACACTTTGCGAACTGTTCATTGCATAATTGGCTATAGAGTAAATGAATTTGAAAATCTGCTAGTCTTTGTTTGCAAAAAGAAGCTATTGTTATTCTATAAACAGTTTTTCATGACATGATGGTAATAATTGGAATTTGATGTAATCAATTATAATTCTGTTCACTCCCAAAAAACATGCGCTATTGTATGTTATCCAAAGACTTTGACTTATTGGGTTTCAGGGTGTAAAAATTTAGAACAATGATAATACCTACTTATAACTTTCTAAATACTTTTTGCAGCTCTTGGCAGATAAAAGCTTAGGAAATTAAAAATCAGAAGTCAAGCGACTCCTTAAACGAGTGCATACTATACTTTTTCTTGAACCATTAGGTTGTGGATGCATTTTTGCAAAATGCATTTACTGAGAACTGACAAACAACTAATATCGCTCCTAAACTCCTGACTAAAGTACCTAAAGTGACACTTTCTGTACGCTTTAATTAGTATATAATTAGGTATTTTAGAGTAGGGAGTAGAAAAAAATAATTAAACGTTTACTAACGTTGAAGTTGTCTTTCTAGACATCCGCAGTCGAAATTTTTTGACGACCATCGCATATGTCCATTTCAATAAGACAACAATTGTCAATTCGTTAACACCTCGTTAAGGACAAAATGGTGTAAGTTTGAGTGAATGATGACAAAACAAACACGCCACGTAAAAATTCGTTTTGAACGTTTTCCGACTCCTTTTTGCGGCATCATTTCGGAAAGAGGAACACGTTAAATATCTTCTAAAATATTTGCTCGCGCTCGGCGACAAACATCTTAACGTTTTACACAAATATTGACGGGAAATCGTTATATGGTCATCGCCCAACAAAGAGATTTCTTATAACGATTTAAGTCAACCGACTTGACGCAAGGTGTGTTTGTTAAAACTTATTTGTCGGGAAAATCATTTTTTGGTTGACTTTTATTCTCTTCGGCGGTAGGCGGCCAGTCAAAGTCTGAATTCCTGGTTTGCTACACCCCTAAATTCGCCACAATTTTTTCGAGTGCAAGAGGATATTTAATTTGCGTGGAGATGAATTCTTCAGTAATTGGGAAGGTCAAAATGCGATTATTTTTATTAATTCTTAGATTTTTAAATAAAAATAAGAGTGTAAACATTTAGTTCCAGTAAATAGTCTAAAGTTTTTGAGGGACATACCACAAACGTTTCAGGAAATGTTACAAACTTCACAGTAATTGTGATGACTATCTAATGCCGTTTGATAAAAGCAACAAGAATAACCTGCAAGGATTCTGTTCATTATTTCTGTCAGAAAAATTGTTTCTGACACTGTCTTCTTTCTAGCTACCGTATATTCTGCCTGAATTTTTGTATACTTGAATTTTTGCCAGGTTCAGCCATCTTAATCATCCTAATAGTAAATATACTATTGTAATTAAATTTTATCGTTAGGATATTAGCGATATCATTCAATTGAAACATTTACTATTTACTGGGTTGTATATATATTTATATTATGGGTACGGAGATGTAGTTTGTAATGGTTAAACCAAAGAGATTTTGTATTTAACTGGTTACATTACATTGATCGCATAAAATGTTCAAACAAATTGAACATTGTATTCAGCGTTTCACCGAAGAATATTCGAATAAATTCTGAGCGTCTGACTGAAATTAGCACAGTTTGTTCATATTAGCAGCAGAATTATGTTAAGCGGTCTTGAAATGAAGATGCTTATTGTGTATTGACAAACACTGCCAATCAAAATTATAATAAATAGAATAGCATTGAAAAATCCTTTAAACTTTCATAGACGACTACCTCTTTTAATTTTTTGACTCGTCGTACGCGACAAACAATGAGAAATAATAACACAGGTCTACATTGATTTGGATTTTGGAAAGTTGTTTTCTTATTTGTATATTTTTGGGCTGCCCTTTTTCCAAAAAATTATGCCCAAAAATCCAAGCACTCTTCTATTTGAACACCATTTTAAACCGCTTATGCGCAGTTTGCTTGTATTGGTACTATTGGTACTATGGCTACTGTGTTCGCTGCCGTTGTCTTCGTTGTTGCATATTTTTAGTGTTCTAGAACGTAAAATATGGAAGGAACAACCGAAATAACTTTTGTTATATCTGTTGTAGTTATGTCGTAGTAAAGCGGGCGACCAAGACAAGTCTTGAACTCCTTATGCTGTTTGTTCCGTTTGCGTTGAATTAAGTAACTGACAAAAAGGTAGGAAGACACGTTTTAAGCTTTGGTGTTCCTATGGTGTGGCGAGAGCACAGTGATGGTTGTTATTTTTATTCTTGTAATGTTCAAGGATTCAACAGAAAAAACAATAAACAAATTGTGTATTCCAATCTTGATTCTGCTATTCGACCAGTTCCTCATGGACCAATACCTACCGCCGCAAAAGAACTAGAAAACGTCATATCGTCAGAATCGAAGGAATCTACTTCCGACCCAGATGACTCAGGTTTCACACCAGAGAGCCCGAAATGTTTAACCAGAGCGAATTAAAAGATTTAATAGAGATTTGCACCTTCCAAAGGATGCATCTGAATTGTTAGCCTCCAGACTACGTGACAAACATTTAGTGGCACCTGACGTCACATCAAGCTTTTACCGGGATAGCGAAAAAGAGTTATGTCAAAAATTTACTCAGGAAGAATCGCTAGTGTAGTACAACAATATTCCTGGCTTAGTTTCAAAATTAGGGAATGTGCCTGTTTATTAACTCAAGTAAGGGTGGTTTAAAAGTAGTTTATAGCACAATGGTAACGAACTGGCCTCGGTCCCTGTTGAACATTCGGTACATTTAAAAGAAACGTATGAAAATTTAGGACTTCTTCTGAAGAAAATAAACTATCAAGGACATCATTGGATGCTCTTAAAGAGCTGTGCATGCTCCTAGGACAACAGTGGGTTATACAAAATTTCCATGCTTTATTTGCGAGTGGAATTGTCGGGCAAGAGACAGACATTGGACTCAAATATGATGGCTCACTACAACCCGCCTAACACCTGTTATCAAAAATGTATTAGGAGATAGCTTAGTTGAACTCAAAAAAGGTTTACTGCCTCCTTTCATATCAAACTTGGTTTGATGAAGCAGTTTGTTAAAGCCCTAGACAAAAATGGACGGTGTTTCAAATATTGGTGCGATAAATTTTTGTTGGATAGCAGATAACAACTACTGCTGGATGTTAAAATGAGATATGCCCTTAAAAACAAACAGCTGAATGTCCAGACAACTCAGCTTTCTGGCAAAAAGACGAAGATTTCACTCAAAAAATCTGAGTATAACTATACAGAATAAACTATACAGAATAAAAAAATTAATTATTCTAAAAATATAGTTTTTTTTTTAATATTTGCAAAAAAAGTGATACAAATAAATCCATAACATTTTTTAAATCAGCCTAACAAAATTATATATAAATCAGTTTTCAAAATAAAAACATCTCTCAAAAAGTTTAATTTTGTAGACCTATGAAATTGTTTTTAAATCCAAAAGAGACTCCGAGCACACCGTCAGTTAGTGAGCGCACCCGGTAGCGAAAGTTGATTTGCGTAAAACTTAAATTTGACGGGTTTTTGTTATCGCGCCGTTTCATCCCCCGTCGCCCTTCCTTCCCGACCATTTGCGTATCTCTGTTCAGCAGAGGGTTTTTAATTAAAGTCGAAGGTAATTCCCTACTAGAATATGGTTGTCGTTAAAATAGATTAAATTTAGGTATATTTTATTAAACTGCCGACGTCTTTTTTGAATGTAAATTAAAAGTTTTTTGTTGCCATCGCGATTTCGATTTCTAGGAAAACATGTATCGATTACCAATCAATTTTTTACCAGGTATGTTCCTAAAAAAGGTAAATAATTGAAAACCTTATTTTACCACATTTCAGTTTGCCTACACCAAAATAGTTATGCACAAAATACAAATTTTCATTACGTTATAAAAACGTAAAAGTTCATCATCATTCAGTTATAGAGTAAAATGTCTTTAATTTTGGAGTACAATAAAAATGAATGATGACCGTTTCACCTTTTGATGAAAGACTTGTTCCCTAAATAAGTGCTTTATCGAGAATGAAGGAGGAATAAAATATGTATATTTATTTATTATTCAGTTTGCTATGCTTGGAAGGTCTCACATATTCAGTTCATCTGGCAAATTAATAGACATCGATTTTGAAAAATATGTGACTGACCATGTGAATAAATAATAAGAAAGGCTGATAGCATATGGAATCAATTTCAAGCGCGCATTTTCAATTTTTGCACGATATATTAAAAAATGCATTTATTTATTCTTTTCTTTCTATTTTTAAAATTATTTCGGTCAATTGACTGGTCAATTGATACAAAAAAAACTGACCGGTAAATTCAACAACCCTAATCACGTCCTTTAACCAAACATACATAGAAAAAGAAGCAAGTAAACACTAGGTAAACAAGGCATTTGTGCCCCCTTTATAAAAATTAACAAATTCATGTTTAAAAGAAAAGGTTTAAATCGGCTTTTGAAAAAAACACAAAAAAAAATGTTAGAAATCAAATCAAACTAGATCATAAATCCAGTCGAAAACATGTATTCATAGTTTGCCCATAATGCCATACAATATGCATCAGTCGAATGGAATAAAATCGATACCTAATAAATAAATGTGTTCAAAAAAATACTTTTTAGGATTTTCAGTTGCGCATTTTATTTATTTATTTATTTTTATTCAGTTACCCATATTTTATTAATATGTATTCTTTATTTCTTGCACAATAATGGATTTTTTGATTGATTTCATTCATCAGCAAAATTTAACTACAGTACGATGAATGTTTATGATCACATAATTAAATATTTTTAATAAATTTTAATTTAAGCTCGCCCCTGTAAAATTTTGAAGTAGCTAGTTCACGTACGCAAAACGACATTAAGCTTGAATAAAGCGTTTTTTTCTGCCAAAAAAAAAGAAATAATTTTTTTCCGAAATACGGGAAAGAAATAGTTATTTAGAATTTTGCGCAAAACCAAAAGAAGTACTAATATACATGGTGTTCCATTTTAATTTGCAAAGTTGTCGTCTGTTTCGAGTTAACTTGGTAGCGCTACAGGTTCGTAAAAATTTAAAAAAGAGAGCGCATATTTCATTAATTATGGCACAATATTGGATTTTTCGATTGATTTCATTCATCAGCAAAGTTTAACTACAATATGATGAATGTTTACGATCAAATAATAATTAAATGTTAATTTTCTATTTATTTAATTGGATTGATACAGTACTACTGAAATAATATTATTATTAAGGGTGATTAATGTTGAATGTTCTATTAGAAATTATGGAGAACTAATTAGGTTTCTTTTCAAATTTGGTATACGGTCATTTGGTTTGGAAACAGAGGACAACATTGGAAATTCAGATGGAACATGATGTGTACGTTTTCTGGTTTTATTCGACATCCTTTTTGTTAAGATTACCCTATTATGCCTATCTCTTGGCCTAACTTCAAAAAAGATTTTTTTTCCAGAAAAACTGTGAGAAAACAGCGTTTTATTAAAGCTGTATTTTTGTGAGCTTTACAAATTTTGCAGGGGATTAGCTTATTTCAATGACAAATACGTAGCTTTGATGCTAACCCATACAGGTTGTCCGAAAAAATTATATTTCTGAAGAAAAAAATTGAGTAATTTTTTATTTTAGATGCAACCCTACATATTCGACATTACCGTCAAACATTTCATCAAATCTCCATATATGTCGATGTACACCGAAAACAAAAACCGAAATCTTTTCTACGTGGCAATGCCAAATAAATACGGTTGCATTAAAAAAATAGTTTTTGCTGTTAATAAAAACTTTTCAGAAGTAAAATTTTAAATAAATTACCATATCTAAAGCAGTGTTTTTCTGCAAAAAAAAAGAAATTATTTTTTTCCGAAATATGGGAAAGAAATAATGATAAAATTAATAAAATATTTAGAATTTTGCGCAAGACCAAAAGAAGTTACATATATACATGGTGTTCCATTTTAATTTTCAAAGTTGTCGTCTGTTTCGAGTTGACTTGGTAGCGCTACAGGTGCGCACAAATTTAAAAAAAATAGCGCATAGTGCGACTATATTCAAAATTAAAAAAAAGTTCTCCAGAACTTCGAATAGACACTCAAAGTGAATTATCCTTTATATTATTAAAGTTATTTCAAAGGATTTGATTTGTAAGGATCATGCGGTTTAGTAAGAAAATAAAGAGACACCAACCCTTCGATTTGATACCTCTCCTGACCAGAGAAGTCCTTAAAATGTTTCGTTATTTTTTTCGCGGGTAACCAACACGCTCGCCCACCGGAACATCATGGCGGCAACAGCATTTTATAAATTAATAGAATATGAAGAAATTAATTAAATTCCGTGCGCAATTAAAAAAGTCCGTGTTGATGTTGATAACAAAAAGTAGAACAATTACGTCCTTTTTGTAGGTTGCCGCAGCACCGATACGATTGCAGTTTCCGTCGAAAAATTAATTAAATTTAAAATAATGAAGGGCCGCCCGAATAGAATTAATATGCATCCTTTTGTGTATGTTTTTTAATTGACGTTAATTGAACCTTCGAATTATTAAAAAATAACCATATCGCAAAACGCGTAGCTGCCATCGATCAATTATATATTGCTTTTTGGGGAACCGAACAAAATTTTTATATATTAAAAATTATTCTCATCTCTAAATAACACGCACGCAGTACTCGTATTACCAATAATAACCAAGAAACAGTTTTTGTGATTTTTCAATTGGCATATTAATATATTGTAGTTAATGAAACTAAAACATTCTCCAATTAACATATTTAGAGATTACTTGTTTACTTTATTACATAGAATATATGAGGTGTGTTAAAAGTGACTTTTGTAAATGGGCGAGCTACGTAGACTTGATCTTAGATATCTTTTTGTTATGCTGGTACACATGTCCCTAACACATGTTCACAGTTTCAGCCAGTTTGCAGGTTTACTTTTTTTTTGTCAGACAGAAGCGTTAGACGTGTCTTGTGTGCTTGGCGATTTTCTGCTGTCAAAAAAAATGGTACAAAGAATTCGCACAATTTTTTTTATAAAAAATTGAATACAGTACTGCAAAACACTTGAAATGTTGAAAACGGCATATGGTGATCTGCTTTGAGCAAAAAAAATGTTTATAAGTAGTAAAAGCGGTTCTAAAATGGCAGAAAAGACGCCGATGAGGAACCCCGCTCTGGACGCCACCAGCACATCAATAACTGAGGAAAGCGTTTAAGAAGTCAAACAAATAATCTCCAAAAGGCTGTTAAACGACGTCAATGATGATCCTGATATGTTCAAAGAGGTCATAACTGGTGTCGAATCATGGGTATACCAAATAGACCAAAAAAAGCACGTCAAGTTCGATCAAATGTCAAGGTTTTGATTACTGTTTTCATTGATGATGGTGGCATAGTACATCAAGAGTTCGTACCACAAGGTACAGAGTATTACCTTGAAGTTATGTGCCATTTGCGAAAAGCAATACGAAGAAATCGTTCGGAATTGTGGGAAAACAATTCAAAACCTACTCAGTCATCGTTGCCTGTGTCTCACATTTTGGCAAAAACAAAATCACAATCAAGCTTCGGCCACCACATTCACCGGATATTACCCTCTGCGAATTGTTCCTGTTCCTAAAACTCAAAAAACCCATTAATGGAAGAAGGTTTGGAACGATTGAGGAGAAAAAAATCGCTGGAAGAACTCAAGGCTATAACAGAAAGTGCTTAACACAAGCGCTTAGAGGATTGGTAAAAACGTTGGCAAAAGTGTATTATATCTAGGGGGATTATTTTGAAGAAGACAACATTAATGAATAAATAAAATAAATAAATAGTTTTTTATAAAACTTGAAAGTCAACTTACTTTTTGAACACACCTCGTATAGAAAATTTATGGTATTCCATGCAAATTTTTCCAGACTTTTATTTTAGAAAGCCCATGAAAAACCTTCTAAACGTCGACAAAATAAATTTTATCTTTTAAAGATATTGACTTCTTAGAGTTTGAAATAGAGAATTTTAATTATTTATAACATATTTAAAATTCGTGTCATATTGTATCTTAATAACTATCAAGTTTTTCTATGAAGCAACTACTTATCAAAATAAAATAATATGAAAGTTGGTGTTCCTCCAATATTTCCAACATAAACTATGAAAGAATATATAAAAATATATCTATTTGCGACATGCGTACACATTGCATAAAATTAATAATTAATTGTACATTATTTAAAGTTATCCTTTATTATCTCGAAAGTATATCGATTATACAAAGTGTTATCTTAGGATCAAGGGACAAATAGCAAAAATACTTGTAATAACAGTTGCAGCTTGGCATTTCGGAAAAATAGCTAAAAATTTTTTTTATAAAATAGTTGCCGTGGCACTGGATCTTCCGGAGAAATAAATTACTCCAGGCAATAAATTTTGTCACGATGCCCGGTTGCCAAATCGTACAACCCCGCGTTTAATAAGTTCATATAAAAAAGCTGTTTCAGCGGATTTTCCCTTCCCTATTCTCTTTTAAGAGCACTATTGGTAAACTCGTGAATTCAAATCTCACAAAAGACTTTGTTCTAGTATTAGTAAAATTTAAAAAAAAAACGAAAAAAACTGATTAAGCGTTCTTATTATTTTGTCCATTAACACTATAAATGATTCACGATTAATTATTTGCAGGGACATTACTTATCTCCTAAATTAAAACCCAAACAATATATTTTTTCAGTGTTAGTGTCAATAAGATTTTGGCACCATAAGTTTACTTGATTTAGTACATACATAATATGAAAAAAAAACGAAAAAAACTGATAAACAGTCTTCGAGGTGGTCTAATTTCAAGAACAAGACATAATCACATAAATTCAACCCCCCAAATTTTAATAATTCAAAATATGAACAAAAAATCAAATCTGCTAACACGACAAAAGGTACCCGACTCGATTCGCGATTAATGGTTTATACGAACATTGCTAATTTCAGCAATTCAAGACCATTAATTCGCCAATAATTTAGTCACGCACAGTCACAATAGGTTCGTTTTATAACAAAATCTTTAACTCACCGGAGAATTCACTATTTAAAAAAAATATTTTACACACATTATTCAGTAGTTCAATTTTATTTTTTGTTTCTAAACATTCAAAAATTACTATAACGGCACATCTAACCAAATATTTCTCTGTGTGATGATGCGCATAAGCTCACTGGGATGGTCTTAGATGGCAGTGTTTTGCGGCTTGTCTCTGATTTCACTTAACTCGATGATGATTTGATGACGACAAGTGATAAAAGAAAATTAATATGTACTTTGTTTCTGGGATTTGAGTAGTGGTTTTACCTATTTATGCGCAACAATGCTCTGCTCTTATTGACTTTAATTACATTTTATATTTTTAAATACGTACCCAAAGATAGTTTAATTTTATATGTTATACAGATTTAAATTAACCAATAATCCTGACCGTTCTGAAAGCTTGTAATGTGTGATAAGGGTAGAGTGATTGGAACTAGCATATCTTGTTTGTCGTACCACCTAATAATCATCTAAAATTATTGCTCTTCGTTACTAATTAATTGAAAATAACCGGAAAAAATAAAAAAGTTACAGGGGTTGCGAATATACAATGATTATTATTAGAGAGGAGATATAATAGTGTGTTATTCTTTTAGAACCGAAAATATCATTCTCGAATACGTTTCATTTTAAAAATTCGAAAAAATTAGTCATCTACCTAAGTATTTCGAAATGAAATCGAGGCTGCGGTTTTATGATATATGGAATTTAAAGATCACACCACAAAATTCAATTAAAAATGGTTTTTTTCATAAAGCAAATTTTGAAAAAATACGGCGAGAAAAGTGCCACATCCAAAATAAAAATTGTTTATTGTTGAACTCGGCAAAGTCCTAGTGATTAAAAATGTGATTTGAAATAGTAGGTTTAACTGTTTGAAGACGAGTTTTGAAATAACTCGCGCATGGGCATAGTCAAGGCCACTATACTTCTAGCAGCTGGCACATCTGCCATTATATATTTCCTTAATATAGCGATAAATTACCTGCTTCAAATCGTGCATGATGGCTGGCTTTTTGGAATAAACCTTCAAACAACATGTTAGGCCAACCATACCAATACACCACACCAATAGTTAAATGTAATTTTGTTAGATGCCAAAACTTGCAGTGACCATGATGTTACAGGCGCAATTTCTACATCTATTATTATTTGTAATTGAAGGAATTCCAGTAAAAATCAAGTTTTATGATAACTGTTCTCAAAATTGAAATAAGATAACTTTGCATATATCATAGGCCAAGAAATTCGGGTCCGGCAATATTCAAAAAAAGTGAATTAACTAACCAGTCGAAAAGTCATACAGAAAGGAAATATAAATAAATAATCAACGATTTATCATTACGAAGTTATTTTATTTGATATTTGATTTGATTTAATTTTTGTTTGTTGGAACGTATACTTTATAAGTTATTTTATCTTTTCAGTACACTAAGAACATCAAAAGCAAAATCCTGACGGCATTGAAATAGATACGTTGCGTAGTCGAAATCGTGTGATGCACTGGTAGACAAATTAACTTCCCGAAGAGAAACCAAAACTGATTTAAACTACAACATAAAGGAGACGTATATGAGCATTTAATAAAACAGTTCCGAATTTAATCTATTTTAACGGGCCACCATTGTCTCGCTTAAGGAATTACAGCTTTAATTAACAACAGAGCGAGAAGAATTTTGCCGCATCGCGCACTTCTAGCCATGTAATTCTACATATAATTCAATTTAAGTTACTAATTGGTTCTCGTATATGGTGCAGGCCGCACTTCTTATATCCGTTGCGTAATTGGCTTTGCTTAAATTCGCTCTGGATATCGCTTGATGTCATTTCAATGCAAATCCGTGAGAAAATGTCACGAGACCCTAACTACAATAGAATATAATAGAACATAATAAGGTTAATATTATATATAAGGAGAATGTCTTATTAAACAATTGGAAACGGACGCAAAATGAGCAGGGCACATAAAACGTCTAATAGAAGAAAGATGGTTTAGAGGTATCCCTACAGAGTACACTCTAAATACTGTTATCACTATTACTAACCATCCGGTCAACCACCTCTAAAGTGAATTTCTGAGTTAGCAACTAACTGAGCACAGTTTAAGTAACTGGTCTGCATTAATAAGGATCAGATAGAGACATTCTAGAACCAAAGCACTTGAGGAACCAATCTTGTGGAAGGTGGATGGATTCTATTAGGAGGGACTTGCGTGAAACCTAAAAAAGGTACCGTACCAGGTAGAACACACTAATTTTTTCAAGTTTTATATTTTTTACATACTACGTTAATTTTAGACTAATAATTAAAATATTCATTTAAATAGAGGTTGAATGTTGCAGATGAATATTGACGTGCTTCAACTGAACATAATTATGCAGTTTTAAAAATTATTTTTCAAAGACTTATGTGGTGTTATGCGTAACACACAAGAGAAACCTTTAATTGCAGAATCAATATTTACCTACTCCGAAAGATTTTCCACATCTGAGGATCTGATGTTGGACTTTTTCTTATATCTCATATTTTTGAAACCATAATAAGTAGTAAAATGAACTACTTAAAACTAATGAAATTCCATCTAAAAGTTTGGAAACTAGGCAATTTCGTAAGGAAAACATGACATGACATGAATAATTTTCATTTAGCTTTGGTGACATCCAATTTTTTTGAAATATACAGAATGCGGTCTTGATTCATTATTTTTAACCTAAAATAAATCACCGGATTTACTATTAAAATACTAAAAATATAAAATGCGACAAAACGTAAAGAATACTAATTGAAATCGTTATTATTGGCTCACGGGCTGGTTGCAACTCATAGATCCCCAAACGAGAAAGGAACATTACGTAGAAAAACTAGTTTTATGAATATTCCTCTGGTATCTGAATTAAAATCGAGACAACGTCGCTCCCGGGACTCTTTAGTATTAAACCAAGAACTTTAATATGTGTTGTAATTCTTCGAAGTTGTTAATTAAAAGTTTTAATTTCTTCGCCCAGACAATACGGCCGGAGTTAAGGCAAATGAAACTTTGGAAGTTTTATTACCTACATGTTTGATGTCATGTCTTCTCTCTCATTGGCTTTTATTAAATTCTCGTTGAATTAACAAAAGTTCCCTCTCGTAAGCTGAAGTTTAAAAAAAGGTGGGCGAGAAATGAGACGGCACATATTAATTTAGCTACTGCAGAAACTTACTATTTCCATTTATACAGGGAGTCCGGAGATTTCAGAATTTTATGTAGACCGAAGATACTCCCAAAAAAACGTGGTACAATAAATGTTCTCCATCATTAGGGAAGTTAAGAACGGACATGTCACCGCATTCGTTGCATTTTACATACATAGGTGAAAACTGTTTTTTTTTTTAAATACAATTTTTTTTAGAGCATAAAAAATTCGAAATTTATTTAATAATCGAGTTTAATTTTAGTTTAAATCAATAAAGATGTTTGATAAAGGCCATTTTTGTCGTGAGTTTGCTTTCATAAGCGAGTGACTTTATACTTTATATCATTAGTTTTTAGATAAATTTTTGCAAAACAGCTAGTGATATATGACGTCACCATAATAAATGACAAATGTCAAAAATAAATCAACAGAAAACAACCAATCGCTTTCGACTTCCCTGACGAAGGAGAACATCTGACTGTAATACGGTCCTTATGACCTAAGTACAGAAAAGATTAAATATGCGGTTAGAAGCACTTTCTGATTTTTTTTATATGACAAACTTATTTTGACCCACCCTGTACGCTTCTCATGGCATATACTTACCAGACACTCTGTACAATAAAAAATAATGGTACACGTAAAACTGCTGATTCCTTTACGATTTAGCCAAACTTAGTTTATATGCAAGGCGTCCAAGTGAAATTAGTAGGTGTCCAAATGAAATTATTGCTCGATTTTTCTATTTAACTTCATTTTAAACAAACATTTTTTTTTTGCATGAAATGTTAAATGTTAATCATTTGATTTTTTAGACCAATACTGTATTTTTGTATTAAATTTTTATTTTTTATGGAAGATTTGCAAACATTGAATTCGCCATCCTAATCAGTGTGCTAATGCTAATTTTACCAGCTTCGTATCTTTAAAAATAAAAAATGAGAGTTACTCATTAAATTATAAGGTGACATTTTAGAAATAAATATCGATGAGTCTGAGCATTTTTCTAAAAAACCCTTAACGTGTATTGAACTTATTCGTTTTTCATGAACGTACTGTATATCATAGAAATACTGAAAAGAAAAATATGAGTTCTTATATTTCGCTTGTTATATACCATCCGGATGGCACTTTTATTCTGAACGGCGACGGTACTCATTTGAACGTATTCATTTCGAGCCATTGTCTTGATCTGCCGTGGTCGACCATGTAAAGTACCACAAAAAAAGAAACAAAAGGTCGAAACCAGTTTTGGCGGCACCGTACGGCGTGGCGTATGCTTATTTATTCTTCGCTTAATGCTACACAGAGTGTTCTGACCACACTAAACCCAACACAGACCTCGAACTCGGCACTTTTGCGAGCTATTTCACAGTTATTATTAGAAGCAGGCGGTTTTTTGATACCGTAAAAACCAGCTCATAAAAGATTTTTTTCGGGGCACTGTAGTTTTCAGTTCTAAAATACAATTGTGGCTCTTTAAACAAAACACTGGCAGGAAATTATTTAACGCTTGAATTCCATTTTTGAAATTTTTTTAAACAGTAAGTACAGAGCAGAAACGACTTACTAAATACTTGACTAAGAACCTATGGAACTTTTAAACAGTCTGATGTTGATATGTTGCGATTCTTACAGAATAACATTCTATTATCAGTTAAAAAATTTGTCAATCGACAAGTTTGATTTGACAAATATTCAAGGATTTGAAAAAAAATCCGAAGTAGCCAGTATTGCATTAAAGAGGATTTTCAGCAATTAATTGTTTTGTTTAATATAGTCCAAGACTACACAAAAAAAACACAGAATTTCAAACATTACATAATATTTGGCGATCCAGTCTAAAACTCTCTTTTACCATTTAGATTGGTGGGTCCCAAAGTGGTCCAACCCCCAGGGGTCCACGGGAGACTTGGCGGGGGTCCAGCTTGGCGTGACAAAAAATACGGTTATATGGGATTTATATGGAATATGAAAGAAATGTAACCGCAGGGGGCTCACTGGGACTAGCTAAATTTTGAAAGTGGTCTATGAGAAAACAGTCTGGGAACCACTGATTTAGATGAATTCGTGACTTATTACGAAATTGGGACACAAATTAAAAAGAAAAAAATTAAGCGAACAAAATAATTTTTCTAAATTCTTACTATGACTGTGCACAGAAATTAATAACATCGTTGGTTAGTATAAATGTGAGAAAAATTGACGACCACTAGAAGCTTTGGAAAATCAAGCGGACGCATTATAATTATTACTTATCTAAGCAAAACTACCATTTATGTGTGTTTTAGACTTTAGGTTTTGTTTACAAAGTTTACGATTTCAATTATATAGTTACCGAGGAGCAACCATTTTAGAAGGCGGGGTTATTCGATTGGACCACAAACAAGATATGCTGGATATACAGCGCTACGTCCAGCATTTCATACCCAAAATTATTTTTATTATCCTTCGCCCATGATTCATTCATTAAATTATATGCTGTTATTTCTTTACCACCCTGTTTGTATACCTATCCTATACTTTCTTAACTAAATATTCTAAGAATTAAGGCTGATACAGACGAAACAGTTTTAAATAAAGCATTGATAATTTCGTTATTTTCCTTTGCCGCATTTACTTCAGCAACAGGTGCTTCTCTTTTCTTTCAGAAAAACGAATTTCCACAATTGAATAAGGATAAGATTTTCGATAATTTCCTCTTCGGCATTTTTGCTATATCATCTAAATTTTAAGAGGGCTGGCGATTACTTAGCTTTCTCTAAAGATTATCAGAAAGATGTTCTATGGGGTTTAGGTGACCACTCCGAAATGGGCAGTTTATCTAACATTTGATTTATTCTCGACATCTTCACTCGTCTCAATCCTCATGATTTTTTGCAAAAAAACATACTGTGACATAGCTGTGTCCTTGGACCATGAAGTCTGTTTCTTACGGTCACGATTTATATTAGTTTTCCTTACCAGTGAAATAAATGCTAGCAATGTTGCTTTGCAGGCAGGATTTCGGAGTGCTGACTTTACCAAATGGTATTCCCCAAGTATTGTTCCACTTCTTCAGACAAAGTTGTTGCTGTCAGCCATTCATCTGGCCAAAATCGTGACTTTTCAAAAATATTCCTTCCCAAAGCATCAAAATTATTCATTCATATTCGTATTGTGAGATAAATCTAGTATAATGCAATGAACAACGCAACAAGGCGCTGGAATATGATCAATATTTTCTATAAAAACATACTTTTACACTTTTACAAAAAATGTATTCACTTCATAGATTTGACTGAAAGTATTTTTCTCAATTTCCTTATAATGGGTGTTTTTTTTGGCCATCATCGTTTTTGAAGAAGTACGGACCAATGATTCCACCAGCCCCTAAAGCGCACCAAACAGTCAGTTTTTCTGGATGTAACGGTGTTTCGACATACAGTTTTGTTTGTTGACGTAGCCATTCAACCAGCAGTGCGCATAATCGCTAAACAAAATTCGCTTTTGAAAATCGGGAACAACAGCAATCTCGTTTTGGGCCCATTCGACGAATCTACGCCTTACTTGATGATGGTTTGGCTTCAATTCTTGCACGAGTTGGATTTTGTAAGCACGTAAACCAAGATCCTTTCGCAAAATCTTCCATAAAGTAGATGGACACACATCCAATTTCTGTGCTCGTTGGCGGATGACTAATTCGGTTCTTCCTCAATGCTACGCTCTACATCAGCAATAGCTTCTTCTGTACGCACCGTACGGCGTCTCTGGGGATGCGAGTTATCAATAAGAGTAAACGTGGTGCCAAAAAGTGCCATGGTTGTTCAGGCGTTAGTCTATTCATGATGAATTGCCAAACCAAACTGAGAATAAATCACTTGACAGCTGTTAAATCGGTCGCCATCCGGAACAGTAATGCCAACTTAAAGTTCTATACATCGAAAAAATACACCCTATAGTTCAAAACACTCCACTGTGTGAATGTTCTTTTTTACATTTTTTAATCTATCTATTTTAATTAGAGTAGTAAGACACACCAATGGATGGTATATGATCTTCCTTTAGAATCCACATGGTGTCAGTTCGGAATTTCGGTTTATACAAATAGACTATAATTAGAGACTTGGCGTGGTAACCTCTTACGCACTTAAATACACTTATAGAGCATTTGAATAGAATATTTATCGTTAATTAACCATGTTAAACAGAATTTCCTAATTAGCAATAAGAAAAATAAGATAATCTGTGTGACAATATAACTTATAAATAGAACATGCAATGCGGTTACACTGTGTAAACATGATGCGTCGAATAGTAAGCGAAACGGAAGTAGATAAACGCAACGTATTTATCGTTTATACGGGCTGCAAAAAAATAAACAAGAGATAAAAGTTATACGGCCACCTTCTTGATAAATTCGGTAAACACATAAAAGTAGTCATTAAATTTTTACGGGGCCCCAATTTCCTTCGTGGGAAAGATGCGGTTTTTTTCGGCGCGCTACTTACGGCATCTGGTGGAGTTTTGCTTAATTTCAAGTCAAAACAGGCACCAGGAATGACTTAAAATAAGTAATTGTACAGGGGTACAAAATTACTCCTAATGTCAACAGATGATGACAAACCAGAACCGAATCATGAGCTAGATCAAGACGATTTGGCAACACCGTGAACTTAAAATAAAGCAATGTACTGGATGTCTGTACAGAATTATTCTTAATGCCAAAATAAGGCAATAAGACTTGACCGTAAGAGGGCGCTTCACTACACTTCTGGTTTCAAATTACCGTAACTTTTTTGTCAATATAATTTTATTAATAATAACAAATAATTTTCTGAACATTGTTAACCAAAAACGTAATCCTGATTAAACAATAAAAATAATATTGAATAAAAATTTTTGGCAGTAGAAAATGTTTAATTTGCATGAAATGTTGTAGTCCAAATTTGGAAATGGATTTTATTTAATTCAAAGAGGTACAATTTATTTTAAAAAATAATTATAAAAAAACAGTGAAAAGCTGTTCGGTGGTCTAAAAATGATCACCGGGTGAAAATCTAAAAGCTACATATTTTAAAATTGTGGAACTTCCAGCTATATAAAAAACAAATAGGGAAGCTAATGCACAGTCGCGCCTGTGGATGTATACCTACGAATATAGATATAATATTAGAAATGATTGTATCTCTGCATGATTGCAGAAGTAGTCAAACGATGAGTTAATTTTTTTAGAATATAGTAAAAATCCAACTCAGTCATTTCAGAGTATATTTTGCTTCCTTTAAATATTAAAATCCAGATGCAGAGAAATCGCGTGATTACTGAAACCGTTTTAATAAGATAAGCACGTGTGTGATAATCCAGCCTTATCTTGTTATACTGCGACTCAGTAAGTATTAGTGAACCGTGTTGTTGATATTTATATTCTTCCGTAAATAACTGATAACAATACTACATAAATTCTACTCTTGAAGTATTTGAGGCCTTGACGTATTAATATCGGTTCTTCCCAATGAAGTTTAGTTAGTTTTTCGTGATATTAAAAAAAAATTTGGTCTAAGTAGGTATTTAAGAAAAAAATATCTGATGTAAATAAAACATTTTTTTTTGTTTTTTGCCTATAGTTATATATATAGTATATAGCAAATATTATGAACTATTTATTTTATTGGTGTTTTTACAAATAATGGCAACATGGCTTTGTATCCTATTTTTATTGGTATTATTAAAAACCACCTAAAAAAATGTAAAACAAATGTAATTTAATAGTTGTATCTTTATTTTTTTAACTGTGTATAAATATTGACATTCAGTGCTTTATTAAAAAGTCTAACGAAACAATAAGCAGAGCGACATTTCAAATTTGTTGTGCGGTCTTAGTCGTACTATTTTGACGAAATTTTCATAACTTCGTTTTTAGTTTCAGTTTTTCAAAAAAAAATCCTTCCGTTTTTTAAAATTTGACCATAGCACTGCATTCATAATTTTGTTTAAATCAAATCAAAACAATTGCGATAATGCCCCACTTCGTATTGCTGCGTTGCCAGTTTGTCTTCAATTTACGTAAAAATATCTTTAAATAGCTCATTTTCAATATTATTGTAGTTCTAATATTTTTCGAAATATACACATTTTATCAGTATAGTCGAATTTGAAAAAAAGCCTAACATATATCATATTTTTTCTTTTTTTTTTAGGAAAATTAAAGAATTGAGAAATTATGAAGACTTTGGACAGAATGCAGTTTTAATGTTTCCTATAATAAAAAAAAAACAAATTTTAAGATCACCTGAAAAATACTCATTTTACATGGAGCAATGCAAATACGGTGGGCATATTTAAGGGATAGATACTCCTAATAGGCCCGCCCAAAGGCAGCTTTTGTTGTCAAGTACATTTGTGTCATGCAAGTGAGCAAGCAGCGTCGAGATGCAGCTACTTAAAAGAACTTACGCAGAATCTTATTGGTCGAAAGTTCGGAACTCAAAAGTCAACTAACGACACTCTCTACCGGTCCAGTTAACCTTGATCGCACAACAACAGCACGCAGCCGAAAAAAGAGTTAAACGTCTGACATCTATATTTACAAGTCAAGGACAACGGCCCGTGAGGGTCAGTTGCGGCACTAAAAGAGTCTTTGGGTGTTGGCGGCAATGCGTTTTGTTATTCCCAACGAGAGCTTGGTTTGCCAACACGCGGGAAAGCGTCGAAAAACATTGCTGCGCACGTACAATCCAAACCAGCGTCTGTAATCAACTGACGTCTCGATTCACGCCGATCGCAGAAATCGCGACTGATCGTGCCTCGTCGGAGGTTTACGCTGATCACCTGGTGCAACGTTTAACCGAGCGGCGTCGAGCGCCAAGGTTCCAACGCCAACTCTTGGAAAGCCGAGGAATTTATCGGGTCAAAGAGAGGCGGGTACGTATACAGAGCGTTTGCGCGTTCGCGTTGCCAGTAAAATGCCGATGCCGCATCGGATATATGGAGAGGCAGGGCCTCGATAAAGACAGGTGACAAATCAGTGGGGTTTGATTGGGTCTTGGAGAAGGTATCGGGTCTGCCTTCGTCGTGGTCACCTGGAGATCGGTCGTTTCCTGGTCATCGTGGTCGTCGCCGACTAATTACGCTCGTTGGGGGATTCGGAAGATAGGACGTAAATGATGAATCTGACCCGCCGAGATGCATCCATCACTTAGTAGATTTGATTTGATGCGTTATTTGTGAAAGTAAAGCCGAGCCAACGTCCGGATCTATATTTTGGTCCCAAGTTATCGCATATCTCAGATGAATAATAATCGGTGTCCGAGATATGTGCCGATACGTCTCTCGGTGGTGTTCGATCATTCATCGGTTGTCGTTACCTTGCTAATGGGGCCTTCAGTCATCGAAATATTCCAAGCAATGTTTATTTTGAAAAGCCAGCGGTAAACTTAAAATTGTGCAAAGTTTACAACATAAGTTGCACACTTGATTGCGAATTTAATATTAGATCTCGGCTCAACACCATTTATTTTTATGGAAATGTTGAGGGTTTTATGTGGAAAGAAAAAAGGGCAAGTGTTACAGCTTGCTTGAAAGATGAAAAATTCAACAAAACAAATCGGGTTTTGCATGAAAACAACATAACTTGTTCCTTTGTGACCGAGCCCACGTGCAGCACCACATAACTCCTGAGACCATGAATTTCTATTTATTTATTTTTTTCTGTGAAAAAAATCATAATCGGCCCTACACACCGAATTACTACTGCCACACTTGCAGAAAAAATCATCTGTATTTTCACCTGTAGCTTTGCTGATGATTTTTGATCTGCATAGACTTAGAGCTTTGATTCCATAAAGGTTCGCATCTCTCCTAGAGAACCTAATAATAATATAACCTAGGTTCCAATTTGTTCACAGATGCATGAAGTTGTTATAATCTTAGATTTTGAGGCATTTAGTATAAAATATGCAAATTAATTTGTTTAAATAATTAAACAAAAACCATATAGTTATATCAGGTGTATAATTTATACTCAGCTTGTAAATTTAACAGGACTCTGGGAAGATATTTGGATATTTATGACGGTCATCATTAAATAAACTTTTTTTTTACTTTTAGAAATAATTTTAAACTGCTAAATGGAGACCATGTATCGGTGCCCATGAAAGGCCTTACTCTCACAAACCAAAATCAATCAATTTCAGAGTCGGCATTTACCTCATACACAAAAATAAGGCAAATAAGCTGGGATACTGAACGGTTACCAAATACACGTCTGTCCGTACTGTGTAGGTACATTGAAATTCTCCTTTAGAAAAAACTTTTCCGAAATTCTGCAAATATCTTTGAATATTCCCGAAACACCCTGAACTTCCTCGAGATACCCCAAAATATCTCGACATTCTCCGAACTTCTTCTGAACTTACCCAAAACAGTCTGCACTTCCACGCAAGTCCCACCAAATAAATACTCAAAAATATTCTAAAAAACCTTGAATCTCCCTATTTGCCTATCGGGTTTCCCACTCAAAACTATTCCATGTTTTTGGGAAAAATCACCATTTGGGACACGAGTCGTTATTGCTAGTGAAATATTCTGACATACATTACGATTCAAAATCGGCGGAAAATATCGAATGCCATATAATTATTTACGCTACAGCGGATTCATTTGCATAATACAACCAACGTAATATATCTCGACGTCTTGGCCCCTTGGCTACTACGATCCTATAGTTAAACCCCATGAATCGTGCTTCAAAGTGCTTATTAACAATTTTATCCACTTCCACGAATCGCATCGCAAGCGGCTCTAGGTATAACGTTTGCTCGGTAATCTATCACCGTTATCTTTAAAGTCGATATCGAAATCTTTATTTAATTTTTAACCTTGCGCCCCTTCTTTGCAATTAAAATTTCTAAACGTTAGACCAAACTTATTACTCAAGTGAAATATACAGAAATGTTCCTTAGAAGTTGAGATCAAAAATTAGTTTTTGAAATTAATTTATTTTTTATTAATTAATAAAGGCCGAAAAATTATGATAGAGATTGAACTTTGCAATGGAGTAGATTTACTTAGTACAATGATAACAAAGTCTCACTTTTCGTAAATCTATAGACGCTTTGCTTCAGCCTCTTATATATTATTGTCGATCGAAACATTGGGCAATTTGGAGTTTACATAAATACAAGGGTGGGGAGAAAAATTTCCGTCCAGATCAAGAAGAACGATGTTTTTATTTTTTTTTGCTTTATTTTTCAACACCATCTCCATCAACACTGATTTGTCATAATGGTGTTCTAATTTGGTTATTAAACGTGGATTCATCAAGTTCCACAAAGTACTGATCTACAGCGTCGATAACTTCTTCGTTGGTCTTAAATCTTTTACTGCCAAGCCATTTTTTGAAGAGAGTAGAGAACTTCAATTGGTTGATTCTGGACATTGCAACAATCGACGAATACGCTATTATGTTATCGTGATCAAACAGAATTTGTTTCTTAGTCAAACGAGGTCGTTTAATTTGCACCTCGTGCTTCAAACGTTACAATAACTCTACGTAGTATTCACCAGTGATAGTTTTACCTTTTACAAGGTAATCAATGTATATAATTTCTCACGCATCCCAAAAATGGTAGCCATAACCTTGTTTCCGGATAAAATTGTTTTAGCCTTCCTCGGAGTTGGTTCCCTTTTTGAAACCCATTGTTTTGACTGTTCCTTATTTTCAGGTGTGTAGTGATGGACCCAAATCTCATCAACAGTTATGAATCAACGTAAAAATTCATTTAGATTAATTGTCGGTAGAAATGTTTTCTCGAATCAGTTTTTGGTCGAGCACACAGCTTTTCTATACTCGAATAGTTGTGCAAAACGTTTCGCACACTTTCAGCTGATATCCTACAAATCTCAGTCGCTTCATGCACTTTCAATCTGCGGTCTTCCAACACTATTTGATAGATGGATTTTCTCAATCATTTTTGAAGTTATGACCTGAGCGAGACTCGTCAGAGGTACTCACACGACAATAAGATTACTTAATTCACTTTTTGAAATAAAACATTACTAACCATTTCTACTCGGCACTTGACTTATTATGGGACACAAGTTGTAGTGGTAGACCAGCACATTGGTGCACTCTAAACTTTGCAGATCAAACGCGAGCTGCTGCTTCCATATAGGAACTTTTACCATAAGGACGCGCGATTTTTAAGAACGGTACAGAATAATAATGAAAAACTCGCAAATTGGATGGAAAAGGGATGAATAAAAGGAACTTTTTAGAAATATTGGTTTAATATTTGCCCAACATTTGTTTCAAAAGTAATTAGTTACATAAACAAGAGCATTGTCCTTCAAGCATTTAGACAACAGGGAAGCAGTATTAACCTCAAAAACTGACAAATTTTAATCCGTTTATCCTGCTATGAAACCTAAATATTCGAAGTTAATACGTACAACTTTACCTATATCTAAATTGGCAAGCGAAATTTTCTGTGATATATCTTCTTTTTCTTCAAGTGTCGTGTCCTCCCAGAGCAATTGCGATCAGTCGCATGATCTTCACTTTGTCCGCAGGAGATTTAAACAATGTGGTGGTGCTTACTCCATATCACTGACGAAGATTTTTAAGCCAAGACGTTCTTCGGCGACCAGGAACTTGTTTTCCCTCTATTTTTCCTTGCATGATGATATGGAGCAATTCATATTTTTTATTTCTCATTACATGGGCAAAATACACCCGCTTTCTTCTTTTAATGGTATTAAGTACCTCTTTCGTTGTTCATGTGTTGCAGAATCGCTTGATTCGCCACTCTGTCTTCAGTGTATCTTCAACATTCTCCGGTGAGCTCGCATTTCGAAAGCCTCAATCCTCTTACACATTGTTTCAGTGAGGGTCCATGTTTCCATACAGTATGCTAAAGACATAGCAACGTAATTACCGTATTCTTAAGGGAATTCTTAAGGCTCAGATGGTTGACACATTTTGCATGTTCTTAAAAGAAGTCTTTAGTTGCTCTATTCTGTTTTTGATTTCTTGAGTTGAGTCCCAGTTTTCATTCACCCAGCACCCCAAAGACTTGTATGATTGTACTCTCTCCATTATTTCTTTATTTACGCTGATATCTGTTAAGTTATTAGTTATATTTTTGTTTTTTGCTGATGCCTATCCATTTGGTTTTCTTTACATTTAAATGTAGACTCATTTGTTTGTTATGGTGTGTTACCGCTTATAGAAGTTGTTGTGCTGTTGCTAGTAAAACCCTGACTCCTTGACGTCAGCGTTCTTTCTTCGACGGCTTCCCTGAAGATTTTTTCTGCATATAAAGTCAACAAGAGGGAGAGCTCACACATCCTTGTCGAACTCCTCTCATAATAGGCACTTCTGATGGTTAAGTCTTATGTGAGCTTTTGATAAATACTAAAATAATTCTTAATTCTTAATATTAGCTCTTGTAATGTGAATACACAAGTGATTATATTGTCTCAAATTTTCGGGTTTTTACCTCTTGATTTTTTTACAATACCTTAACATTCGCTCAGCTCGGACAGATCATTTCCAAATAACGAAATGGTATCAGATGTCCTGCTAAGGAATTTTGCCCCACACAAATGGTTTGGTTATCTAAATATCCAGTTTTCAAGGGGCTAAAATATTAACCTTAAATATTCTATTAGAATGTTTATTCAATTTAACTGTTCACCTTTGGGGCGCAATGAAAGGACTCTATTCGTCTCATGGAATATAATTTCGTTTTATTGTAAACCTACACCCCATTAGGACGTTAGATTTTTACTTATTTCCTATCCACCTCGTACCCAGAGCTTGCAATTTCGCTGTAAATGAAATTCCGCGAACTCCGGGAAAATCCAAACTAATAAAACATGGGAAGCAACTAACCACCGCGGCGGCACCGTCAGAATGCGTACGTACACGTACCTGCCCTCAAAAAGAATCTCGCCGCAGTAAGTACAACATGGAGTGAAATACGATGGCATTAATCTTACGGCACTGTCCAAGGGGAGGCTCTAAAACAACGCGTCCGGACGCCACTTTATAGGAGATTTGAGCAATGAAAAAGTCTCATAAATTAAATGCCTCGGCGTGTACATTATTAATGCCAGTGCCGTAATGAAATACCTACATAGCTTTAACTTCTTAAAATATCGTGTAGTTAATTTGCTTCCTCTTTATGGTGAACGGGATAGGACCGTGCGATAAATTTGTCGTGGAACGGAATGCGAGAAGAATTTTACGTAAACCTACGATTCTTAAAAGTCAACAGGTATATGAACGATCCGCGTTTTTTTTTTGCTTTTAAGGTAAAATATAAGTTGTCTCACTCAAAGCAAAATTCGCGTACCATACCTCCTATAAATCCGATTATTTCAATTTTTCTCAATAGAATTTTGACAGGCTTGCGTGAATTTTGAAAAATATGAAGGCCAAGCTATTAGTAAAAAACAAGAAGTATTCAAACGACACACGTGGTGGAGCTCCATTACTGAAAAATTAGAGATAAATATCATCAGTTGCTATTACCGTCTTTGTTTTATTTTGAGAATGGGTGTTTATTAATTCGTTACTACCTTTTTTAAAAATTATTTCTAAATTTCTAAAAGTCCAATTTCTCAAAGATCCTGCACCTCGAAGAATCTAGCTTCAATTATTTAAATATTAAAATTGACACTTCAATTTCAGAGGAGGTGAGACCTAAGAAGAAAACCCCTGGAAAAATAAGAAAATAAAAACTGCTAGACTTCAAGGATTTGGAAATCGCAAATGAATTTAAAAATAGAGGTTATGAGAATTGATGGGCAAAACAAAATTAATTATTATAATAAAAAAATGATACTTAGCAGATTCTACAGCAGAGAATTGAGAGGGAGGTATGGCTAGTGGGACAGGGGGAGTCATGCAGTATAGAAGAATGTTTCTTAATTTCGTTTGTTACAATATTGGTCAACTGTTATTAGAACATAAAATTCGTATTCTTTTTTATTGAAATTTGTTGTAATTTGATTAGTACTGTGAAGCATCACAACCAAAATTTGAATTTTATCACGGGGAATATGTGCTTGCAATTATACACAAAAATATTAGATCATTTTGCTTTTATTATCTTTATTATTATTTGTGCATCTTGAATTTTAATTAAACAATGTTAAAAATAATTTTCTATACGTCGAATATTCTCGCGCAGATGCCAAATCAGGATTACATTACCACTGATAACTACCAAATCCAAAAAAAAAGAAGTGCTGTTAAAATCTAAAATAATTTTATTAATTACAAAGAGTAATAATAAATGTACTTTATGATTTGAAAAAAATACTACCTGCAGATATAACAAACCGCGACCTAATAAATAATAATAATAAATAATAATCATTCATATTGAAATTTTCAATTAACAAGCAAAAACCATCAGAATAAAAATCAAATTCAGTGTTTCGTGGATCGGTTTGACAATAGTACATTATGCATTAAATTTGACGAACGCCACTTTAATTTAATTAGGCACGAGCGGAGCGAGAATTTAATAAACCAAAGACTGAAGAAGTTTATTAACGTCCTGCGTACTATATTTTTTTACCACTAGTTTGTGGGTACCTTTTTGTGAAACATCAAGGAAACATTCAATGACTGATGTCATTGGTGACTTTAATGAATTTACCATAAATATCAGATTGCTCCGAAACCTCTGATGTCTTAAGGTGATACTTTCCGTCCTTAGTTGGGAGTAAGGAAACAATGTAGCTACTAGACACAGCGTTCCAAGTTTTATCAAATCCAAACTTCTTTGGAAGACGCTTAGTTCGCTGTGCCAATTGGACTGGAATTGGACAATCTCAATAGCAGTCACATCAAAATTGAGTTTTGATTGTGAACGCATTAATTAAATGCTTCCGTAAAGTAATTAATTAATTCGACGAAAAAACGCGAAACAATCTAATAGGGTTAGAATTAATATATTCATTTTTCGATACACAGGTTTAATTATTCAGGTCGGTCTAAAAATAAACGAAGTAAATTGCATGTATTTCATAAATTTTAAATTAATATATTTAATTTATAATTAAAAAAATATGGGAATAATTGAATTAACCCGGTCGGGGGACAGGAGGGTGGGTAGTGGATGGGGACGGAACAAGGGATGTACGTACGTTTTGTAATGAACGGTCTGCAATGGACATTTTTTTAATTAGAGGGTAACATGCATACGAACAGACATTTCAAATTCGTCGGCTATTAAACAATAGGCTGAAATTTAATTCTGTTTTCATTCCCTGAAGGCATCGATGGTCGATAATTAAAAATTTACGTTTATTTAGGCGAGTTCGCCATTGCCGACTCGATTGTGCGCGTGCAAAAATAAAAACTTGGCCTATTGTTAACCTTTGTATTCGAATGGAAACGAAAATGTCGGGTTGATAGGAACAAAGGTATGTTTGCGTGGGACAAATATTAATTTGTATACTCACATCACCGGCTCTTTTTTGAAAGTAAACGAAAAATTTGATCTGGATACTGCCTTCTAACCGGCTACAATATTTATTAGGTTTTTTCGGCAACGTCCTGGAAAATCTACTCGTCCTGGATTGTCCCGGATTTTTCAATATTGTTATATTTTATCCCCCAGAAAATTTATTAACATTGGCAACGCCGCAATTCCTCGGTTCCGAGTATGAACAAGTTTACTTACACAAGGAAATATCAGCAATAGAATGTCTAAAAATGTATAGCGAACTCAAGTGCAAAATAAAAGCTCGAAAATAGGAGTGCTTTATTCCCCTCATTAAAAATTATGCACCAGGCATGAATTAAGTACAAATCGTAATTCCATAGAAACAACTATAGTATTACTTCAAAACATACCACATTACTCAGAAATTCAACCCGCAATAAATAAAAACTGTTTTTTTCTACTCCCGCCTGTAAAATACCTAATTACCCATCGATCTAGCGTGCGGGAAGCGTCACTTTACTACGTCAGTTTTGTTTCCAATGATTCCGACCCACTTCGGACGTTTACTGGATTTTACCGCACGGATTTGGGAGCAATCGGATGTTTTTGGAGATATTCTGCACGGTTTGAATTTTGACGTTTGTCAATTCTGACGGCCATGTTAGTCAATGTATTCGTGTTGTTTTGCGAAAATATACGCAAAAACTAACGGTCGTAGAAGAAGTATAGTATGCAACACGTTCGGCAATTTTTTTTAACTCACTCGTTTATTAAAAGCTCGCTCTGCTGCGCTTCGCTCGTGTCAACTAAACTCGTGAGTCAAATGCCGTTTACCGCACTTGTTGCATAATATACTATATTCTACTCCCTTCTGTAAAGTACCTAATTACACGCCGATCTAGCGTGCGGGAGGCGTCGCTTTACAACGTTAGTGTCATTTCCCGCGGATCCGAGTCACTTTGAACAATTTGGGGATTTTACCGCACGAGTTTGAAAACAATCGGATGTTTTCGGAAACATTTCCCACGCTTTGAAATTTAACGTTTGTCAATTCTGACGGTCATGTCAGTGAATGTATTCTTCGTGTTTGCGAAAAAGTACCCAAAAACTAACGGTCGTAAAAAAAGTATAGTATGCAACGCGTTCGGCAAACTTTTTAACTCACTCGTTTAATAAAAACTCTCTTCGCTGTGCTCCGCTCGTGTCAAATAAACTCGTGAGTCAAATGCCGTTTACCGCACTTGTTGCATAATATTCTATTATTGTATAATGAAACATTAAGAAATGAAGATGAACTATTTGACGAAATATCTTTAATAAAGGAATTTGAAACCAATGAAAAATTGTGTTTGTGTCCGATAACTTGAAGTTTTTGATAATTGTACAAAAAGGCAATTGGGGTTTAAGATAGTTGAGTTTGCACTCTGCCTGGCCGATACTAATGCAGAGGAAGAAAGAGTGTTTTCAGTTATAAACAACTTTTGGAGTAGCGAAAAAATTTAACTTCATGTGAGCACTTTGAAGTCAGCCATGATTACAAGGTGCAAGGGTAATTTAAGTTGTTTGGAGTTTTACAAATTCCTTTTAAACGCCCATGTTGCTCTGAAACTATTAAACAAAAACAAAATTTAGGATGGGCCATAGGCATAGGGAGAAAATTAAATTAAAAAAAAACATAACATATGAATTGGTTAGGTAATAAACATACACTCCTAATTATTCAAAAATGTAGTATGAGGTATCAACAGTAATAACGGTATTAGTAAAATGGCGAGTGCACAATAGATATTAATGCCATTATTTTAAAAGTTTATGACTTTGGCCTGATAATCCTAGTTTTACAATAAAAGAAAATGTAGAAAGAACACTGTACTTAAATGATTGCAGGGAAGAAAGTCAGCAGATCAAGTGGATCCTTCCGAAAAAGTGAGCTGCAAAAATCTTTGATGATGGACCGCAAAGTCCTTTTTCACTTTAGAGCAATGAAATTGCTGTTGACGAAGAAAATACATATGCATAAATAATCTGTAATGGCGTTTATTATATTCATAGACAATATATCCACACGACCTAAATTGATCGAAAACCGACCGCATCTTATAAACATGGACAAATATCAATCAACTATTGAATCCGCATAAAATTATTTTTTGTCTTCCTTTCACCGATCTAGCGTGCGGAAAGCATCACTTTACCCCATGAATTTCTTGTTCCACGGATCCGAGTCCCTTCCGACATGGCTTGAATTTTCAAGATTGTCAATTCCCATTACCCAAAAACTAACGGTCGTAGAAAAAGTCTAGCATGCAAATAAACTTATGAATCAAATGTCGTTTACCGCACTTTACTATTGGTTTTATTATACCGCATCTAATCTAACTAATCACTTAATTTTTCAAAGGAAGAAGTTTTGTAAAAAGTATTACAGTAGCCTATGGAGGCTACTGTAATACTTTTTACAAAACTTCTGGATTCCTCCTGCGTCGGTTTTTGCTGAGTTGTAATTGTTGATGCTTCGCCAATCATCCTGTTGGCTCCTTCAGAGCTTGAGTGAAACTGTCTCGTATATTACTCTGTACCTGCTTATATATTGTTTGAGGGGGGCGGAGCTAAATGAGGGGCATAAACACCTTCTCGGATGACTGATTCCTAAATTGGTGACAGGTAGAGACCTGAGTCGGGGTTAAGATTGTTAGGTTGTCTATAGACTTCTATTTCTATATTAGAGTCTGTCTCGAAAGAGCCCAGTGACGTCAGATGCACAGATCCGCCGCCAGTGGCGTGGATCAAATCGTTCCGGTTGTTTACGTTTCATGGCTTTGTTTTGAGGGTGCTTATATTTCGTTCATTTTTATAGACTATTATTTTCCTTTTGGTTGCAGTATCTTTGTTAAGGTAAAGGATTTTTATGAAATATTATTATTTACGCCAGATAATTTAGATATTTGCTAAATTTTCTATCACAAAGATTTAATTATTAGCAGTCGTATACACATTTTGCTTAAAATTAGGAAATAAATATAATATGTGCTGGTAAAGGACAAATGAGAAATTTAGTTAATTCTAAAACGATTGCAAAAGCACCATCAGTACATTTTATTGGGCAGTAAATACACTGGATTGGACAGTAAGAGTATGTAAATGTACTACAACAAGGTATGTATGTCTTATGTTATTCAACATTGTATTGAATGTGTTACTGGTTTTAGTGTCTAAAAAGAAAAAATATTTTGGATAATTACAATACATTAAATTTTTTTGTATATGGAGGAAGACTGATGACAAATAGAAAAGCACTAATGGAATCACATGACATTCGATTAAAAAGGGTCAAACGGAGAGTGCTTCAAGCGTTGACAGCTTGGGATGTGCTGGGCCAGAAAACTTTAGTTTACTTCAAAATGACGTCGGTCTCTGTTATATGCTTTTTTCTACTACCAGTTAAGAAAGTAATAAAAAAAGCACTGGTAACTTGACTCGAAAGTGTCCAATATCACACCCTTGATGAAAAAAATCACATTAGTTGTTAAAAGGACCTTTTTCAAACATAAAACGTTTTGGTTCTTTGACAATGAAACGTAATTTAGGTATGATATAAGTACATATTAGGTTACATTACTAGCATTTCGATTTATTACTTTTTCACCACTTGATATTTTTTTAACCGTAGTATTGAAAAGTTTTTCTTATTTAAACAAAATGCAAAATTGATATTTTTTTCTTTCATTGCGAAAATTTAAGTAGACTCACAGGCTTCCAGGACTTTGCCTTTGAAATTTGCTTACTGGCCAGTAAAATTGCACTTTCGGGATTTGTTACATAATCTACGATTTTTTACTGCTTCAGCTACATAATTATTTGTAGTATTTGTTTTTCAAAATGTGTTTTATTTATTTTTTATACCTTTTAATAACGTATTTTGATTAATTATTGTTTACTTATTATTGATGTACCAACTTATTTTCCTATTCGATTAAATAATTTAATATTTTTCCTGTCTTTAATCAGTGATATGCTGCTCCGCTAAGCTGGAAAATCACATCCGACTTTTGGAAAGTTAGGGAGATATTGACGATTTGTTTTATTCGGGATAGTTACCTTTGTATTGTGTTTAGTTCATTTAATTGTTTTAGTTTTTCTTAAAAATTTCCAGTAATCTTCGCACCATTAACAAATTGAAAAAAGCAGTATGTAAATTATTAGCTATACACCTATACCTAAAATTTTCCAGTTGTAATGAACAAAAACCTAGAACAATGTACTAGAATAATAAACATCATAGGTATTAAAAATATGGTGAAAGCGCCAGATATTGAATAATAAAATATACGCAATTTCATCTTTCACCTACACGATAAAGAACGCACAATGACGAACAATGACGTCACTGGGCTCTTGTCAATTGAGACAGACTCAATCGACTGTCAAATAACACATTGTCCCTATTTAGATATAAAAATAAAGTGATTCAAACAAAACTGGTATTTGTCCATCTCTATTAGACATTCTACCGTTTGCTCCATCGAGATCCCGCGCGAAACAAGACTCGGAGTGGTCGCAAACTGTCAGATATTCGAATATTCGAAATGGTAGTGCTAGCGGTTTCGAACAGCGGACCCACCAACAGCCGAGACGTAACGAACAGAGAAAATTATACGTAATATAGTAATAGATAAATAAACAGAATTCAGTGAATTGTAGGTAGTAAAGTCATAGCGTAGGTAGGTTAGAGTGCAGAACAGGAAGAGAACCTCCAAACAAATAATTTTTCACGACGATTGTATGTATCATCCACACAAAAGGTGTAACGGAACGAGGTAAAATTGATTTAATATTTTATAGTAGCTCACAAGAAATGCAATTTGCATGTTTACATTTACTTAATCCTTTGTAAGTTAATAATTATAAGTGTATTCAGGTCATTGCAAAATATATCTCAGATGTACAGAAACAAAATGTCAAGCATCAGGAAAGGTTGAAGATAATGGTGTATTATTTTTAAGGAAGAGGCAACACAATCCTGAACACTTGGAGGGCCAAATAAAAAAAACTATATAATTATTAATAAATTTCAATTATGTTAATGTAATTTTAGAAAGGTGTCTTACTAGTTTTCTTCAACTCAATATGTACCTCTATGCAAAGGTTGAGGCAATCGAGTTTATCTGAAGAACTGGGAGATTTGACTAGAATTCTGGAAGCAAGAGCGTGGCCTAGATATTAGTTTGGTTATACAGTATACGGAAAAAGCTTGGCATCAGCTATTTTTCTCGCAAACCCCTGTATGAAAGGAATCAAATTTAGGAGTTAGGGATAAAAAATGATTTTACATTGAAATTGTCGGTTCTACCCTTCATTAAGTATTGGCACAATTTTTTTTTTCAGGGATTATTAATTATTTTATACTTTTTCGGCAGGTAGCCTCTACCTTTGTATATGTTAATAGAAGCCACACTATATATTGCAAAATAGCAGTAGGTATTTCATATTTCTTGGCACTTTTTGAAGTCCTAATTAAATACATTTGATGTTGACTAAAAAAATTACTGGTAACTCCTAGTACCGTGTATAAAGGTAGAGGTTACCTGTTATTCTTATAGGCTTTTACTTGCACAAGGCAATCTGGATTGTACGTCAAATACAAGGAAATGTGGATGGAAGAAATTGTTTTCTGAAATACCATGTGTTAGGAATAATTATTAATGCTTGTGTTTCAAATTTTTGTTTCATTTCAACCATTTAAACAGTTTATGCAGAATATTTTCTTGTACACCAATGCAACAAAAGCTTTGGTGGTACCATCAGGAATGGACTTGTCACCAAGTAGTTTTCTGTACTTCCTGAAGCTCTGAGTCTAGAAGCCAAGTCCAGGATTCTGCAGATTTGCAACAAGTACATTTTAATGTGATTTTCATGTGGCTATGAGAAAGATCTCACTTTATTTGTAAAAGAGACTAGATGTTGGGACAGGTTGCATAGTGAATCCAGTTAGCTCATAATCGGTTTAATTGCTGTCATCAGGTGTAGTCCCTACCTATTTTGCTAAAAAGCAATTTTCACTTATCTATAACTTATAAAAGTTAAATTATAAATAAATTATAAATATAATTATAAAGGTTAAAATAATTTAGTAAGGTGCTTGTTTAAAAGATGAAGTTGTTAATGTTGTAATTAATAAAGTCTAGATAAATTTGATTTGGTAGACGTCAGCTGGTGGCTGCATAAATAAGGGGCGATAAAGACGAAAAAATATTCACATATATATTCACGGGTTAATAAAAAAATATTCTTTTGAATGAGGGTTGAGATTCCCTTCAATAAAATTTGTGTGGAAACAATAATTCATCGTATGCAGAGAAATTCCAATGTGCACCAGGTGTACGTCCTGTCCTTTCAAACAAACAACGTTTTGCTAATTCGTATTCGGATTATACCTGTTTGGTGTCAGCTGTCAAATTACAAACATTTTAACGAAACATCTATATTATAATAAACAATTGAATGTTGCATTCCAGGTAATGTTTTGGGCAGAGGAGTTGGCGCTTGGAGTCAAGAAACTGCCTGCTAGATTTTCAGTAGTAATTATTAGATTACAGCCCAAGCTAAGACAGTCGGAAAACCTAGAGGTATTTAACTAACTTAGATTTTATCCGTTAATTGATTTTCTGGTATGCGAGCAATCAGCAACAGAAAATATTCCTTATACCTTCCTAAGCAAAATTGTTTTGATTCACTATATAGAATTTGCAAATTATATTCCGAAATATACATTTCAGAAAACAATTTATGCTTTTAACACAAAATTGATAATTTAGGTAATTTTATCAAGTAAAATCACCCCAAAGTTTTTGATTTGTGTGGACACATTTTGTCTGCAATTTTGTTTTCTTTGGGTAATTATAATTAACAGTTGTTATTCCACACAAAATAAGGTGCATATTAGCCGTAAAAACGTAAAATTATTAAATATGTTTGTATAGGATACATACGTGTATAGCTTTTCTCAAATTTTAATTCTTTGAATTTTTAAAATATTTGTAGATATTTTTGGGTTGTCAAATTTTGGTCATCCATATTTTAAAAATTATTTAAGCTGTACAATTCATATGTAACATGCTGTGAAAGAAGACTCCTAAATTTGCACACCTGCTATCGCTCAAGATCGGTATTATTCTAGAGGTGATGCCAAGGAAATCCTACTAAAGCAATCGAATTATATTATATTTCCCTATACATACTTAAACCCGCCTTGATTGCTATTTGCTTCGTGTGGTTAGGAGAGGAAATTAAATCACATTCTAAACATTTTGAAACATTTGAAATTAATTAATATAATAGTATAAGTATTTTATACAGATTCTTTAATCTATAACTACATGGGAATTCAATGTTACTATTATTTTGGTATTTTCCAAAGTTTTTCAGAAGTTTACCTATTATTTCGAAAATCATTTAACTCGTTTTTGAATCGCTATACCCCTCAAATCCTCTTACCTACGGGAAAACAATTCCAAGCATCATAAAACATAATCCGAACGAAATACCGGGCGGCGTAACTCTGTTGAAATTTCGTTGAACAATGTACGAGAGATTTAGTTTCGTATTTAAATCTACTCGAATAGATTTTATTCAAACAATTCGGGATCGGAGAGTAGGTCCTCGCATTATTTGGAATATTATGCTTTGTGGTGCCCGCGTCTAGAATTAAATTACAAAATAAATAATAATCTGCAAATTTTATGTTTGTTGGTACGCGGAGAAGGTTTTGTGGTAAACGTTCGATCTACAGGGTGAGGACAAACTCTTACAGCTAATTGAAAACCATTTTTTATAAAAACAGTATGTAAGCATATCTCCCAAATTACTTCCATGGCGCGAATGTTCGATATTTTTTGAAAAGGAGATCCCAAAAAGTGGCGAAGAGTTAAATAATTCTAATAAAAATAGTCAAATAGTAATTTTGCAATACTAAACACTAACATCAGAATGTAGCGGAATTTGAAAAAAGTGGAAGGTAAGGAAATTTACTCCAAATTAAATTTCAATTTAAAAAATAATGTTTATCTCAAAAAAAGTAAGTATACGAACTTTCTTAATAAAAAAAGGTTATTAAAAGTTTTTCCCCAAAAGTATAGAGTGGCTCACCTATGAAGCGGAAAATTACGCTATGGATTAAATATGCAGACATAAAGGGGAGGAACTCTATCGCAATAAATATAAATAACAATGGAAATATTTTTTGATGGGTACTACATATTTAATTAAAGCACTTATTGCTTTAGTTAACCCTCTTTAAATGAGAGTACGCCAACGTTTTAACCCTTTTGAAGTATAAAGTGTTTTCCTTAATTGACAAGATGTTTTAATTAAGTTCAAGTTTTTAGGCACACAAATAAGTAAAATATGAGCCTTTTCCAGTCACGCTACTTCTGGCGTTTCGGATTTTTTTTCTTTTTAATTACGCTTTAGTTGGCCACTACTTCATAGGAAAATTAGGCCGGATTATAACTAAACTATAAAGTATAAAAAGAAATTTACGAGGTAGCAATCGAACCCACAACCTCCGCCAAGTCGGGTTGGTAGGTCTAACGCCTTACCAACCGAGCCATGTTTAAGAATATTTGAAATACTAAAGGTATTTTGAGGTTTGCCAGATCTGACGGTGACGTCACTTGTTGCTCAGCAAATGTTTTCGTACTGTTTTGCAAAAATGTCCCCAAAAACTAATGGTCATAGAAAAAGGTATAGTATAAAGTTATTCAGACACTCCTTTAATGAAGACTCGACCCGTACGCATGGCACTAAAATGTTGGTAAAACTTGTTGCACAATTATGCATTGAAACTTAGTAATTTTTATACAATGCCGGAATTCAAATGTTGCCGGTAACAAGTATATGCTTTTTCAGACATTTTTACTTTATGTATCATCCCTTCGTAAACAAGAAGCACTTATTATATGACTGATAAATATTTCAAGGATCTGTCCGTTAGCATGAGAATAGTCATGGACCCGACAGGTGATATAAAAGTTGTATTTAAGCGCAACCCCCAGAGAATCGGACTGTTACATTTCACGTGCTAGATAGACAGTAGACATGCCAGCATCCGGGACTACCGTAGTTAGTGGAGAAGTTAAGTGATTACACATGGGAACTCGCTTGAGGTTTCTTTTGCGTTTTTTACGTATGAAACAGCTTATGAATACATGGCAGAAAAATACTCTCGAGAATATGATATGCATTTAAAGGAATGAATGAATTAAATGTAATTTAATGTTTACCGATGACACGCTTTTAACTGTTCTCGTGAATATTGAAAATACGAAATATATAAGCACGTTCACAAATTATTACGTATGCGTTATATAAAACTGGATTTAGATTGAGGGCTTTGGGTATTGTCAGAATCGAATGTCTGAAGTCGAACTGATTGCAGACTTCATTTCTACACCAACATACAGAACCATTTTGCAGGCGGTGGTCACAAATGTGAATTTCGTTTAAACTTATGACAACATTTAAATATGTGTGTGTTAGTGAGCAGAAAAGACAGCACAAACTAAAAACAATGACAGTTGATTCCACGCATTCAACTGCCAGCTACAGGAAAAAGTAGTTAAATGTATAAAATCAAGTGTTAGGAATCCTTTTCTTATAATACTGTTTCGTTCAGAATCATGCTTACTACTTGAGGAACAAAAATTAAATGAGGATCAAAATTTGATACCCCATTAAGTGAAACCTGCAAATAAACAATTTAAAGACAAAACATACACAAATTAGTTGCTAAGAAACAGCAGGAAATTATTAACTGTTTTGTAAATTAATTATTTTCAATCAGTTATTCGAGATTTGTAAATGTGGGTGAAAATAACCGTTTAGTTGCGACAAAAGATAAAATCCAAGAAGTACTAAGGACGATGAATTTGACGAATATTAGGCAGAGTTTCAGTGTTCACTTTTTATTTTAACTTAGACAGTATTTATAACAGCATTAAGCTCTCGCACTATGAGAAAGATGTGATTTAGATTTAAATTTATTGTTAAATTTCCAGTGACCGTATGTGAGTTGATTTAAGTCCGTTGCAGAATTATTCGTCAAGGTTTTCTTTGTAATAAGTTCTTCCTTAACCCTAAAACTGATTGTATGTATTCATTCATCTTGTAAGAACTGTTGCGCTTTGCTGCTTTACAAAATGATTAGCATGAGAAAATGAACTTAGGCATTTTTATCCGAGGTTTAACTAGTTTATTCATATCAATGTCCAAGTCCATAAAAAAAAGTAAAAGTACACAATTAAAATGAACTTAATTTAAAGTCTTTTATTCTGGTAATAATGAAAGACAGAATTTAAAAAAAAGAAGCAAACTTCTAACAAAATATTGCTTAAGTCACAGTTTTGTATTGGTAAATAATTACATTTCGTTGTCGACAAAAAAAACTATCGAAAATTTGTCGAACTATTCATGGCTCACCTTAAAATTTTAGTTGTGATAGCAATAATCATGGGTACGCATTTTAAAAACTGGAAAAACAAATTTAATCAATTTACAGATAAAATATTTTTATAATTTTTAGGAATTTCGGAGGGTAATACATGGTAATACAACTGACGATAATGCCAATATCTTTAAAATACTAACTAGCTTTTATTATAAAAATAAAAAATCAGGAACTATTTGAATTCAATAACTACATAAACGAGTCACGAGGGCAAAATAATAATTTGCACAATATTTTTTCACGTAGTCACTTTTTTCTTTTCAGTACCGTCATCGTTCCCTCTAAAATGTCTCTGGATATCCTCAAGAGTTTTTCCTTTTGTTTCCGGTACGAAGAAATAAATTAAAACAGCACCAAGCACGCAGCTCCCGGTGAAGGCGTAAAACGGTACATAAATTCCAAACGCGTCCGTCATAATTTGGAAAAATTTTGACACTACCGTCGCTATTATCGAAAAATAAATATCGGCCAAACAGAGAGCGAAAGCTTTAACATTCGCGGAAAATATCTCACCCAGTATCACCACCGGAATAGTCTGGAGACCTAGAGAAAATGTCACTACAAAGCCGATCAAGGCCACGATCGGAATGAATGTCAAACCGCTAACATCGATTTGGGTTTTTAAATAGAAATACGTTCCCTGGACTATCAAAGCGGCCGCGCTGCCTAGAATGGAAACCAACAGCAGCGGACGTCGTCCGGTTTTATCCACTATGCTAGAGCAGAAACAGGAGAGGCTCAGTTGCACGGAAAAGTATATTATCGATGCTAAATCTGAGGAAAGATTGCTCCCCGCTTCTATAAATATTTGTTGCGTATAAAATGTCATTGCTGCCGTCCCGCTCAGCTGTTGCGCTCCTCTTAGTATCAGCATTATATATACCGCCTTTCTATTCACCTTGTTAGTGAACAGGTCTAAGAATTTTCCACTGTTTTCAGTCTGTTGTTTAACAGCCAAACTGATTCTGGTAAACTCTTCCTCGACGTCGTTAGTCCCACGCAGCCTTTGGAGATTTTTCTTGGCTAACTGAAGATTATTTCTCATTACGAAGTAATACGGTGATTCCGGCATCAGCAGAAAAATTAATATAGCGAGCAACGGGATGGCGCTTGAGACCAAAGCGGCATTTCTTATACTTAAATAGGATCCCACGATGTTTATGAGCAGGAACCCCAACGCGTGGGCAACACTGATCCCGGAACCAAGCAATCCTCTTATTTTCGGGCTTGATATCTCCCCGATATACATCGGAGCTGCGGTGCAAATGAAGCCGTCAGCGGCTCCTGCCATAAATCTAGCTATATGGATAACTGCGACGGATTGAGCGTAGGCCACCATGATCCACGCTGCGAAATATGGGATCGAGCCTAATATAAAAGTTTTCTTTCTTCCCAGGAAGTCCACTACTACCGCCACGATTGGCCCTCCAAGGAATGATCCTAATAATGGCATTACCGCCATCCATGATCCTTGTTCGTTTGAAACAAAAATCGTCGAAGTGTTGGATTGCAGTTTTGGAAGAGACGGCGAGGTCCAGCTGTAATGCATGCCGCTGGCTATCATGCTTAAGTAACCTAGAATAAATAAAGAACTTAACGAATTGTAAATAACTCAATTTGATCGAAAGTTTAGACTACGGTCATGGATGAAAAAAATGGATCCAAGCACTAATAACTAGGGGAAAATATTCCACTCAATCGTTTTTATTTTCCAACTGTTTGTATGTTGCTTCCGTGTAAAAACATAGAAGAACTTCAAATCGAAAGCTTGTTAAATTTAGAACATCCCTACTTCACAAGCTCATCTTAAGGCAGAGCATAGTTCACAATGGGACTTTATGTAACTCAAGATTGCTAAAGTCCTATAGTTGTTTAATTTAATTCTATTAGTAAGACAATAATGTTATTTATTTATTTCCCATCTATTTTGATAATTAAAAAAAATCTCTTCAAGATCGAAATGCCACTGCAAGCTTCATTTATGAATAATAGATTCACTAATTGTAATTGATGCAAAAACAACATTACATCCTTGTCCCAAAATTAAATATTGGATATCTTTCTTAATGCGTCACGCCGCAATTCTGTAATTAAAGTATTCAAGGAAAATTAACTTACATGCTATGGCTGCCAAATATTGAATAGTGAGGTTTCCTTTTATTGCAACCGCAACCATTTTCACTCATTTGGTTCCCGCCAAGACTAAAAGAAGTTCGCTTATTAAATGTTAACAAATTTCGCAAACAATATATACATATGTATGAATGAAAGAATGATTAGATATCACTGCCGTAATCCTTCAAGTGCCAGCGGCGTGCTTCAAACAGTCAGTGTGTATGTGTTTGCCGCATTTTTTATGTGTTCTTGAGGGAAACTCCATTATCATTCAATATCAAAGAATGCCGTATTTAAGATTCGGACTCTCATGAAGTTCCTGCAAAAGAAAGCTTTGAATTCACATTTTAAAGTACTCGAGACTACTCCTAAGCATGGAATTTGAGGTCCGAAGAGCTGCGCTAGGATTGAAGGAACTGGGAAACTAGGGATAGAAACCGGGGATAGAGCGAAACCGGCAAGCCTCAGGCGAGAATCAAGGTAAATTTTCTCTGAAGACGGACAGGATTGATACAATGTGCTTGCGGGGACCATACGGGGATCCCTACAAAGACTCTCTAGAAAGGCCTGTCGGGTTAGCACTTCGTGCATCTTAATCTCAATTATTAAATAGCGCAGGTTCTTTCTGCATCGGGCGCGAGGAATTGTGGAATTAATTTTTACTGCAACACTTTTTACGAAACTTTTACAGACCGATACCTTCAATATCACCATCCCGCCCATAAATAATCGGTTATCAACTCTCTTGTTTACAGAGGCGTAAAACTATCTCAGCCCGAGTCACTGAACCCAGAACTAAAACACCTTGCCTCTGCTCTCCTGTCTAATAATTTCCAAATTAAAGATATATATAGGCGTTCCATCAAAAAATATACTTCACCACAACTTTCCAATGGCAATGAAGCCGAAAGCAATCCTACACTGTGGTCGTTCCTTACATTCAAAATATTGCTGACCACATATCAAAAGTTCTAAAGAAATATAACGTCAAAACCAGATTTAAACTTGTCCAAAAATCTCTCAACATCTTCGATTTGTCAAAATTCCATTTGAGATGCCAGGAGTTTACAGCATTCCATACATATGCGGCAAAGAATACATGGGAGAGACCGGACGAAAAATATCAACTAGGCTCAAGGAACACGAAAGAGCCTTACGACTAAGACAAATAAATGCATCAGCAGTTGCCGAATACAATCACGAAACCGGACATAAAATTTTATTCGATAAAACTAAAATTCTTGCATGTAATCAATTTTTCTACCAACGAAAAATTCGAGAGTCTGTAGAAATCTATAAACAACCTAACAATATTAAGCGGGACTGAGGTCTTTATCTGTCACCAATATGGGAATCAGTCATCCGAGACGCCATTTACGCCCCTCATTTAGCTCCGCCACCGTCAAACAATATATAAGCAGGTACAGAGTAAAATGCGACTCAGTTTCAGTCAAGCTCTGGAGAAGCCAACAGGATGATTGGCGAAGTTCGACTCGCAAAAACCGACGCATGAGAAATCCAGAAGTTTTGTAAAAACTATAATGGTGGAATGGTTTATACCTCAGAACCAACGACGACTGATAGGAATCCTGAATTTTAATTTTATGCAGATTCTGCTAAACAAATCTTTGTAATTTTATTAATTAACCAAGACAACATATTTCTCAAAAATCATTTCAGCTTTATTAGATTTCTTATCAAATAGCAATGACAGCATAATTGTCACATTTGTATTGGGTCAGTTCTTTTATCGCAGTTTTGGGAACCTAGACTAAATGTTCACTTTTTCGGGTAGTTTTTTGTGATGAAATTAATTAAAATTATATAGCACATTATCTTACAGAAAATTTATTTTCTAAAAATACAAGAAGACATTTTTTTACCTTTTAGCTACAGCAAAGAAAAGAATTTCAAATGCCAACTTTATAGAGTTGACAAAAGTCTGTTTCAGCGTTATTTGTAAAAATGAGTTCTCCCTAGACATCGTAAATAATAAAATATACTTGCAATAATATCCCAAACCATAAGCAATGTCTTAGTTTTATTTGAAGACTTCAGGTCGTTTCCACTCATCAGTAGGAAAACAAAACTAAATCCATATAAATATATGTGGGGGGGCCTCGTCGCATAATTACTGATTCAATATTTATTTCAGTTAAATATACAACATTTGACATCTCCTGCTACGTCACCGCCATTGTTCGAATTTTTGGAATCAGATTTTCCTGTTATTCTAAATCCTAATGTGTTACGTAAAGAAACCAAACCATCCAACTGCACCCGTATACTCATCCATTCTATATTGTTGTTTGAAAAGTGTTTATTGTGTGAAAAATCTAAGACTATAAATTGGATTGAAATATCTACGGCAAAGCCTTAATATTTTTGTCGGACATGTAAGAAATTTAACGACCAAGTGCCTCTGCACTTAAACACACAACAAACGCCTCGAATTAAAAACAAAGCTTAATTAAACCGATTTAAGTATTAGGAAAGTAAAGGTATATTTATAAATTCCCAACATCAAAATAATTATGATAGCGTCTCATAGTTTTGGATTTAGCGATTGGCGGTCATAAGATTAATTTCAAAGCAAACATCGAATCTTATAAAGATTTCCTTAATAAATATTTTTTGATTTTTCTTGCCAAAATATGATCTGTTGAGTAGACAGGCAGGGTGATCTACAATAGCGTGTTCCTTTCAAAGTTCCATAAGACTGAGAATTGCGAAGTAATAAAACTTTCAGATTTGAGAACTAGATATGCAACATATTTTAGAATTAATTCAGAAAATGCAGTTCAGCGGAAATTGTCTCGTTATTTTGTTTATATTATATTTTATTAAAATTTTAATTTGTAAAGGTTTCTTTTCTTTCAGTTCAGCCATTTGACATTTATTTAAAGTTCTTCCCAAAAAGTTGCAGATAAGTACAGAATGACGAGTTTACATATTTTTAAGCTTACCAATAAAATTTTGATTGAAAATATAAAAAACCGCAAAAATTAAAAAATTTCAAATAGAATTCCCAAATTTTTTGGATATGTCTTTTTCCTCATAAAAAAATATGTAAAAATACCTAATAATTTCACTATTGTCTAGTCCTAATGATTTTTTAAATATTCTTGAAAATAGCAGTCACTAGTAATAACGACTCCCATCCATCCAAATAGGTCGTGAAGAGAAGTTTATCTCCCTTCTTGTTTCTTCTTCCTTCTTGGGTCATATCCCTGGATAAATTTTATTTAGAAAAGTTTATATGTAGTTATATGTGTGGTTTTGAAAATTCTGATAAAACAATGAGTTTAATAATACAAGACAATATAACCATAACATCATAATGTTTATAACGAAATAGTCTACCTATAGGAACAAGCAACAGTAACTTTAAGTTTAATATCTTCCTTAATTCATAAAACGGACTGAATTGGAAAAAGGATTGTAGTAACTTTTTGTAAAATTTTGTAAAATAAAACATTTCAGTTTAGTTATTGGAAATATGCTAAACTATACTCGTGACTAAAGTGACGTTTATGAAACCTGTAGCCCCCCATAATATACTATTATTAAGTTACGAATATCTTTAAAACATCTAAGAAAGTGTTGGATGAAATTTAGTTTGTATTTCTGAATCTTATAAAGTACATAGATCGAAATTTTTTACTGGATGATGGGTGGGATTATTTTGAACCTATAACGTACTGTTTTTTCTCGCAATATTTGTACTAAAATAAGAATTATTATTTGTAAAGGTGCTAATATTCTTTACATTTTCTAGAAGATATTTTTTAGAAATTGAAGTATGGCACTTTACAAACAAACAAACAAAACTAGTTCAGGGAATTTAAAATTATTTAAAAATGTTTGCTGTTTTGAATGAACAAATAATATAAAAAAATTGTCAATGCGGACAAAATGTAAAATAATTGTAAACTTAATTTGCTTCATTTCGAACATGACATCTATCACCTTTATGTATTCGAATATGTATTTGAATTTGAATCAAAACAAACCTAAAAAAGGCGGGTCCATATTTACAAAATCGAAAACGAAACGTCGTAGGTACAATCACTCAGATACCGTTTTGTATAGCGTAAAAAATAATAAAACTCCTATTAATTCTTTTAACTAACAATTTTTTTCTAATCTAAAGTCCAGTAATAATATCGAGAACGGCTGTTATCTCTAAAAAATGATACTTTGCATAAGGGCTATATGGTGACATAGATTCAAATCATCCCCGCTAATCGACAAGTGAAAACTTTCTCACGATGAACCAAGCATAGATAGAAAATTAATCACTGAATTTAATTCAAGAGGTGGTTAAAATTAATGAAATTATTATTGTAAGCGTAATTTTGTCTATCGTTACCGCCTAATTACATAAATTTATAATTAAGAGCCAAACATAAACCTCTTCTTCAGTGAAAAAAAAAACAGTTTTACATCAAATGAACACATATAGCTTTTTTTATTTTTAAGCAAACAAACCGAAAACAAATGTTATTATAATGTTTTCTTTGAGATCCACCCTGGACGTACGTATTGTAATACAGTGTATTTACGCCGGCTCTCAGCTTATTTACACCGCCGAATAAATAAAATTAATGTGTCTCCCGCTTCCTCGAGAGGACTTTCTTTTGGCGACAAACGTCACAACGAAAGCAATCCCTTATTAAGCTCATCAGTAAATAATGATTTTCGTTTACCCGACGCAAACGTGAAATTTATTGAAAGGGATCCCTTTTACGTACTATTGAGACCGCTATGCGAACTAAAGATGTATTACAAACAGGATTACAAAACGAAACGGTATTGGAATCGGAGACGTGTAAGTTCGACGGGAATGCGGCAGGTGGCTTTAAGCTTCTTCTCCGGACATTATTCTCGGGACGGATGTTGCTAGAAAACTGAGAATTTTATATCTTATATTATATATAAATACGACTTCCGCCAATCCCAAATGTAATGCAGGTGAATTTTCGTTTTCCTTAACAAAACCGACGCAACTGAAAGTAAACCGGATATTTCACAGTATTATCTGAAGAACAGATCAACAGATTTACTTCAATTTACATATGCTGACGTAAGCGTTACAAAATATTTTGTGCTGAACATCGTTTTTTTGTTTCAGTTTAGTCAAGAAATAATAAAACAAGTCATGGAAAATAAATAAGGAGTTCTGAAGTAAATCAAAATTTCAGAGTCAAGACAGATTTTATAAAAATAACTCAGCATTTCAATGTCAATGTCAATGTCAAGTCAACCTTAATGTAGTGGGGGGTCATTTTTTTTTAATAACGCAGCCCTAACAAGAATATGAAAAACTTATGCCTACATCAAATTTTCAATTCTCTCTTACCAGATCTTTGTTTTAAGTGAATGCGTCTGAAACATGATGCAATTCGAGGAGGGCCTCCTCTGTTGCAAATAGGAAATTGGCAATTCGTAGAAAATTTTCAAGCAGCAAGACACGAACCGCGACAAACACTAAAAAACTGCCCGTACACTCACGAAAAATGTTTTAAAAATTTTAACTAAAACGCATAACGTATGCGTATACACATTGTTAGGTGCTATCGACAATAATTTTGAAGTAACTCATAATTATTTTTTTAAATACGTATGCAATTTAATAGTATATACATATATACCAAAGATAATTAAGCTTTCAATTTATTATTCCGTTATATTTTAAGCATAGAATTTAGGTGCTTAGGTGCTGTCTATAATTTCATTTTTTAAGGAGATAATAAAATTTTGTGTCTGTACTTATTTTTGGAAAAGGCAAAATAGTTAATAAAAAAAAAACATAAAATCAATAATTGGCCCTAGCCAACTTACCACCGCAGACTACTCTAGAAACATGGCAGTTTGAGTTTGATACTGGCTTTGGATTTAGTCACACAATTCCACGAAGACTACAATGAAAATTCCACTAATTAACTCGTTACCTAATTTTAGCCACTTTAATTATGTATGATACAATCAGTGCAAAAATCATGTATAAAATTTATATTACTTCGTAATAAAAAATTTAAATTAAATGTGCTACATTTCACACCACAGTCAAAAAAAAACGGAAGAGATGATTTTTATGCAGATATGATTTGACTAGAAAATATACTCACCTAAAAACATCTCAAAAATAATCGATGCAAATCGATGGCGAATGCCACTGGTAAAAATAAAAGATAGTATTATGCACCTAAAAATTCTTCGTATTGCAAATTTCACAAATGTAGAAATATGTTTTTCTATTCCCTTCCGTAAAATACCTAATTATACACGTGAGCTTCTTGCCCCTTCGGACATTTCCGGGATATTACCGCACGGGTTTGGGAGCAATCGGATGTTTTCGGAGATATTGCGGCACGGCTTGAATTTTGACGTTTGTCAAATTCTGACTGAATATATTCGTGATGTTTTATAAAAATGGACTCAGAAACTAACGGTTGTAGAAAAAGTATAGTATGCAACAAGTTAAGATTTTCAAACGACGGGATTCGTTTTTCAAAACACTTTTTATTGTTTTACAAACAGGGCTACGAACTTTAAATAAAGTTTTTTTTACCAATTCCTGTTTTAATGATAGTTGGATAATGACATTTTTTCATAATAAAATTTATCTGCAATTTAAGGTCCAAGAATCGAGTGAAAACAGCCTGTATCAATTAAAAGTTTAATTGCACGTTCTTTGGATATACGGTAAACTGTTGTTAATTTCGGTATACATTTCTCATGTCATCTCGTTGAGTCGCATTGGTTCGTTATTGTAAAATCTTAAGAGATTTGATTTTCGATTTCAGGGTGTTCGTCAAAATTTTGAGTGTTATTCAAATATTCAATTTGACTTGCAAATTCAATATTTTCAGTATATTCCTCTTGGTAAATATTTTCATTTTCAAATACCGCAGGTGTTTTATCTGTTTGTACCTCGTTATTTTCTTCGATTTGGTATAATTCTTGAAGAATGAAATTTCTAGGACCAGCTTAATTTGATTATTTTGACGTGGTATTATATAGTTTGTTCTCCTTGACATAGGTTCGGGTTTAATGTTAGGTACCTATTGGTTTAAATACGTTTTTAGGTGGGCCAAAAACTTGCAGGAACATTTCCTGAAACTTCGCGTGATTGAGGCATATTAATTTTACCTCTGGGAAAATTATTAGTTTTAGTTTAAAATTTTGGTCATGGCTAATTCTCTACAGCTTGAAGTTTTAAGTCTTATAATACTTTGTAACTGTCCTAGTAATCCTCTAATAAACGTCTTTAAACAAATTTGATCATACTTACGTAAATGAATTACTTTACTTGCATTGTCCATGGTATCGACAGGAAATGCATTGATTTTTTGAGCAAGGATACTTCTTAAAATTTATAATCTTTTCCCAAAATGTAAAGGATGTTCATTTTTAAAGGGAGTGGCCATAAATAAATCTTATTCTAAACATTCCAAGTTTCGTCTATAGCCAAAACAATTTAACAAAGCTGCTTTAATATTATTCCACGTTGCTAACTCTATTCTACATCCTACTAGACTTTGTGCGCGATCAACAAATTTCATTCTTATAGTCCTTAATAAATATTGTTTTAAAATTTCTTCATTTCCGTGGCCATAAATTGCATAAACGAAATCTCCAGCTGATAGAAAATCATTTAAAGTGTTGGGATCACCATTATAAGACAGAATAGTGTCTATAAACATTTTTAACGAAGTGTAATTTACACCTGCATTTGAAGATTGATTAGAATCCATTTTTGAATTGATTTAACTATTTTCTACCTTGTTTTCCACTAAGTTTAACAAAGTAAAGAACGCACCTAAATTGTCGACGTCTTTATCTTCATTTTAATTTTAATTGATTTTGTAATTTCTTAAAATTAAACGTGAAACTAAGAATCCTAATATTATTATCAATATCAAGTTGTTTTCTTAAAAAGAGATATTCTCTGTATTAGGTAGTACGTATAACGCCCTCCACCCACAATTTAAAACTGTAGAAACTATAGCGCTCGGAAAACAAGTTAACAACTCCCGTCGAAGGAAAATAAATAAATAACAAGCAAGTTCGCATTATTTTTCATGATCTGAATAAAATTTTAATTAATTAATTGCTTTTTTGGTTAGTGGCTTATGTATCTAATTACGAAAAAATATTATACAATACTTTGCTGAATAAGTAATATTAAATTTCAGATTTGTGCAGGGTGAGACCATCTTATAGAAAATATGGGGTTAGTTTGGAATTTGTTACGAAGAAATGCACTGACCAGAATAGCTACTACACATCTTTATTCCTTCTTGTTTCAAAACATAATAAATCCCAGGTTCAAAAGGCATGCGAGATCGAAGCAGATCTATTACTGGGCGTGCTGAAACAAACGCCTCCCGGATGTCATGTAACAAAGTCCTGCAAAATATTAAACAAATGACGCTAAGGCAAAATGTTCCAAAAAGATCACCCTACTGGAAAGCTACTTGCTTCTACGACGGCCACAGAATACTCTGGCATCATTTGTTCGCTTTCTATAGATTGTTTTTCACGAATTTTACGAATTGCGGTACCAGCGAGTCTATGGGAATCGGCTGGGAGCATCCACTGACAAACTGGTGATATAACATCAGGATCCAGGCTAGAAATGTTTGTTTTCCCTGTTAAAAAACTCACCGAAATGCCGACAAATAAAACCGTAGAAACGCCTATTGGTGTTATCCAGAGGTACGACAGTCGGAAAAGTGAAAAGATATTCGACTCGTCTGGGTATTCCTGCATAAAATGAGAAAGGGTCAATACGATTATGATAATTAATGCGTTCCTAAAGTTATTAGGCAATCATTTTTATTTCCGAATGAAGTGTTCGTTTCACCTGTTTTAATTTACCTAACAAAAATTTTAATTTTCATTGGAGCATTGAAAAAAACTAAATTTACCTAAATTTTTTAAATTATTTATTACTTTGACAGCATTTCAGTTGTTATTTCGTAACAAGTAAATAAATAAATAAAGTTCCACAGATAGAGAAAAAGCAGGAAAATATCGTTAAAAAAGTTGTTCACAATCAAAGTGTATTTTTGAATCTTAACTATCTATGATAAAAAGATAAATAAAAGAATATTGTCTTGGGTTTTCTAAATATTCTAACTGCGTTTCAAGTTTCAGTTCACTGAAATTTACGATTGTGTGGCATTTGCTAGGTCAGTTCGGGTGATCTTGCAAGCCAATACACAAATATTACTGGTTCTTGTGTTTGTAATTTCTATACTGTTGAAGGAATAACAACATTTTTTCATAAAATGAAAATGTGTTTATAGGCGAATAATCTTACAGCATTCATCATTTTGCAGCATTCTAAACTACTAATTTTAATACTCACTAATTATCATTAGCCTTCCTGCTTGCAAAAAAAAGGTTATTATTATTTCATAAAAATTTCAAAATTTTAAAATATGTTGCGCATTCGCCATTTTGTCGAGAACACTCGTCAACGATATTAAAACATTAAACACGGGTTGGGAGCGATCGGAGATTTTTAGATTTAGGGATTTTGACGTTTGTCAGGTCTGATGTATCTGTGCCTTTTTTGCAAAAATGTACCCAAAAACTAATTATGTAGGGAAAGTATAGTAAGTAACAAGTTTATACTCTTCTTCAGACAGTTGCTCCGATCGTGCCTAAGCAAAGTCATTACTGACGTGTGTGTCATTAGATGAAATTTGATGTACCCTTGAAAATTAGTTATAAAAAAATTGGAATCTTCATTTTAAAAAATAGTCGATCACGTCATATACCAAAGGACAAGTTGTATAAAATTTTCTTACATCAATATCTGCGCAATTTGAAATACTAATCGACGTATTCGAGCATCTGTGTGGAAAGACATTTTTTTGATTTACTGAATTTATTCCAACCGCATTATTTGAACCAGGCATTTGAGCTTTAGGGTAAATCTTGTTGTTTAAGATTCTTTTACATCTTAACCTTAACTCACTCAAGTGAGGAGTCGTATTCATTGTTCAAAGATTTTTTTATGATATTTTTGTAGCTAAGGGATTATTAGAAATCTAGGAATAAATGGGTAACTTACTATAATTGTTGCGTTGGTTCCAATGCCATATTTGTCGTAACAACCATCGACAGACACCGGCAACTTGTGGGGCACTACCAGCTTTGCCGCTGCGACCGATTGTGTTCCGAACGATACCAAACCGGCCATTAAAGCTCCAGCTATGGCCCCGCAAACTGCGCCGTATGAATTCGCCCATGGTACCAACATTCCCAGCGTAAAAACACCGAAAGTGGTACCTGCTGCTATCGCAGACAACGACGTAGCCATCTAAATATTAATTTATTGACAAATATTATCGAATAATATAACATTGTACTTGAAAAAAAGTGAAAAAATAAGTATTCATCATTCGCCGCCATTTAATTACCTATTATATATAGGGTGGCCCATCGATAACGCGTAAGGCATGGCATAACATACCCGTAAAAAAACAGGTAGTTAAAGAACTAAATAAAGATGACGACTAAACGAATGATTAATAACGGCACTGTGTTTTTAGTGTCTTTTAAAATGGTTTAGTAAATCACCATAATTGTCATTACCGAACTGATACCATTTCAGTTTTTTCTTTTTTAGTTTTTGTACCTAGAATAAGTCAAGTTTTCGACATAATACATTTGAGCATTACTTTCTGTGTAAATTAACGATAACTCATTATAATCACAAAGTATATCTATGAGACACGACATTTTAAGTTAAACCTGAAAGTGACTACTGGCGAATTTACCCTGCAAAGAATGACACCTACTGCTAGCACTCCTCCCATATGCTCGACAACGTAGAGAAACCCGACAGCGACGATTCCAAGTCCCAACACGACGGTTTTCACTATTATCATGGAAGTTTTCTCGGTCAAGTCTTTTCGCAGGCATCCTTTAACGAAATCCTCCAAGACAACTTGAGCTGTCGAATTTAATACCACCGACAATGAGCTAAAATATTATACGAAGGTATAAAAAAAAGAGTTTGGTTTCATTAAATATTTAGTAACAAAGCCGTTTCAATTTACTATTTGAAAATATTTAATTCAATTATTTCGTCAATGCATAAATTGTAAAATTTCTACTACGCCATTCACAAAAAAATCTGAAAATATTTTTTTTTGTACACTGCTAGTAGCTTAAAATGAATACGTTAATTTTACCACTTACACTTTACCTTACTTCTACTAAATACTAAGAAAACGGGTTTAACTTGGTAGTAGTTACAGCAAACGTAACTTTTTCAAAATCAATTCCCTAGTTTTAGATCACTGATTCGATGAGAAAGCGCAAAATGCCAGCACCAACCTTAATCCGGCGCCAAAAACACCTGCAATGAAGAGACCGGGGACACCTCTCAAATGCCCAGCGGTTTCCATAACAAACAAAGGAAGAAGTTGATCGTCCGATTTGATTCTTCCAGCAGAATGTGGATCGCATGACGAGTAGACCGCGTATACTAAGATTCCGGAATAACAACAAATAGAAACGAACAAAGAGACTCCTACAGTAAAGAGAGCTACCGATCTGAAACAAAATAAATGACTTCTAGGCCTCCCAACAGAACATATTCCAGTGAAAAATTAAATTTTAGGATTTGAAAAATTATAAATTAAAAGTGAATTTAATCTAAGTATTATTTTCAAACGATTTCGGATTATGACTAACCATATGTAATTGTTCAAAATGTTAAACAATTTTCTTACATTTCTGTCGACATGTTGTTTGTCCTAGTGGTAGGCCAATTATTTAAAAATCACATAATTCTAATCAGATATCCAGAAAAATCAGTTTAAAGGAACGGCAGGGAATAGTAGTTTAGTTAAAAAATAGTCATAATTTAAAACGTTCGCTTACATTTTTGATTGTTTGACGTTGGGTAAGGACACATATCGTTGAACCATGGTTTGATTTACGGAATTAAAAGAAGTCCAAAACGTGAACCCTCCCACCAGCACACTGAAAAAAGTGTACCTTTCATACATACTAGGGGTGAAGCTAAAAGAACAAATATTAGAAAAGAAACGTTTGGCAACTAGAGACAGTATACTTGAAGAATTCAATTCGTTTTCCTTTATTATTAATATTGATAATAGCGCTAGCTCCACCAATGGAATAGCTTCCTAGAATAACGACAACCAAAACTGAAATGAACATCGCCATGACTTGCCACGTATCGGACCATACTACTGCTTTTAAGCCGCCCTAAAATAATTATAGGATTACGGGTTGATTCAAACACGACTGCGGATTTTTTTTTATTATTTGCATTATAATTTAATTTTAAGAATGTATTTGTTATTCAGAGGTAACGGGGGAAAGATTGGTACAAGAGTGTGGGCGAATGAAGTAGCACTTTTACCACCAACATTATTAATAATAGTATATATCGCAACAAGTTTAATAAACGACACTTATTTAGTGATCGATTTGTTTAACTAGGAACGGAACTTGTATTTAAAGAAGTTTATGACCGTGTTGTATACTATATTTCCTCTACACGGTGTTCACCGAAAACATGGTTAACTCGTTTAATGAAACCAGCGAATTAAAGTGACACTTTGCGTATTAATAATTGTGAAATAAGTTAGCAAAAGGTTGTTAATCTTTCCCACAATCTTAAAATTCAATTACAACCTAAATAATTGAAAAATTCGGCAGACGATTATCAACCAGCAGCTAATGATATACGTGTTATCAAAAATCAAGGACTATAAATCTGGCCAATTTAACTCGTCTAGTTAAATTGCCAATATTCGAACCTTATGCGAGAAGACACATTATCTTATCTTATCGCTGAAGAACCTTCGAATGTCAATTTGTTTATTCACACGTTCAACTTACCAAAAGTGTGTAAAATATGCATATAACGGTGACTATCGTACCAATTAAATGAATATCTGCTCCGGTCACTAAAAACTAGAACTCTATCAAACATCGATTTAAATATTAATTTCCCATACCTTGATTAAAAGCCAACGAAGGAACATAAATAATTATTGGTAAGAACATCACCTAAAATTAAAAAAATAATATTCCATCAATTTATTGACGAAATTAAAAAAACTTACCTCATCTAGAACAAAAAATACTGATGCTACAGTACGAACATATCTGTTGAATCGCAGTTCCAGGTACTAAAAATCAAATCATAAGCATTTGGAAATCGAGATTATAAACGTTACATAGTCCCTTATGAATCTCGGGAGTAAAGCGGCACTTTTCATATCGATATTATTACCAATGTGAACACTTTACAATACTTTGTTATTAGTGTCTACGTTATAAACATAGGGAGTGAAAAGTTACTTTTTATACCAATGTCATAAAATTGAAGAGGTCTGTGTTATTTGATCCAAATTAGGAATGGGAAAAGTTAAATATTATTAAATTGTTATCAATACAAATTAACAGTACTGCTTAAATCTTTACATACGAGGTGTGTTCAAAAAGAAAGACGCCCCTCCCCCCCGCCAGATATAATACACTTGTGCCAACGTTTTTTTCAATCCTCGAAGCACTTCTGGTAAGCACTTTCTGGAAGAGCCTTGAGTTCTTCCAGCGATTTTTTCATCTCCTCATTCGTTCCAAACCTCCTTCCTTTTATGGGTTTCTTTAGTTTTGGGAACATGAAAAAGTCGTAGGTGCATTATCGTGAAGCAAAATCCATGAACTGTTTTCCCACAATTCCGAACGTTTTCTTAGTATTGCTTTTCGCGAACGATACTCTTTATTGACCGTACGACCTTGTGGTAAGAACTCTCGATATACTACGCCATGATAATCAAAGAAAACAGTAAGTAAAACCTTCACATTTGAACGAACTTGACGTGCCTTTTTCGCTCCTGCGACGGTCCTTTTGTCCAAACTTGAGCAGTTTCAAATTTTGCTACTACATGTTTCATGCCCAAAACGTCAAAAAAAATTGTATGGCACAACCCGATAGAGATGCAGTACCACTTATAAACATTTTGTTTGCTCAAAGTAGATCCACCAAATGCCGTTGTCAATATTTTAAGTGTTTTGCAGCACTGTATCCCTTTTTTTATACAAAATTTTATGCAAATCCTTTGGTCCCTTTTTTTTTTGACCGCAGAAAAACACCGAGCACACAAAACACGTCCAACACTTCTGTCTCAAAAAAAAAAACCTGCAAACTGGCTGAGCCTGTGAACATATGTTACAAACATGTGTACCAACATAACAAAAAAAAATCGAATATCGAATGTACGTAGCCCGCACAATTACAAAAGTCAACTTACTTTTTAAACACACCTCGTATTTTTACTTAACTGTCAAAACTGATGAGACATTAATTCAATTCTAACTGAAGATAGCAATGAACTACTTTTTTGTCACGAAGCTCTGTATTTTTAGCAGCACTTTCGCAAAAACTTCAGGTGTACGCTTAGAGCTAAATATCTCCGCTAGAGGCAACAATAAGAAAATAATTGTACGGAAAGATGTTTTAAATTCCTTGTTAAATAAATTGCCATTCTTGGATAACATTTGCAAATATTCTTTAAAACTCTGTTTGTATACCTCGTAGGACGAGTTAACTTGGAGTTTGCAAAACACGGGCACATAAACAAAAGCCACCGCCAATCCGCTGAGCCATATCGACACCACAATCAACCAATACTGGGTGCCAAAATTGTAAATTTCGGCGGGGCTTCCCAGAATCGTCACCCCTGAAACGTAACTAAAAATACACATTCATTTAACCCTGGTAGATTTTTACAGATTTAGTGAGTTATTCTAAAATGCAGCATATAAAAACAGATCAAAAATGAAGTTTTGCCCTTTAATTTAACTATATCTCTTCTGAGTCCTTAAGGCAGGATAAGGCCAGGGTGCATCGCATCGTACTTTTAAGCATAGTTTTAGAGACGTAGGTTTGACTCGTCTCTTTCATAATGCAATTTCATTCTTTCGCTACGCCACTGCTCTTGGGCGAAGTTCAGTTGTCGAATATGCAAATCAATATGGCTCTTGTCCGGAAATATTGTTTATTTAATGATAATTTACGTTTTAATTTAAATTTACCAAGTAAAGAAGCTCTTTGTTTCACACATTCGGCATAAATATTTATAACCATTTATTACTGTTATTTTAATTTATAATATAGTCTGTCTCAAAGTATATCGCCTTAAATAAAATATTATGTGTATTTAAGTATAATAAAATCACATTAGTACTATTAGAAGTTACAATGACTCCAAATATACCGGGTGTTTCATGGTTTGATTAGTTCCATAAGCGGTGATGTTCTATGGATCTAAAATATTTTTAACACTGCGATATTGATGCTTCATCAGAAAAGCGCCAAAATTTTAAAGGGGACACCGTGTATATTATTGCATTTTCTCATCCGCTAATACTTGCTGATTATTTTTGAACAAAATATTCTTATAACCTATTTTTAGTGGTTTTCGAGATATTAATTATTATCTTTATTTTTCATACAATGATGTAGATTAGGGTACATTATTCTTTAATATGGTAAAAAAAAAATATAAAAAATAAAATTGGTAAAAAGTGCTTTTTAAAATGTAACACCCTGCATGTTATCACATATTCTAAAAGCAAATTAAATTCCCTTTTAGGAATAGTTTGGTTTCTCAAAATAAAAACAAATTTCTCGGAAAACTGGATTACTTTGGCATAATTCATCTTTTAAGTGGCCGTGAAATCCGTCTTGTGTTAAATAATTCATTTTCCGTTAAATACGTCATTGTTGATTGTAGTTAAAATTTTGTCGATAAAATCGGTTCAAATGGAAAGAAACCGGCATTCTAATGCTGTTTTAATGAATTTATTTTTCTACTCCCTTCTCTAAAATACCCAATTATGTTATTTTATCACGTCAGTTTCGTTTCTCACAGATCCGAGACACTTCGGACATTTCCGGGTTTGGGAGCCATCTAATCTAACCAAAACCTTTATTACTATTCATTTGAATTAACACATTTTGGTAAAGATGCACATCCCTTAATGAATAAATGAATAAATCTTGAACCGAAAATGAATTACTTAATATTTAACATAACCTAAAAGGTGAATTATGCCAAAGTGATCCAGTTCATAGAGAAACTTTCATTTCATAAACCAAACGACTTAAGTAGCATGATATATCATTCTCTTAGAATATGTGATAAAATACAGGGTGTTTTAAAAAATGCACTTTTCACTATTTTTGTATCTAGTAGTCACATCATTAGTTTTGACCAACTCTGTATAATGTAGAATTAATTTCGATATTAATAAATTCTGTTCGAAACCTTCCTAAGCTATGTCCAAAATTTTAACTATATACTGGCTCCAGTGCTATGTTTTGGTCGGAAAAATAAAGAAAATAGTTATTTTATCGAAAACCGCTAAAGATAGGTATAGCAATGTATTACCCAAAACAATGAAAGTATTAGCGGATCGGAAAATGCAATAATATACACAGTGTCTCCATTAAAATTAATGTTGATGCTACTTTTTCGAAGACGCGGCAACGTCGCAGCGTTAAAAATTTTAGATCAATAGAAGAGCATCGCCCCTAATGGAACTAATCAAATTTTCAGTACAATTCGTCCCGTTCGCCATAAAAGGTACCATCAACCGCGAAACACTCTATGCACAAATTATCAATAATTACCTCAATAATTACGTTTTTATCTTACAGTTTTTAATGAAATAAACTCATCCTTTGGACAACGTATTGTGTGTTTCGAACCAAGGTTCATCTAAGTAAATTATAAATGTTTCCTGGCTGCATATAAATCTATTTTAGGTTATTTAAATCAAACTTTACAAAAAAATCTATAGAGAGTGGTACGACTAATAATTATATTCAATCTTTTAGGTTCCTTTACAATTTAGCCAAAGTAGGAAAAATCTGATTTTTTTATGTTTAACTTTTTTTTCTTTTATTCAATAATTCACCCTTAACAATATCCTTTATTAAGGATATTTAATGAATAACTATGTATTAAAAATTCAGACACATTTTTCTCAATGTGTTTTGCATCTAATGACTAGCCATTTCGACGGGACATAACTAAAAATTAGTGACATACTCGTAAGAAGAAACGCGTGGTAAAACGCCTTATTTAATATTGCCACCGATATCAGCCGACACGTGGTCGACATATGCCTTGCCCTTGTCTTATGCGTTACCTATGAATAAGTTATTGATTTTTAGGTTTTCCTAGTAACAATCGGTATGAAGATCGTAATTAATTTTTGGGTATCTCAATTTCCATTACCTAGCTATCAGTGACAGTGAAACAGGTATCGCCTTGAGGTTCTTATTGCCGGTCAGATACTCCCTAAGAGTTTGGCCTTCTTCATTTTTGCAGTATTTACTCCCGCAGCCGTAGTAGAGACCGGTGAGCGCCGACAGGATGAGCATAGCCGCGAACACTGCGTAATCGACTACGCTGAAGTAGTAGACGTCCATCTTATCGTGAATAAATCTGAAATTGAAGCTAATTCTGATGTTATTTGAAATCTGTTTTATTTTTTTTAAAATGCATATTTTCGAAAAACACCCTATAACTCTAAAACGTTAACAGATATTCATGTGTGGTCTATACCATTATGGTTTTTATGAAAATTGAGCCCCATCAGAGATCGTTGTTAGATTTCTTCTTTAGAAAGGGGCCTTACAAATTTGTTTGTTATTTGTTTAGTTTAAGACATTGCACAAAGAACTGAATATTGAATGTCTGTAAAATTTTCATGGCAACATTCGGATTTGATAAATAGGTAATTTGTAAAAATTACGCATAAATTTTAGTAGGTAGATACGTTTATAGTAACACGAGCAATGAACCTTTTTCTAAAGGTTGCAGACATTTGGATGTTTACTTTACGACCTTTTCAAGGCTTTTGCTTCAAACGGAATTTACAAATACTGAGTGACACACTATGCAAATTGACAAAAAACAGAAAACAGTATTTGGGAACAGTAAATTTCTCGAGAGATCGTAAGATGTTGACTTTTTTTGTAAGCAGTAGAAGCTGAATGAAAAAGCGTGATGATGAGATTCATACTTACCGGGAGCTATCCTTGTAAATGTTCAGCAAGCATAAATACGACCATTTTATGTTTAACTCAACAGCGATACGTCGCTTAATATACATGCACCTCACGATAATTTATAAAGGTTACTGTCATAAAAAATTTGTTAACGCTAAAATAAAAATCGATGTATATATATATATATATATATATATATATATATATATATATATATATATATATATATATATATATATATATATATATATATATATATATATATATATATATATATATATATATATATATATATATATATATATATATATATATATATATATATATATATATATATATATATATATATATATATATATATATATATATATATATATATATATATATATATATATATATATATATATATATATATATATATATATATATATATATATGTATATATATATATATACATCGTGTGTATATTTTCTTCAAATTTTCTTGGGTGTTCGATCTCTCGAAAACAAATAACGTAATTTCTTTAAATATCTATTAATGTTTCTTTTTAATATTCTTATTTTGTATGTGACATAACAATTGATGACATTTGACGTTGCATTAATATATTACATATTTAAAATAAACATAATTTGTCAGCAAACATTTTATGTGGATTGGAATGGCATGCATCATCCCCTAGGCCAAAAAAAATGAAGGAAATATACACAAGACGGTTCAAGAAACTACATCCATGAAAAATTCACATATATACAATCATGGGTGAAAATATGCAATTCTACCATCAAATTTTGACTGACTACGATGTAGACAACAAATTATAAAACTTTACTCAAGATTTTAATTATTAATCACAGATAGGGTAAAAAATATCAATAGGTTAAAAGAAGAAATCTCAAATATTTTAAATGCATTAAAAAATATCGTACTAAAAAAAAATATTGACAACTTTGTAAGGCAGCAAAAACAGAAATGCGAGAAAATAAATTGGATTCTTTACTTAAAAAAAAAACAAAAATAAAATACAAACAATTAAAACTGCAGAATGGATTTTCGGACACAGTGAATGTCAAAACTATTTCTCATTAACGTGTAATAAAATTTTGCAAAACAGATACACAACTAGCGTACACCTTTTGTTGTGCGTGGTTAACTGGGTGAAAAGTCATATAGTTGTCCCTACTGAATTGAATAATGTAATAGTAATGAAGCTGCCTATTTGTTTAAATTTACCTATTGTTATCCGTTGATAAACACCAATCCCAAACATAGCAAAGGAGTGCACGTGAGATACTTTTACAAATAGAAATAAATTAGATCAATTGATACTTATTTAATTGGTATAAGTTCTACTTTAATAAGGGTAGTGAAATTTAAACGCTGCGAGCATATCGAGCCCCTACGAGTTGTATTGTACCAAATATCAGTTTTAATGACCCAAGTTTAGGGAAAAGGATTAAAATAATTATAAATAATTTCGAGAAATTGATGTAATTTCTGAACAGTAAATAAACATATAAATAAAAGTATTACAAAAGTTACACTACTTTAGGCTACGAGCAAGGATATAGCCAGAACAAAATTTTCGTCATATACATGAAATTATTTTATAATACCTACTTACAACTCTTTTTAATCAATTAATTTATTGTTGAAGATAGTATTTTCTTTTTTCTTTTCTTAACGGCACCTTTTAAACATAATTAGAAAATTAGAATTACAGAATTATTTGTTTGTCTCTATCCGATCGACTTAGAAAAAAAGGGTAGGAGTGACGGATTTTAAAATAAAAAAAAATGGAATAATCTTTATAATGCGATGGGGCAAAAGTGATTTACAATTTTACAGAATCATACATTTGTAAACCTTTATACGTACAGTATATATTAATCGCAATATGCCATTTTAAGAATAGTTTACTTGAACTTGCACGATCTTATAACGCCAAATGAAAATCATAAATCGTTCAATCAACTCCTCTCATATTAAACTTGCAACTAATTATCCTTCTGTTTTGTTTGTAAAACATATGATACAAAAATTGGGGTACATAATAAATAACGCAGATGTTTCAGAAATTGATGATAATTGTGAATGATTGATTAATAATTAAAATCGAAGTAAGTACCTACTTGAAGTGAAATTCGATCTAAAATTGGCGACAGCACCAAATGTATGAAACTGTGTGCGTATACATTATAACACTAAACGATTTAACATTGAACCAAGAACTTTAAATACATCGCAACTGCTTTGAGATCTTAATTTATTATTGAACTGCGATATCTTGAAGCCAAAATTTTAAAACTATTTGTGGATTTTCATCTTACATTAGACCTAAGAGAATAAGAGGCCTTGAGGCACTAATAGAAAAGTGAAGCATACGTATACAGGGTATGAAAACGCAAACTAGAACTAGCAAAAATTTGAAAATTGCTCCAAATTTACACTAGCTCTAAGTATGGCGCCCTAGGTTGCTACAGCAGCATGTCAACGCTTTTATATTTTTTAATGCGCCCATTATTTAATTAACTTTGTGGCACGGTTTTTTCATTTTTCAGAAATTTATGTTGTTATATTTGCTACTAATTTTTTGAAAACTTTTGCCCAACACTAATGGTTAGTCCAGTAATGGATTATTAGGATGTTAATATTGCAACATAATAACCTTTACATCTCAGCCACATAATTTCTAAAAAAAAAAGAGCATCTGCAACCAGTTATACAATAAATTTTTAGAGCTAAGGATGGACCAATTCAATTTCAACGGTGGTTCATAAAAACAACTGTCATTTCTACACCTGATTTTACGGGAAGAGGGATTAGACGGTTTTATCTTATCCAAGTAAAAAACGTAAATGGATGGTCACCAAATAAATACAGTTGTACAGCGTGTACTTACCAGATAAGAGAACAATCAGCGAAATGTCGGATTCGGTGCCATCTCCACAAAATCCGGAACCTTCATCATCAACCGTGACCCTGGTGGAAACTGATGAACAGGTACATAAATCCTATGTATATATTTTAGAATAGAATTGACGTGTTGGAAGTTGCGCAGCCACTTGTGTTGTAATTCGGCAACAAAAATGCTGTGTCATAACTTAAAGAGTTTATTAGCCCTAAAATTCGTCAAACGTCATGTAAACGTGCGAAAATCGCACTTTGCCGCTCCTTTGAATGGAGTGCGAGTTATCGATCTCACGCGAATTGTCGCCGGTCCATATTGTTCTATGATACTAGGCGATTTAGGCGCGGAAGTTATCAAAATTGAGAGACCTGGGGCGGGCGACGAAGCCAGATTATGGGGGCCCCCTTTCATAGGCGATACCAAAGAATCCTGCTACTTTATTACATTTAACCGAAATAAGAAAAGTGTTTGTCTCAACTTGAAATCTCCGGAAGGTCAAAATATCATTTGCGAATTAGCAAAAACATCAGATGTGTTGATTGAGAACTATGTTCCTGGAAAACTTGATGAACTGAATTTGGGTTACAACCGTTTGAAATTTGTTGCACCTCAATTGATTTATTGTTCCATTACGGGCTTTGGTCCCGAAGGGCCTTACAGCAACAGACCTGGTTATGATGTGATTGCTTCTTCCATGGGGGGCCTGCTTCATATCACTGGTCCAAAAAATGGTGAACCTTGTAAAGTTGGTGTTGCTGTTACTGATTTGGCAACTGGTAAGTGAATCAATTGTTTAATAAGTAAAGCGAAGTACTAATTAATTATTAATCATAATATCTTTATAACCTTGATTCCTGAATTTTGATGTTGCATAGAGTCTTAAATTGTTAAGACCAATATTTTTTTTAAAAGTAAATGTTCGAGACTACTTTAAATTAATTTAATTTAATATTTATTTTCTGCCATATATTAACATATTAGCAACACTTGGTAATACTGAATTTGTTTAAAACTTAAAGGAAGTTTAGAGTAGAAATAATAGAGAAAGAATACACAAGTGAACAGAAATGAAAAATAGTAATAATCCTTTTTTTGTGAAATGGAATGCTAATTTACAGCTGCAACTTTCACGAAAAACTCCTGAACCTTTTTTAAACTTATTTTAAACAAGTTGCTAGGCTTTCCATTGCAAGTAATTTAATAATAATTTATATATGCTTTATTAGGACTGTATGCGCACGGAGCAATAATGGCTGCCCTTATTAAACGATTGAGAACAGGTAAAGGAGAAAAAATTGACTGTAACCTATTCTCAACGCAAATCGCTAGCCTCATAAACATTGGGTCAAATTATTTAAACGCTGGAAAAGAAGCCACAAGATGGGGTACAGCACATGAAAGTATAGTTCCCTATGAAGCATTTCCTACCAAAGACGGGCATCTAACAATTGGAACTGGGTCTGATAAACAATTTCAAGAACTCTGTCAGAGGCTAGGGAATGAATTTTTAGCGAAAAGTCCCAAGTTCTCTACCAACAAATTAAGAGTTGAAAATAGAAATGAGCTAATTGAAATCTTAAGAGGCATATTAATGACCAAAACAAATAAGGAATGGTTGAAGATGTTTGAAAATAGCTCTTTCCCCTGCGGTCCAGTGAATAATCTTGCCGGTGTTTTTGATGACCCCCACGTTAAGTATATCGGCATCGTACAAACCTTGGACCACCCCATTGCTGGAAAAGTTAAAGTTGTGGGTCCACCCGTCAAGTATAGTGGCGGTGGCAACGAAATTCGCACAGCCCCGCCGACTTTGGGCCAACATACCGACGAAGTGCTAAAAGATTTATTGGGTTATGACGATGGGCGAATTAAACAATTGAGAAGTCAAAAAATTGTTAGCTGATTCAAGGAAATGAAGATTTAGTAATTGTTTTTGTTTTCATTCCATTTTGGATTTCTTCAAAATTGTTATTTTACTATTTTTGTGATGTTGAATCAATAAAATCTATTTGAATTGCTTGTAGTTTTTTCTTTTGGTCATTGTCTGTGAGAAGCATGTGTTTTTTATGCAAATGTGACGCTCCTATTTGTGAAATGAAAAATTTGGTAAGGTTTTGCCTGCTTCTGAAGAAACAATAAGAATCTTCAAAAGAAAACTAGAACAAACTTCATATTTGAATTTTCATTTCTATGCTATCTAGTGACAGCTATATTACAAATTTAGTAATTTCTAGAAATTTTTTCCGAAACCTTAGTTGGTCATCATGAGATTGCTGAAACGTTAGCAAATTCAACTCAACAACAACCGACGCGGGAGGAATCCAGAAGTTTTGTAAATAGAGATTGCAGAACTCCGACATGATTTCAATTTTATTTCGACAATGTAGTCAATGAAAAATTCAGAGTGGAACTAATTTCTTTTGCAGGATCACACGGTTCCTAGGGTAACTGTGAAACTGAAAAAGCCAAAAACAGATAGAAAAGTTAACTGGACAACAGACACTGTAGATAATGAAAATTTAAACAAGAAGAAATCAAAATGTAAGTTATAGGTGTTCTTAAGGAAAGTTAATCGCATAGCTTATGGCCGTGATAAGAGATTTATTTATCAATGTAATGCTACAATCAGTTGATAGATTTCAATGAATCTAACAGAATTATTTAAAAATAAGATATCTATATCTGGAAAATCGAGAGTATTCATAAAGGGGGTAACTTTAAGTTTGATAAACGCCATTATAATTTGGCATGAGTGGAGCTAGTGATGAATAAATGAGTAACTGAAGTTTATCAATGTATTGCATGTGTACTTTTTCTACATTTAGTTTTTGGGCACACATAGCCATTCATGACTAAACTACCGAAAACATTCGACTGCTCTCACACGTGTAACTCAAGTACTGGAAATGTCCGAAATGACTCCCGACCCTGCCTAACGAAATTAATATCCTAAAGTGACACTTTCCTCACGTTTGATTCGTCTGTTATTAGAGTAGAAAAAAAAAATACAAATGTTATACTTACAAATACAAAAAGTCATTACTGCATTCATGGATTTTAACGATTTTTCTTAGACAAAGAAAGTCCATGACAACACAGAATTCTATTTTTTTTAATTTATGAGAACACTGTCTAACATGTGAATAGTAGATTTCATATCTTTAGCAACCGATTATAATTTTATGTTACATTGCAGGCTGTTGCGTTTACAACAAACCAAAAAAATTTGCTGAAAGTTCGGATTCAGATAGTTCCGAGGATGAATGCGATCACTGCAAGGGTCACGTAGAAAAAAGGAAAAAAGGAGTTGACAACAGTGTTGCTCACGGTGACGTTCTCGACTCAGCTGTTCCAGTCGCATCTGAACAGATTTAAATCAATGATTTGTATATATATCTTTAAGGTGTAATTTTATATTTTACTTATTTATTAATAAATGTCCTGAAACCTGTATATGAAAAGGAAACGGAAAGGATAAATTAAAAGTCTTTTATAGGAACAAAATCTTTTTAATAACAAATTTCTTAACACAAAATCAAACGCGGGTAAAACGTAAAATTAAAAAAGTAATCTGAGTATTAAAGCCGTGGACAATTTATGCAATGAGAAAGTCTTTTACTGCTTTGCTACAAACCAAAAGGTCATATGTATATTTGCCTTACATTTTATAAAATAAATACTATATACCTAGTCTTATAAAAAATTCCATAACCTTAAATCACCCATTGTATTGAAGTTTACAATTGAGAAGTTATCACCAAAAATTAATATTATGCTTATCAATAAACCAAAAATATGAGCTGAAAAACTTTACTATTGAAAAGAACTTCTCAATTCATCTGAAATTTTGGTTTGGCTGGTTGAATTTTTTTTTTAAAAAACTGCTGAAGATTAGGTTATACGGAAAAAATTTTGATTTTAAAAAAGTATAAATAATCGACACCACAAAAAACTAAAAACAAAAGGCTGTTACTAGCGGCTAAAGAAAGGCTATTTTTAAAAAGTAGCCGTATGAACACATTTCCTATATTAGCACCGGATTTTATTATCACTGGTTTGAAAACATTCTCTTTGGAAAAAAAAATTATTTGGCCCATTATTTTGTTTTCAAAATATGATATTTTGTGATAAGAACGATATTATACATAGCAATGCTAATTCAATGTAGTTGTTGAGGTTATGGAATTGCTATAACACAAACTCTAAAATATATTTACAGTGCACACTTTTCTTATTCACATTACCGATATTTGTTTGTCTTTTTCCTGTTTTTCCTGAGTTCAATGCCCATGGGAAAGTCTCTTTTGTCCAGACCAAGCTGTTTCATTTTTGACCTTGACCGCCAAACTTTAATCTTGTGATCGTCCGAAGTGGTAACTAACATTTCTGGATCTTTGGGATTAAAAGCCACTGAGTTGACGACATCCTGATGGGGAAATTTTGCCAGGCAGACCCCATAATGGCGGTCCCATAGGTATCCATGCTTATCTTCTGCCCCACTGCAAAAAGAAAACACTATACTTCAGAATTGATAAAGTTAATGTAAATTTTACAGGGTGTCGCAAATATTTTTGACACCATGAGTCAGATATCCCTATCTCCGCCATATTTCAGAAGCTAATATTATAGTCACATATGTTGAAAAATTCACAAAAGATTACGCCAGAAGGTGTAGAAGCTAGGACAAAATAAACCAATCACAGTAAAACGGAATGATTGTTAGTTTTTATATCAACTTTATTCCCATTTTTTTTTAAATAATGGCGAAGGAAGCTAGGCAACATTTTCTTTGTACTTTAGGTGAACACCTATGACTCGTACAGTGAATAATATACTGAACTCAGTGGAGTGGATACGCGAACGCTCAATACGTGTTATAAAGTGTCGCGTTACCCTACCTTCCAGAACTGCAAGATCCAATTTTTCGGCAAGGTAATGCTAGAGCACGTTGCGAATTTTTATAAGTAAAAACGCTTATAAAATAAAAACAATTCCAAAGAGTTTCAGAGTTATCCAGAAAGAAACGAAATGTTGGATAACGTTTTATTTGTTTGTGACTTTCCGACTATTAGAAATTGAATGACTAAGAAAAAAAGAAAAATTTATTGTACTTTTGGTAAACACCTATTACAAATTCTGTCAATTCTATACTATAAAAGGTTATAAACCGCCAACAAAATTAAAGAATAGTTGCGCATTTTTATACCTAAAAACGCTTATAAAGTAAAAAAAATCCAAATTGTTTCAGAGTTAACCAGAAAGATGCAAAATGGTGGATAACCTTTTACTTGTTTGTGACTTTTGAATTATTAGAAATTGAATAACTGTAATAATAAGAAATTGGACTATGAAAAAAGAAAAAGCAACATACCTGGCAACATATTCATTGCACACATCCAAAAATATAAAAAAGCACTCGTTATTAGGCGTATAAGCCTTATGCGCCCTTAACATGGTACCCACTTGTTTAAGAGTGACCAAATCAATGACATGTATGTCTATTTCTTGGGCAATTGGCGGTGGATCTAACGGATTGGGTATTACATAATTCTCGGGCCATGACCTGCTATTTACATACAAATATCTAAAAAAAATCGACATATTAGTGAATTTTTTTTTTTCAATTCTAACCCACCGGTGATCAGGACTCAGGCCCATACCCACGATGTGACCGTGTAAGTCAATTAGATGGTCCACTTTATCGAATTTATCGGCAACCTTGTCAAAATCCAGCCAATCGGGATCAGCGGAGGGGCTACCTGACCTCATTTGCTCCTTCCTCTGTTCATGCAAAATTAACCTCTCCTTAAGGGATGGTCCGGGGTCCATTTTTTTAGGAAAAACAAAAGGTTTGATCCGTTTGAAACCAATTTGGTGGGGGGTGTAGGTCTTATTGCCTGTAGTGAATATTAAATATTTATCCTTTAAAGATTCTGCTTCGTCTGAGGAATCAGAATGGTCGTCGTCGTCAAACCCCTCATCCTTGTTATTGTCATCCTGATCCATCTCGTAGTCACTGTCATCGCCCGCTGCGGCCTCGCTTTGCTCAAATTCCACTTTGCGGTATTCCGAATTGTACCATATTGGATTGGCGAAGTCGCTGCTGACTCTTGCATGGTTTAGTATGGGGATATCGTCAAATACTATAATAATAGAACTGTCATATAAAGTAGTACATGTTTAAGTATACATATAAATAAACAATACATATTTCCGGAAGTAGCCTGCAAAACTAAAATGCTTTCTTAGGTAGTTAGACGCTTGCCACTTTTATTTAATCACATTTGGTGCTCAAATGAATTTTACAAAGTACCCCTTTTTGTTATTTTTTTTATTTTAATGAAAAGTATCCAATCCTGCATAATTTTCAGACTTACCTGCTTTACTTGAACTAGGAACGTTGTTCATGTCCCTGTGGCTAACTGGATTTCCATGTTCGAATATGACACCCTGATCGACTGGTACCCCCGAATACTCAATTTCCTCTAAACTGATATTTTCAGAATTTGGAAGGCAATTTGCTATCATGATCGCTCTTATAGAACTAGCGTTCCGATTGTAGAAACGAAATAAACAGTGTGTTATCGGTACCAACTCCGATTCAGCTTCCTGTGAAGCTCTGTTTAGCCAAAGATGAGAACTACTCACTAGATGCGCCAACCAATGCAAATCTCCAGATAGAAGATATTGATCGCTATACCAAGTGCCGAAAATATCATATGGCTTGTTCACAACTCTACACTGGAGTTCGAAGCCATCTAAAAAATTCATTTTTTTTTATTTTCCGAAAAAAAGTTCTTATTTTTTTTTGTAAAGCTGACTAAAATTTCAGTCAGATGGGGAAAACAAACGGAATTTTTTTTTTCAAATCTCACTTAATTTTTGCTATTACACACCTAGGTTGAAGACAGCTATTTCGCCAGAAGTACTATGGGTAGTTCCAAAATGTACCCCAGAAACCAAAAGTAAAGTATCAGTTTCATTGAATTGTGAATACTGTGTATATTTCCATTTGAAGTGTTTCATGTTTTTGCTGTATTTAATACTGGCAGGATAGTCTGAATTCCACACCTACAATAAACATCGATTCACTTTAGAAAAAACAGCAATATTAACACTTGCGCCTTTAAGTCCTTAGTTTTTGGATTATTATGCCATAAAACCTTTAAAATATTATGAAAGCCAAGAGTATTGGATAAAAAATATTCGGATTGGAAAAAATTCGCCCATATCTACGATTATCGACTAATTAATACTTGCCGGCCCTTTTTTTACAGAAACAGAATTAATTAAAATCTAGATATTTAGGATTTAAAATAGAATTTATTTTTGGTATTTGCATAACTTCCTGGCATGAATATATGAGCCCCCTATATTTAACATACTTCAAAAAATAATAAATAAAATAAATCTAAATCAAATAAAAAATATACACTTGCAATTAATTAGATTATTAATGTTTTATTCAAAAATGATAAAAACAAAAAATTGTAATGAATTTATTTTTACACTTACAATAATTTCTAGTTCAGTTGCACATTTGGTGTTATTTTGTGCAAATTTTAAAAAAATACTGATCCAAGAAGAAAAAGGAAAAGCTTTAATTGGGGTGATCTGCGTAATCTGCGTAATTGTAACCACCTTGCTTTTAACATTTAATGCATCTAACTGCTCAGAGTAGACTTACAATAATCCAAAATCTTAAGTGAATCTTTGAATACAATAGTATTGAATTTATGGATTGTCGAAGCGATAGTTTATTATAAAATCGAATTCGACAGCTTGATGTACTCAATTTAATTAGGAAGTATTACTTACACTAACAAATCCATCCTTGGAGCAAGTAGAAAAATATTTTCCGTTATGTGAAAAACTAACATGCAATACTTGATGGATATGATCAGTTAGCACTTCAGTTTGTACAACAGGTATTTTATAACACAAACGTTTAAATTCCTCATACCATGATTTCCCTAAAACCAAATTAATTAAAACACTTAACTCTTTATAAATATTTTGCTATATATGGAAATATCAGACAAAACTCTATGATAAATAGTAACACAAGAAATTCAGAGCTAATTGATATATTTAATTAAAAAATTTCATTTACCTGCCACAACGGGCACCGATTTATCAACCAAAAAATTCTTATAAAATAAATCCCTCCACAGCAAATCATTTCTGCTGGCATCCAACCACAATTTACATACTCGGCCTGCAGATCCTAGTTCTTTGTATGTGAGGTGTTGAAATATTTTGTAAAGCGCAGGATAGGGCAGGTAACACCAGAGGCTGCCCTCGGTTTCGTTCATTTTTAAGGATTGCTTCTCGATTCAAAAATTTGCTTATGAACGGAACGCGAACGTACCTAAACTTTTGACAAATGAATGTCAAAATCAAAACAGAAATCAGCTGAGATGTTTTCCTCTGGTTGTAGGGTGGTGTTCCATGATTTACAGCTTATGACATATTCTGTGATGAGTATGTTCGGAAATCGGAAAGAAAACTGCTCAAAATAAAATTAGTTCTAGTAAACATAAGTTATGTATCTATATTGCGGGTAGTGCATCCATTTAATATCTGAAAGAGCTAATTTCGAATGAACGTAACGTAAAATACAAGGTTGTGTTTTTTGCCAAAACTTTTGAATTAACTTTTTAATTTAAATTTGATTTGGAGCGCACTATAGGGCATGTCACTCATCATGTGTCATGCGTAAAAACACAGTTACAGGCCACCGAAATTTTTGATTCTCTGTGATGTGAAAAAATTATAATGAATATTTTAAAGTAAGAGTATTTTTTAATAAAAAACCATGAGTGTAACACACAAACTTGACGACCTCGTGCAATCTGTGTCTTTGTATACTCGAATTCCGTTATTATTTCATCTCTATACACTACCATTTTTAATATTTTACCCAATATGGATCTATATCTGGATAGGAATTTACGGTTTTTGGGAACACTATGAAGGAGGATTCATCGGTGTAGCGGTAATTGGAATCATGCAAGTTCTTTGCTGCTTAGCATGCTATTGGTCTGTCCATGTTAACTGTTTTTTCTCCTGTAAAAAGGTGTTTTGAATTTAGTTAGCATAGGTACAGGCTTTTAAATATTTATTTATAGGAAAAAGATCCCTTGAAGGCTAATATTGTAAAGGTAATTCCCACGCCCAACAATGGGAAATCAGAATTGGTGTTTTTAAAAAAAATTAAACAGCACAATGATGACTGGCTTATTTGGTTCATATTTCAACAAACCAAATATATATGGGACCCTGACAAAAAAATGTTTCGAGGAGTTGAATTTCCTGTCAACAGATCATTCATGGAATATATGTCTTGCAAAGGTTTCCAAGAAGAAGACGATGTCAAAGAAGCTGAGCTACTTTATGGCAAAAATAATCTTGAAATGGTGGTTCCTGAATTTATGGAACTATTCACTGAAAGAGCAACAGCTCCATTTTTTGTTTTTCAAGTATTTTGTGTGGCCCTTTGGTGTTTAGACAAATACTGGTATTATTCAATATTTACTCTTGTCATGTTAGTTCTATTTGAGTGTACTCTGGTTCAACAACAGTTAAGGAATATGGCAGAAATACATAAAATGGGTAACAAACCTTACAGTATATTGGTCTATAGAAACCGTAGGTGGAGATTAATGTTGACTTGTGAACTTATTCCTGGTGATATTATATCAGTAACTCGTTCTCAAAAAGAAAATTTGATACCCTGCGATGTTTTGCTATTAAGGGGCTCATGTATTGTAGACGAGAGTATGTTAACTGGGGAGTCTGTTCCTCAAATGAAGGAGGCTATTGAAAGTGGTTGTGATCTCTCAAAAGTCTTGGATCCTGACACTGATGGGAAAATTCATGTTCTCTTTGGTAAGTAATACTTTATTCATATATTTAGTTTATTTCACAGATCCAGTAAACAATAATAATATAAACTAAACTAGATATGTATTCATTTTACTTTACATATCTGAATTTTATTTATTTATTTTTTTAATTTAAACTAACATGTTTTCTTGCAGTCACGCTGAATGCTGCAAAACAAATAGTTTTTGTTAGTTCCTTTTTGGCAAGCTCTTAATATGCATGTGTGGTGGTGTTTTTAATAAGCAAACAATTATAGCATATGGATGCTTCAACATTCTGTCAGACTTAAACCACCTATTTTGAAAGTTTTTCATAGCAAGTACATTTTTTGTATCTTTGATATTAGGCTACTGCCAAGCTAGCGACCTGATCGCCGCGACATATAAGTTGAGTTCCCAATGCAGTGTATTGATTATTATGGAGCCTGCCAAGCTTCTGATTCTTGACAGGGGCTGATTTTGAAAACTCTCTTATGAGCGTTTTTGAGACTTCGCGACAAAATCGCTCCCCATAGTTTCTTTGGGTAAATGGTCATATCAGCGCTCGAACGTGGGAAAAGCATAAACATTATAGTTAGCAATTGAATGACCCTTGCTTGATTCTAGAGATTTTAAGTTTTTTGGAATCGGATAGAAACTATAACAAAGGATCATCAAAAGTGCCCTGTAATTTCTTTATTTCTTAACATTTCGAAACTGCAGCAGAAAAATGCTGTCACTGGTTATAAGCGTGTCCATGTGCAAAGAATTTACAAGACAGTGTTTGGAACGCAAATTCTATGTCGCCGCGACCAGGTCGCAAGTCTGGCGGTAGCCTAAGAATTCAAATCCAGAATTAACAACTCAAAAGAAATATATTTGAAAAAATTAGGCGAGATATATTAATTTTTAGAGACAACCAGTTTCACTGAAACTATGCGGAAATTTAAAATATTTAATTTACATTTTTTTGTATTTAAATTTAATATTCAAAATATCTACAAATATTTTTTTAACCACTACCCAAAATCGAGTGACAAATTTGTGCAAAGTGAAAAAATGTCAGTAATTTTGGACTTGTGTTGCTAGGTGTAAATGATTGGTCAAGTAAATAGTTTAAATTCTCTTTGATACTCTTGCTTTTTTTTGTCATTAGAAGATTGATTTACAATGTTGTCTATTTCAAATATTATTCTTCAATATTATTATTAGAATTATTGTTATGAACTTGAATGTGTAGAAACGCCATAAGCTAAATAAATAAATATTATTTTTCAATCATTTATTCATCCATTTACACATAAATACTCTTACAACCTTGTTTCTCTTTTGTTTCTTTTGTCTTCTAATACTAATTAATAATAAATATTGATTGATAAATATATGGCGTTTTTTTATTTAAAATTATTCCTGCCACAAGGATCTGTAGTAAAGAGGCATGTAGAAAAAAACATTTTTAGGAAATAGTTGATATGTACTTTAAAAGTTAGCCATTATATCTTATTTTAGGTGGTACAAAAGTTGTTCAACACACACCACCTACCAAAGCCACCACTGGCCTTCGGCCTCAAGATAATGGATGTGTCGCTTATGTCTTAAGAACGGGTTTTAATACCTCCCAAGGAAAATTGTTGAGGACTATATTGTTTGGTGTCAAAAGAGTTACGGCTAACAATAAGGAGACGTTTGGGTTCATTATGTTTTTACTAATTTTTGCTGTTGCTGCTGCAGCTTATGTGTGGAAAAAGGGGGTTGAAGATCCAGAAAGAAGTCGTTACCAATTGTTTTTAGAATGTACTTTAATATTAACCTCAGTTATACCCCCGGAGTTGCCCATAGAATTATCTCTTGCTGTCAATACTTCCCTCTTGGCTTTATCCAAGTTGGGTGTTTACTGTACCGAACCGTTTCGTATACCTTTTGCCGGAAAAGTTGATATATGTTGCTTTGATAAAACTGGCACGTTAACCAGTGATAATTTAGTTGTGGAAGGAGTAGCTTTGGCGGAGAATGACTCCAAAGTTACCCCAATATTCAAGATACCTATGGAAACTGTGCACGTGTTAGCCTCGTGCCATTCTTTAGCACAATTAGATGACGGTTTGGTAGGTGATCCCTTAGAAAAGGCCACCATTACCGCCATTGACTGGACGGTGACCAAGGCGGACTGTATGATTCCGAAAAAAGGCAAATCACCTGGTTTGAAAATTTTTTTCCGCCATCATTTTTCATCCGCCTTGAAACGTATGTCAGTTATTGCCGGATATAATCCACATGGATCAACAGACACAGTTTATATTTCGGCTGTGAAAGGAGCACCTGAAGTTCTCAAGACTATGTACGCAAAGGTTTGTAATTCTTTCTTTTTAGTTCATTTTAACTATCGTATTTTATCGGCAATGAGTAGATACTATAAATTTATTCAAAGGCCTTGAGCTCCATCATCCTGCGGACCTAGCGAGAAACAATTTTTTATTCCATTATAGAAATTTTTAGGGTATCAAATATGTAACAATATTTTTAAACTTTATTATTTTTAGTTGTTTAAATTTATTTTCACCAATTTTCGTTGTAATTTCTAGAAATCTAAAATCTAATTAGTGCGGTAAATTGTTTTGCATAGAAGAAATTTTTTTGGGTACCCTTTTCATTTATTTTCAGAGGGTCAAAAAAAAAGGTTTCTGCCTAGGGTTAGCCAAAACCATTATAATGGACTTATTGCAACTTACTGTTTGGTATTAACAGGTCTAGAAAGAAACAATTTGCAGCAAAATATAGACAGTTGCAAGCTGCCCAGCAAAGTGTTTTCTGTATTTTTTAGGTTCCCCCAAAATATGACGAAGTCTACCTAGAACTTTCCAGGAGAGGAGCTAGAGTGTTAGCTCTTGGTTACAAAGAAATCGGTCAACTATCTAGTCAAGAACTTCGCGATTTGTCGCGAGAAGACATTGAAAAGGACCTTCGTTTTGTCGGATTCGTTATTATATCGTGTCCATTGAAAAGCGACTCTAAAAACGTGATCAAAGAACTTCAGTATGCTTCGCATAGAGTGGTGATGATTACCGGCGATAATCCTTTAACTGCGTGTCACGTGGCAAATGAATTAAAATTTATATCGAAACCGCTGCTGATATTAAATGAGAAATCAAGCCAAGAATTTATGTGGGAAAGTGTTTACCAAAACGGTAACCTGTTGCCGGTCGACCACGATTACAAGGCGTTAATTAAAAAATACGATTTATGTATTAGCGGAGACGGTCTGAACCACCTACGGGACAACTACCTCAATTTCCTCAATCTAATACTACCACACATAACCGTGTTTGCCAGATTCGCACCAAAGCAGAAAGAATATGTTATCGTTCAACTGAAAACTTTAGGTTACGTTACGCTAATGTGTGGAGACGGTACTAACGATGTCGGGGCATTAAAACATGCGGACGTGGGCGTGGCAATATTGGCTAACGCGCCGGAGAAATTGCCCGATCTGAAGGAACAGAAAGAGCGGGAAAGAAAACATAGGGAAACGAGGGAGCAAGTACTGGCGAGAACCGGCAGACCAAATCATGTAAGACCGCTAATGGAACAGAGAGATCGGTTGCAGGGCAAAATGAATAAGTTGATGAAGGAACTGGAAGAAGAGGATCAGCCCCAAGTGGTAAAATTGGGCGACGCTAGTATCGCCTCACCTTTTACTAGTCGGTTGTCTTCAATTATGTGCAGTGAGTTTGTTATTAATAAATTTTCTTTCCTTCTTTAATACAGAAATATTGACCCTCATTTGTCATTCTTTCAATGCTTGTAAGTATTTCTGTTTCCAAGAAAAATGTGAAATTGATGAGGGAAAGTTTGAGTTGTTAAATAATGTCCAAAACATTAAAATTAGTTTGAGTTTTATAAACAAAATAAATGTAAATGAATCGCGATTCAACCTAGACATTTACCTAATCACAAAAATTACGCATGCCTGTATTCCTTTTCCTTTTAAGTCACTTAATATGGTTTGACTCAATCTTCATCGTATTGGCTTTCAACGATAAAACAATAAAACTTTTAACGATGTTATTACCTATTGTTATTGGGTAATGCCATTAACAAAAAATGTATTCTTACTTGACTGACAATTCAGCTAAATTTCTTTCATTCTGATATATTTCTAGAGTGTTGACTATATGTGCAGTGTTGAATAATTGTTTTTACTGTGGGTTTCGAAAAAGTTATTTAAGAAGAATATAACACTGTCGCGCTGAAATGTATATGACACTTTAGTCAGTCTAGGACTTACTCAACAAGAAGCTTTAAAAAAAACCTGCCTACTACTATAAACGCAGTAGTGATTTTCAAACTCACCATATAGAGAATAGTGATCAGGACCTAATAAGAAGGAAAATATATTGTCTTTATCAAAGCGAAGTGAAGCTAGGAGATGAGACTAATATAAATATAAAGGCGCCGCCCTCCATAGAGTTGTTTGTTTTGTTTTGTTTAATTTGCCTTGATCACGACATTGTATCCAAAGGATGGGTTGATTCCACCTAACACTCACAGGAAAGTACCTTGAAATGAAGGAAAACTCATCAGCATAATACACAATGAGTCAGAAGACAGATTTGTCCCAAACTGCTTGCTATTGTCTGCAAAGAATATTAAGGATTCGAGCTTTGGATCAAGTGCTGAATTTTTTGAAAATTGGTTTCAAAACAATCTTTTAAAAAATATTCCCAGTAATAGTGTTACCTTAGCCGTCTACTACGCAAAGCACCAGCCTCATCCAGTTCAAAAACTGAAATCCAGGAATTTTTGTTAGAAAGTGATATTTATTTTAACTTAAGTTATAAAAAAGCGCAACTTTTAGAAGTCCTAAATTCGTATGCAATTAAAAAGCCGTTTTACTTCCTCCATATCATTGCATGTTTAACCCCATGAGCATTTCTGGTATCAAGTAAAATCAAAGGTCAGAGCAGAAAATTTTACCCCTACTTTAAGTCCCAGTGTCATAAATTGAGAGCTGGAAAAATTCAGTACAGCATATTATATAACATTTCTATACAAAACAACATAAATTCTATTATAATTAATCTCAATGTCGACTCTGATAGTGAAACAGAATTAGATTTAGACATTTAGAATAAAAATTCAATTATGTGTAGGTAATAATAGCAATGAAATTATTGTATGTAGTTAAGTCATGTTTTTCCTTAGTGTAATTGAATAAGATTATACCCACCTAAATAAACAAAAAAAATTTTAATCAATACTTATGAGAGTCCTTCCTTAATGTTCTGTCCTTTAATACCTACCGGAGCCGAGTTTTATTGCCGTCGGCATTTGCGAGCAACAGCCAGCACGATGAACATTGAGACGGTCTATGCAATTGTAAAAACGAATTTTGCCCCTTGTGTTGTTATTAAATTTATTACCTTCTTACCAAATTCTACTCAAAATGTTTTTGTAGAGTTTAATTTTTTAATTTGAAAGATTATTTATTTTAGTTTGCCATATAATCAAGCAGGGGCGGTGCACTCTGGTCACTACCCTGCAGATGTTCAAAATTTTGGCATTGAACGCACTGATTTTGGCATACACCCAATCTGTACTCTACTTGGACGGCATCAAACTGAGGGATATGCAAGCCACCTTGCAGGGGTTTTTACTAGCGTCTTGTTTTCTGTTTATTTCACGATCCAAGGTAAAAGTGTTAAAATCGCCGATTGTGCCTTAACTGTATTTTTTTGTAGCCTCTTAAGACATTATCAAAACAGAGACCCCTGCCGAACATTTTCAATTTTTACACTATTCTAACGGTTCTCCTGCAGTTTGCGGTCCATTTTGTGTGCTTAATATTTTTGGTTCATCAAGCGAAATCACAAATGCCCGCGTAAGGTTACGACAAAGTAGAAGATATGATTTAAAATGCTTCCGATTTCAGTACCGAGGAGCAGCATAACTCCACTGAGCCAATTAAAAAATTAACTGAAGAGGAGGAGGAGGCACTTTTCGAGCCAAATATTGTAAATAGCACCGTTTATATTATATCGATGGCTCTACAAATATCTACATTTGCAATTAATTATAGGGTAATTCTTAATTTTATAGCTTTTTTTCTAAGGTCTTGGTCGAGGTCGATGTTTAAATTCACACACAAATCCTTTTTAACCGAATTTAATTGGGATATTTTGGCAATTCTAGGGTAATCCTTATATGGAAAGTTTGAAACAGAATAAAGCACTGCTGTATAGTATTTTAATTTCGGGGGGTGTGGTTTTGGCGCTGACGTTGGGTCTGATGCCTGAACTTTCTGCCCAATTTGAGCTCATTGATTTTCCACCCGACGTGAGTAGCAGCGGCACCAGAATTTGCTAGTTAAATAGCATTATTTTTCTTTTAGTTCAAGGTGACGTTGGTGCAAGTATTATTTGCAGATTTCTTCTTTTCATACTTTGTCGATCGAGTGTGTCTATGGATTTGTGGTGAAGGTCGGGTGAAACTGTCGTAGTCAAACCCGGTTTTAAATTAATTTATTCAGTGCAAATTAAAACATTTTGTTGTGACCATTCCAATGTGTAATGTTAAGTATGACCATGTTGTGGACACCCGAGGTGAATAAATCATTTATTACTAGTTGCGTACTCCATGACCCTATTAGCGTAAAATATAAATTTTACAGGTAAGTGGTTCTTTGCAACTAAAAAAATATATTTATTTTATATCTTTTGTTTTTATTTTCCACCTTTTACTTCTTTGTTTTTCAATTATTGTCAAAAAAATTTATAAGGATTTTCATAAAAATTGTATAATTATAGACCGTTACAATTTTGGGTAGTCTTAATTTAAAGACAGTTTATTTATTTTTGATATAATGATAAGATTTGGTGAATTGTTTGGATTTCCCTCTATCATTTTCTTGTTTTTAGTTTTTTATGCTTATTTTATTTTATTTAATTGCATTTTAGGTAAACCTTTTTTGCTTTTAACAGTGTCGTCAGTCGCCATAACTTGTTGCCGATTAATCACTTTACATAAGCAAGCATTTATTACTATTTTATTTTTAACCAGTGCGTTTTTTTCTACGGTAATGAATTTTTATTTTTGGTAATACCGAAATTTTCAACGTATTTAAACAAGCAGACCATGGACAACTTGCAAATCGCAAATCGCGTAAGTAGGCCGTGCATACTAGATATAAAATTCGACATTTTATAAATTATTTGTTCGCGTTCTTTGCAAGACATTTATTTACCTTTATTTAAAACGATGATGAACTCTTCGAACGGAAACAGCATTGGGTTGCATAGGCTGGAAATTAAAAATTTGGAACCTGACGCCGTCAACATTTTGCTCGTGGGTGTAATAATTGGTAAAAAGAAACCGAAAATATTTCAAAGGGAGTCAACCAGGGCCGTTTGGAATTTCACGTTGCGCGATTCGCCCCAGCATTACATTAATGTCGCTATGTGGGCCCCGCCTGAGCAAGTCTTCCAAGCCAATGATAGATTCAAAACCGGAGATGTCGGTAAGACATATTGCCGAAGTTACGGTTTTACTTTCAATTTTTTTTTACCTGTTGGTTGGCGTTCAAATAAATGAGGTTGAGATGCTGTTTATTTTAAACTTAAGTGTTCAGCGATGTGTACTTGTTTTCGTTTTGCCTTCTTTGTCGTAGTGGAGCTTTTAAATCCTCAAGTGCAACTTAGACAAATGGGTGATAGATCAGAACTATTTCACCCTATGGTAACGTCACCGTTTAAGTTAAGCATGTCCGAGAAGTCTGCCATTGTGAACCATCCTGGTAACAGTTTTTATTTGAAGTTGCTCAGATATCCCACAAAACCGACGGCCGCATTCTTCCCATTGCAAGATATTCAAAATAGTGGAAGAGCACTTTCAGGTATAGAGTTAATTAAACTAAATAAGTGAAGATAAAAGAAAATTGCAATTCCTAGGTTTTTTTGTCGATGTTTTGGGTGCGGTCAGAGGGTTGGGGCCTATTCGAACAGTTACCACGAAAAATGATGAAACTATACAAGTGCGTGAAATAGAAGTTTTTGATCACACCTGCCCTAGTTTAAGAATCACCCTTTGGGAACCCGACCTGATCCATAGGTATTTAATTCTTTGTGTAAATCATGAAAGCATAAAAAAAATTCTAAATTCGGACCTATAGCACTCTCGCACAAATTTTAAAATTCCTCCAATATGTAGGTAACATCTTTGTTTTATTATATCTATTAATTATATCTATTTTACGATGTGGATTGTATTTGACAAAGGCACGGTGTTGTCGTAACAGCCGTCATAAAGTAATAAATTACTGTGAAAATCTGAACATTTTTTCTTCTAATTTAATTGTGTTAAATGGATTTTCATCAAGCAAAAGCCACCTCAGTTGAATTATTTGTAACAAATTTTAGGTCCGATGCGTGGAAACCGCGGTATACCATTCTCTTCCTTACCGATTTAACTGTCGATTGGTCCAGTTTTGGACGCGCTTATGTCGCGAAAGCAACTGGACGAACCATTGTGACGGAAAACCCGATCAGCAAGGAGGCGGAGTCGCTTATCGATTATGTCAAAAACGCGCCAATTGAAACATTCGACATTGTCGAACGATTACTTACCTCTCTACCAAGTAGTATGATTAGTTATTCTTGCAGTATGGGACACTGACTTTTTTACAGATACCGCCACTCAGGAAGTGGTGAACGTTAAGCAACTGCAAGAACGGATCAACGCATGCGTTGATAACGAGGAACACCAGGGGAACAGATCCTTTAGTGTTTTTCTCTTCGCTTTTGTTAGCCACCTGGATCTAGATGGGTTATCGCAGACCCTCATTGTAAAATGGTAAGTGATTAACCTTTCCCGCCAAAGTGACTTTTGCTGTGTTGTGCTTCTACCTATATGAAAATTATGTTGTGTTTGAATTGGCATTTATCCCAATATTAAAGTTTTATGACCTTTTCAAATGCCAAACAAATGAAGCCAAGCAATGAAGATCGGCAACAATTACGGCAAATTCTTTTCTATTTTGCGCTTTTCTTAGTAATGTGCCAAGCCAGTCACGTCTCTGATGTTCTTTAGCCAAGAGCATTGTCGACGTCTGGGACCGCGTTTTCCCTCGATCTTACCTTCCATTATGAGTTGAAGGAAATTGGATTTGTTATAGAGATATATCGTTTTTCTTTTCCTTATTGTATCGAGAAGCTCGCGTTCCTTGTTCAAATTTGGAGCGTGATCCTTCACATTCTGACCTACACCCACTTCTCAAATACTTTCAGCTTATTCGTTGTGCTTACTTTTAATGTCCGTGACTCACAAGAACCATAACTTTTGTCCTTTTTGTATTTATCTTAAGACCCATCGAGTCGCTTACTGTGGATATCTTATCTAACTGTGTCATTGGCGTATCTCAAGTTGTTCAACCATCTACCATTTACTTTTATGCCGTCCTCTGCTCCCTTGAGTGCACTTGACGTATCAACTCTGAGTACATATTAAAAACCATAGGACTCAGCACACACCCTTGTCTAACTTCACGTTTTATGGATATCATTGTTCTTTCGGAGCCTTCTAGTCTTACTGACGCCACTTGATGTTCATACAGCTTTTGAATAATTTTAAAATCTTGGGAGTCTAGGCCTCTACTTTCAAAAATGCTAATTTCTTTGGTTTGATGCTAATGCAAATGTTCATATACATTAAACAATAGATAACTCCCTATTATGGAGGATGGGTTCCTTCATAATTCAAATTTAAATACTTTAGTTTTAATGACCAAAATTTAAGACCAATAAAACAAAAAAGTATTATCATATTTGATTGTCAACTATTAAAAATATGCCAGGGAACTGCGAAATAATACAATTTCTCGGATTTGTAACATCAAAGAGAAATTTCTTTCATTTTTAGAATTTCAAAGAAAATATATAAAGGAAATTTAAAACAAACTAGCAAAAATTATTACTTATGCTAGAATAAAAAACTAAACGTGGCCGTAAATACAAAAATGGCGTAATGCATTCTTAGTGTAGTCAATACTTTCTACTAGAAAGATGGTGCGAAAAACGTTTTTATACAATGGAAGTTTGAAACGGCAGTATTGACCAGTATCAATCCTTCTCTACCTTTAGAGAAAAATTCTTGGTGTAGGTTGTACCTCCTTTGCCGTCTACTGCGCTATTCTATTTCACCGCTGAAATCTTACTGCTTTGTTAACGACAGTAATCTCTACTGGAAACCGGCTAAAGTTCGCAACCAAAATTACGAAGTGCCAAACAACCACTGGCAGCGCAGATTTCTAAACCAGTTTAGGAAGCAACTGATTCAAAGCACTTCGGTTTTTGTTTCCATAGAAAATGTTCGGTTGCTATAGGGTAAAACTAAAAAGTTATAAATCTGTTTTTTTTCTATTTTTATCGAAATTTATACACTTTCATTTCTAAATGAAAATGCATTCAAAAAAGGTTAGCATTCGTTTCCAGTAAAAATATTTCCTTACACTCCCGGCTATATATACAGAAAAGTTTGAAATATTTTTTTTCAATTTTAATCGAAATTTACGCACTTTTATTTCTTGATGGAAATGTGTCCACGAAGGTTAGCTCCCGTACTGGAGCGCAGGAGAATAGTTTTACTAGAAACGAAATCTAAGCTTTGTCGGCACATTTTCATCAAGAAATGACGGTATGTAAATTTCGATTAAAATAGAAAAAAATATATTTATAACTTTTTAGTTTCACAGTATAGCAACCCACCTACGAAGCTGCAACCGAACCTGGAGACGAAAGCGAAAGATCTATTTAATTTGAATCAGCTGCTTCCTAAACTGGTTTAGATATCGCCGCCGCCGCTGGTTGTTCGGCTCTTTCCGTAATTTTGACTGCCAACTTCACACCGGTCTACTGGGACACGCTCTTTTAGTAACGTTCTAAAATATTTCTTAGCGTCCGCTGTAAAACTGCAATGAAAGGGGCGAAATGTGAAAACACCGGTTGCCCCTCTGTATTCGAGAACGAAGATACCACTGAGTCAGAAGTAACCTTCGACGTTAAAGTTATGTTGTCTGATCACACGGGCACCCTTACCAATTGTCGATTGAGCGGGCAAGCAGCGGAAACGGTTCTAGGCTGTTCGGTACGATAGGGGTAGTTTTGATTTAGCTCGAAAGAAACCCATTGGATATTTTAGGCAGCCGCATTTCATTTGATGTCTGATGATCAGAAGTGCGATTTGAAATGGAGGTACTTGATGGAACGTTGCAAAATTCGCATCGCAGTTTTATTTATGACAAGTCAATATCCAACTCTGTCCATTTTGAATGTTAGTCTGGCCGACGGTCTGGAGGTTGCGAAAAAGTTAGCGGTTCTCTAAGGGTGAATTATGTTTTGTTTTGTTATTATTTTTGATAAATTATAACATGTTCTTTAAAATGTCGGAAATAAAATAAACTAACCACGGTTTCAGTTTCATAAATTGACTGAATTAGGTGGTCATTTACTCAATTTTTTTTTTTTCAATCGAAGTTATAAGTTACCCAACTCAGCATCCGTCGACCCGAATCCCTAACGGTATATTACAATACATCATTCCTGACGTTAAGCGAAATTTACATTAAACTAATAAAGCTACATTACCATAGGAATTGTGGTCAATATGCCGGTAGCCGCAAAAAGAGCTAATAGAATTCGAGACAGCAATGTTATATCCTAAATTTGTATTTAAAATCGTTTTATAAAAAGGAGCGTTGGCTAGCGAATCACCACGTTAGTTTCACCTATTAACTGTTACTTGTGAAGACTAAAGGAGTTTTTGAGATATATTTTATTTAGTCTTTGGGGGATTCCGTATTACCACTGTACATTTTTTATTAATCGAACCGGCGAACTCAAAAAATAGTTTTTTGTAACGTTGGCATGAGCACATAATATATAGAGAGAAAATACTAACTGAGCTTATCTCGACTAAAATGGCAATCTGCCTGGGAAGCTTTAGGAAATCCACCAACTAACCATCTTGTTATGTTCTTGTTAACGTAGTAGTAGACATTTCAAGTCTTTTCGAGAACTAAAAAAACTCGGCATTTGTGGGTAATGGGCAAATGATCATAAATAATTGCGCTTCCCATCTTTTGAAACAAATAGGGAAAAAAAAGAAGATATAGTCTGTGCTAACAGGTAACCCGTCGAGGAAAGTAATGTTGAAGATTCAAAAGACTATATCAAATTTATTTTGGGTAAAATAATCTTATGGCAGCTGTAATACCAACAGTTACTAAGGTATCCCCAAGAATAACGAGAATATTAGGATGTAACCCAAGTTCTATGACTCTCCAAGGTACCAATACCTATGTGCTGGGCACTGGAAAAAGGTATCTAAAATTTTAAATTCAATGGTTGTAAATGATTGGAATCGAGGTATTTTAAGGCGGATTTTAATTGATACTGGGGACGAAGGCATTTCACAGTATGTAAGTCATTTAAGTAATGTTTTAAATGAGGAGAATATAGAGTTGGCTCATATTTTTCTGAGTCACTGGCATCATGATCATGTAGGCGGTTTGACAGACATTATAAGTAAATTGGGCATCAGAATAAGTAAGTCATTTCCATGTAATTCTTAATGAATATATTGACAAGTGGTTTAGAGGACTGTCATGTTTGGAAATTTCCAAGATTGGATGCTGAAGATATAGTACAAAAATTTGAGTTATTTGAAGATGGTCAAGAGTTTGTAGTCGAAGGTGCTACAGTGAAAGTATTCCACACTCCTGGTCATTCAACTGATCATGCTGTGTTTCATCTGTTGGAAGATAATGCTGTATTTAGTGGGGATTGCATACTGGGAGAAGGTACATCAATATTTGAAAACCTGTATGACTATATGAAATCTTTAAATCTGATTTTAAAACTTCAACCTTGCGTCATTTTTCCTGGACATGGCAACATTATTTATGTAAGTTATAGGTGGGTAAATTTCAATCATAAATTAACACATTGCTAGGACCCTGCCGAGAGGCTTAAGTATTATTTGTCTCATCGTCAACAGAGGGAGGATCAAATTATTGAGGTTTTAAAAAAGAATATAGGCAAAGGTTTTACCGAAAATGCACTAGTGTTGGCCATATACACAGGTTTGTCTGAAAAACTAGTCAAAGCTGCTGAGTATAATGTTAATCATCACCTGCAGAAACTGTTAAAGGAAGGTAAAGTTCTACAAATTGGAGAATTATGGCAGTATAATAAATTGTAATATATATATATATATATATATATATATATATATATATATATATATATATATATATATATATATATATATATATATATATATATATATATATATATATATATATATATATATATATATATATATATATATATATATATATATATATATATATATATATTGACAGTGTTTAACATTTAGCTAAATAAAACTATAAAAAAAAATTCCATATTTTTAATTACATTTTATACATTTCTATCTCAGAATTTTCTGTCTTGGCTATTTTATAGATGTAATAAATTTTAATATTAATATGCATTTATGATTTGACCCCTCATACAAAATTAACCCTCTAGATATTACCGAAAAAAATAGATTGTAATTATATTCCCCATATCCAAAACAGCTGTAACTCTAAAATTTTGTTGAAATATTTTTATTTTTATTTATTTGAAATATGTTTAAAGATAGAACAATACAAATCAGTTTTGTTAAAGATTCTAGTTTTATAGTTTTAACATATACAATCTGAATTTCAGTTGAAAGCTAAGCAAATAAATAGAATATATTAAATAAGTTTAAACGGCTCAAGGAAAAAAATGTCAATAAAAAAACAATACAAATTATTTCAAGTATTATTTACTTGATAATTCATGGTAATATAATTGGCAACATACAAAACTGAGTAGTTAAATAAATAAACGCAAAGTAGGTTTAATTAAAAAAAAAATTAACATCACAAAATATTCCTAAAAATCACCGTCGTATTTTTTTCGAAGGGGGTGGTGGCATTATGTCGCAGTCCTCATTATAACTTTCACGTTCAATAAATTCCAACAGTTTCTCCTTAGTAACTGGCTTTAAAATACTACTAAATACAGCTACAAATGATACAACAGTAGTAAAAGTAATACCTAAGACACTGCGCTATTACCTTTGGCAGTATTGTAACTGTTGGGATATACTTTGTCAGTTCTCTCCCTCATGAATACCCACTGATCATTTTCGTATTTGCATTCGATTATTTTGTTATCGAGATGTTTAACGTCTTTAGATTTTATTTTAGCAAAGGGCTGGTCTAACTGCCCCACATAAAGATAGCCTACTTTTTTTGGTATGATGCCGGGACCATTCTCGGTTACTATCTTAAGACGGAAGTCGACTGAATTCATGCTCAAAGGCTTCCATTTTAACACTTCGTCACATCTACCAGCTATATAGGGCTGTAATTATTCATCCACAATAAACTTTTCTTATAGTTTAACTATGATTATATAATTAATGATTAAAATGGGGATCAGCAGAAGTTATTCAAATCTTCAAAATTTTGGAAAACGCGAGTTTGATTGTACTACTTATTACCGCGGAAAAATGTCAAGAAGAGAATAAGACCTAGCCCATTAACTTGTCTGCGAAGATTGGGTTATTACTTAATATGCAAATAAACTACTAACAGCGGTCTTTTTTCGTTTTATAGTATTAATTTTTTCAATGCTAATTAAAGACCAAACCATGGCGGTGAGTGTACTATTAGACTTTTTGGAAAATGACTTTCGGTAAAAACTTGAAATATTGGTAACATATAAGCGAATATGAACTACCTATGTAAAATATTTTTGACCATGAGGTGTCAGATGTGCTCGTAACGTATATTAACTTTTTTTGTTGTTATGTTAATGGCAAACTCTATGTATTATTACATTTTTAGATTCTGCGAAATATTCTAGAACTTTTTTAGATAACATGTACATATTCAGAGATAAAAAGTACTTTTAAAAAAATTTGGCAACAAACAACCCGATATAAAATAATCTTTTTTTTAACATTAAATTCTCCATAAAGTCTAATAGGACACTCAATAACATGACACATAACGCTTTTTACAAAACTTCTGGATTCCTCCTGCGTCGGTTTTTGCTTGGTCGAAATTGCAAAAACCGACTCAGGAGGAATCCAGAAGTTTTGTAAAAAGCATTACAGTAACCTGTGGAAGTTTCTTTGAAAATTGACACATGACACTGAATAAGCCTGTATAAACAAAATGGTCTATGCTTGAGCTTTCCTTCCTTCTACTTCAAGATCCCCATTTATATTTTATAAACATTTTATGTTCTTTTTTGTTGTCATGGTACCGTTAGCACTTTTCAACAGTACCAAATATTACCTTCTTAGGAGGAGAAGCCAAGGATAGCTATAAATAGACAATTTGAGAAAGCCTATCACTCAGACTGAGTAAATTTGATCAAAATAAAGTTAAAGTGAAAAGCCAAATTAAAATAGAAAATTTCTATAGGAGATTTAAAATGTTTTCACAAAATTATCTGTTTAAGAGGGTAGGCACTTACATCCTTGGAAGGCTGAAAAATAAGTCCATCGGGTTTATGGGACAGAGACTTGGCAAATTTTTCACTCAACAAACTGGCCGTTTGGGAAATGGGCCAGAAGTCTTTCTTTCTTATACTAAATGGTTCTGTAGATTTGTTTATTAACATTCGCTCCATAGCCGCATACCTTGGTTTAATAATTTCCACATCCAAAACGTGAAGTCTTGTTGGATAAAAGAACTCTTTACCAATATTTTGCCCTTCAAATTGTATAATATCATAAGCTAAATATCGGGGTATATTTTCTTCACCCACTTCATCAATAACCATTTCCTGTATAAATGCAAAAATAATAATCCAACTATGTTATAACCTATTTAATCTTATGTTGTTTTGTTTACCCCATCAAGTAAAGTATCCTTCAAATGCTTACTCAGGTCTTTTCTATGAAGAAATGTTAGACCATTTACTTTAAAGACAGTATTATTACGATCAAAAAAGTACACTTCATCTTTTCCGTCAATAAGCATCATATACCTAGTGCCATCTGCTTTCCAAGACACTCTGAAAACAGTTTATGAATGAACCGTTCCTTTATTTTTGCCAGTTCAAAGTGGCTTATCTACCTATAGGATTTTTCTTTTAAAAATTTTAAATTGTCAACGGTCATTGAAACTGGTTGACATCCTGGAAATTCTTTATCTTTCCATCCACACATTCTCTGAACCTTTCTTTGCAATTGAAAAGCCTTATCAGGCTCATCAAAATATTCTACATTGGGGACGCCTTCCATGAATTTTGTTGTAGCATCCTTGTGACGTTTCAATTTTTTTCTAGGTGGTCCAGTATTGTTTTGTCTAACAGCACATAGAACCATATTTTTTTAGTTTAATTTCCATAGCAATACAATAAACGATACTTACTCTGAAGATGAAGTTGATGCTGTACTTAAAGATTCATGATCATCACCATTTTCATCATTCCTATCATCACTCTCAAAGCACCATTCAGGCAAATTTGGTGGAGGTGGTTTGTCCTCCAAAACATCATATCTTTTATACAATTCCTCCAGGTAATCATCTTTGTATATCCCAACAGGTCTAACAACCAAAATTATAGTTTTTTTCCTCAATTTTTTTTTTATAAGAACTGTCTATACCTAGCTTGTGCAAAAGTTTGAAGAGCAACTTCAAGGCTGAAATCCATGTTCTCCACCAAGTACGATACTATAAGAAACCCAGTTCGGTTAAATCCATGTGTGCAGTGCACTGCTATACTTTTTAAAGGGTTTTGTGATATAAAATTTGACACTAACTGAATAAACATTTTCGTTTGCTCTACAGATGGAGTCTCTCCGTGACCCCTACATTGTAACTTAACATATCTACATCCGTAATCCTGAATTTCTTTCTTATTATAAAATCTTGTAGTATTGGTAAGATCTATCCACAAACCAAACTTAATCTAAAAAGAAAGGTTATCTCTAAACTGAAAAGCGAATGCAAAATGTCTTGCAGCAATATACTGAATAAATAAATACTTTAAATAACCTTTTTGGCATTGCATATGTCGAAAAACATTTTTGGGTGGAACCTACATTCTGGCGGTATCTGATCGTCAAAATTACTACTTAGCGGAGTTTTGAGCGCCATAAATTTGCCTACAATTAGCTGGTGGCTTTTTCTAGGGCAATACAACCACCGCTTCGGTGGAGGACCAGGATTACTTATTGGTCTACTCATTTTAGGTTATGCAAGGGATGATGAATCCCAATATCCTAACAGAAAAACATTATCGTATTTTCCTGTGACTCTTTACTGCATTTTAAAGAAAACGATTTATCAAGCAGCACTCACAAATTAGGCAAATTAGACCAATTTACACTACTTGCGTTATTGCCAATCAGTCGGTCAATAAAACCATAGAAAAATAATTTCGCACGAAGTAGAAAGTTGAATCCGCCGTAACAATTCACATAAAATTGGGCAATATTGTCTAGGTCATTCGCGGACTTTCTACATCCATCGACGATTTTTAGATCACTACTGAGAACATTTGAGGAAAATTAGTGTATTTCCGAAAATTGCCATTCCTGACACTCACACGTTTTATTTTCTCTTATAAAATAATTTCATAAACAATTTGCAAGCCTACTTTTACCCATTCCCCAAAGTCGCGGTAGCGTGCTCCACAAGTACCTGGTATACCTATGTAGGCAAACAATAGTATTAAGGTCGGATTTGGAGTTGTGTCAATCGCAATTGATTCACTTTGATTCAATCACTTCATAAGATCGAAAGACTGAATTCCTCTTGCTCGTAACGAATTGATCACCTTGTTCGCTCTCGCTGGCGCCCTGACCGGTCTGAAGTGACCGAATACAGGACGACCTATCGACCGACCGTACCAAAACAAATCGAATTCGTCTTGCGGAATACGATTCATTTCAATGGTTTAAGATTTAAATGCATGACTGAGACAGGCCACAAAAAAGGAAAGGGTGTATTGTTATAATATTATAATATTATAGTATTGAGTTTCGCCATCGATCGGTAGATTTGCTTATGTGTTGAATTGAATATTGAATTAAATACCTATACATATGTACATATTTAGTTTAAACAACTTAATGTATTACTGGTACAACCCAATACGTATTTTGATAAAGTCATGATGTAATAAAAAGCAGAACACAGCTAAATATTATACTAACTAAAACAACAAACAGAACATATAGACATAACAATAACTCAAATTCAAATGAATCTGAATCGGTCGTTCGAACTGTTCAGATTCAGTGAATATTCTAGTCACATATCTAGTGATCTAGTGACATGTTCACTGTACTTGAAAGCAACAATTACGTCATTGTTCTAATAATTCGTACTTTGTTTAGAATCGGGATGGGCGCCCTCATACATTCTTTTAAACAGATTTTAAAAAGGTTTTAGATAATTATCGGCACACACAGTTACTACATATAATAAATAATTGTTGAAATATACATATTAAAAAAAGAACAGCAACTTGCTCAAATTATCATTTATATCTAGCATTACAATAGACAGCATAAAAAGTATAAAAAATAATTTGTAGAGAATATTCAATAAAATATTACCATAATGGACAGCAAAAAGTATTATTTATAATTAAAAAACTCTTGCACACTATAAAAAGTTTTCCATTAGCATTTTTATAAAAGTTGATCAGTTAGTGTTCTCGTCAGTCGAGAAAATTGTTTCGAGGAGGATAAGTGACGTTATCATAATATCTATAATACCTCTTATTTTATTGGATTGCATGCCCACCGAGATTTAAATGTGGAGACATTAAAAGAAAGGACCAACAAATTTGAGCGATGAGCGGATATTTGAAATAAATTCGAGCTCATAATCTAAAATGTTTTGGTTTTATTGGATGCTCCTACTTTTTATCATCTTTACCATATTTAGAGGTTTGGAACACAGCTTAATCATTCACGCATTTTTAAATAGGTTTAGAAAATCTAAGATATCTTTACGCTTCGTTTTTTTACATACAAATTAATGTGAAACAAATTATGTATATGTATTTATAATTGTTATTTAATAGAAATGATTATATAAATATATATATATTATATATATTACAACTAAATAAATTATATACAAGCAATTATAGCATTTAAGAAAATTGTGCTGCAATATTGCTGGTTGTTTTATTATTTAATATTTCAATCCAGTAGCCATCTGGATCAGTAATGAAAGCAATTCCTTTCATTTTCCCATCATTGGGCTTTTTAATGAAATTAACTCCCAGTTTTTCAAAATGTCGGCAGGCTTTATCTACATCAGGGACTGCAATTCCTATGTGACCTAAAATGTTATTACATTATAATATTTAACATTTACATGTACGTATCCAATTACATTTACACTCAAATTAACTCACTCAAAATATAAACTAAAAACCTACCAAATCCTTTCGGATCTTGATTTCCATTATGATAATTAAAATTTGCATCATTTTCAGTTCCCCAATTACTGTAAAATAATGATATTTATTTAATCAGCTATTATTATGTTAATCTTACTGAGTAAGTTCAATTGTTGCTTTTCTACTCAGCGCCCATTCAATTCGTTCAGTGGAACTCACAGGGGATTCAGGAGTTCCACTTTCATAACCCATAAAATATAAAGAAAATTCCATTGTGGGAAAATCTAATTTCGTCAAAAGTTTCATTCCTAGAATTTTTGAGTAAAATGGGAGAGATTTTCGTGGATCTTTTATTCTATACATGGTTTGCTGCATGATAAAATCCTACAAATATCTCGCTGGTAATATTCGGCATGGGTGCTTAAACAACTCTACCTTTGTTTCATCTGGTGACTGACTGCACAAATCTAAAGCTTCTGTAGTGGTTATTGGAGGCTCTTTTGAACGATCCATGGCAAATTAAGTAAATGAAAATTTTAAATGTACTTTTTCTATTTTACGTTTATAGTGGATGAGACATAGAAACCGGGTTTGTCAGTTCGTCCACCCTTAACCTTATAATAATTTTAATTGATGGTTCCTGCTCACTCAATAAGCGGATAAACCAAATAGATATTAGATAATATACTGAGCCTTCCACGGTAAGAATTGAAGCCCCGCAAGCGGCATTGTTAATTTCGTAGAGAAGGTAATGATTTTCCGCGCATGCTTCTACATTTCACCTACTAATTTCCACGCACTTAACTCGTTTACCCAGAATATTCAATGAGATCTAGGCTATATTTTGAGGAAATACTATCGTAACAATGCCGTATCCCAACTTCAAGTTAAGTTCAAGTATGCGTTTCACAAAAAAATGTGGGGCAAGACTGCTAGGATCATTCGCCTATTGCCGACTTCCGTCGAGGATCTTCGCTTTTGGTTTTGGACCAACACGTACAAAGAAGACATATAACCAATATTTGCTCAACTAGCAAAAAAACAAATTTGACCGATACCAAAAAAAAAACCGACACCTCCCGCTACCGCCGCGGACCATCCGGGCCCATCCGGCCTCTATACCGGCGTGAACGGGGAAAAACGAAGGGATCGGCGACGATTATCACTTTACAACGTTCACAAAACACTGAAAACACTAAATCCACTCAGTGGAGACCGATTTCAAAATTTTAGGTCGATTACAACGGATTCTGTAGGGAACGAACGGAGGTTAAACCGCCGCGTGCAATGTTCCACCACAGAATCGTATCCCAACTTATTAACGATCTGTCAACGGCCATGTTGGTTGTTAAGTCGCAAGATAATGATCATTGAATAAAAATGGAATTATATATATCGCTCATACTCATTTAGGATGGTCGGATTAATATTTAGTTTTTAACCATTGACCTCGCGGCATTAAACAACTAACATGACCGATGACAGATCGTCATTAACTTTGGATGCGGCATTGTACGACAGTAATCTAGGCAAATATGGGTTAAGTGTCTGCGCATCGCAGTTTAGAAAGAAAATGGCGCAAAGTGAAGGTTGCGTGCAATTATACGTATGCGCGGAAGATCATTCTCATCTCTACGAAAAAATCATGGCCACCCGCGCATCCATTTTGCAGGATCATGTAACTTAATAGCTATATGATATGCTTCAAGTATATGAAACAGACAAGCACAGGACGTACTAAAGAGAAACTAACACTTGAGCCATAGCTATGGTTTTTGGAAGGATTCTAGGTTATAAATTTTTTTAGACAAACCGATTGTCACATAAAATTTTAGCTGTTAGTTATGTTTCGTAGCGGTTTTATCATTCTAAATAAAGCTATACTAAATTTAAAATACACAAAAATTGGAAGGACGATAAAATTCCCGAGGACAAATCCTCTTGCTCAAAGGAGTTTAATATTAAAAGCTAGTAATTATTCACCAAACTTTCTTGGAGCCAATCATTTCGCGAAAAGTTTGGCATTAAGCATACTTACATGGCTGGGGTTCACAAAAGACGATGAACAGAAGGAATCTGAACTTATTATGACCTTAAAACGTGCAGTCTTATGTACCCAAAGAGAACAATACGATATGGCGGAGCAGATGTTGCACTTAGCTTTGCGTCTCGCTCAGCAACAGCAGAATGAGCAAGGCATTCTCTATTGTTATGACTTGATGGCAAATCTAGCTTTTGATACGTACAACTTGGACAAAGCAGAAAAATTGTTTGTTAATGTGCTTCAGTTACTAATTGGATCAGGGGCATCACAAGATGATTTGCAGGTACACACTACAAGTAAACCAGGTAGGTAGTTGAATTGAGAATTGTGATTGAGTTTGTAGGTTATCCACATCAGCTTAAAGCTGGCCAGAATTTGTCAGTTGAAAGCAGATTTGGAAAAAGCTGATATAGGATATAGGTGGTGTTTAGAGCAAATAGAGAAAAAGAAAAATGAAAATGAAGATGCTCAAGTATTATTTGGTGTAATTAATGATTGGTATGCCCAATACTTACTTGATATAGGAAACAATGAAAAATCTTTGGAATACTTAAATGAAGCATACAAAGTATGTAGTGAAATACAAGGTATTTTACTTTATTGCAATAGTATAATAATAGTGCAAAAAAATCAGTGCTAATTTCCTAATTAAACTAATCTACATTTTTATTTCATTAATTCCTAACTGATAAACATCAGTTTGTGGAATAAGCTCCTTAACATTACCTTTTAATTAATTTTTGTAATTTACATCAAGTACAAACAAAACAACTCGCAAAATTGCTTTTAAACAAGTAAAAATTGTAGGTAAAAATAGTGAAAAAAGTATGCTTCTCTTAAACGATTTGGGTATCACCACATTCCGTGCCGAAGATTACACCAGGGCAGAAAAATATTTGAAAGAAGCCTTATTGATTGGTAACAGCCTAGATGATAAGACCCACGTGGGTGTAGTTCATGCTAATCTAGGACTAGTACTGTTGCAAAAAGGTGTATTGAGTGAGGCAGAAAAATATTGCAAGGGTGGTTTGCAATTAGGTAAGGTTTACGGTAAATATTTTAATCATTACTTCACATTTTATGTTGCTCACAGGTAAAAAACATGATGATCAGGAATCAGTGGAACAATCTAACTATTGCCTTGATCAAATAAAACTCAATCTAGGAATGTAAACTCTATTTGATAGTATGACAGGTTGTACAAATTAAATTAAATGTATGTAAATATGTAATTTTTGAAAAATAAATATAAAAATAATGTGTTTGCTTACTAAGTACCCCAAATCAGTTTTAGAGAGATGTTTTTCATATTTAGTCCCAGAAAAACTAATCTTTAATTCTAAGCTCATTAACTATTCAAATTCTGCAACGATTACCATCATACCAACACCTATAAGCATTGCACCAATTTGAAGCATTGTCTGTAAAACAGTGGGTTTTTCCTCATCTAACAATTCAGGAATAACGGACACTAGAGCTATATAAATGAAACCTCCTGCAGTGAATGGCAGTATCCATGTCACTGCCAAAGCTCCCGTGGCATCTTGGGCAAACAAAGATATTCCTGTTCCTGAAAAATAACATATGCCCTAGAATGTTTATTGAATATATATATATATATATATATATATATATATATATATATATATATATATATATATATATATATATATATATATATACATATATATATATATATACATATATATATATATATATATATATATATATACATATATATATATATATATATATATATATATATATATATATATATAATATAATTTTTTAGAAAATAATAAGATAGTGTTTTTCCATCAAACCCATTCCCATTATGTAGCTACCATAGGATTTTCTTTGAGATTATTTTTCCCAAGTTCACTGTCACCTTGCACTTCAAATCACCGTGCCTTGTCAAACCAAACCAACAAGGACCAATCAAGTAACAAGTTTCAGATATCCCTAATATGTTTTTTTTTGTAATACTTTTAGGTAAAAAATAGTGAAGTAATGTTTATACTAAATTATTTATACAGTGTGTTAAATATTGACAAACTAAATAAATACAGATTTGAAGTTTTGCACAGTCACAGAGGTTGATAGTTCACATTTTTTTAAATCTTGGACTGAAAGTTAAATTCTAAATAAAGCCCACTTTAAATATACGAACAGGTTATTTGAAAAAGGTGTTCTGAATATTATTCTAACCCCACATACCAAATTTCATAACAAAATTCGCATTTTTACTACTTACACCTACCTACACAAAATCATATCAATATTTTATTTTTATTTATTTGATAAACTAGTGTGCCATGAAAAGTAATAATTTGACACTTCATCATCAATAATATCAATCAGATTAAACTTTCAGTTTAATACATAGAAGTTCCATTTAGTGATCATTGTGAGCTTTTTTTCAATGAAACTGGAAGTGCTATTAAAATCGAATAACTACAAATACAAATACAATATATACATTAAGTCAGAAGATATTTCATTGGTCCCAACATCAAAAACTATAAAGCAAAGTTCTTACATACATTAAAAGAAAATGATGAGAATAAAAGATTAGATTATTATTCCTCAATGGCTAAATCAAAATTTTTTTATGCGCTTGGAAGAAACAGTCCCAAGACCAGTCTTTTAAGAAATTAGCTTTCCAGAACTTGACGAGTATGCACACAGAATTGAAAAATGTATTTGAATAAATGGAGGGCTAGTCGGGCAAGATGAAGTTTGATAAATTACCATTTGAAATGAAAATTATTGTTTTTTAATATTTTTTTAAATTACACTATTAAATTGACCATATCGTAGAGAATTTTTCTTCCATGGCGCAGTATTTTATCAAATAAAAAAATCAACTTTTAATAATTTTGTGTAAGTATTGACCAAAGTAATGAAAAAACTTTTCTAATAACTATTTCCGATATCTCAAACACGAAACAAAATATCAAAAATTGGCCCTGTTTGTCATTACACAGTAAGTCGCTTTTAAAATTTAAATTACAGTTGAGTCTGTATGACTATGAAAAACTTCAAATCTGTATTTATTGGGATAGACAAATGGGACTGTCTTTATCTTAAATGCACACACTGTATAATAAGTTAGTTGGATTAGGCTGGACAAGTCAACTAAATACACATTTGTCTTGCTCAATCTGTTATTTGACATTTTATATCAGGTTCTACCCATAATTTCTAAAATGTTATTCAATGTTTACCTGCGACAGCTCCTAGCGCAGTAGTCAGTTGCAACAACATAGCATTTCTTCTTGAAACACCTGACTGTAACAAAATAGCAAAGTCTCCTATCTCATGTGGCACTTCGTGCAATAATATTGTTATTGTGGTTACAACACCAACAGTTCTACCAGCTAAATAGGAAGACCCAATAGCTAGTCCATCGGTAAAATTATGACTAAAGTCAGCAGCTAAATTTAAATAGCCCGCCACTTTAATTTCCTGAGACTGATTTTCTGCTATAACACTCTTATCGCTAGTGGACTTTTGATTATTTTTGTTAGGCTGTACGTGAGAATGGCTATGAGATCCCTTCATTATCCTTACAAATTTTTCAACTAGAAGGAACACGACAATACCTGCTAGCACCCATAACCCCACAGACATGTCATGGACATGACCCCCGTCTTCATGACTGTGACTGTGGCTGTGAGTATGAGAAACTTCCTTGTTTTCATTAGCCATGGTAGAGTGAGGAATTAAATGAAGAAATGCGTCACCCAGCAAACCGCCTGAAGCAAAAGCCAACAAAATTTTTAATTTTGGCTGCTCTTTATCACTCCTATCAATTGGTAGGAGAAACAAAATAAAAAATGGAGCAGCGCTTATTAAAAGTGTGGAACCCATAGCATATAGCCATAACTGATCACTATCTGCTCTTTGTGTGTTGTGTTTATTTTGCGGAGATTTGCTTGAATTTTCTTCTTCGCTGCCTCTTTTTAAATTGATTTCATTCGCAGCTTTCGAGTACTTAAAGGCTGGATTTGATTCAAAATCGTCATGTTCATGTTGCTGCGATCCGTGAGAATGACCATGACTTTTTGTTAATTTTATATGAAAAATAAACAGAAGAAACACTAAAATCACATAGTTCCTTCTATACATGGTAATTTATTGTTAAATTCAAAATTTTGTAAAAAGGAAATTACATTAACTTAGCTAAATTACGTGTCATATTTTATAGGTTAGGGTTGGAAAATGCTGCCATATTTATGCTGCGTTCGGTACACACAAGTCATAGACAACTATTGGTTGGTTAGTTTTGGTTAGTGAGACAACGGCCTCTGAAGTTAAAATACAGCTCACTCTTCAGCACACTGTCTGGCATTCCAACGAAAGGCTGAGGTTCAAGATACAACGTTACCGCCGTATCCTGGGCTAGTCTACTTGAAGACACACTTTGTGCTTTTCATCCCGTGAAACTCTAGTGCATCAAAATAATATAAAACAAAAATAAGTTAACTTGCTCACTAGATGACATTAAGAAGAATTTTATTCATTTTTTTTATTCGCAAATCCTTTACTAATTGCACATTTCTTCGTTAGTGTTTTAAGAAATCACATGAAAAATTTTCTTTAAGTTATAGTTTTTATAAATGAATATATTCTGATATTCTGAAAATTATCCTACATTTAATGAAGGCAAAAATATGTTGATCCACGTAAATAATGTATCATCGATGTTTTCACTAAAAAACAACTTTTTGCTTTTTATTTCTAAATCTAAAAATAACGAACCCTGTCAGTTTTAGGTTTTTCTTAATAATAATAATAATAATAATAAAAAAATGGAACTGGGAAACAACAAAAAGATCAAAGCCTAGTCCGAATTCTGAAAAATTGCGATATATCTATAGCGGTTGAAGTTAAGGTCAAAACGTGTTCAGAAGACCATTATATACATGAGCATGCGCGATTCATTTTAAAACTTGCACTCAATCGATAAGACTTTGAGATGTTCATAGATCAATATGGCCGCTCACAGTCAAATTCCCTTCTCTACGAATATGTCATAGCTACCCAAGGGGCCTTAATTTGATAGCTATCTTTTATTTCTCCAAACGATTTGGCAGTCAGAACGGCGCGGGTCTGAAAATCAACATTTGATAGTCTGATTATGGTTATTCTAATACAAAAAAATGATATTGAAGTCTAAAAATAAACTAAACAATATTTGCCGTATTCAGGATAGATTATATTAAAATGAGATATTTAAATTTGCTTTGGCCGATTTGTTATAAATAATTTAATATAACACTTTTATATTATTCTATTATTCCTTTAAGGCAGCGTTTTGTGCAGTTTTTTGTCCAATTTTCAAAAAATGTATAAATATTTTTGATAAAATTTGTTCCATTTTTAAACATTAAACAAATTGTTCTACTCCCTTCTCTAAAATAGTCAATTCATGTCCGTTTTCTAGAGGTGTATATTACCCACGGATTACAAAAATGTACCCAAAAACTAATGGTCGTAGAAAAAGAATAGCATGCAATACGTATTCTAAACTTTTCAAGTCAAATATACTCCTGATTCAAATGCCGTTTACATTTTGCATAATATACAATTGTACAAGTATGATTCATAAACTATAAAAAAATGTTAAACGACATTAGGTGCCATTTCTTTAGTGTCCGATTGTTTTTTTCTGCCATATTTCGCTTTTATCTTCTTGATCAACTAATAGAAGTTTATTATTGTTAAAATGGAAAAATGTTTTATTGCTAATGTATAAAAAAGTTGTTCTGTTTTTAAATGCTTAATTCCATAAAATTATAAAAACGGAGTATTTAAAGTTGAGAAAAATAACTTTTAAGTTTTTGTTTACTCTTATATCAGAAAACGCCATCAGGGGGCACGCAAGCTCACTCACTAACGCAAGTAATAGTCAAGTAAAAAGTCTTTTTAACGATTTATTAAAATACATTAAGTCATTGGGAGTTATCGACATTTATTTCTAAAAATGTTGGAACAATAAAAAAGATTTGGATTTGACTCAAACTTAACTATGGTTAACATCAGAAAGTTTTGTAGAAACTAAGTTTTAAATTTCAAAATAACAGTTTGCGCACTCTGGTCGTACATAATATATTTCTATCGTAGTTCGTTTCTCAAAAACCGTACCCCGTTGCTGTTACTGGAACATCAGGTATTAAACAACAACAATTAACAAGCTATTAAACTGGTAGGTAATTAAAATGACGATTTTGCATAAAATTGGAACACATTTTGAGAAGAAATTGTTGAACAATTGGGGTTGATTTGGCTAGCAACTGCTCCCGTTTAAGCTGACTTGTCTTCGTTTTTTGTTTTTTTAAACATTTTTTATACATATTTTTTTCTTTTCCCTCTTCTGATATACGCAGTTTTGCATTGTTCAAGCGTACGCAAAGGGACAGTTCCAGAGTTATGTTTCGAGAGCCACTTCGGTCATTTCTGGTATTTTAGTCATGGGTCTAGATGTTTTCAGTAGATTTTAGCCAAATTTAATTTAACGTTTGTCAGTTCTCATAATCACGTCACACCTCACTCAGTAAATGTACTTATGCTGTTTTGCAAAAATGTACCTAAAAACTGATAGCCTTAGAAAAAATATAGTATGAAACACGTTGACAAACTTCTTCAGTCTCGTTTATTAAGCACTTGTTACGCTGGGCTGCGAGTCACGAGTTTGATTTGTTTTCAGTGTTTAAATAATGGAGAGCCATCATTTAATGAAAATCATCGATGTACACTTACACGCCTTTGAAACCATTAAGAACTTCTTGAAACATACTATGGAAAATTCTGGAATTGGAACGAAGTATATAAATATAACAATTGAATATTTTCATGTACTTCGGGCCTCCCCCCCTCATTTTTAAATAAATATTTTTTAATGGTCCTGATTTAACTAATAATGTTTTATTGGAGTACATATTCATCAAAACTATGAAAAAAGTTAAATATATTCAATTCCAGGAGCCTTGATGCTAACAGTAACTAACAAAGCGCAACTTTATTTCATATTATTTCGTTTTATTGCTGCCTTTCTATTCTTGGAATGAAGTAGGTAACATATACAACTAAAGCTAAACCAAAACAAACTTAAACCAAAGTTTCGTATGGTATCGTTTTTTATTTTATGTTTGATTTAAAATTAAACGGCTGCACAAAGAAGTTAATTATTTAAACAATGATTTTTTATATAGGTTTACTTAATACAATATGCATCATCTGAAAAATCGTCACTATAATTTTCGAAATTTTGATAGTCATTAAACAAGTCTACATCCTCGGCGGAATTCTCTCTACTGCGATTCCTCGAAACAGAACTGGTGTTTTTAGATCCATATCGTCTGTCGGATGTATCGTTGCTATTAAGAGATTCGCTCTTATTTGAACGCCAAGAAAAAAATGACTTTCCAGAGGTGTTGCGATTATCGCAACGACACGTGGTAGATGATCTCTCGAAACTCACTCGCATTTTTCCACCCAATCCTAATCTTCTCAGTAACCGCCGCTTATTCATTTTGAACTTGTGGGTAATGTCTCTGATGAAGCAAGTAGGACCGTCTCTAATAATTAAAAACAAGTTATAGGTTACCTGAATATACCATAACTTTTCTTACATATAAAGTTCATAATTAATTTGTGTAAGTTTAGTTGGTATAAGTATGGTTTCTGCAATTTATCTATTTAAATTTTACAAGAATATCGAACTTGAAGTGAGGTAGCTTTTACTTGTTGAAAATCCATTTAACAAAATAAATAAGAACTAAAATTATATCTTTTCACATGACAATTGTTTCGACAATACCGTGCCTTTATCAAATGTAATATTTACAAACTGCCTGCTACTATACATACCGAAAAATGACAATAAAACTTTAATTAATATTGTTTTGAGAATTTGAGTTTAATAATGGAGAGGTATTTAAATCTAATTGATCATTAAGCAATACATTTGAATGTCTCATTTTCTTAATCTCCATGGCTTCTTTTCTACTTTTGATAGCTGTATGTAAAATATCAAACTTGTCGGCAAAAATGTGTTTTTCTGTGTTTAAGTGTATAGTATAATTAGAATCTAGACTATTGTTTTTAAACGCTCTTTTATGTTCGTTGGTGCGTTTCTTGAAGGATCTAGGGTAAAAGTGGGATAGATGCCCACCTGTAAGCTGACTATAACTTTTTTTTTAAAGCACTATTCGAGTGAGTTAACTATTTGTAACAACAATAGTCCTTACACTTATTATCTACTCATATCATCATTCAATGCATACCGTAGATTTGTAGATATTCGGCTCTAAAAAAAACTTATTGTTTGAGGATAGACGCCTACTGTATGGGGTAGTTGCCCCTGGCAAAATTTCGACCTGAGTATAGATGCCTTACAATGGGATAGATGCCTCCGTAATAAAGAAAAAAATTCGTAGAAAATTAAATAAAATGTTTATTTGCTTTCTTAGTTGCAATAATATATTATAAGGTTTTCTTATCCAAATATACCGTAAAACTAAAGTAAATGGCACTTTTATAGGAACAAATGGCTCAGTCTTTCAATCATTTTTTGGGTTAACTTAGCAACTTAACAAGGTCTATTAAAAATTATTTAAAACTTTACCGAACTAAATTTAGGAATAATAAAACTTAAAATAAATCCGTCCCTTAGGACTTCTTTGGAAAAAAACAAAGCTTCCTTCTTAAAAAAAAGTAACAGTAATCAATATTTTCAAATAATCAAAAAATATAGAGATACTGTTTACTTTGGCCAGGTTACTTATTCTTTGAATTCACTTTGGCCAGGTTAGCTTTTAGAGCTGCAAGCTTCTTCTTGTGCCCACATATATTACAGCAATCGCCATATAGAGTGCAATCTTCGTGTAACCAGAGTTTACACATCAGGCACTGAATCCAGTCCGCCGTGGACTTGGTACTTGCATAGTCATCGAAACATTCTCTGCATTGAGTATTTTCTTTATAAGATTTAGTCTGGTCAGAATCTGATTGATCGAACTCTTGTTCACTTTTAGAGCTAAACCTCGGTTTTTTCTTCTTGTTGATCAGGTTTATCGATCAAATCATTTTCAGTTAGTACTTTTAGCAACAATTTAAACATCTCGATTTAATCCTTGAGCCCTTGTAATAGACAAACCTTCTGTCTGGCGAATACTGAGTTCTGGGTGTCGGTCAAGAAATGATTTGAGCCAGTGCTGACCGGCCATATGTGTCTCTTTGTTAAAAGAATTTTCCAAACCCAGTTTCTCGGCAAATTCAAAAGCGAGTCTTCTTACATCCTGTCGTGTTGTGGAAAATCCTGCCTTTTCTAATTTTTGTATGTGCGCTACGAGACGTTTCTCGTTGTCAAAGTCCAGTGTGGGGTATTTTCCTGAAAAAGAAGAAATTAATAGGTACAGAAAAAAAACTGAGGATTCAAAAAGGACAAGTATGAAAAAACAAACTAGGAAGACGGTGCCTAAATTAAATTTGATTAGGGCAATTTATTCCTCTATTAAGTAAGTAAGTTTTTCACAGCTTTTTTTAGCATATCGCCTCCTCAAAGTTCGAGATGGAATACCATAACGACGAGATATTTCATTTACACCGACTTGGCCTTTATCCATTTCCCCAAAAGCTTTGCAAAGGGCTCCTTCAGACCAAGTAGCACGAACGGGTGCCCCAATTTTCCTTTTATATTTTCGCGGCATTTTGTCTAAAATAAAAAATGAAATTAGGTGATACGCTGCATTATTTTTTACAAGTACAGTGAAGTACGACATGTAAAGGAATAAACAGCTCATAAATAAACTGGAAAGTCAATTTTCCTATTAACTTGCATATTAACTAGATAGGTTATCTAAAAAAATCTTACCTATAGCCTAAGTACCTGTGAATAAGTCAAAGAGGATATATGCCTCTAAGGGCGTCTATACTCAGTCAATAGTGGGGCCTCTATCCTTTTTAGTAGGGATAGACGCCCCAGCAAATAAATAAAAATACTTAAATAATTTCGTAATTTTATAAACACACCATAAATATAAATGATACATACTATTTAAATAACAATACACACTTAAAATTTACCTTCGAAAACGAAAGTTCTGAAGACGTCAAAATGTCACTGTCACAACAATCATGCAAGCGCGGTAAAATTTTACAAGCGGCGACACGTGCAGTCCTGTCGAAACGCGTGCGCAGACTGTGCTGTGCGGAGCGAGGTTTGTCCGAGGAACTTGGTACTAGAGCGTGAACTTGGTTTTAAATTCTCTTTTTTTAAGGTGCGGCGTCTATCCTCCAAGGGCGTCTATCCCACTTTTACCCTACCTGTTTGTCCAATATAAATTTTAGGACAAGATCCGCATTTCAAAATTTAGACACCTGATTTTTGATTTTTTGGACATTTCGTTTTATTGTTTTTTAAAAATTTTCCTATTGTATTGTTAGTTCTGAAAGCTATTTTTAAATCACATTTTGACAAATGTTTTGACATTTTTTCACTGGGTTCTCCTATGTATGTAATAATTTTTAATTGTTCGTTTATTAAGTTTCGGATAAATAGAGTTTACTGTTCCCTGGATTTGTTTTTTATTTTTAATTTTATCGATAATGGATGGATTGTAGCCGTTGTTCAGTGTTTTTTTTTAATGATATTAAGTTCTTTGTTGTAATTTTCTGTTGAGAGTGGCATATTAAGAAGTCTGTGTATAAAAGAGTGATATGCAGCCATTTTGTGTGTATAAGGCCCGTTTCGACCTGTACTTAGTCAGGTGTAGGTCCTTATTAAAATATTACTTTAATTGAAAAAACTCCTAAAATGACAAAACCGATCTGTAATGATGTTAGAGGACAAGGCGAATAATTATTAAATTTTTAAAAAATTTTAATATTATGAATTAGTATGAAAAAACGTATGTTTTAAAAATATTTTTAATGCATTATGTATAATATTAGTATATTATAATCTAATATATTTAATAATATATTTTTTTGCAAATTAGCTAGTTAGTTTGAGAACATAATGTAACATATGTACAGGTAAGAGTGGGGATTTTTCGAAAGGAGTAAGGCACTGATCTGTCTATGATATTCAAAAAGTGTTAAATATTGCAGTTCATACAAACAGATAATAAAACATATTTCGTGGATGTGAGATTTGCTTTTAGGTCAAGAGTTAATCTTTCGAATAATTTTTCTAATTCTGTTATTTATATTCAATACTCTTTTTAATGTTAATTTTTAATAATAATTAAATGTTTGTTTTAGTGATCAAGTGTCACTTTGCTCAATCCCATTCGAGCGTTTTCGGTGCTTTATTCGCCGATTGGAAGCGATAGAATATTTTTGCTAGATACTTAAAAACCTGATGGTATTTTAATATTTGTCAGTTCTGATGGTTCTGAGTTCATTCCGGTATTCAGCGGAAGACGGGAAGCATCAAAGTAGGTATAGGCATTTATTGCAGACAATACCTTAATAATTTTACAGGAAACTTTACTTTAGTCTTTTTGTTTCGATTGTTAAGTGAAGTAATTTAAGTGGTAAAGGTAAAAATTATCAATCATTACACAGAAAGTGCTCACTATTACACAATAAGACAGAATTTATCCAAATCAAAACGAAAAAACATTGTAAATTATTTTTTTACAACTTACCTCAATGTCCGCATATCAATAACTCTGGTGGCATGTAAACTGGCCACTAAAAAACTTGAGCTCAAAGCATAACTGATCAGATATCCAGCGGCCTCGCCCTTCAACCAGTCACATAATGTCTCGCAAACCCAGTCTCCCTGGGCAAGCATCTCTTCCAATTCCTCTGACAATCTGAACAATAAGTTCAACAAATTAAGCTCCAATGGAAACCAGAAGTCGATGATTAGGCTCTCCATTATAAATTGCGCTATTAGGAACTGAAAAATGAATATAAATGCGAGCTCCCTATGCTGACGATCTGCAGTTACCTCAAAAAAAAATTGCGCTCGCCCCAACTTCCGGATGTTTCTTGGATAAATTCTAACGCTCCACAACAAAAGAAACAGAGACAATATGAAGATGTACAAAGACATTAGGGGTCCGTTTCCAATCACCCTCGGCACCCGAAAGATTTGAATTCCTGCCGCATTTAGACCGGAAACGGTCAGGGACGCCCAGAACATACCCATGTAACATTTACTTGAATTTAAGGTGCTGGGTTCCGAAAAAAATTAAAAACGCACCAACAAACTGGGTTTGTCAAACTGACATTCTTGAATAATTAATGTCATTCATATGCGCCTGGTAAACAGTTTTTGATAACAGGCCAACATTTTTAGGTGTGCTCCGCGGTACAGGGAAAAACGGACAAAAATCATAGTTTTGCCAAAAATTTAATTAAGTCAAATATGACATGTTTTTTTAAATACAACGCGAATCCATATAACTAACCTAGTAAATTAAGTTTAAACTCGACCTTTACTTAGCTTAAAAAAAAAAGAAACTTTTTTAAAATTTCTACACAGTTCCATATTATTAAGGAAGGAACCATTTGTGTAGGTTTAAAATAGATTTCAACTGACATGAAATATAAAATTAGATATGGGAAATTTTTGCAGGTTCTTAAAAATCATTTTGTATATATTTTCTCCAAATTATTTAATCCTCTTTCCGTTGTATTTTAGGAAATTCCAAGGATAAGCAATATATGAAATACCTTAAATATAAAAATTCAGGTGTCAATTGTATCATTTCTATTACTCTTGGATTGATACAACAAAAATCTCAAATTTAAACAATTAAAAATTAAGTAATATAAGCACAACATATAAAACAAAAATGAATTACAACATATTAAAATAAGAAAACCTATCTATAATTTATGTTGGCTTTATCAATATTTCTTATTAGTTGTAAGTTAGCTGGAATCATCAAAATCGGAGGAGCATAATTCACTTAGATTAATTTTATGATCATCAGTTTGGGAATTTCTAGAAGTAAAATGATATGCAAATTAAATTTAATCAAATGTGCCAATCAAATATATATTATATATTCTCTGCTGCAATTGAAACAAATAAAGATCTTTAACTATTTAGTTAACCCATTTCAAGCATTAGTGAATGATTTTATGAAAGAACCGATATATTATTAATAACTCTTTACCTCCATACCACATGAGAGATTCGCCAGAAGTGGTTCCGATTATAAGAGGAACTTGGTTAAAATTTCCGGATTCCAAAAAGGGCAACGCTAATTCGGTGACGTAAGCATCTTCATCTTCCACTTCGATCACGGGACCAGACTAGAAAGGCGTAAAACGTGTTCGTGTAAAGCGCTTGCAAAGAGAAAATTCGAAATAAATTGCCGTAATTTTTGCTATTTGTTATAGAAGTTTGCTTGTTTTTCAAGAATGACTCTGGGGCGGTAGCATAAAGCGCAAAGTTAAAGAGAACTGCTAAAAATAGAGAAAAAGCACAACCAATAAATTTGAAAATATAGGATTGCAGCCTTCTTATTTTTATTTGTAATACTATTGTTTTTATAAATTCCTTAACAGAACAAAGTACTTTTTACAAAACTTCTGGATTCCTCGTGCTTCGGTTTTTGTTGAGTCGAACTCGCTAACATTTCGTTAATCATCCTGTTGGCTTTTTCAGAGCTTGACTGAAACTGGCTCGCATTTTTCTCTCTACCTGCCTATATATTGTTTGAGGGTGGCGGAGCTAAAAGAGTAAAACATCGTCTCGGATGACTGATTCTCATATTGACAGGTAAAGCGTGAGTCATGGTTGCTTATAGATTTCTATAGACTCTCGGATTTTTGAGAACGAAATAGTAGGTATTTCTTCTAGCAATTTTGATCCCGCTAACCAAACAACTTTTTCGTGTTACACACACACAATGTGTTTGAGGTCACATCTATATAAACCGCCTAATAAAGCTTGTTATTTGCAAGTACGAAATATTTCTTTTTGTTTTTAATTATTGAGATGGTAATTATTTTAGGTTATTATTTAATGTTGAGGTAATTACATCAATAAACTCGCCCATTTTTATTAGTACCTACTTACTTCATTAGGGTTCACGTTAAATCCATCTACTAACAAATCGACAGGCTGAGTTTGAAGGAAATCTTTTATTTCAACGGTGGTATTTTTCTCTGAAATTGAATTGCGAACCCAATTCAATCTTGAGCAAAGCACATCCGCTTTGGCATATGGCTGCTCGATATAATCCTAAGCAGAGAGATAGCATGTTACTTCTACAATAGTATTGGCGATATTGAAGAGGTAATTTACATTACCGGCAGACATTTTGTTGACGATGTGAGCTCCAACAGATACAACTCCAGCATTTTCGCCGAATATAGTCACTTTTGCTGGATCATCACCAAAATATTTGATATTTTTCTGAGTCCACTTTAAAGCAAGCAACTGATCTTTGAAGCTCACATTGTCCAGTACAACATTATCCCCGGTAGACAATCAACTGAATACTCCTGATCTGTAGTTAACTACTATCACGCCTTTGTTTACTTATTTATTAGGAGTTAGCACTATGTCTGTAGCACATCCTATCTTCATTCCAACTCCGTATATAGAAAACTTTACGGGTAATAGTTCAGTATTGTGGAAATGTATGTATTGATTAGTTTTTGTATATATTTTCTTAAAAACAAATTTTAGAATAGCATTTCGCTTTACAACTACTTTACTACTTTCTACAAAGGAATCCCCCCAGATATCGATAATCAGAATTTAATAGTTATAACAACAAAAATATGGAGAATATGAAGAAGTCAACTGCATAAGGATGTAGAAGGCAAGAAGAAACCACTACATTAATGATCCGCATGGATTTCTCTAATACAATCACCATGGCTGTGAAACAACAACCTAGTTCAACTCTACAAACGGTAAGGTATATTTTTCTATAAATAATGAAACTTATTATAGAAATGGAGGTGCAGTTGCAGTTGCAACGTTGTGTCATCAGTTTTCAGTTTTGCTCCTATACCAGACAGAATTATGCTATTACAACTTAAAATAAATACGATCAAGCTCAATATTATAGAGGCATATGCTTCCACAGCTGACAAGCCCGATGATGAGTTCGAGCTGGCTTACGAAAATATAAACTCTAATGTTGAAAAGGGTAGGCGCGATGGATATGTCGGCAAATATGAAATAGGAACAAAAAATGCAAGAGGCGACAGACTAGTAATTCTGCCTAGAGAAAAATTGCACAAACACAAACATCTTATCAAACTTCCTATGTACATGGAAATCCCCACAGGATAACAGAGAGAGACTAGTAAGAAATCAGCTTGATTACAAGGCATCACGACGGCAAATACGACATAAAATTAGAGTAGCAAAAGAAATTCTGTACAGAAAAAAGTGTGGAGAAATAGAAGAATTGCAACAAAAATATGACAGCTTCAATATACATAAAAAAGTGAAGAACTCACGGGATTACAAAAACGGATTCGACCCAATACATTATACGACACAAACGACAATTTCATAATAGATACAGAAGAAAAACTATAAACGTGAATAAATTATGTGGGAGTTCATTTCTAAAATCATAGACAAAAAGTTGATCTTGAACATATGGAAAGAGATGAAGGTCCTCAAATAACAAAGGAAGAAGTCTTATATGCAGTGAATACGCTGAAGATCAGAAAACCACCATGAACCTGTGTTAGTTGCATCTAAAATACTCTCCCATGGTTCCACAGGTATTGGGGCCTGATGGTAATCTTATAAAATTTACCGGAAAAATAGTTTGATAAAATCGTTATAGTATACTATAAGTAAATTATCGTCGATGATAGGTTAGACTGAGGAGAAGGAAAAATATGTCTTCGAATTGAAGTTTTTTTTTTGAGTTTGAATTGAATTTGAACAGAAGAATTATAACATGGTATTTTAAGTACTTGACAGAAGCAACAGACCTAGATATTTGGTACTGGTACAAATTCTCTTTCATTAATTTTTTGTAAATTTTAAAAGTTTTTCAATTCTAGCGGACGGAAAAATGTGGCAAAAGGTTATTCATTACATGGTATCACTGCACCAATCTTTATTGATATAAAATTTAGAAAACCCTTAATAATATTTTAAAATCCTATAAAGGGCTGTTTGCCGTATTTATAGAATGTATCGTTCCACATGGCAAACTCGTTAGCTTTCCTTCCGTGTTTAAGTTCTAGAGTCGTGTCGATGTCTAAATACTGAATGTCCGTAGACGAAACTGGCAGCCAAGTCACGTTAAGGAGCGGATCTGATTCATCAGGGGTGGGATTTCTACAACAAACAAATGATTCCAGAGATCACCGAAAACAACTGACTTACAGGGTCTTCGCGAAGTTAGTCCACAGTCTGACCAGCCTGTCTGCGGTCAAGGCGTCGTCTTCGCTCAGTGGCAATGGTAATATTGACAGTTCAAAAATATAAAAAATGTCTTCAGCGTGCGATACATTTCCAGTCCCTGTGTAAAATCATAATTTACTTTACCGAGAATGGCGCATTGCAGTGGACATAATGTTTCAAGAGAACTAATTATATAGATTATTACAAAGTCGATGACTTCTTAAAGGGATCTAAAAAAACTGAGGGAGATATGATCAGACATAATGTTTCAAGAGAACCAATTATATAGATTATTACAAAGTCGATGACTTCTTAAAGGGATCTAAAAAACTGAGGGAGATGTTATCATGTTTGGATGCAAACATAGAAGGCTGCGGTATACATCTTAAAAATATTCTCACTTTTGCAGTATTGCCAGATCTACCTTAAATTCATAACATCTGTAGAATTTTAAATAAAACACCTTGTAGCTTATTTAACTAATCTGAGTATAATTCTGAATTTACTTCACCTACAAGCGGCGTTTATAGACAATTGTTGTTGATTTTAGATAGTAGAAGTTAGATGTACGAAATATATTTGAAATTGTGCGTAGCTCGCAAAAAATGGGCCACTAAGGTAGTTTCAAAAAATTTAATAATAATAATAGATAATAATAATATAATAAATTGAATATGCAATACATACATACTCACCTTCGACCTTAATGTGTGTAAGGCTAATAAGACCTTCATAGGAGAATTCGTAAAAGTAGACAGGTGAGTATTTCGATTGGAGTTCCGCTTGCTTTAATGACGATGTTACGAACATTGTGTCACTGTTATACTGAAATATGATACTGGAGTTATATTGTTTCATGTACCAAACGCTTGTTTTGCTCCACCTCGATAATGGCTCCAAAATTTTTTGAAAAAGTTCCGGATTTGCCTACGTAGGCTTCTTTGATTATATTTCCAACTTCATTCCATTCGACACCATCTAAGGGTATCAGACTGTAGGGTATCAAGCTACTGCTGTTGGTATCATATTCTAAAGCAGTTTCGGCAAGTATATCCCAGTCTTAAACAAATCGTTAAAAGAAACAATGATGTCTTCAGAATTTATAAAAAAAAGATAAAATCATTTCAAATGTCGAATCTATCCTAAGCAAACTGCCATCTCAAACATCTAATGACATTTGATTTGAAAACTCAAAAATCCTTAAAAATCAAAACCTCCTAAATCTAATATTTCATTATCCAAAAATCTCTAAAATCTAATCGCGACATCGTAATCCTAAAAGTAAGATAAAGGAAATGCTAAATGCTACAGTGGTCATGAACACAAATAAATATCAGGAAAAGATTCAAGATGTTCTTACAAATGGATCATATTGGCAAATTAAAAAACATCCTAGGTCATCTATGGAACGCAACCGTCTCTATTAGATTCCGTGAAAAAGTCTGTCACCCCTCATGACTCTAAAATTTCTCATCTTTACTAAGATTCATAAACCAGGACCTTCGACCTATTGTCAGCACCATTGGTTCTCCAACATATTCTCCAGCAAAATATTTAGCTTCTTTATTAAAACTGTTTACAGGGAAAACTGATAATTTCATACTCAATTTATTTCACTCCATTTCACTGTTTTGCACAATTAAATAGCATTGCATTAGATACATAAATTATTCTGGTTAGTTTCCGATGTAGAATCCCTCTTTGCCAAAGTTCCTATTCCTGAAACTCCCAACATCATTTCAGATATATTAAAATCCGAGATTCTGGAACCAAACCTTCTGACCTTAATTGAAAAATGCTTGTCTATAAACGTCAAATTTTTGAACAAACGTCGGAAACAGCTATTGGTGCTGGTTCTCCATTCTCATCATCAGTCATCGCGAATATATTTATTTATGGAAAAGCTACGTCGACTATACTTTTGTTATTTAGCCCCATATTCAAGAATCCCTAGTAGATTTTCTTAGGCATTTAAACACTTTACCTCTGCTCTTCTCTCTTATAATTTCCACATTTAAGATATTCAGCGTTCCATCACATAATATACTTCGATAGCAAGGAGCCCGAAAGCAATCCCATACTTGCCACTGTTGTCCTTCCTTTCATTCAAAACATCACTGACCACATATCAAAAGTTCTAAAGAAATATAAGTTCAAAACCAGATTTACCACTGGTCCAAGAGATGCCAGGAGTTTACAGTATTCAGTGCATATGAGAGACCGGTCGAAAAATATCAACTAGAACTAGAATCAAAGAACTAGAATAGAACTAGGCTAAAGACTAAGATGCATAAACTTATCAGCAGTTGCCGAACACATTCACGAAACCGGAAATTTTATTCCATAAAACTAAAAATCTTGCATGTAATCAGTTCTTCTACCAACGAAAAATCCGTGAGTTTGTAGAAACTTATAAGCAACTCAGGTCTTTACCTGCACCAATGGGAATCAGTCATTCATGGCGATGTTTATGCGCTTCATTTAGCTCCGCCCCCGCAAATAATATATAAGCAGGTACAGAGTAAAATGCGAGTCAGTTTCAGTTAAGCTCTGAAGAAGCCAACAGAATGATTCGCTAAACTTTAGCAAGTTCGACTCAACAACCGCCGAAGCAGGAGGAATCCAAAAGTTTTGTAAGTATTACAGTAGCCTATGGAAGTTTCTTTGAAAAAAATTTATAATCTATTTGTTCCATTTTACTAAAATTTCCGTTGCAAAAAACTAAACAAAACTAACACTCGGCATTTTGCCATAAGTTAAGTCGTTTAGGTAATCACGAATTATATGAAAGGAATAAGAAATTAGTTTTGGTTAGTTACCTCCATAAAACATGAGAGATTCGCCAGAAGTAGTTCCGATTATAAGAGGAACTTGGTTAAAATTTCCGGAATCTAAAATGGGAAAAGCTAGTTCGGTGACGTAAGCATCCTTATCTTCCACTTCGATCACGGGTCCAGACTGAAAAACCATAGAACGTATTGATATAAGGGGCATGTAGGGATGCACATTCGAATGCAACTATTTCGCGTATGTAACTATAAATAGCACAGGACAATTTCATAAAAGGCAAAGTTGAAGAAAACTGTCATAAATAAAAAAAATGGAATTAATACATTTAAAAATGTAGTATTACAACCTTTGTTTAAATATTTTTTGGTTTTAGGAACACTTTAATGGAACGGAATAAAAGAAATTTCTTTTTGCGAGTTTAAACTTACGGTGAATTTATCACATTCCAAAAGAATGTTACTTGGTCTAGTCAGTTGTTACCCTACTAGAATTATATATTATAATAATAGATAAAAACTCAATAGCTTTGGTTAGTCGTTGCTACCTCCAGAATTTACGCATTAAATTTTATTTGAGTCACATGTCGCATCCTGTACGATAAATGAATCAGTTGGCTCTTAATTGAAACAAATTAAAAAGGAAATAGAAGCTACTTACTTGAGGGTTCGCAAAGAATGCTTGCGTCAGTACATCGGCAGGCTGACTTTGAAGAAAGTCCTTTATTTCAGTAGTGGTATTTTTCTCCGAAATAGTTGCATCTATAGATTTGGCGATATCGAATGTAATTTGTTTGGGGTTGTCTTGCGATTCAGGTGAAAATTTAAGCAAAGAACATCCGCTTTGGCATATCGCTGCCCGATATAATCCTTAACACACACATTGATTTTAGAATTCGTATTAGACTAAAGCGAAATTAATTACCGGCCGACTTTTTGTTGACGATGTGAGCTCCGACAGATACACCTCCAGCACTTTCGCCGAATATGGTCACTTTTTCCGGGTCACCACCGAAATACTGAATATTTTTTTGTGTCCATTGTAAAGCTAACAACTGATCCTTGAAGCCGGCGTTGCCTAAAATTACATTATCTCCCGTGGACAACCAACCATAACCTCCCAATCTGTAGTTGGAGGTAACTATTACCACGTCTTCATTTACTAATTTGTAAGGTGATAGAAATGCATCTGTGCTGCATCCTGATATAAAACCACCCCCGTATATCCAAAACATTACGGGCAATTTCTCGGTATTCTGAAAATTTGTTAACTGTGGATTTAAACATAAATAAATTATACTTAACTATTAGAAGTAAATAAGTTATATGAGGAGCATAACCGCTCAAATATTTTTTGAAAGCATTCCAGATTTTCCTAGGTACGTTTCTTTGATTATATTTCAATCTGTTGGTATCACATCAGTCTTAAAACAATCGTTAAAAGAAACAGTGACAAAAGACTTTATAAAAAATTGCAATTTCTGAAATTATATTTACCCTTAAATTAATTTTTGTTTATATTTCTTTGTGATTGCGACTAAAATTATTATTGTTCAGTTCCTTGACCTCTATTGGGATGAACTTGTGTTCTATTTTTGCCAACAACGTAAAAAATGCAGTAATAACTTCCCTAAGTAAAAACTAAATCTTTCACTTACGTTTAGTGTGGGTGTGTAGACGTTAAGGTTCAGGCAATCTTCTTGTTCGTTGAGCCCCGAGCTTGTCACATTTTTCATTTCAATGCAACACGGCCCTGAATTCTTTGCATCTAAAACGCCTTCCCACGGTTCCACCGGCACTGGAGCCTGATGGTACCATTATTATTATCTTTTATTTTTTACCCAAGTGTTTAAGGTGTTAGTTTCACAAAAACACATTTTATGCAGGAATGAGACATTTTTTACCTGAAATCTTAAGTTTCCCAAAGGAGCTTTTGCGAATGGGATTCCTCGGGAGGCGTATATGGTTTTGTTCCTAAATGTAAGTTCAGTGCCTCGAATTTTGCCATTTGTCGTATCGACTATAAAGTCTGCAAACTAAAACCACAAAAGACTATATTTTTATTCCATAGTTTCTTTCGGATCGACTACTTACCGCAGATGACAAAAATGAAACAATCAGTAGCAACTGCATGATATTTACTACTCAGATGTGTTTATAACAATGGTTCAGATGTTCAATCTGGGTTTAAATAGTAGTGTGAAGAATGTATCATTATTATCATCACAGATACATATTTTGAAGTGTAAAAATTACTGATTTTAATTGAGGTGATACAGGGTATTAAAAAAATATTTCATTTTGATTATATGGTCTAGTTTTTTATACCAACCGATACAGGCTCGGTTAAATGGTGTGTACTTAGATGCATAATGTCCTGAAGCAACCAAAATTGAATTGTAAGTGTATGGTGGTGTTCAAATGATTTCTGATAAAATTCGTTTTCAGCCCTACAATTTTTGAATATATTTTTTTTAGTTGGAAATAAATGTGCTAGGAAGGAAATACAAAAACAAAAAACTTTATTTTACTGAAATATCCCTTAGACCACCTCCTAAGATTCAATTTGTGAGCTTCGGGGCATTGTGCATTTAACCGACCCTATATTTTTAATGGTTTAAAGGGCATTCAATTGGAAAAATGTTCGCCTTGTATGGAAACTGTCCAAAACTGAACGAATATTCATTATAACTTGACATGAAAAAAAAGTTGCAGGAGGGGAAATTTTACATATTTTTTGATTGAATTATTGAGCACATTGAAATTGCAGCCAGGGTGTTACTACTAGTATGCGTGATCTGAAGGCGGCAGAGAAGCCGCCATATTACAATATTGTGGTAGTCATGCCTTTATGATGTTGAAGCCACTATATATTACTGAAAACCCACACGTAATTAATATCAGTTTTATTTAAATGGATTTGCGGAATTGGTGAGTAATATTAAGTACTTCAACATATTTGTTAAGCAGCAAATGATAAAATTAAAAATCTGAATAAGATACTGTTTTATTTCGAAACATGGGAAGTAAATAGAAAAAATCGTGAGACTAAATACTTGTAACTATTTGGACTACTTGAAAAACGGTAATTCGCATGATATTAGGAAATATAAGTTGTGGAAACCTCAACAAATGTTATACTAAATAATTTGATAATGTCGGTAATTAGAAAAATGTCACTATCGAAAATCTCGTTGGTTTATGTTATTATTTTTTCAGTCAGACTCAGCCGTTCACTCAAAAAAGGTATACAATACACCGCTAGTACGTAAAAGTACGCAAACTTTTCGTTTCCTCTTTAAGGAGGAAACTGATGAAAATTCAATTGGAAGTGATTGCCGGCGCTACGACATAAATTGCAACCTTCTCAAATCCTGAATTTAATAATGTTGTTTTCGTATTAACGTATCAGTATTTACTGATTAAAGCCTTGAAGTTTATTGTTCTAGGTAATATTTTGAAAATGGTGTTTATGATAAAACGACCGCGTAATGAAAATTATTAGCAATATACAGAGTGTCTCATAAATCCCTCACAGTATTTAACATTGATACTTTAAATGGAATACCGTGCATGTTATTTCATATGCCTAATTCCAATAGTTTCTTAGATATTCGGCTTATTTTGAAAAATTTTAACTGAATTTGAATTTTCAATTGTTGTAAGTGTGTTTATGATTAAAATGCTCGGATGCATAACTTACTTCTACATGCCTATGCTTCCGACACCGCTTTTCAAAGCCTTTATTGTAATTTAATATTTTGATTTTGATAAATTTTTACATTTAATTTATATCCAAGGACTTAATCAACATTGCAACTGGCAGTCTACATCACCGATTTGTAGCACCTGCGTTTTCAATTATGTGGTAGTAAAAAAGAAGTACTCTAGGCCTGTATAAAATACAGAGGATTTTTATTATTGAATTGTGTTGATGACATCTTTATTCTAATCCATATAACGAATTTTCTCTACTTAGGCAGTATTTGAAAAAAAAATGCTTCGTTCGTTTACTTCCATTTTGTGAATGTTCTTCCTTGTGGTCCAGGTTTCTTTATGAGTTTTGCTGGTGATTACTTTGTAAACTGAGCATTTTATTTCGAAAATGTCATTGTCTGGCAAGAATTAAAAGGAAAATACGGAATAATAACAAAACAGCTGAAGCATTAGGCAATTTCAACTATAAAAATTTGACACGGATTTCTTACGAGTTCTGTAAATAAATAAAAACGAAATCTCCGGTTTACGACAAATTGTGTATTTATTTTCGTGTCAAACATTTTAAAATCCTATAAGAGGTTGCTTGCCGTAGCTATAGTAAGTTTCGTTCCACATGTCAAACTCGCTAGCTTTCCTTCCGTGTTTAAGGTCTAGAGTTTTGTCGATGTCTAAATACTGAATGTCCGTAGACGAAACTGGCAGCCAAGTCACGTTAAGGAGCGGGTCTGAGTGATCAGGGGTGGGATTCCTGCAACAAAGGAGCAATGCGTGATAATGCCAGCAAGCGAAAAAAAATCTTACGACTTACAGTGTTTTCGCAAAATTGGTCCACAGTTTCACTACTCTGTCTCCGGTCAAATTGTCTTCTTCGGTCAAACTTCCAAATATCAAATCGAAGACATAAGCCATGTCTTCGGCGCGCATTACATTGCCCGTCCCTGCGCAATGGGAAAACGATTAAATTAATTCAAGTCAACACTACTGCTAATTTCATATTCCAATTAGTAAAGTTCTAGTATTTTTTCCGCCGATGAAAGTAGTAACGGAAGTAACTTCAAAAGAAAGTGTACATTTTTAAATAGGATAAGATATCCTGTATCCAGTACAACTTCACTGATTTTACCGACTTTGTGGTTTCAATAATAAAGAAGTATACAATAGTGCTAGGCTAAAAATCATATTAATAGTAATTGATTTCAGTTGATTAGGTTGATGAAATATCATCAAATAGGAAAGATAATAATTTTTGTTAACATGCTTATTTTGCTGTTTGTTGCGTTTTATATATTTCATTTTCTTAATTAAGCGAAATTAATTAGTAAGCATTGCATTTTTATTACTTCTTTCTCTAATTTTAAGACAACTGTCCCGATTCAAATTTCCCGCGATCTAATTCTATAAAATTAGTAAGCACTGCAATTCACGATGCCTCAGGCGAATATGGTTCCGATATTTACTATAGAATCTGCAACTCCTTTTTTTTATTAATTATTCAAATCGAGAAGTTGTGTGGCAAATAATGAAAGTTTTGTGTGAATTTTTCCAGGAAGAATGATTTGGATATATTGCGTCGATTATTCGAAGCGATAAGCGCTCACTAGCAACCATAACGTCAGTACGAACTTTAAAATACTGCAATACTTAATTTCCAACCATAAAGAGCTACATAATACGTTTTAAGTACTCACCTTCGACATTGATGTGTAATTGGGTCACAAGACCTTCGTACGAAAATTTGTAAAAGTAGACGGGTGAGTATTTCGATTGAAGGTCCGCTTGCTTTAGAGCCGCTGTTACGAACATGGTGTCACTATTATATTAAAATATAGCGCACAATATATTCTGTGTAATCTAGAAAATATTGCTTGGCTTTACCTCGACAACTGCTCCGAAATTTGTCAAAAACGAACCGGATTCGCCTGCGTAGGCCTCTTTGATTATGTTTCCAACTTCGTTCAAATCGACCCCTTCGATGGGTATCAAATCGTAGGGTATCAAGCTGCTACTGTTTGTGTCGTACTCTAGGGCAGTTTCGGCAAGTGTTACCCAATCTAAACGAATGTCACTAGTTTGTAAACATAAAGAGTTTTCTTTGAGAAAAAATCAATAATTGAATTATTTATATGCTTAGATTCAATAAAAATATCGCCAACAAAGGAAGTTCTACAAAAAAAATTAAATACTCAAATGTAAAGTGTAAACGTTCATGAAAAGTTTATTGGGATGTGAGTTACATGAAAGTTCTAAAGCTTGGATTGAATAGAAAATCACAAGAAGATATATTTTGCAATTTCCTCATAGTTCACCGGCTACCAAAAATTTTAAATTTATATTTACATTATACTCTTATACGTGCAGGTTCACAACTGACATTATTAAGGTTATATAGGATATTTAATATCCTCTACCGAATCCTACTCTTACAATTAAAATTTTATCTTTCATGGTAAGTTAATTGTTATTTTTCATTATCAATTAACCACCGAGCGTTGGTGCCTGTTTTATAAAACAAGTTGTAGAATATAAATAATTATTTACCTCCATACCACATGAGAGATTCGCCAGAAGTAGTTCCGATTATAAGAGGGACTTGGTTAAAACTTCCGGATTCCAAAAGGGGAAATGCCAGTTCGATCACGTAAGCATCTTCATCTTCTACTTCAGTGACAGGTGCAGCCTTTTAAAATTATAAAGGGTGTTTAAATAAAGTATGTGAAGCTAGAAAATTTGTCACAAACCGTGATGTTTATAGTTTTAAATTTATAGTCATCGGAATTCTTGATGGTGAGAATTTGCATTGCAATCTTGCAGATAAATTTTAGGCCACTAATGGGTAGTCCTTTTGGGACGAATAATGAGTAAGAGGATATGGTTAAAAACAGAACTATTTAAGATTTTGCAGCCTTATTCAAAGTAATATTACATTGCAGCCCGTCTTAAAGCCACCACTACAGACGACCTTAGTTTTATTCCATAGTTGTTTTTCGGATCGACTACTTACCGCAGATGTGTACCAAAATTGAATTGTCAGAGGGTTGTTGTCACTGTAGAGTTCAAATGAATTCTAATAAAACTTGTTTTGAACGCTACAATTTATAAATATTTTATTTTCAGGAAATACAAAAACAAAAAAATTAATTTCACTAAAACTTGAGCCTCTTCATACACAACTTCTATCCCATTTTATCGACCCTATTTCTTTAATTGTTTTAATGTTATCTATGCCAAATAGCACAGCACATACACCCTGTATCTCATACGTCTCTCACAGTATCTAACTTTGATCATTTAAATGGAACACCATGTATATATACTCAATTCCAATAGTTTCTTAGATATTTTGATTATTTATTATATGCCTATATGCTTTTGATAATTTTTTACATTTAATTTATGTCAAAGGACTTAAGGAACACTGTAGCATCCGGATTATGAACTATGTGGTTGTATAAAAGAAGTATTCTTGGCCGGTTCAAAATAGAGAGGAATGATTTGATTGTGTTGATGGCGCATCTATTCTAATCTACTCGTATATAATGTCCATATAACGAATTGTATCTACAGGTTCGAGTTTTATATTCCTTGTTCCTTGTGCTACAATGGAAAATAGCCAAGTATCCGAAAAAGCATAGTCATTGGATATGTACGATTTTAATTGCAAAAATTTGACACGGATTTCCAGGGAGTTCTATAAATATACAACAAACGAAATCTTCGGTTTACGAAAAATTATGTTAAATGTTTTAAAATCCTATAAAAGGTTGTTTGCCGTAGCTATAGTAACTTTCGTTCCACATGGCGAACTCATTAGCTTTTCTTCCGTGTTTAAGTTCTAGAGTCGTGTCGATGTCTAAATACTGAATGTCCGTAGACGAAACTGGCAGCCAAGTCACGTTAAGGAGCGGATCTGACTGATCAGGGGTGGGATTCCTGCAACAAGGGAAAAATGGGCGATAAGGCCAGCGATCGAAAAAAAATCTTACGACTTACAGTGTTTTCGCAAAATTGGTCCAAAGTTTCACTACTCTATCTCCGGTCAAAATGTCTCCTTCCGTCCAACTTCCAAGTATATCGAAGATATAAAAAACGTCTTCGGCGTGCATTACGTTGCCCGTCCCTGCGCAATAGGAAGAAGAAGAATTAGGTGGTTAGGTGTCCCACAAATGGAATTCACCAGGCCAGTTTGGTTTTCATTCATGAATAAACTCAATTTCTTATTCCAATTAGTGGAGTTGTGGTATTTTTTGCGGAGATGAAAGTACAACACTTTTGCATAGGTTGCCATAATATTTCAGATTGGTACTAAATAAGACAAACAACAATATGCTGAAATATTGGTTAGTTTTGGTTAGTTTTGTACCTTTGAAACCGTACAACTTTGAAACTTTAACCACATATTTAGTAATTTGCAAAACCGAAATAGACTCATAACTTGATTTGAGAAAGTTTGACAAAACGAAATCATAATCTTTAAGTCCATAAGCATACATATTACAAATTCTCGTAGTTTCGAAGATAAAGAAGGAAGCAATAGTGCCTTCTTAATGTTATTTATTTATAAGGGGTCAAGCATAGACAAAACCAATAATAAGAATGTGGCGAATAAGACAGTAATAATCCTCGTATCATTCATACTGTGCCTTTATCGCAACTCAGTCCCAAATTTGAATAGAGCTCCGCGTGTACGAGTTTTTCTGTCTTTATAGATGAAAAAAAAAAAAACTGGAAAATCGCTCAATACTGTGTGTTTTAATCTATTCAGTTTGTGTTGCAATAAGGGGAAAATGATCCATAATTCCTAAGGTTAATATTATTTGAACTGAGGTGTTGTCGAAACAATTTTCATGTAATAATATATAATTTCGTGAAAATCTGAACTTTTAGTTCTCATTTATTTTAATATTATTTATTTTTAATTTTTGGGACGATTCTGCTCTGTAACTAGTCATAAACAAATAACAGGAACCCATTATTAATAGATAGAAGTTCAACTTTTTATATTATATTCATTTTATGTTATGTAGGTTTATAATTCGTATTTGATGATATCATGTTTTTTCCGCCACTTAACTTTATAAAATTGGGCTCTTCTGTAGCTCACGTTGGTGCTGGCGAGTGTGGTTTCGATATTTACAATGGAATCTGATTAGTCTTTTCTACGGGGTCAGATCGAAAAGGTATCAAGCTCTACCATAGTCACTTACATTAGACAAAAATGGCGACGCAATAATAATAGTCATTAGCGGCCACTAGCCATCACAACCTCATTACAAACTTAACGTATTACACATCACCTATCAAGTACCCACCTTCCACCTTAATATGGAATAGGCTTATAAGGCCCTCGTACGAAAATTTGTAAAAGTAGACGGGTGCGTATTTCGATTGGAGTTCCGCTTGCTTAATTGCCGCTGTTACGAACATGGTGTCACTATTATACTAAAATACAGAATAAAATAATACACCCTGTTGCAACTAACAAATATTGTTTCGCTTTACCTCGACAACTGCTCCGAAATTTGTCGAAAATGATCCGGATTTGCCTACGTAGGCCTCTTTGATTATGTTTCCAACTTCGTTCAAATCGACACCGTCGATGGGTATCAGATCGTAGGGTATCAAGCTGCTACTGTTTGTGTCGTACTCTAGGGCGGTTTCGGCAAGTTTTACCCAATCTAAACGAATGTCACAGGTTTGAAAAAATCAAAATATTTCTTTGAAAAAAAAAAAAGAGATATTTATATGGTTAGTTTCAATAAAAGTATGACTAAAACTAGGAAGATTTTCTCCAAAGAAAAGTTGTAAATGTGTATTTAATAATTTTCGATTTTCTACATTTATGTTATATAAATTCCCATAGGTTTCAGAAAATTTTCTCATGGTCCACATTCAACATTTCAAATTTATATTTGCATTGTATCATTGATATTATATTACTGATTATGATTATTGAATCATAAATGAAATCTTATTTTAAAATGTCAATCATATCAATTCATCCATTAGTATTACGCAATGTTTACGAACAGCGTTTTGTTTTAGCTTCACAGCAAGTTAGGTTTCTAATCAAAATGACTTTCTTTTAATACTATTAATATTATGCAAAAGTTCAGTTAGTTGAATGTTATTTCATTATTTAAAAGCGAAAGTATGTTAATCGGGATTTTTTGTAATCAATTAATCATCGATCATTGGTGCGTATATATTCTGCCACACATCTTGTAGAATATAAATAATTGCTTACCCGCATACCACATAAGAGATTCGCCAGAAGTAGTTCCGATTATAAGAGGGACTTGGTTAAAATTTCCAGATTCCAAAAGCGGAAATGCCAGTTCGGTAACGTAAGCATCTTTATCTTCTACTTCTGTTACAGGTGCAGCCTGCAAAATTGTTGATATAAAGTATGCGCAGGGAGAAAATTTGTCTTAAATCGTGATGTTTGCGGTTTTGGGTGTTTAATTTAACATCATCCTAAGTCCTTGATGGTTAGAATTTGCATTGGCAGGTAAAAATTTGACCCACTTGTTGAAATTTCATTAATTGAATATATGTTTTCCGATATCTATATATTCGCTCATGGGATATGACCGCCATCAAAATTTGTTTACTACAATATTTAAAAACGAATCATGAAGAGAAACATTTTATTACATTCTCAGTAAACGAGCAATTTTAATAACACCAAAATAGCAAAAATTAAATTTTATCAGTAATTTGGGTTGGGCTGAATTCAGGATTCTCCGGTGAAAATATTTCTAATTCTTAACGAATCGCTGTATTGTATAAAAGAAATTACTGGTAAGACTAGATATCAATAATGTCAAATTTTTCGAAAAATCAACGGGAAAATCTAAAATACATTTACGTGCCACAGAAAACTTTTGAGATAAGATAAAGCTGCAGTAGGTAAGTTACTTACTTGAGGGTTTACATAAAATGCTTGTGTTAACACATCGGTAGGCTGACTTTGAAGAAAGTCTTTTATTTCGGTAGTAGTATTTTTCTCCGAAATAGTGGGATCTATAGACTTGGCGATGTCGTACGCAATCTGTCTGGGGTTATCCTCTGACGCCAATTCAATTTTAAACAAGGAACTACCGCTTTGGCATATTGCCGCTCGATATAATCCTAACACGGGAAAAGTATATTTACACGCTAATAAAAGATTTTGCAACGTACCAGCTGACTTTTTATTAACAATATGAGCTCCTATAGATATGGCTCCAGCGCTTTCGCCGAATATAGTAACTTTTTCTGGATCTCCACCGAAATTCTGAATGTTTGCCTGAGTCCATTTTAAAGCCAACAATTGATCTTTGAAGCCGGCGTTGCCGAGAATGACATTATCTCCCGTGGACAACCAACCATATACCCCCAACCTGTAGTTGGCGCTAACTATTATCACACCTTCGTTTACTAATCTTTTAGAGCTTAAAGCGTCTGAAGCGCATCCCGCCTTAAAACCGCCTCCGTATATCCAAAACATTACGGGTAATTTTTCGGTATTCTGCAACAGTGTTTCATTATCATTTTAAATATAAATAAATAATTAGAACAAAAATTTGAATTACTAAACATTTTTTTTAATATTTCAACAATGCAGTAATATAACGGGGTTTACCTTGAAATACCAATCGCGTTATATACAGCTTCACTTGACACTGCATTGTCAAATCTGGTCAATTGATAATTAATATATCATAAAGTCAAATGTTCTCACTCACGTTTAGAGTAGGTGTGTAGACATTAATATGCAAACAATCTTCATCCACTGATATTAGTGGGTTTGATGTATTATCATTTTGGATACAACATGGCCCTCCATTGGTTCCATCTAAAACATCATTCCATGGTTCCGCCGGCACTGGAGCCTGATAATGTTATTTTTAAGTAATTTTTTAGTTTTCATTTCACGCTTTTTTGTTAGTTCCATATTATACAAGTCGTCCAGTTATCAGAGTTGTTTTTTTATGTGCATAATACTACAGTATAGCATAGAACCTTTGAATTTATCGGAATATATTAAAATGTAACCTTATTTTAAGTCCTTGGATTATGTAAAAAGGGTTTTAATAATTAGTGTTTAAGTAATTTTGTATTAAAGTGAAATAATAAACCGCATTTTATATATAAACAATTATAAAAACTTCCGGTCTTATATCTATTTATAATATATAAATATATAAATTTCTTCAAACGTAATACGAACTTGATTAACCTTAATGTACTTGTCATTTACCCATCGAATGGGAATAAGATGGTTTTTGTTGCCAATTCGACGTTAGTGGCAATTCTATTATTAAAAATTGTTGTGATACATAAAATTCAGTGGCCTGAGACGACCAGGTGCTCTGATCAATAACACAAAAGTTAATCGATAAGATTTTTAGAAGATTTCGGAAAACTGAAAATAACGACTCCTAATTAATTCAAACTAATTCAACTGCACAAGAATAGTAGTAGCACCCAAAAATAATTTTGTCATATATATTCCGAGTCATTTACCCAATACAACAATATGCAAAGAAAAATTATTCCTTACAAAACAATTTCTTACCTGAAATCTTAAATTTCCTATAGGAGCTTTTGCAAATGGAATTTTTTGAAAGGCGTATATGCTTTTATCTTTGTATGTAATTTCGGTGCCTCGTATTTTACCATTTGAAGTATCTACTATGATTTCTGCAAACTAAAATCGCAATAGAATTTAATTCCGCATTTGCCTTTCAGACATTAAGACTATTGATGTTTACTTACCGCAGATGAAAAAAATAAAACCGACAACAGCAAATGCATGTTATTTAGTATACACTTTTTGTGGTTAGTAGTCAATTTATAGCCAACAGTAACGTGATGCAGAGTGGCGATGTAAAAAAGGTATTGTTGTTATCACTATTATTACAAGTATTTTGAAATTGAAGTATCAACTGAACAGAAATTATCAATTCTAGCTGATGCGCTATAACGTGTCTGTAAAATATTTATGTCGATTTGTTAATTTTAACTGGTTTTGTATTTCCAGCATCCGTGAATATCGTCACACCTCGACGGTTTACCTGCCAAGGTAAAGCTAATAAAGTCAATCGCATATCAAAAAACAAAAATAGTATATGATACGACTGCGTAGTAGTTTTGATTATAAATAAAATAAGTTCTATTGAAAAGTATGCAGACGACGTCCTAAAGGAGACACAACAACTTTATTGGGGTTCTTGTTCGTTGAAGTAAATATTTTTCACTATAATATAAGTTGTAGGTATGTATTTAAATCATGGAAGCATAGGACAACATGCTTCAAAAAAGCTTTCACGTGCTCTACCAAGAATAATTCATCCCTTGCCCGCAGCGACATGATCAGGCTTAGGCATCGTAAAGTCTGTTATTCTAAGATGAGGATCGTCTTCCGGTCTTCAAGCCTGAGGGTCTTAACCCTCAGTTTTCTGTCGTACATTTTTTCGTACTTATTCTTTCGAATAAGTCAATCACCGTATGTGCGTGAGTTTCCTCTGATCCATGATTTGATTTTATTCGTCACCGATTCATATGATGCAGGCTATGGACCTTTTGTTCTATTAGAATATCAGCTATTATAATAATATATAGCTAATAGATACTAGCAGCGGTTCATCAAAATATATCCAAGTAGTGAGGTGGACTCGTCGATCAGTGTTGGAAGTGCGACAAATTCACTCATTTTTTTTTAAATATTTGGGCCAATCTATAACATTCGAAAACCAAATTTTTAGATATATGTTATTATTATAAGAGTGTTTACATTGAATAGGTGAATCATAAATACTTCAAATAATACAATAAAATTAGAACCAAAAATTTGTTTTTCAAAGTTATCTATCGAATTATGACAATATTCTGACATGAGCTTTAATTACCGGTGTAGGTTTACAGATTTGAATTTAACAACGGAGCCGCATTTAAATAAAATTGGTCATTTAGCAATAGATTTAGTTTTTTCCTTTTTGATTGATTATGTAAATGAATGGCATAGTAAAATCTTAACTTTTATATTTATACGCCCATTTATTTTCGTTAATGCGTTTCTTAAATGTTCTACCTGTTTGTCCGATATAAATTTAAGGACATGATCCACATTTTCGGATTTTCGAGTATTTCGTAATTTGTTGTTTTCAGTTTTAAAAGCAAGTTTATGCTCAAATTTAGGTAGATGTTTCGACATTTTCTTGCTAGGTCCTCCTATGTATTTTATTCTTCTATAAATTTTGTGTTCGTTGTTTAATATGGGATAGGTAGAGTCGCGAGTTAAAAATTGTTAAAAACTATTTGTTTTATAATAATAATCTAAATCTCCCATTTTATATGTTTGTTAATCTGCTTAGATTAGAAGCAAAAATTGGTAATCGGACAAATAGTTTAAAACATTTTATTTCAGTAGACATTGAAACTACAGGAAAACGTTTTTATTGCTGATACAGCAAGCTATAATGTGGGTATGAAAAATTACAGTTGCTGTAATGAGCTTATCCAATTAAGTAGGCCGGCTAACCGCCGAGTGAGCAGAAATTCGGCTTTTAACACATATAGCATGCTACGTAGCATGCCTTTGGCTAGCAACTTCGGTTGGCCAGACCATCTGGTGTGGCTAAGGGCTTGTTCTAGAACTCCCGTTTCCTAAAACAATAATAATATTGCATGTGCTTCTCTTTGTGTGTATTTCGGACAATTTATATTTACCTTGAACCATGAAGGTGGTCTATAATTTATATAAATCGAGAGAAAAAAGAAGAAAAGTAGGCCATTACCAGATATTACTATTGAAAAAGTATTAAGTAGAAGAAAAAGTTATACTCGGAAACGTAGTAAAGATATTTACTCAAAAAATAAATGGATATGTGGATGTAACAAGTTAAGTTAAATAAATATTCAGAACCATAATGAAAAAGTGTCAAAGGATGGAATATTTTATAAAAAATTATTAAATGCATTAATTTTTTGGGGAGTTTTTGAATTGACTTTCCGTCTGAGCGCTACTTCCGAAAATCCCGGGAATTTCATGGACTTCTTTTGGCTAAATTAGATACAAGTCTAAGTGAGCCCCTAAAAAATTCTTCGATATTTAAGGGCCCTTACAAATAACATATAAATAATTGAAGAAATTGGATTAAATTAAGTTTTTTTGCAAAAATTGAAGAACATCTTCAAATTTTTTCCCCGAGCCCGCCATGATTCCCCATTTTGGGCCTCTCCATATTGGTAGACTTCGCATCTACGGTACGGAAATCGAGAAGCTAATAAAGTTAAAGTCTTTTTTACCCTATAGTACCTCAGAAAAACCACACGCTCGGTATCTAAGTGGGCCGTGACAGTTGGTCTTTATATCACCGTACAAAACAATAAACCAGCAGGTGTACTTGCTATTAGAATAGTTTTTAGCAGTAGATACTAGCTGCATTTGGTCAAAATCTATCCAGTTGGTGAAGTTGGAAATTTGAAAATCCTTATGGATTAGTGGACGAGATGCGATTTGTTGATTAGAAGACTTATTTAGTGTTGAAAGTGCCGCAAGTTTACTCCTTTAAACGCTATTAGGTTCTTTTATTACTTGTTTGTTTTAAATATTTACGTCAATCTATAACAAGCGAAAACCAGATTTTTAGATAAGTATTTTGATTTTAAGAGTTTTTGCGTTGAATCTGTGAGTCATAAACACTTCAAATTATCGACACCTTCAATTCCACATTTTTGTTAAGCTCTGCATATTAGAAATAAAAATTAATAATCGGACAAATAGTTTTAAAATTTTTATTTCAGTCGCCTTTTAGAGTGTAGGAAAACGTTGAAACAATTAAATCTAAAGACCCCGGCAACAGATCGGAGATTTTGCTAATTTTTTCTTTAATGGATTTGCAAAAATGTTACTTTTTATTTCCTTTTCATTTCAGTAACAAGTTTATTATAACGCTACTAAGGGGTGTTTCTTTTCGATGTATAGAACTTTAAGTTGCAATAAAACAACGATGGATTATTCGATTGACATGAATTTTATTTATTCGAAAGATAATCTTTTGGCATTACATTTTAAATATGATTTCATATGACCGCCACGGCTGGCGCGGATGTAGTCCAATCTGGACGTCCAATTTTCGATGACTTTTTCCAACATTTGTGGCGAATGTTGTCTTCCAAATGGTCAAGCGTTTGTGGCTTATCCGCATAGACCAATGACTTTACATAGCTCCACAGAAAGTAGTCCAGCGGTGTTAAATCACAAGATCTTGGGAGGCCAATCCACAGGTCCAAAACGTGAAATTAGGCGGCCACCAAACGTGTCTTTCAATAAATCGATTGTGGCACGAGCTGTGTGACATGTTGCGCCGTCTTGTTGAAACCACATCTCCTGGAAATCATGGTTATTCAATTCAGGAATGAAATGAAAGCTCTATACCGATCACCATTGACTGTAACGTTCTTGTCATCATCGTTTTTGAAGAAGTATGGACGAATGATTCCACCAGCCCATAAAACGCACCAAACAGTCAGTTTTTCTGGATGTAACGCTGTTTCGACATACACTTCAGGATTAGCTTCGCTCCAAATGCGGCAGTTTTGTTTGTTGACGTAGCCATTCAACCAGAAGTGCGCTTCATCGCTAAACAAAATTCGCTTATGAAAATCGGGAACAACATTTTGGGCCCATTCGACGAATCTACGCCTTACTTGACGATGGTTTGGCTTCAATTCTTGTACGAGTTTTATTTTTTTTTAACACGTAAACCAAGATCCATCCGCAAAATCTTCCAGAAAGTGGTTGGACACAGATTCAATTCCTGTGCTCGATGGCGGATGGACTCATTCGGGTCTTCCTCAATGCTACGCTCTACAGCAGCAATAGCTTCTTCTGCACGCACCGTACGGCGTCTCTGGGGATGCGAGTTATTAATAAGAGTAAACGATAAAATGGACTTAGTGCGCGATACGTATTCCGCACAGAACCATTATTTTCGAAATAAAATTGCACTATTTGCAAGAGTTGTTCAGGCGTGAGTCTATTCATGATGAATTGACAAACCAGACTGAGAATAAATCACTTGACAACTGTTAAATCGGTCACCATCTTGAACAGTAAACCAACTTAAAGTTCTATACATCGAAATAAAAAACACCCATTATAAAAACCACCTAAGTGACTACTAGCGGGCTTGTAATTTGCTAATGCAGCTCAGCTATAAAATGGCCGTAAGTAATGAGGCTGGACTTTGCTAAACAACCGCCAAATCAGCAAAAATTCGGCTCTTTGCAAATGTCGCATACAAGCGACCTTCCTTTGGTTAGCATCCTCGGTGATGGAGGCGTTGTTCTGCCGTCTCTTAAAGCTGGTGTGAATTTGGGCCCCAGCATGAACCATTCTTGGCCTTTCAAAGTACCACTCCTACTCTCAGAGTTCGCAACTATGAGCACCAGTCCAGAAAGTAATAAATTTATACTCATTTTAACTATATAATAGCTAAGTATGGTCCCTCACAATTCCACACGCCAGGTAGATAAGTTGGCCGTGACAGTAGTTCTGTCAAGCAGCATGTACGTGCTATTCTAGTCAAAATACAGAATTGAAATTTGCACATCTTAATGGATTAACTGACAAGAACCGGTTTGCTGATTAGAAGGCCCATTCAGAGTGTGCACTATATTCACTTATGTTAGTGCAGAGGGTTAGCGGAGGGTTGGATATTAACGATTGTGACCTGTACGTCACGACATGCACTGGTCGATCACGCCACTTTACAATAAATCCAAAATAAAATTTCTGTTTTATTTCAAAGTGTTCTATATTTTTCGATTAAACATATTTTAAAATCCTATAAAAGGTTGTTTGCCGTAAGTATAGTAAGTTTCGTTCCACATGGCGAACTCTTTAGCCCTCCTGCCTCTTTTAATATCCAGCGTTTTGCCAATGTCTAAGTACTGAATATCCATAGGCGAAACTTGCGGCCAGGTTACGTTAAGAAGTGGATCCGACTGGTCAGGAGTGGGATTTCTACAAAGAAACACAATTGCAGAGTAGGGTTAACGAACATGAAAAAACGACTTACAGTGTTTTCGCAAAGTTTGTCCAAAGTCTAACTAGTTTATCTCCCGTCAAACTGTCTTCTTTCGTTGATGGTAGTATCAAGAATGGATAGATATAATAGTTGTCTTCAGTGTGCATAACATTGCCCTCCGTACCTGCGCAGAGTGTATGATTTGCAAATTATATCCCAATTGGTTGGTAGCTTAAAATTACCAAATTACCATAGTATAACTGTCATGGTAATTATTCTACCTAATAAATTAGAGTTTCTCGCTATGTGTTTATCTTTTACTAAAATGGAAAAAATCAGAAACAAAATTCTATATAACCCATTACCAAACACTATTTTCTATCACCCGTGCCTTTTTGATGGAAGATCGTTGCTTCAATTTGCTTACATAAATTGCCAAAAAAAAAAAAACTGAAAATATTTGGTCAAATTTAAAATTATGTTTCACGTTTTGAGACAGAATTTTATATCACTTTTATAATAATAATAGCAGTATATACAGAATGTGTGGAAATTCGGCGATCGGTTTTAGGAAAACTGAAATTGTACTAAAGTTGTAGCAAGAAATAGGAAGTTGCGGAATAAGTGTTCTATCCAAACTTACTACTTAATTGTTATAATATTCCTACCGCGGTCTTCGGTATAACCTTTATAATTGCAAATACGTAATTTTGTTTGTAGAAAAAGCTCTACCTAACAAGTTTAGTTTTAGCTCGTCTGGATAAAAATTAAAGCATTCCGTACGTGGAAAATTTTCAGCTATTATTCGGCAAGGAAGCGCAAGCAACTAACCATAACACCTGCCTCTGGTGTATGGAAGTGCCGTCCATCATTTTCATGATATTTTAACGGGATGTTCCACACCGACTTTAGTGTAATCAAAATATTTACTAGTTTCCCATAATACATCGCAGAAATTTCCGAAATATATAAAAATTCCTTTGTGTTATCATAGATCACTGTTGTTAAATACTCCTCACCTTCGACTTTAATGTGAAATATGCTGACGATACCTTCATAGGAGAATTCGTAAAAGTAGACGGGCGTATATTTCGACTGGAGTTCCGCTTGCTTTAATGCTGATGTTACAAACATGGTGTCACTGTCATACTAAAATTTACCATATAATGCTCCAGGTAACATCCACCTTTTTCTTTTACCTCTATAACGGCTGCTAATGATTTTGAAAATGATCCGGAGTTGCCGACATATGTTTCTTTTATTATATTTGCAACTTTGTTCAAATCCACACCATCTAAGGGTATCAAATCGTAGGGTATCAAACTGAGGATGTTGGTATCGTATTTTAGTGCAGTTGCTTCAAGGGCACTCCAGTCTAAAAATTTCATTAAAAAGTGGTTAGGAATATGTATTTTTATGTATTTATGTTTTTTTTGTCCAACGAATAAATGAATTTTTCATAAAATAGATCTTGGGTTTATTGCATAATGCTGGTTTAGAGAGGCTTTGGAATAATAGTTTATGTATGAGTATACCAGTTTAGTCTCGGTCAAAGATGTGTTTAAGATCTACAAAAAGTTCAGCCCACTAATGAAGAATACCAGATTCAGATTCGCTTCCCGATACTCTTTTTTTAAGAAGGTTGATTCAGACTATCTGCACTCTTTTTTTTATTTCGTTGCTTGTAACGAAGTTCATACCTTCATACCACATGAGACCTTCGGCAGATGTAGTTCCGATTATGAGGGGGACTTGGTTAAAATTTCCGGATTCCAAGAGGGGAAAAGCTACTTCAGTAACGTAAGCATCTGAATCTTCTACTTCGATTATCGGTCCAGTCTGTAAATTGGTAAAGTTATTGTTACTCCATTGAGTTGAGAATATTTAATGTTTAAAACCGCTTTTCTCAACCTTTTTTCGAAGGCACAATACCGATAATCTAGAAATATGTATTTCAAATTCGAAATAACCGTTTTTGAAATCAATAAATCTTAAAATTTGGCATTGTACTCCAAACTATTAGAAACTCTCAAATTAGGATATATTTTAGATGTTCTGCTTGAATTTTACTCACTACATCTGAAAAATTATAGTTTTATTAATTATTGTACGCTAATAGGTAATGAGAGGTTCGTGTATGAGCGTTGTGGGAACCATAATAATTGGGTCTATAATGTAAGTAATTTAATGGAGTCAAAGTCAATTTTCTTTTTACAAATTGACGCATGCGCACCAGGAATGTGGAATGTCGCAGAAAACCTAAATTATCATTTACGGAGAGGTGAACTGTTTGAGTTTTTAAGGTCTATGGTTTCAAGGCAACTTTATTCCCTTTTTATTGACAAAAAATGTCCAGAAAAAATGTTAATTTAAGCCGACCATAGTTGATAAAAATCAGTTGAAGTTGGGAGAAGAGAGTTTGCAAAAAGATTAAAAAATCTACTGTTAAAACTAATCCTAAATTAGCAGTAGTTACGTACTTGAGGATCCGCAAGAAAAGCTTGACTTAACACATCGACAGATTGACTCTGAAGAAAGTCTTTTATTTGAGTAGTAGTATTTCTTTCTGAAATCGTGGGATCTATAAATTTGGCGAGGTTGTAAGCAATTTGTTTGGGGTTATCTTGCGATGCTAATTCTATTTTGAACAAAGTGCATCCACTTTGGCATATTGCAGCTCGATATAATCCTAAAACGCAAAGAGCCATTATCCGAACAATGAAAATTAAGGTCTAGAACAATGCAGTACCAGCAGACTTCTTATTGACGATATGTGTCCCAATGGATATGCCTCCAGCGCTTTCTCCGAATATGGTAACTTTTTTCGGGTCACCGCCGAATTGTTCAATATTTTTTTGGACCCATTTCAAAGCCAATAACTGATCTTTGAAGCCGGCGTTTCCTAGGATTACATTATCTCCCGTAGATAACCAACCAAAAACTCCTAATCTGTAGTTCGCCATTACTACTATCACGCCTTCATTTACTAATTTGTAAGGGACTAGAACCGCGTCTGTAGCACATCCTGCTTTAAAACCGCCCCCGTATATGGCGAACATTACCGGTAACAACTCGGTATTCTGAAAATGTGTAAATTTGAAAAAAAAAACATTGTTAATGTTACAGTTCTATTTGGTAAAGTTAGTTTATGTATGAATAAAATTTCGGGCTACAACAATATATTTATATACCTAATTGAAAAAAAGATTTAACAGATAAGAACTGGAATTACCTTTTTTGACAAAATTGCAGTAAAGTGAATATTTCTTTTTATAAAAACTGACCCAAACATAGTTGCTAGCTATTTATTTAGTATGTTAAAAATGACAAGCTACTGTATTAACTTTTGAAATGTCTCTTTAACAACTTACGTTTACATTGGGAGTGAAGACGTTAATATGCAGGCAATCTTCACTTTGTTGCAGCAACTGGGTTGTCGTATTAACCGTTTGGTTAGTTAGGGTTGAGGGACCATCAAGTTGAATGCAACATACGGCCGTATTGTTTGAATCCAAAACACCCTCCCATGGTTCCGCCGGTACCGGAGCCTGAGTTTATTGTTATTATTTATTATTATATATTATAAGAAAGTGACCAATTGCTTTTGAATGGGATTATCCAATGGTGGTCATTAACATAAAGTTTGGGAATTTAAATTCAGGTAAATTTGTAGTCCGTAATAGAAAATAATTTTATACCTACCTGTGTTTACTATTCTTTGGTTGGGTATACTACTTAGTTTAAGTTTATTAGTAATCATTCTTATTTCGTGTGTAATACAGCGTGTGTTGAATCGTGTGCGAATTATGCAAAATATGTGCGAGTCTAGTGTATCTCAGGAGATGCTCCCGCCCAAATGTAGAAAACACTATTCTATTGAGACTACGGAAGTTATAAACAATGTTTATTTGAATATTATTGAATGTGGTGCCAGCAAGTAAGCATCTTTAGAAGAAACGGCCACATTGACGAAAATTCCAACAACTGTATGGAACATTGTGAATAATCCCATGTCAGCGAGGAAAAAAAGAAACGATGCTGACATTTTCTCGAGTGTAGATGAAAGTGATCAAGATATAATACGACGTAAAATTTACCAATTATACGAGGAACAAAGCGTGCCTACATTAAATATCTTAATTAGGAGGCTTGAAAAAGATGAAACCGGTTTAAATGTGGCAGAACTACCTTATGGAAGTGTATTCAACACATGGGTTTTAGATAAAAAAAAAGCAAGTTTTAATGGAATCTTTTAGAATTCGGAACTGGCGACAGGAATATCTAGAAAAAAATAGGATTTACAGAAAACAACAAAGGCCAATTATTTACTTGGATGATACCTGGTTCGACACTTATGATACCCCGGAAAAGGGTTGGGTTGACTCAACTGATAAGTATAAAACAAACACGCCATCAAAAAGAGGTAAAAGAATAACTATTTTGCATGCTGGCTCTAAAGATGGTTGGATTCCAAATGGACTTTCTCTGTCTGCGAAAAATATTAAACATTCTTCTCTGGGTTACGATGAAGACACCACCGCCGATTTATTTGAAAGTTGGTGTAAAAACAAACATTCCTCCTAATAGGGTCATTGTAATGGACAATGCAAGTTATCACAGTAGACAGTTGACTAAAACCCCTTCCTCATGTGACACAAAAGCAACAATCCAAAACTACATGTATAATAACGACATTTATTTTCATGAAGAATATACCAAAAAGCAATTAATTGAGGTTCTAAGGTATACAGTTTTAAGGCTTCCACCTTACCACTGTATATTTAATCCCATTGAACATGTTTGGCACCAACTGAAATCCCTATTCGTCGTAACAATGTTTTTCCCCGTGTTAACTCTAATGTCCTCAAACTTATAGAAACCGAAGTTTTTAACATCCCTCGACAAAGTTGGGCAAATTCTGTTAAACATATAGAAAAAGCAGAACAATCGTATATCCACATTGCAAATAATATAGAACAAATAATAATTAGAACAGGTGATGATAGCGATAGTGATACTGATATATTATGTGAATAATTTTAAGTAATTTAAGTAGGTAATAAAAATAATTTGTAATTTTATTTTAGATTTAAACATAAATACATAAATAAATCAATAAATATTGTTTAGTATCTTTCCTAACAAAACCCCAAATAATTAAATTCTAAGCAAAGTACGGACTTGTTCGGCCATATTTCATTCTTACAGCTTGCCCGGGTCTTTCCTTAATTCGTATCAGTTAGTCACTTTCTTATATCTATGAATAGACTTTATAAGGTGACGCGACAATTTTAAGACAATATTTTAAGAAAGAAACAGCCAAATTCAGTGGGTGGGAAATATTTTACCTGAAATCTTAAGTTTCCTAAGGGAGGTTTCGCGAATGGGATTCCTCGAAAGGCGTATATGCTTTTGTTCTGGTATATAACTTCGGAGCCCCGAACTTTCCCATCCGTGGTATCGACTATAAGGTCTGCAATCTAAAATTTATTATTATTAAGTATTTTGTCGCTTCTACGCGAAAAATAACTAAAGACAAAAAGGGCTCCCTCTGTCGGTGTGCAAAACAGTGCCGATCTTTCTCCACACTTTGCTATACTTTTCAAGCCGTTCGCTAGGCTTATCGAGGTTGTAATGGATATCTCGTATGGATCAAGTTTGTTTAATTGCATTGTGACGGGGTGGATTATTATTTGCCATTTAAAAAAAATACCTAACCTTGTATTATTGTATATTAAGGGTGGTCGTAATATTGAATCCCAAATGAGTGAAAATAAATTAAAACCAAGTATGACACAACGTATTCATTTGTAAAATGTTAAACAATTTTTATGTATTTTGTTCCATAATAACTTATTAATAAGTTTATTTGTTATTAGTATAAATATTGCAAAAATTAATAGCCTATTTAACAAAAGAGAAATCTTTTGGATAATGCAATAACTCTCTTGGTATTACTTACATGAGGATAAAAAATATTAATATTAACAAGGTGGGGAAAAAATTCTATCTTATATTGGCAACGTCGATAATATTCAATTTCCATGAACTAAATATGTTTCGAAAATCCCTCTATACACATGTTCGAGGCACCTGACCGGAACAAGACCCTGAAAGGGAGTAGAGATCTGTCGCCCCGTCACGTCCTTGTCAACTGTTTGATCTAATTACTCAACGGGAAAACTTTGCCCTCTCCCCTCTTGTCTCGAATACGGAAGACTTTGTGTGAAAAAGGTGTATTTAAGCATAAAAGTAAAAGACAAAGAAACAAAGAGTATAGAAAACGTACTTTAATTGAAATAGAAATAAACGGAATACCTTAACATAGTAGAAATTTAGCAACAGGCGATTTTTTTTGAGAAAACTAATATGTAGCTAGTTATCGAAAGATCGTCACAGTATCTCCTAAATTGTGTCGAAACTTCAAAAAAATGGCTGGAGATCGATACAAGTACGAATATCGAGGGCCAAACTCAATTCAGTAATTTGAAAAACAATTTTAGCAATACGTAAATACAATTTATAAAAAAGGGATGACCATCGATTAGGGGGTAACTACAATACATTAAAAACTTAACGTTATATAAATAATTATATGCTTTAATCAGAGAAAAAATGTGACTACTTCACTAATTTAACCGACCTTGTAACTTCAATAACAATGAAGTTTGCAATGGTCCCGACTTGATTTTGTTCACACTGTCTACATACCAAAGCTAGAAGAATAAAATTTAAATTTAAAGTCATTAAATTTAAATATAAATTTTAGTAAGACATTTACGTTTCTAGTAACCTTTCTAAATTCGTTGGGACAAAAGTAAATAGGGTATTCCATTTAAAATAACAAAAGTATAACGTGTAACGTAACAGTCGTAAATCTAATAGCACTGCTGTTAGCATTTTTGAGATCTGCATGTTCAAAAACCCCCAGCTTTGGCTGTTCTGGAGGTATTTAAACGTTCCGGTAATTTTTACTAACCCGGTATATACATATATTATTAATATACTTACCGCATGTGAAAGAAATAAAAGACTCAATAATAATTTCATGATATTAATATACACAATGCCTATAAATATACTACTATTGAGTTTAGAACCTTACTTTATAATGAACAGAGTGAATGCAACCTGAGATTAAATTGGTACGCGAGGTGATTATCATTACAAGTGTTTTGAACTTCAAATCACCAGTATTTGTTTAATTTCGACTGGCTGAATATACGTCCACCAATAATATAGCTCGCGGTATTTCACTTATAACAAGGTCAACCGTAAGCAAAGGGAAATAACCATGTGATTTTCTGTTAAATTTTCGTTGGGATAGAACTTAATTCATGACATTTTTATAGCGTTTCCAAAAAAATTGTAAAATTTTAAATTATTATGGGAATTTTACTTAAAATGAAAATTAACAAGCTAAGGAGGATTGCTGAGATGAATTACAGCGTTTTCTTTTTGTGATAAATAAATATGTTGACAAATAAGTGTCATTGTGATAAACATAGCAAATAGGCAAGCATCTGCTAAATTGAATGCTTCAAACGATATCGAAAAACATGTGACTCATATGCTCTTCAGAATTATCTGAATTTGTCATCACAGTTCGATTTAATTTTGTTCCATGGACACAACTTAAGTAAAACATTTTCAAAGTGGAACATTTAGAAACATGTAAGGTGGAAGATAAATAAAAGTATTAATGATGACATCACTACGAAAGGTGAGGACAGAATAAATATTTTACATTTATTCGCTGTTTTAAAACGAAAGTAAAAACAGGTTGTGTTAGATATTAAATAGGAATTAGCCTATTGGCTGGAATCACTTTTATTTTATAAAAAAAAACCGAAGATACGAGTTGATTTACATCCACAAATTTGTGACTGAAGTTTTTGCCTCCATTTTATGTCATTGAGTCATTAAACTATTCTACAAATTATAATTCTGAAACTCATTCACTGAAATTTTGAGTTTCGGGTTTTTAGTTTATTATTCATGCTATTGCAAAATTATCTGAGATATATGACTTTGTTAGTGTCTTAAATACTTCTTGCTCTTTCCACATAATTTTTTAGTTTTCTTATATGATTTTCAGTAACATCACCCTATCCAAGGATCTCATAAGTTATTATTATTATTATTATTTATTAACCACGTTTCATACAATCGGTGCAAGTCATTAAATATATAGAGGTATAAGAACATATAGAAAAAGTAACATTACAGAAAAACTGCTGCTTTACAACTCATTAAAATTGTTGACAGTGTCAGCTCGCAGCGAGTAAAAGCAATGCCGTTAATGAAGATCGTAATAAATTTTGAACAATATTAAATCAGTCTGTTCGTGTTTTGAGCTGTTATCAGGTCATGTTAACTACTGCATTTTGTATTCACTCTTCTGAAAATTGACGTTTTAAAGATTCAAATCCAGGAAATTTGTCTCTTAAAATTTTAAGTCACTTTGTTTTTGTTTACACGTTCACAAATTAAATATTTTTTAAAAATATTTATCTCAGGTGGTACGTGATACGAAGCTTTTGCACATAACGAGAATATCTGTTTTATTTTCATATTAATGAGGAATTATGCATCTATTATGATGAGCAATCAGGAGAAAATTTGTATTTAAGAAATAATTTCCATAGTTGATACACTCTAAAAGATATATGTGCAAACAAAACTGAAGGAAAAGGAAGGAGAAATTTGAGGAATATTTTGATTGGGTGAGAACAATCTTTATTTATTAAATAATGTATTTATTTATTTAATCAAAAACCTATGAAGGGTTGTTGACTGTAGGTATAGTAAATTTTATTCCACACGGAAAACTTAGCTTTTCTATGGTGTAAGTACTGAATATTTGTTGCTAAGACTTGAGGCCACATGACGTTAAGAAGCGGATTCGACTTCTGAGGAGTAGGATTTCTTGAACCGAATATTGCCAGAGTTAGACGGTTAGAAAACATTAACGAAATCAACTTACAGTGTTTTGGTAATATAGGTATATCAAATATGCGACATCTTCTGAGTGCATTACTTTGGCAGCACCTGTGTAAAATCCATTAGTTACTGCAAAAATATCGGTTCGGATTACTAGATAAAGGCCATTTTAGTCACCAGTATGATTTATCATGAGCGGAACAAAGTGGTGCTAGCGACTAACGAAGTTTACCAACGTATTGCATACGAACAACATGTATTCATTGAGTGATGTCTGACGTGATCGTCAGAACTGACAAATGTCAAAATAACATGAGTGACTAAACCCGTGACTAAAGTAACAGAAATGTCGGAAGTGGCTCGCGACCGTCGATGACGAAGCTGACATCTTACGGTGGCGTTTTCCGTGCACTGACCTCAAACTCAAGGCAAAAAATAGCGGAGTCGTAGCTACATATATATCGTGTAATTGATTACAATGCATTAATCTGCGGTTCCTTGGAAGATGGGCTAGATGGTGGGAAATTAGGTAGACATATTGCAACTAAATATATAGATGCTCTGTAGTACAGGAATTTTTGAAACGACAACGAAAAAAATTTTTTTTTTAAACAAAGCGTTTCTAAGAGTTTTAAAATATGCTCAGATCTTGTCAAATATTCTGCAAAAACGAATTTGCAGATCGCTGTTTAGAAAAAAAATTGGGTAAATTGCAGGTTAGTGAGTGAAATTTAGCCGCCCGAGGAGCATTAATTTTTGCTCTACTAGTTCTATATCTATATCTATTCTATAGAGCTAGAGCTAGGGATAGGGCTAGAGCTAGAGCTAGAGCTACAGATAGCGATGGAGCTAGAGTTAGAGTTAGAGATATAGTTGGAGATAGAGATAGAGCTATAGCTAAAGCTAGAGCTAGAGATAGAGATAGAGCTAGAGCCTGTGATAGAGCTAGAGCTAGAGATAGAGGTACAGATAGAAATATATTTAGATATAGAGATAGAGATCTAGATGATAAAAATATAGAGATATAGATATTCGTCCACTCTTTCGTCTTATTAAAGGAAAAGAGTAAGCGGCACGGCTTTCCGCGTTACCCACGTCTTTTACGTCTTTTTAGTTTGATGGTCTAATACATAATGCTCCTGGTCAAGTGTCGTGACCTGCTTTTAAATCTTTCGCGGGTACGCATCAAAAGTAGACCCGAAATCTCAGCAAACACCGCAAAGCGACTTCCTTTTGTGATCGGCTCAAGTCCGTTAAAAGAAATAATGTAAACATAACATATATATATATATATATATATATATATATATATATATATATATATATATATATATATATATATATATATATATATATATATATATATATATATATATATATATATATATATATATATATATATATATATATATATATATATATATATATATATATATATATATATATATATATATATATATATCCTATACCAGGTGGTCCGTTTATGATGGGATGGGATGATACTTTAAATTCTTCGGATATTCTGAGATAAGACATCATCCGATAATAAACGAGCCACCAACGTTAGCAGCACTATCTCTCTTCGAAGGAAGAACATGTTTTTTACCTGGAATCTTAATTTTCCCAAAGGAGCTTTTCCGAATGGAATTCCTCGATAAGCACGTATGCTTTTGTTTTGGTACTCCATTTTGATACCCCGGATTGTGCCATCTGGGAGATGGACTTCCAGGTCTGCAAACTGGAAGAAATCAGTGCAATGAGTTACCCGAAGTGTTAGAATAGATTTGATCATCAGGGAATATGTTGGGAAGATCCGATTGTTCACTAATTATTAATATTGGTGTTCATCGTTATGTATATTGATAATACAAAGTTGCAATGTTAATGTTGCGCTCAAGCATCGAAAACGCTCAGTGAGTGAAAAAAAAAAGCCACCACGAAATCAGATATTTTTCTCGTTGTCGTCGTTCTTGTTGTCCACAACGTGTTTAGAGAGCTCCTAAATGGATCTTACCTTTCAGTGTGTTTACGACTGCGGTCCAGTTTATTTATGTTTGTTTTTAAAAACGGCATGAGAAAGGAAAATAAATTTGCGCAACAAGGAAGGGAGAGGAAAGGTGGTGCAGTATCAAACCAGTACGGTACCATGTTCCATTTTCTAAAAATTAAGAACTATGTAGTTTAATTGATTGATGATTGAAAGATCAACTTAGATGTTTCGAATTGTTTTTTAAATTTAAATTAGGTTAGAGCTTTTGATGTGCTTAAAATATTACGGCCAAAACTAATTAATAACTGATCATCGAGAAAAAGATACTACAACACAATGAATCAAGAAGTGCACGCATTTGGTCGTGCAGGCTTAAAACTAGTTCACTGCGTCTACAAGCTCGCGTGCTAGAAGAAAGTTTATTGTTTTTGTGGATGGATGCTAACTTAATATTGACTAGCACCTTTTATATTCTTTCAATATTTTATATACCTTTTGTAGAAACAAATTTTAGAATATGGTCATGTTACTTTTTTAGATTTTTATTTGGATATAGCGGTGTTTAATGTGTTTTATATGTACTATGTACATAATACACAGCGCCACTGCACACAATTTGCTGATCGAACACATACTGTAAATTGGAAGCATTTAGGCAAGAAAATATTCTCTTATAAGATGTTTTTCCCGTCATTTACAAATCTGAATGCAAACAACTAAAGAATGGTTTGTATTTCCGGCGTCTTAAAAAAATGGCCCGCTGACGTCAAGTTTTGACAAAAATAGTAATCAGATGCCATTGTCAGATATTTTCATAAAAACCAAATTCTCAGTACATAAAGAATGATAATTCAGGCGTTCAGGACGTTTCTCACAACTCACGGGGCAAGGTAAATATTTGACATGTATTTTCGAAATACTAACTCGCATTCGTTAAGGTTTGGCAAAATTGTAAAAAACCTGAGAAAACTACATCTTTCAACTAGACGTCAAGCGAACGCTCCATCGGGCAACTACCAAACATGCACCGTAACAGATACAATGGTAGATCCTTGTAAAATAGAACCATCTGTGGTAATCATAGGCGCCGGAATCGCAGGACTTTCTGTGGCTCAGAGACTTGCCCAGTGCGGTCTGAACAAATTTACTGTTTTGGAGGCTACCGAAAGGTAAGTTTCTTAATGCCTCTGTATTGAGACTATATGAGTTTTAGGGAACCGAAAAAGCATTAAAGAAATACTAAATATTTGTTTTTTAGATTCGAATGCACCAAAACTTATAAACAAATAAAATAAGCGATAAATTACGAGGATCCTATGAGATAAAGCATAATTTCATATTTTCTTAAATGTGCCCTTTTGTTTTGCGGTCGGTATTTTTCTCCAAAATCTTGATTATTTCAAAGGGAACACCCCATACATTTTGAGATTCTGTGTGAAGTTCTAAACATATTTTATGTAAATGTAAAATGATCTATACCTATGTCTAACCGCTTTTGAAATATTTGATTTGGCTTAAGAAATTTTGAACATACATATTTTTGTCATTTTTGAAAAATTGATAATCATATTTGACAAAATAATAAAAAAAGATGCTTAAGTTTACGTTTTTGTGACTGTTGTTGTCAAATTTTATATAGGCAGCAAATATCCACATTTTCATCGCCTAACCCCAAAAATTGAAATGAGTTTCTAAATTATATCTCAAAAATTTTTTAATAAACGGGTATATTTAATCGCAATTATTGACTTTTAGAGAAATAACGAAGTTAGTCTATCACATAAATTTGTGAAAATATAAATAATGAAATTGGAATAGAACTGTGAACTCCATGTCAATACAAAGATGGCAGTCCTGGGACTGTTTTATTTTTGTTGGTGTTGTTAATGGTAATATTAAAAAGTCGGCAGCAGGTTTTTTAATAGGTACAAGGACAAAGAAAATACTTATTTTCTTCGTTAAGACCCAGAAACCAAATTTAAAAAAAATAGTCTAAACACACTTATTTGTACTACCAGACTTGTACGTTACTTTGAAATGAATTAAAATCTTGGTTAGTTAGTTAGAAAACGTAACAACATTTTCGTTAACAACCTCAAAAAAGGTTAGTTTTCCTATAACTAATTATTAATATACTTACTTAATTATTTAAATTCACAACCTAGTTTGCAAAGCGATTAATATAACTCCCGCTATTTAAACAAATGATAATTTGCAAAAAGTCCATGGAATATTAAACAATCCTCCCATTAGGTTTGGATCTATATATTATGTATGTTTATCACATTTTGTATATGAAACTAAAATAGCAAGCTACCTTTTCCATCCAAACAGCGTTGTGAAGACAACAAATGAGGAGGGTCCAAAGATGTCGTGGTCGGTGAACAACAAATAATTACGAAAGCCTTTTATATATGCATTAGTATAATGTCTGCCTGGCATTATGTTGTGGATGATAATACTATCGCTATCCATTACAGAAAACAAAATATATTTGGAACCTTAATGTTTTTGTTTTCACAGTTCCATTGCTGGCTTGTACAGGGTATCAGGAAATAATGAAACGTAATAGATACTATGGTTACTGAGAAATGGTCAAATCTAAAAAAATTATAAAGCGAACTTTAATGAGCACGACAACTGATAAGAACAAGAAACTCGGTTTTCTATGAGACGAAAGGTTCTTGGCGCGTTTGTAGAGACCCAATGCGCACAAACTACATCCATAATACGTATAATCATCGGTCATATCAAAGTGCTTTTCTCGTATGTTTCGAGGGTAACGAACGGGATAAAACACTACTTATGATCGGGTATCAATAAACCAGATTCGTCCACCTACGGAGGTGGACGAATATTGAAATAACAAAACGTTAGTAATTACTAGAAAGATTCTCTGGGGCAGAACGCAGCTCGAACAACGACAATCGTAGAGTCAATTGTAAAAAAGCAGAAGTCATTTCATTGACCCGGTCCTATCCAAGATTAAAATGCGTCCATAAGCATCGCAGTAATTTCAATAGAACCGGCAAGGGTCTTTTATTACCACAGATCTATCTCGTATATAGAGATGGAAATCAGCTGAGGAAACTTGGAACCACCAGTAGTCGATCAACTGAATAACACAAGAAAACTACAAAAAAAAGTGCAATCATCTTTAAAGGACTTATTTGCCTTAATTTTATTCTTATTTATGGACAAATGTTTCGTTTTAAATTTCTTGAACCATTTTATGCCGGGTCCGTAACATGAGTGTTTTGTGTCTAGACCTGGAGGCAGAGTCCATTCGTGTTGGTTGAGCGATGTAGTTGCCGAAATGGGTTGTCAGTGGATATTCGGCGCTTGTGTGGGTAATCCCGTTTACACTTTGGCGGCCCAAGAAGGATTGCTGAAGCCTCCGCTGAGAAGGGCGGATTCTTCGACTGGGTTGTTCTGTACCAGTGATGGAAGGGCCGTGGATCAAGCGGTCGCACTGATGGCTTACCATTGTTTTGGCGCCATTAAATCAGAAGCTATGAAGTTATTCACTGTCGGTTGCGGAAAGGATCATGGCTCCTTGCTGAACTATATGAGTAAGTTACTCTTTATGAGGGCAAACTTGGCCTGGAGCTTTTATAAAGGATCCCACACTTTAAAAGCTTTAGATTATTGATGGTCGTCAATTTTAATCAAATTTTTGTTTATATACGAAACTATCAATGTTCGTGTAAAAGCGTGAAAATAGTCAAAAATAATGTTTATCTTCAATATAAATGTATCATTTAAAAATAAGCATTTATTAGTCTAGTTATTTAAAATGTCAGACAAGGGGTTTCATTTAAATAAAACAAAATGTGCCATGTATCTCTGTAATGGAGCAGATACTTTTTGCAATATTTTATAGGCATCATTTTCCGGAAATATCAGAATAATTACGGACTGTTTTGGTATAAAATATTTACATTTATTTTTATACCGCTTTATGTAGTAATTATAGTCTAATCTAAGAGTGACTACATACATAGGTTGTTGTAAGAGAAACCTTGAATCGCGGTCCTGAGAAATTTTGAATAGGTATATTACCCACTTAGTCGATTTAAAATTATTAAAGACTATTGTTATAACGATATCTGATCTTTATTTTCAGGTTTGCGGATACATCAGGAGTTGCTGAAATTTCCTGAAGACATGAGATATGACGCTGCGAGAATCATGTATGGTCAAACAAATCGGATAAAATATTTAATGGGCGATGATTTGTGCAAAGTCAGTGCCGATAACTTCGGAAGTTACATTCAAATACCTGGAGGTAGCGTTCAGATTCCGCTAGGGTTTGTAGGTAATAATAAGTAATAATTAAGTTTGAACCCTGTTCTTCAAAATTATTGGCTTTGGGTTTTGTATATCTTACATATTACAATCAAATTTTATTTTTATAAGTTTTTAAACGTGTGTTTTATTTAATTTAAGAAAAAAGTGGAATACTTCTTACTGGTTTTTAAGCAGATGGTTGAGCATTATCCACAGGTAGATGTGTTTTTTTTCTTTTAAAGTGAAGAAAAAATTAATTTTTGTTTCACCAAAGAAAACCATCGTAACTGGTTGATAATACCTCATTGTAATATGTCATATTAACAAACTGGTAACGATAACCATAAGTATGTAGAACAGTAGCTTCGTAGTAAATTACAGGTAATTACACCATTCACCCGTCTTTTTATTTTCTATATGGGTATAATTACCGTAACGACCCCAAGAAATCATAAAATAATATTAATATATCAATAACATATTAAATTGTTGTAATATGCAAATTCAACCTTAATATCCAACGCTACGGTTTCGGAGGCACACCCTGTATAAATATTGCTTCTAGTACCCTAGCTACAAGTGAAACGCAAACTGTGTTGCCATCTCTCGACGAGTGGCAGAATTAGATTTGAATCACTTTAGAAATCTGTACTTCGGAAGTTATGGTTAGTTTAAGACTTAATATTTTAAGATGACCACACGTGGAACGTTGTGCAGAACTTGGACTCTTCTACTTATGACAACTATATAACATTTTTTGTATCATAAGTTTATAGGCATATGTTATGTTGTTCAGTCTGGGACAGGATCTTGTTTGGAAGAATTTATCAATCATTGAATTAGAGCTGGCGATAAATGTGGTATAAAAAGCTCTGCTGTTAAATATTTCTAAATTTATATCCAGTATAAATTTTTCTTGCCTGAATAATAATTTTTGTCATCTTGATTTATATAAATGACTTTCACGGTGTGAGTAAAGGTTGAAAATAAAAGTAATTTTCTCCTTAGGCGTTTTATCCCCTCTCCTTAAGGAACTTCCCGATTGTAGTGTGAAATTTGGGAAACCCGTGAGTCTTATTAGATGGGGCGCAGTCCAAAGCAGGGGAAGCAAAGGTGTTCCGCGCAGCGTGGTGCAGTGTTGTGACGGCGAAGAATTTTACGCGGACTATGTCGTTATAACCGTGTCTCTGGGGGTCCTCAAGGAACACGCTGAGAAAATGTTTTGTCCTGCTTTACCTGCCAGTAAAATGAACGCCATTAAATCATTAGGTAATATGTTGGTTGTTTCGAAATTGCACTATTGAAATGGGACCTACTTGCAGGTTACGGTAACGTGGACAAAATTTTCCTGGACTACGACAAACCTTTCTGGGTGTGGTCTGAAGGAAGTATTAAATTCGCTTGGTCTCCGGACGAGCTTGCTCATCGAACTGATTGGACCAAAGGATTGGTGTCTGTTGAGGAAGTAGAAGGAAGTAAACACGTACTTTGTGCTTTTATTGCCGGTCCAGAGTCTATTGTTATGGAACAGGCTTCAGATGAAGAAGTCGCGGAAGGTATAATATAATATAATATATAATAGTCTAAATAATATAATATAATAAAGTATAATAAATCAATAAAAATATTATCTTTAATTCAGAGTGGAAAATCTGTTATTTGCCTTTTTTATTCGGGACTATTATAAAACTCAACATATATAGGCATTTTTTGGATATGCATAATTCAAGGTTATTGCAAAATATAACGTTTTGTGGACACGCCAAAAAAAAAACGAAACAAAAAATTGTGTTTCCTCTAAATTTTTCTCTACAGATCCCTCCCTCAATTCCAAATGAGAAACACGAAAATGAATATATTTGTTGATTTTAAATGCTTGAAGTAACAAAACTTCTATTTATTGTTGTAACTTCATATCGAATTTTAAATGTATTTAGTATTTAATTATTGTTAAGTCGTATTTAATATCTTATTTATTTTAGGTGTGACAAAGGTGCTTCGACAGTTCACAGGAGATGCGTCGCTGCCGTATCCATCAACAATCCTCAGGAGCAAATGGGCTTCAGACCCATATTTCTGTGGTTCCTACAGTTACATGAACGTCGATTCCAATGTAGGTCACATATGCGATTTAAGTTGTCCAATACCGGGATCGTGTGATCCTGTCCCGCCCATCTTGATGTTTGCTGGTGAAGCCACCTGTGCTGGTAAGTTATATCTTGACGTATAGTATCTCCAAAATAACACTGAACCATAATATATTGAAAATTCTTATTGAAAAAAATTATTGTCTATTAGTCAAAACAGGGTTTAAGAAGTTCATATATTTATTTTTTATATTTGCGTAGATGTATTCTCGGTTCTAGTGCATGTCATATAATATAGGTTTTAGGTTATTGTTCGATTGGCGTACGTTCCCGTTTTTTTTTATCTATTTCCTATATTCTATAATAAGTCACGGAGTCTTAAGTCAGCTCCAAGTCACAATATTTCATACACTGTCAGAAAGTTTCCTATTTATCTTTGCAGCCCATTTAGCAATGAAATAATAAAACTACTTAGATTTGAATCTTAGATCTCTGTTAAATCTGATCCTTGAATTTTTGTTTAAGGACACCATTCGTCAGTGCATGGAGCTAGATTGAGTGGGATACGCGAAGCGGAGAGAATAGTACAACTGACTAAGAAATTCGGTGGCCCACCGCCGAAATCCTAAGGCGGATAGAAACGAGTCGCAGTAATTGCAGATAAATATATTTGCTTAAGAGTCAACGTTGCACAACAGTAATTTATATATATAATATTTTGGTCCTTTTACAGTTTGTTCTTTATTTATTCCTTAACCTAATAGCAATATATTAATATTGTCTTCTAAAAATATTCTCAACAACTTAACACGTTCATGATTGGTCCAAAGAAAATACCACGAGTGATCAACGTGGATTGTCATACCATGGGAAGCGTTTCATAATTTAACCAAATAAATAAGTAATACATAGGTTCATTAATACTGATGACGAATTATTTTTGTTCGGTTAAGACCTCAGTGGCAGCCTCCTTGACTTCTTTCCATGAAATATCAATATCCGCTTCTTCAGTCATTCTCGAACATATTGCCAATCTCAAAAAATACGTATCTCTGATTTTCGACGGTACTAAATGGATGACGCCTGCAAATCAAACATTGCAACATAAAAAACACTAAAGTGACATTATATTGAACAACGATATATATATAGACTGCGTAGTGTAAACTAAAAGGTTACAATTGTTTGTTAAAATAGATCGATTTTTCTTTGCTGTCAAGACTGAGGATTCCCCGAATTGTATCGTATTCGTGTATTCCTTGACGAGAGTTATAAGTAAATTGGACATCACAAACGCATAATAATTTAGTATAAAATACATATTCACTAAATAATGATAGATAACACTCTACAATTGCAAGATGTAATTTTAAACATTTTGATTGAATTTGACTAGTCAGTTAAGATTGATCGAGCAATTGACCAGTCCCAATACTAGTTATAACGAAAAAATTGTAAGCTCATTTCATTCAACACGTACCTCTGCCGTTGATTCTCTTCAGTAAAGCTTCGTTGATATCATTAGAGCCCTTTAGCCTGAAGCAGACGAGCCCCATGATTACTTCTTGGGTGATTTCGAAACGGTCGTCCGTCCGCACAAGTGATTCGAAATAGTGAGCTAGAGCGATTTGTTTCCGTATGTGCGCTTGGAGATTCTCAACACCGTACAGACGAAGCACGAACCACAGTTTGAGGGATCTGAAACGTCTCCCCAAAGGAATCTGCCAATGGCGGTAGTCAGGAGCGGCACCTAAAATATTTTCTGAAATTGTTCTGTCCGCGTGCGTTTGACATATCACAGACTGTTTTGAAAATTGTCAAAAAACGCGCGCCAAACAAGACATGAAAAAGACTTACTTCACATTATGCAGGAAACTGACTATAAGCAGCATAATAATTCGACAATTTAATAATTTATATATAGTAAGAAAGTAATAAAAAAGGATATCTTTCTTTTACTTTTCTCCATTTCTAATTATTACATTAGTTTCAATAAAATTAATGTACCTGAAAATGAAATATTCTGACCCTCTCGATCAACTGAAGCTGAATGAATATGATTATTGATAAGACATTTTGAACTATTATTTATTATTAATAAAACTTATTATTGAAACCGTTGTCATATTCGGTCACATACTATAAACATATATACCTAACTACATCCTAAAAAATTTTATAAACATGGTTACTACTATCGCATTGAAAAAAATCTCTAGACAATTAATTATTCTATAACAACACAAAAAAATTGCTGCAAATGGAAGTTAAATGGTGAAAGTTTTTCCGACAGTATAAATCATTTACTTTTTTTATTGCCAGTTTTGTCTAAATCCTGTTTACCTTGTTGTTCGTGCTTAAGATACAAAGGGTCCACATTAAAAGCGTTAACAAGCCAGAACGGATCTTTCAGCCACATGCATGAACAATCGAAATTCACGACCATCCACTTGTGCGGGTTGAAATTGAACGAATCCGCCCTTTCAATGCCTTTCATGAGATACCTAAAAAAACAAATTTCGCGTGTTAGTCATTACTACAAAATTGTGGAAAGCGTACCTATATTCCGGACAAATAAACGCAGAACCTGCGTAGGCCGCGTCGATATGCAACCAGACGTTATTGTCGTTGCACACAGGTCCGATTTCATCTATCCTGTCGAATACGCAGGAAGACGTGGTTCCCAAAGTAGCGACTACCTAAAATTTGAAGAAAAAATAACCAAAAACGCTATATAAAGACTTTAAACCGTACAATAGACTCAAAAAACATTCAATTTTTGGCTTGATGTGGAAATAATGGCTGAGAGATTATGTACTGTCAATGTCCACCATGTGCCAAATAAAAGGATTCACACCCTCTCAAAACCCATAGGAACTACAAAAAACAGTTTCGTACAAAAGTTTCTTGGACTGTCATGAAGATTTAAAATATTTTAATTTTATTTATTCTAATTTCGCTCAGTTTAGGCAGAAATTGAGGCTATATGTTTTTTTTCATATTTTGATTGCCCATATAAAATTATGTTGTGACGCTACTGCTCCAGGTGTTGCAACGAAAATCTAACCACAGACTAAAGAGATGATGTACTACTCAATCAGTTTACCAGATGCGCCTCAGCTTATACAGGGTGTCCCAAATTGGTGGTGCCGTTTTGGCCAATTCAATTAACAAAATATCATATATTTTTCTTCCGATTTCAATTCTATAACAAAAAATAAGGTAAGTTTGTAATTTATTTTTATTTAAGTTTGACTTAGTTTTTGAGATATTCGAGGTTTAACATCCCACCCATATAAATTCTTGTTGAATTTACAGCTGCCCACATTAAGTCACTTGTTCGCAAAATTAGGTATACTACTTCTTTTAAAGATATAATATGACAGATATGCGAATAAACCTATTGCTAATAATACCGATTGCTCATTAATACGTAGGAATTTTGAAAAAAATCGGCTATATACTACACACTTTAACAGATTTAATAAAACTCTAGAATTAGTGTTTAAAGAAACATTTAATAGTTATTTATCTAACTAAATAATTAAAGTTTATAGGCTAACTAAATAAGCTAACAAAATTTGAATAAATAAATCTATAACACAAAAAAAAAGACAGAAACAAATAACTAAAAAAAAACTTATGGTGATACTGATTTTTAATATATTACCATTCTTCCTCTGCAATACTCATTGAATCTCTAATCTAATTTTTTAACCTCGAATTTTTTTAAACCTCGAATATCTCAAAAAGAAAGCAAAATTTAATTATAAGATAAATTACAAGCTTACTTTATTTTTTGTCCTAGAATTGATATCTGAATAAAAATATGGTGTGTTCCATTTGAAAATCTTGCGCATCTGTCAAACTGATTGAGTAGTGCATAATCTCCTTAGTCTGTGGTTAAATTTTATTTGCAGTACCTGGATCAGTAGCGTCACAATACAATTTTATATGCCGCAATCAAAATATGAAAAAAAAACAAACATAATCTCAATTTCTGCCCAAAATATGCAAAATTTGAATAGGAGTTGCCTAAGAAAGTGACCTTTATTTTAACCAAGGATTCCAAAAATGTCGAAATATATAGGGTATTCCATTTAAAATAACAAAGTTAATTATTACATTATAAATCATCAGCAAAGTCCAAGGAACTTTTGTACAAAACTGTGTTTCGGACCTCCAATGCGTCTCCAGATAGTTGCGGTTGGTGTATCAGGTTTTACAGTAAACATTGTTTTGTTCTATGGCAGATAAATTTTCGTTAAATATATTAATAAATTTTGTTAATGACAAATTTCAAAATTATAAACGTATCTGCTTAATAATTTAAAATTAAATTTTACAAATTAAGAAAAATTGTTACTGTTGTTGGACTTGTTGGACAGTAACATAAATTCGGTGGTAGTTCGGGTCTAGTTAATATTGCCTGAACATGCTAATATGTTTGGTAAGCAATTTCTAGTACAGGTCCCAAACGTATTTGACACAAAACGATAAAAAACTAACTAAAGCCAATAAAAGCCGGACACAGCCCATCAGGTCTTATTTTGATATTACACCAAGAGATGTAAAGTTTGTAAAGTTTCGAACACGTGCAATTTTACCCTTCATTCGCTACAAAATTAAAGCACATAAAGAAATGTAAAGTTTAGCAGATTTTTAAGAGTTTCGATGTACACATTTAGTAACAGTCCAAAATAATGGATATTTATTTCACAATACTGTAGAGAACATTTTTATCTCTGGAAGTCTTTCAAATTTTATACTGACTTTTGAGTTTGAAATTGTATACGATTAAATTTGTTATCTAAGGAAGTTCTCACATAAAATGGGAAAAGACCAGCCTCCAGATCTTTTTTAATCGCTTCCTCGACTGTCTCCCCTCGGAGTTTGTTGTTTTCGTCTGGCTGAAGAGGACGTAACTGCACCCCACCTAAAAGTCCGGCACGTTCTACCGAGGAATGACTTTGACCTGAAAAGGTTGTGAAAGAACGGATTAGTTAATTTGCTGTTTTATAACCCAAGTGCGAAACTTAAGTGTACGTATTATAGACCGTGATAAACGAAAATGTTGCGCCAATTCAGTAGGATTTTACTTATGAATTAATTATTCAGTCGGCATGTGAAACTGGAAATTGCCGAAATATTATCCGCATTGTGGCGTTACACTGAAGAGTAGAAAACAACTTGTTGGTCTTACGCAATCAAAGCCTTACTTAAAAACAGATATATTTAGAAACATCTAACTGGTAGTGATACTAAACTCGGCATCAGTTTTATGCAAAATCCACATCGAACTGGTCTGCCGTGTAAAGCTTCTGAGAAATTAGTTAATTGAGGCAATATGCAGCAAAAGTCTAAAGCAGTTGATATGAAAAACAAAATAAAGAAAAAGAAGTAGTTAATAATAATAATAATGACGATTTTTGGAAAGTTTTTTGAAACTTTGAAATATTTGAAAATAAATGAAAATTTTCCCCAAGATTTCAAGTGTTTCATGAATAGAAATTTTACTAAAATTTAGTAAGTCAATTAATTCTCTATACAAAAGATACAAATTTTAATTTCATTAAAAATTTAAAAAGTTAAAAGTTAAATGTTAAATTCAAAAGAACTTAATAACTTTTACTTAAGAAAACAAACGCAAACCAAGTTATGAATTCTCTAAGGAATAAGAAAATGTAATTAAACCATAATTCTGTTAAATTTTGTAAGACTCCAGACACAACGCGAACCACCCTGTATCCTTCTTCTTTGTTCCGATATCCAGTTTTCATAAAAATATTTTGAAATTCACTTATTCAAATATATTTTTTTATTTTCAATGTAGATTATTTATAATGTTTGTAAAATACTCACTAGAAGTATAGCCGATCAATTTCGCAACGATGTCTGATTCTTTCATTTCTGGATGCTCCCTTTTAATGGCCCCAATGGCACGGGCTTTGGCCCCTAACAACGCTACAAAAGTGGCCTCACTAGCAGTTCCCTGAATCACTCCACCGCCTTTTCCCGAAGTTGACAGAAATTCTTTCGGTAACCCTAACATTTTGCCGAGCCAATCGAGCATGACTACTTCGAGCTCCGTACATGCTGGACTCGCAATCTAACAACAAAATCCGAAATCTTAATTTTCTACGAAGTTAACATCGTTTGTGCGGGGTTAAAATCGAGTTTCGGAAGTCTTTTGTCGTTGAGAAGTGAGAGCTTGAAAGCGTATAATTCTCTTTCTCTTCTTTGATGACAAACGGGCGCTTTATCGTTCCAATCCTCAGATGATATTCACAGTAAATTGGAGTACCCAATAAATCATCTATTTTGATTTGAATGGTGGATGATGGTTTTGATTAATTTTGAATAGTTCATCGTAATGACTGGTTTATTATATAGTGCAAATATTTTGTAGATATTTAGCCCTGATATATGTGACATAATTAACGCTGATCAATCTTCCTGGGTCAATAAAACAGGACAGTAATTCTAGAGGATATTTCCTTTATTTGACGTACATTTATTTGAAATTCCTGTATCCATATAGTACGACTAACGGCTTTGCACGACTCTATTCCCCTATTTTATTTTTTTAATCTGAAGTTCTAAATTTTACTAACAGGCGTCGAGATAACAGAAGGTTCGATTCAGATTTAATGAAAAAAATGTAGTTCACAAGTAAACTTTGAATTCTTACAGCGTAAATCTATTTAATATTTTTAATTATGTACATTAGATTTATTAAATCAATCTTAACTTATGTTGTTTCCAAATACAGCCTCGCGTTATTATCTTAATTTACAAAATATAAGATTTTCAAGGATCTTGAGGTTATCGTAATTCTATCGTCAATCTACTTACCCAGGAGAAACCGATACACGCAATAGCCCCACTTAAAATGTCGGCAACGATAGCGGGATAAGAATTGCCCGTAGGAAAATAGGCGTGAAATCTGGGCGAGTGCCAGTGAGTCACCTGGAATGTGATGTAATATTTTAATTAATATCATTAAAAAACCTTAAGATAAAAAAATGTAAGAATTTCACTTGTCACTTCAAACAATTGTTTAATGAACTAAATTATCTTATAATATATCCATGTTTGATAATAGCTGTAGTTTGTGGGATAGGTTTCTGTCTTTTGATTTAATAAAAGCATTTTAATTTCTCAGGAGAGCGTGCTAAATTTATTTTCAACAATAACTTGAGCTACTTGGTTGTTTGCAAAACAAAAGATTCGAAATATTATGACACCTGATTGAATTTTGCATGGTCACTATTCGCAATTGCAAAGCTTATTGCTCAAATGGTAAATAATAATGTGTTAATTTATGCAAATTCTGACATTAAGTCGATTTTTACACAAATTATGGCTATCGTAAAAAAGTAATATTTAAAATATATTTTCTTATTAATAAGTAAATGAGAATTTAAAGATAAAATGCGCAAAATGGTTAAAAGGATGAATTTTTTTATCCCAAAAATATTAAATATCAATTGCAATCCCGTAATAATAATTATTATTAATATAACTAAATTATCCTCAGAATAAACTCTAACTGTTCATAAAACGGGTAGCACAATGCTTTTTCTTGTTTATGGTACTAATGCAAATGCATTGACAGCAGAGAAGCTACTTTGTACACACTTTTGCAAATTTTTCAAAGTTTATTTTAATATATTTTTTTAATGTTATATTTCTCCTCAGTGAAGTATGTATGAAAGAATTGCACCTTTTGTACCTTTTAAATTTGAACACGGAAAAATAAAATAACGTAGATTTCAAAATTTATTCGAACCGCGCGGTGCAACTAACCAAACCAATTTAAATATCACTAAATTTTTTACTTATTTAAAATTAATAAAAAACTGTTTTAAAGTTTAGTAAGTATGAAAAGCAGTACGAGTGAGAATTGGTCCCAACACCTGACCGGAATTTCTTAGCGAATTGAGCTAACTCTTACAGTAAATATATATTTTATTGGTACCCCATAAGAAAAACCATTAGTTTAAGTGCAGTGCTAGATGCAAAAAGAATTCATCAAAAAACTACTTTACAAGGCATAGGAAATCGTATCCCTACTCAACGTGGACTCTCAGATCAACCATATTCCTAAGTTTTTTAATGGTACATCCTGTTGGTTAGTTTTGGTTTGGTGAAATCACGAATTTAATAAATAAAAATCTTTCTGTTGCTTTCAGAATAAATACATGAACATATTTTTAATAAAATATTGAAAAAATAAAGATTGATTTTTCTTTTAGTTAACAAACCAGAAACGTGGAAGAAACAGTCAGTTGCAGGATGTAAAACTAACTTCTTAGATTAATTGTTGTCTACTGAGTATAACACCACTAAGTATAATTTAATAACATTTCCGTGGTGGTCAATATTCCTCCACGATTAAATGAAATATGACTTTAAACAAATTCTTACACCGGGCATAATGACTCTTTCCACGTCTTTCAGCACATCTTCCCATTTTTCGGGCTTTTCTGGTGCGGTTTCAGGAATTAAAGGTCTCAGGTATCCCGGTTCGACGGTTGGAAGCACTCGCCTGTAAGTTAAAATTATAAAGCACGAAATTAAAAAAAAAAACTCGCTAAACGCGAATATATAGGCAGAAAAACTTTACTTGAATAATTTATGGAATATTTTTTAAAGGCTAGCAGCCGACTCGACATACCTTGATATATGGTAAAATGAAGAACATATGTAATTAGAAACAACAGTAAGTCAATAAATAAACAAATGTCACTAAGAAAATGTATAATGTTATGACTAGTGTTTTTCAGATATGCATCAGATTACATTGTAAGATAAGTTGTTCGATGCATAGTTTAATTCAGCAAATAAATCTGGGTTTGAAATATATCCTTGTATCCAAATGCAGACCTGGTCGTTTTTTGTGGTTTTTACTACGCCCCTACCTGTCACTTTTTCTAAAATTTGGGTCAAGGTGGATTAAGTAACAACCATTGTACATTCGCGAGTACGTTGAGGTGTTTTAATGTTATTAACTAATATTTAACATCCAGGATAAATACAATGAATATCAAAGGATGAACAACATATTTCTATTTTCTGGGCCCTATTGTTTAAACATATAAGTGAAAAAAGTCATAAAATTCCAGGAATATTTGTACTTCATCTTGTCAACAATTCTCCCTCCTTTAATTAATTTATTTTTATTATTTACTTTAAGTGCTGCATGCATTAATAACAATAACGCCTAAGAACGCGCACACAAACTTTACCACATCTCAGAAAGGGAAAAGTGGTAAATGACAACACAAATATTTAATTTTTTTTCAATATAAATAATAAAACCGTTAATTTTCACCAGTTCTTGTTTAAAAACAACTTCAATTTGTTCTTATACATGTACATGCGAATGTGATTTATGGTTAATATGAACAACTGCATAGTTCCATAAGTAAACCAAAGAGCTGCTTTCAACTTTGATCAATTTATGACTGTTGCATTTGCAGTATTGGGTCAGACCGTTGACTTGACCTAAGACCGGGTTGATTGTTTTAAAAATAATTTAATAATAAATATTTCCAATTTAAATAACGCGCTTAACAGATTGCTATATGCTAACACTTACCGGTCTCTTATATTCTCTAGATAATTCGCAGCGTAGTCTATCATCGCTTTTCCAAAATCTTTAAATTGATTAGCCTCCATCGCTGAAAATGATATACAAACATAGACACATTAACTAAGTATATCGGGTTTAAAACGTCAATTTGAAATTTGAATATTACGACACTGGTGTATTCTTCTTTTGGTTTGAAAGGAAACGACGGGAAGATGCTGTATTTTATTGTATTTAGAAAGAGTGACGAATTAAAAACGAATTTTTATTTTACTTGTCTCGAAATAAATCAAGATTAAAGTGCTTTTGAGCCAATAAAAACGCCTATACAGGATGCTAATTAAAATTTAAACGTGAGTCTATTTCACTCCATACAATTTTCATATGGAACCTGCTAAAAGTTGTTCCCACTTTTCTTATGTTACCCGGTATACTACAGCCCCATATATTATACCAATGCTCGCTTTAAGTGTAAAAAGTACACCATGAAAAAAGGGATCTTGTTTTTGAATTTTAAAAATAAATTAAATGTAATCTGAAATGTAAAAAAAATAGTTGATTCCCGCTCAGTCAAGCACTCATTGAAATTCGGATGAAACCAAGCAGATTTTTTCAATGATTCTCCGTTTGACCACAACTGAATCTAAGTTTCTTATTTTAAATAGTAATTTTAAATGGTTGCAGCCTCAAAGCAAACTGTCTTGAAAAATAGCGGGCTTTTTTGTGTCAATGTCAATTAGAGAGATCAGCACTCTGCCTCTTAAAATTGTCAAAATATGGTTTAGAAATGATCTATATTTAGTCAGTTTTATTTAAAGCACTTCAATTACGAGAGCACTGCACGTGAGCAAAGTCTAACCTAAAAGAACACAAAGCTGAAAAGGAGCTCTAATACTAATAATAATAATAATTATAGCATCAGAGAGCTTAGCGACATGCAATAAATACTGTGGGAAGAATAATAAATATTTCAAACATTTAAAAGTTTTGCAGAGATGCTAAATTGAACAGCAGTATCCGTAAAAACAAATGACTGCTTGTCATTTTAAGACGTAAAAGTTAGGAAGATATAGCATAGAAAATTTGAAAGTATAAAAAAAATCAATACTAATAAAAAGGAATAAACATTTGCGTACTTAACAAAAAAAAGATATACCACAGCATTGGTCACTAAGAGCTATAGAGTTTTTTCAAATCTTTAGCTGATATCATCGCAGATGTAGACAATTATTGTTCGTTAAATAATTTAATATGCGCGGGCACTGCGAAATCAAATAAAAATAAAAAATATTCATTTATGACTTCCCGATAGATTTTTTCTAGAGAATTTCAACCACACGTATAATGCGTTTCCATGTTAGGTAAGTAATGAATTTTCCATAAACACAGGTTGATTCCATGCAAATTCGCCAAATCAAACAAACGAGCAAAGCAAGAGTTAATAAAGTAGGTCACAAACCGTCCATCTTCGAAATGGGTTACTATCGTCTGTTTAGAACCTAGCAGTACCTTTAACCAACCTAGAATTGAAATATTATTATACGACCATGCAAATTAGTTTAATGTTTGTGGTCTTATTCCTTAATACGGGTGTTTAAACTAATTAAAGGAAACAACTATTGTCAAAGACTATTTCTACACGCATCACTAACATTTAAAAAAAAATTATTTAGTCATTCATTCCATTTGTTTTTTTATGATCCAAGATTGTTCCAAATGGGCGGTTGATTTTACCAAAACTATATTATGGTTGCACACTTTTTTATAACCATTGTTAATATATCCGGTTAAATTGGTTAAAAGAAAATCTATGCTTTGGTTAGTTTTTAGTGCGTTAATTGATGCAGATGTCATGTCAACTGTTCAAGTACCTATTCGTGTCACTCTGGTATTTTACCACGGACAGAAACAGAATCCACTGAGCGTTATTAATTAAAAAATTAAACAGAGTATGTATAGATTCCATTTCCAATTTTCCAATTCCATTTATTACAAAGCTTTCAAACATATGTATTACGAATATATCAGCGTGGTGAAAGATTAGCATTAACCGTGGACGATTTTAATTAAAAATAAATAAAAATGACATTTAATTTTGAATTTGATCTATATTTAGTCAAAGTGATTCTTAAAAAGTCATATATTTATTTAAGAAGCACTTTGATAGATAACTTGATCTTCATGACAAGAATTATTTAAATTTGTATGACGTTCTCTTTCAGGTAAACGGCTCAATCATCCTTATTATTATTATTATTATTATTATTATATTCGTCATTAAAAAAAGAAACGATCACGAATGACCAGCAGAGCGTTTGCGTATATTTCTTTAAACACCCTGTATAGAATCCACTCTTGAAATCGATGTTGAATTTTTGAAATAGTTGCTACTTTTTATTACAATTTTAGTAGTGCAATAGTAAGCACTTTTTTAAATACTGAATAAATATTCACAACTACTTACCTGCACCACGTCGGTTGCGATACGTATTCAACAAGTCCACCCGGCACTTGTGCGACTGAGACTGAGAATATTACGTACTGTATCGGTAGCTCCTGAAGCACTGCGATAAGAAGTAGCGTTCAGCAGGAGTAACACGGAACGAACGACAAAGTCGATTCCGAGATTTTGATTTTGAATGTGTGACTCGCGCGTTCTGAAGAACGAGAGAGTAGCGAACAGGTATATCCATTTCGCTCTCGCAGTGTATCGATCTGCCATGGTAAAACCTCTTTCACTGGGATTTCATTGGGACCCCGTTTTTAATTTACTTCCTGCAAATTATTTGATTTTTAAGAATGGAATGGGGATTTACCCGAGCACTCCAAGGTATTTTTCGAAAATATTGCCCTACGATGGGTTGTTTCAAAATAAAACCGGTCCTAAAGCAATATTTTTTTAGTCGAGGGTATTGTTCCTGTTTATTTCGACTCAACTGTCAATTACAATTTTTTCTTTTTTATTTTCGGACTCTTCCGCTTAAAGTTTACCGAAAGAAAATATTTATATATAATTAATATAATTTATTTTTGAAATTACAGGTTTATTTATATATATTGTTTAAAAAATATGGCGTCCTTATAAAGATCTGTTTAAGTTTTCTTTATTTTTGTTAATCCTTAATGCATTGGTTTGATGGGAACGGATATTGTAAAGTTGTGAAATATGTTGAGCGTAATTAGCTTAGCACCACGATTCTATGCTTTTGTTTTTTGCGATTCTAAGTTTTTAAAATAACAAGATGTGTATTACAATTTTTGCCTTTACTGCTTGTCAATTGCATTTCTGCATTCATGATATTAATTAGCATCAATTTCTTCTTATTCTCATGGAGTATGAACAGTAAGTGGTACTGTTTTAGAACGGACTAAAAGATTCTGTTCTCCACTCGAAGCAATCATTCTTTTCCCTAATTAAAAAAGTTGTACTCATGAGTAGAAAACAATTAATCCGATTTTATATAAAACAGTGTATAACACAATAAAAAATAAAGGTATAATTAATATGTGCTAAAATTACATTAATTAAACTTAATAATTCAGCTTAGTTTGAATCAATTTCTATAAGTTTATTAAGCTATTTTACGTATGAAACTTGTTTTGGGAATTGTAAAACCGCTCATTCGATTTGGACCTCTCGACGTCAGCCACAGAAGCAGGTTATAATTGTCATTATACGCGGGATTTCCTATGCAAAAGTTGGTTTCCCGAATTTAACCGGTCTTGCAATTATATGTAACGAGAAGTTTGTGTGAAATTTCCACATAGTTTAAGTGCGCTAAATGAGTCTTCAAAATAAATCAAAAACGTTTGCAATGCAATATCTAGAAACACGTAACACTTACAAACTTGTTTAAATTATAGAAAAATAAATAAAAAGAATTTTAAAATGTTTCAGAAAACAAAAGTGTTATTCATAGTTCTAGCACTACAACTTGGCATTAGTGGTGGATGGGTTCTAGCCATTGCCACTTTTCATAAATTCGCTGTATAGCTAAATAACTATTTACCAATAATAAACTTCCAAGTTGCTTTTTGTAGTGGTATAGCATCTTTACCGCTATTAATTTGATTATGAATAACTACTAAAATAGTATTATCTTTTTTTTTGGAAGGAAATATGTCCTGCCTGAAATTTTAGTTTTAGGCAAGAATATGTAGAAATCATAAGTCCCGGCCTATTTTATGCACAATAAATTGCACACGAAATGACATAAGGGGTAATTTATGATCCGGCGGAGTCGAACCCGCTTGATTACATAAACCTTAAGCTCTGAGACGAGCCGGTTTCTATGGCAATAGAGTGCTATTAGTTCTCGGCAGTTTTATTGGCAGGGTTGCTGAATAATATAAATCCTATCAAGTTGAATTCAATAAAGCCTTTTGTGCTTTATACGAGTTGACCACGATATTCCTTCTACAATTTGCAACAAGTTACTTACCGTCTTCGGTCTAGAATATTATTATAGAAGTGGAGTTTATTTACTTGATTTACAATAAGAAAAAATTCCCAAAAAGGCCTTACAAACGTAACCAATTAATTAAAGTCTGTTCATAGATATAAGAAAGTGACTAACTGTAAGAATGAAATATGGCCGAACAAGTCCGTACTTTGCTTAGAATGTAATTAATTAGGGTTTTGTTAGGAAAGATACTAAACAATATTTATTTATTTATGTACGTATTTATATTTAAATCTAAAATAAAATTGCAAATTATTTTTATTACCTACTTAAATTACTTAAAATTATTCACATAGTATATCAGTGTCACTATCGCTATCATCGCCTGTTCTAATTATTAAGTTCTATATTATTTGCAATATGGATATACGATTGTTCTGCTTTTTCTATAAGTTTGAGGACATTGGAGTTAACACGAGGAAAAACATTGTTACGGCGAATGGCAGATTTCAGTTGGTGCCAAACATGTTCAATGGGATTAAATATACAGTGGTAAGGTAAGGCCTCTAAACTGTATGCCCTAGATTTTTTGCGTAATTATCACAGACGTATTCCTGTTGTAGGTTCAAGCTTTGTAAAACCTCAATTAATTGCTTTTTGGTATAATCTTCGTGAAAATAAATGTCGTTATTATACATATAGTTTTGGATTGTTGCTTTTGTGTCACATGAGGAAGGAGTTATAGTCAACTGTCTACTGTGATAACTTGAATTGTCCATTACAATTACGCTTGCTTTTTGTCAATTTTTTTTAAATCTAAAACCCATGTGTTGAATACACTTCCATAAGGTATTACACACGAAATAAGAATGATTGCTAATAAACTTAAACTTAGTAGTATACCAAACCAAAGAATATTAAATACACGTAGGTATTTAATTATTTTTTATTACGGTCCACAATTTGACCTGAATTTAAATTCCGAAACTTTAGGTAATAGTCTTGTTGCATTGTATGTTAGTGACCACCCTTGGATAATCCCATTCAAAAGCAATTGGTCACTTTCTTATATCTATGAACACACCATACCTATTTTTTAAAATTATATTACTGACTTTGGAATTTTAGCATATGAAAAATTTGCACTGAAACATAATGAAGCCGAGAATGCGAGAAAAAAGAGAAGAAATAAAATGATGTTAATACTTTCTTAAGATAATGTTGATGGAATGTAAATATTATATCAAGTTTGTAAGTCGGTTATTAAAAACTTTTTTCCTTTCAACTAAAATTTTATTAATTTGCTGAGATTCCCAGGTTCTGTATGCTCTATTTACGTAGGTATCCTATATACGAGGTGTGGTCAAAAAGTAAGGTGACTTTTGATTTTTGGTTGGTTGGTATGTCCTAACATATGTTTACAGTTTGAGGCAGTTTGAATGTTTACTTTTTTTTGTGAAACAGAAGCGTTAGACTTTTTTTGTGCGATTTTCTAGTGAAAAAAAAATGGAACAAAGAATTGGCATAATTATTTGTGTAAAAAATAACAAACAGTGCTGCTGTAATGTTGACAACTGCATATGGTGAATCTACTTTGAGCAAAAAAAATGTTTATAAGTGGTACAAGGTGTTCCAAGATGTCCGAGAACACGCCGATGGCCAACCTCGCTCTGGACGCCCCAGCACATCAATAATTGCTGAATGCGTTGAAGAAGTGAAACAAATGGTGTTGAAAAATAGTCTAATCACTATTAGAGAAGTGGCCGAAGACGTCGGCATCTCTATTGGCTCGTGCCATGCAAGTTTTTCCGAAGTTTGAAATGTGTAGCAGCAAAATTTGTTCCGAAACTGCTTAATTTTGAAGAAGGAGCTGTTAAACGACATCAATGATGATTCTAATATGCTTAAAAAGGTGAGGAATCATGGGTATATGGTTATGAAGTCGAAACCAAAGCTCAGTCGTTCCAATGGAAGAACCCAGATTCGCTAATACCGAAAAAAGAACTTCAAGTTCGATGAAATATGAAAGTTTTGCTTACTGTTTTCTTTGATTATTGATATAAAGAGTCCTTATCACAAGGTCGTACGTTGAATAAAGAGTATTACCTTGAAATCGTGCGCCGTTTGTGAAAAGCAACATGAAGAAAACGTCCGGAATTGTGTGAAAACATTTCATGGATTTTGCATCACGATAATGCACCCTGATGACACATCGTTGCTTGTGTCTACTTATTGGCCAAAAACAAAACCGTAAGCAAGCCTCAGACTCTATATTCACCGGATATGGCCCGCTGAGACTTTATCCTGTAGCTATACCAGAAAACGCCCAACAGAAGTGCTTTGAGGATTGGCACATTATTATTTCTGGGGGAGGATTACTTTGAAGGGCACAACATTAATTTTAATTAATAAATAAGTACTGTTTGATAAAGCTTAAAAGTTACCTTACTTTTTAAACACACCTCGTATACATATTTTCTCTTGGTTGGTGTCGATCGAAAACGAAGGTCATAACTCTCCATGTCTATTACAGAAAAGAATTAATTTTCTTTTATAATTATTTAAAACCTAATAATTAATGAAAGCATAAAAAAATCCCGCTAGTAAAGAATAGGGATGGCATTAAAATAACATCCACTTTCCTTATACGCAACAAAAAAGGATATAATTGTCCACCCACCTTGGAGTTATTAAAATCAGGAAGTAATAAAATAATGAGATTGTGAATTCCATTTTCCGTTTTTAAAGTTCAACATCGATATGTGAATAGCGGATAATGCAAATATTTACTTGAGGTTCTTAAAAAGTTCAGGGCTGTTGAGAATTCGAAGGATATTGACGATCACGAAAAAAATACGCGCCAATCTGCTGATTTACAACATACGTTTTAAGATTGTCTGTGTGTTCGTTTTAGAGGTGCAGTGACGATGAGTTACAAGCTAGTCGCAGTAAGTATTATTTTTCTTTGGTTTGAGAGCGAAGGAAAAGTTAATTTTACGTTTTATAAAACAGTCAGACTACGCAATGGAAAGGTTCATACTATTAGCCCCAAAAATACACAAAAGCAAAAAAGTCCGAATTTAATTGATTAATATTTATTGTTATTTATTTGTTCATCGATTTTTAACCGTGTGGTTATTTGTAAAGTGTTCAGCATTGGTATCTCCTAAACGCTAATTGGTAAGCCTATGATCGACCCAAATTTAATGTTGTATGTTTTTAGAATTTGAAAAGGAATAATAATTTAAGTCCATTCTGAAAAACCAATATTTTTTTTCTCTAATAGCTTTTATATTTACTTTTTGATTACGATTTTGTTTTTATTAAAAATATTTTCTAGGCCCACACAAAGGTCGGTTTCCAAAAGGCTACACTTAATTTTTTAGACAGATTTTTCTGGTATAATTTTTCTACATGGAAAGATTTTTACGTAAACATTGTTTTGTAAAAATTGTTTTTTTTTGTCAAACAAACTTCAGCAGACTCATGTCGAACTTGCAGGTAACCTTCTTCTGGTTTTTCCCCGAGTGGGATATTGACTCTCGTTGACGTTTCTTTAAATATACTGCTGGCTTCTTCAGAGCGCGGTTTGAAACACTTTAAACAGCGCTCTGCTTTGCGAGATAGAGTCAGAATTTATTTTATTTATTTTAATTTCACATTCTAACCTGTGCTATACTTCATTTTTTTTTAAAAAACAGCGATCTCCATACAATTTACTCGTTTTTTCTTTAAATATTGTATGGAACCTGGGAAATTTTGGCAAATACTGTCACGTAAACACTGAAAACTGTAGAATTGACGAACTGTCTGCGGCCATATTTTATAAACGCCGCAAGGTCTCAACATTTTTTTGATGTTCGCTTCAAAAGTCATCAGCATAGTTAAGACCTGTATATACCTAGTAGCTGGATGGTTTTTCCCAAAGGATTAATAATATAATTAAAATATATAATAAGAGAGAGGGGAAGGTCGCGTACACTGTTACGAATGCCATCTATTATTTGTGTCCAAGTACTAAAGTACTGTCATGGCGGTTTAAAGTAATGCGCCATACTGAAAATACTACAGTAGCTTGTAACAGATAACAGCACTTTATTTATATTTTAATAAAAAAAAATTAAACCTATTTCGAGAATTGTTTTTTTCACATTTTACCTTTTAAACTTTAAATTGAATTGAACCGTACGTCCCGCGCATTTTCCGTTTTCACGATTGGACACAATCACCGGAGGCTTTGAAACTCGTGTACGCTTCTTAATATTGCCAATAATGGAATACTTCTCTTCTATCTTATACTCTTTGGTTTTGCCTAAAATGGTAATGAGGAACAACGGTACGTTTTCAATGGAAATCAGGTACTAAGAAAGCAATTATCTCAAGATTTAAAAGTTTATTGAAAACTATCACACTTAAGTGATGTAGATTATTTAAAATAGTGATTTGACGAAAGGATGACAATGATCAATGGAAACCAATATTTTTGTATGTATCACAAGAACTGTGCATATAAGTTAAAGTCTTTGGTATTTTGCGTCCTCCTGGTAGCTTGATCCCTTATATTCCGGATCATGTTCGCTGCAATCTTTCATCACTTCTGTGGTTTGGGATGTTATTTCCTTCCATGTGGTGTTGATGTCTTCGAGCTCCGTTATTCTGCTACAAACGACGAACCTAAACAACAGCTCATCTTGATAATAATAAGGCATAATATAAATTTTGCTTCTAGATTTAATTCTTTCGAGCACTTTCTTCGTTAGCGTTTCGCCGCCCAATAATTTGAAGCACACTACTCCCAAACTCGATATTATGATCTGAAACCGTTCGTCTGATTTGACTAAATGTTCCAGATGTTTCGCCAAAGCGACTTGATGTCTCACGTGTTTCTGTATTCCTTCTATACCATAAGACCTAATGACGAACCATAATTTTAGCGATCTAAATCTTCTACAATCCGGTATTTGCCAGTGCTCTAATTCAGGCAATTGGTGTGATTCCCCTAGAGTAGGTTTAATTTTGAAAGCATCTTCAACTTCGCTACAATTCTTAAACCACATCGCTGAACAATCTGCGTTTACCAGCATCCATTTGTGTGGATTAAAATTGAACGTGTCTACGTATTCAATACCTTTGATTATATAGCGGTACTCGGGACAGGCGAGGGCGGTACCAGCATACGCTGCATCCACGTGTAGCCACAGTCGTTCTTCCCTGCATATTTCACCGATTTCTTCGAGATTGTCAAACGCGCATGTGCCTGTCGTCCCCAAAGTGGCCACCACCGCAAACGGAATGAATCCATCATTTTTATCCTTTTGTATCGTCTCTAATAGAACTTTGCCGCGAAGACTTCCGGCCGGGTCCGTCTGTATCAGTCGCATTTTTATCGACGCTAGAAGTCCGGATTTTTCTACCGACGAGTTGGATTCCCGGGATGTGTAGGCGACCAATTTACCTCTGATTTCCCATTCCTTTAGTTCGGTTCCCGCCTGTTGAAGCTGTTTCAGTTTTCGGTGTTTGGCAGCTAGAATTCCAACCAGAGTTGAATCACTCGCTGCGTTCTGAAATTACGATAAAAATTCGCTATCAGTTTTGGTCTATGCTCAATGCCAAATGATTTTTTCTTTTTAACTCTTGCGTGTCCAATAAGTTTTCCAGATATTTTTGCAAAATTGTATCTCGCACTAGAAGCCAATTTTTGATTTCTGATTATTAATATTTATTGTGTTCTCTGTACAAATTTTCATAAGTAGGCGGATCGAAAAACTGGATGGAATTGGATGATTTTTAAAACTGAATTTATAACTGAGATGGTGTGTTTAAATAATATTTTTAGTTATAAATCGACTTGAAGTACATTTTAAGTAAATTTTAAAATAATCATGCACTCGGAATAATTTATTACAGTTTTAGGATGGTATCAATTCTTTAACCTTCCGGTTAACAAAATTTAGGTGGAGAACCACTCTTTTAAGGCTTCGATTTGAACAAAGATTTATCGGTTAGAAGCAAAAGTTGCGAAATCATTCTACCGACAAATTTTCTCCCGCATCAAAGTTTCTCACTTATGAACATTTTCGTTGACAGAAGTACGAAATATTAGCTTATTAGTGCAATCAGAAATTCAAATGAACCGCCGGGTACAGTGGACTATTATGTAAATCTAATATCAATACTTAATAAAATAAATAATCTGTTCGAATTACTACAATTTTCTGTATTTACAAATTTAAAGATGTTTCAAAAAGTACTACTGATTAGTTTGATTTTAAAGATATTAAACCGAATTTCAATGTCATTCCGCTATTTAGTTTTGGTTAGTTTGTTATTCGCGTGTCCATTTATGTTATTCAACAGGTTTTACAATTACTTATAAATAACTTAACAAGCAAACAAGAATAATAGTCGAATTTCATTAAAAAAAAATCTGCTTTAAATATATTCCATTCACTTTGTTCTTCCATTGCGTAATATAAACTCGCACCCTTTAAACATGAATGTCGTTCGGATCGATTAAGAGAAGTAAGTTACGATCTACCCTTCAAACTATTCAAATGCCATAAATATACAAGAAAAGTTATGACCTGAGATCTGCTACACATTATTATCATTAATTTATGTTTTATTTTAGCAAAATGAATAAACATTTTTGTACAAAAATATCCAACTTTGACCAGCTTTTATGCACTTCTGAACTGTTCATTTAGTAGAGGATTTCTAAACAATTAGTAATAATATATTGTTTACAAAGAATGCACGAAAAGCATTGTTGTATGAATATCTCAAATAACTTGAACGACAAGCGTACGGTTAGAAAGTTAAATTATTTTAGCCCATGCTTAAAGGTTTTTATTTTATTTAACTGTATTTGTTTAAAAAAAATGATTTTTTTTCATTATTGCTACTTTACTATCTATTTTGGTATTAAGCTTGTTAGCATTTTCCTGTTAAATACAATTCCAATTTTACACACCCAAGAAATTCAACTCCATAAACTTCATAAACCACTTTAGCATCATCGACAGATGATATAAACAACGCTATAAACGCTGTTTAATTAAAATTATATGCGCAAACTGTTTCAGTAGCCACCGGCCATTTCTCGAAAACTACTGGACTTGGAACTTTAAGACAGACGAACTGCAATTTTTCCTTGCAGATTTAATCTACTTTCCGATTAGGATAACAAAAATATACCGAATGTATGTATTTATTTACTTGCAATTTGGGACACAAAATGTTACCAAATTTGTTCGTAAAATCCTGGTTCCAAATAGGGAGATGAATGGCAATATATCATGTTTTTGGAAATCACTATATTTACCTGGATTACACCTCCCCCTGGTCCTTCGGCCATATTTTGAAAATATTCTGGCAATCCAAGAATTTTCGCCAGCCAGTCCATTACTCTCGTCTCTAATTCGACACATGCTGGGTTAGATTCCTAAAAAAAACAGCGAGCATGAATAAATCTGCGATGTAGCTTATACTTGATAAATAAATTTCAAAAATGATTCGCCTAAAATAGCCGATGACAAAAATATGTATAAAATTTGGAGACAATACCAAAGAAAGAATTTTCTAAATGAAAAGAGTTGAAATTTTCAGCTGTTGATAGTTGCCTGATATCATTTTTGAAAAAAAACGTATTTTACTACTACATACATAGAGACCTTGAACTTTCGAAACGAACGAAACAATGTTGAGAAGAGATATTTAATATGCGCGTGCCCAGTCATTTCAAGACTTGCCTTCAACCAATTTCACATCTTTCAACCAAGACATCGTCGCGTTCAATCAATATGGCCGCCAATACGTCGTCAATCAGACAATTTCAGTTTAGATATGACATTTTTCGGCAGACTATTTTGTCAAAATATGCCCAGAATCTAATTAATTTTTAGGAAAAAATAAGCTAGGTAAGTAAAGATCGCACTATATGGCACTATAAATGTAGATTAGTGTCCTATGTTATGACTTAGGAAATATATATTTTCATGAGTCCCAAAAAAAAAAAATTAATAAAACTACTTCAAGCGTTGATCCATTACAACACTGCTATATATATTAGATTATTGCACATAACATTTTTACAAAATTTCTCCATATCCCAATTAACAAATAAAATAAAAGAACACTTGCGGATTTGACCATTACAAGAAAAATATAAGATACAAGCTTTGTGCCTTAATGATGGATACGTACTAGAATGTTTAATGTTTATTTTAAATGTTTGAGCAGCTGTTTGAACTTTGAACTCTTGAAAATTTAACTTACCCAGTTAGTAGTGAGGGTTCCCAAGCCAGCAATGAAAAGCTCTCCAATAATGCCAGGGTATGAATTTGCAGTGGGAAAAAATGCGTGGAAATATGGAGAGTGCCAATGTGTTAAGCCTGGGACGATGATCTTATCTATATCGTTGAGAATATTGTGCCAGTTTTCCGGTTCGTTTGGCGCATTTTTCGGCAACGCTTGGCTGAGGTAACCTGGTTCGACATTTGATAGCACAGGTCTACAAAAAACATTTTAACTTTTACTTTTACCTATAGCTTACAAAGTGTTTCTTAATTGGAATATCTATATTAAACAATTTTATAAAAATGAAAACATTTTTGATCAAATTGTTAATGAAAATAGAACATACAATTAGCAAAAACAAATTATGTAATCTCAGGGAAACGTGATATTTGTCTAATTAAACTTCGTTCCACTGTGCGATAATGAAAAGTGAAATTATTACGTGATGTAAATACTTGTTGAAGTTCAAGGAAAGTGTGTTACTATTATTATTAATATTATGGGATATGAACTGAATGGTGGGTTAGATGGTGCGTGTCATAGTAACGATATATATCGAAACATGAATGATTCGGGATTCAATACTACTTGCCTGTCTCTTATATTTTCAAAATAGTCCGCGAGATAATCTATTGACGCATTCGCGAACTCTTTAAACTCCTGAACGTTCATCGCACTGGTGTACCGCGTTAACTGAAATAATTTTTAAAGATTTCTTCACATCATTTCTTCATAACTTAAAAAAACCTACTTTCACCTTCCATGGTAAATTACTGCGATTATATGAGACGCGCCATCGGCAACAATGACCGTCATAAATGCTGACCGCGATTTTTTAAAAAAATAAATCTGAATTTTAATTGTTTCCACCAAGGTGGTCCGAGACTCGTTTTACTGGTCTATCTGAAGTGCATTTAATTTTCAAAATTATTTCACAATATGACCAGACAAATTATAGATACATTAGATAATTCTAACTGTATATACTATTACGGTTTTAAAAGATTCCGGCCTAACAGAGAGAGCATTTTATATTATGTTATTGTTTACTAATATATGGGCAGGGTGGATCAAAAGTTTGACAAAGTCCTCTAATAAATGTAGTGAATGTAATACATTGGGGGTGTATTAAATCAAATAATAGACATTTCAATTATAGAATGTATTTCACCAAAGCGTGACCATACAAAACCATATATTTTAAATGCAACACTCCATATATTTTTGCGTATTACGATATATGTTATATATTTCTTTAATTATAATGCCAGGTTCCCAGGAAAAAAAAAAGAAAATACCAAAGAGAACATGTTTTCTTCTTTGTTGTTGGTTGTTCTTTCAGTCTGACACAAGGCGCTTTCCCAATTTCACGAATTTAAGGAGATTTTCCAATGTGAACACGCTATATCTAACTATTTTCTTGTATGCAGCTTTTACTGCTCTGCCAATTGGAAGGAGTTAAATCAATTTAAGTTTACATGTGGTATTTTTGTTAATCATACACATTAACTTGTCTCTATTTAGTGAGAACTCATTATAAAATTAATTGGTGCAATAGTTTAAAGTAAACGATTGAATACCTTGCTTACTTAAGAATACGTTTTTGTTACTAGTAAAGTAATTATATAATAAAAATATAATATATATAATAAATAAAATGAAAATTAAACAAATTGTATATGTTTTTAGAATGTTTCTCTTCTCATTTTATGGAACACTGATTAAAACATTTTTTTTAAATATTGCATAAACACCTGTATGTATATGTAGCGTTATATCAATATTTAAATGCAAAGATGTTAGTTTTGCATAGTTAATGGTAAGATTTTAGGAGTGAAAAATGTCCCAAGTGATAAGAAAAATAATTTTCTTACAGGCTGAAGAAAAAAGTTCGAAAGCTATAATTTTCTTAATACCCGTTACATAATATGCACATCAACGGGTTAAAATATATAAAGTTAATTTTTATTGTATTTCATTTAAATTTCATCAAGCAGAGCTCTCTATGTTGCTTAATGTGTACTAAACAGTACTGGTTTCGATATTTTATATGCGTTTCGGGGGATGGTGTACTAGATGGCGCAAGTTGTTTTCTTAGAGATCGCGTTATTATATATCATAAACTCATTTTTATGGGGATGCGTTCAAAAATGTGAAAGTATGTTATACACGTAATGCATAAAATTTTATTAATCTTAATGTGTAACACACGTGATCACAAGTTACCTGTTCTGAAATAAATGCTTTACTTAAAAAATACATTTTTTAAAATAATTTTGGAATAAGTTTATTGGACATGGGTACAAACAAATTAAATTAAAAGTGAATAGTGAAATTTAACTTACCAAATGAAAATATGGAGAAAATAAAAAATATCTACCGCAGATTTTGTAGTAAATAGGCAAATTATATCGCAAAATATCATGTTCTAAATAATTTAACTTAAAAAAACGGTCGTAAACTCTATTTACAACGATGGGTGGATTAATACAAATTGTATTTGTAATTACCATTATAAAATATAGTCGATACATTTCAACAATTGAAATTCCAAATTCATTTTAATAGATTCTAATGTATGTATAGGCGGTCTGTTTCCATTGACCATGTACCACTTGCTTTTTTATCGTTTAATTTCAGTGCTTTATTTGCTATCAGTACCTACAATAAGGCATATTTAGTTATCATTAACCGTTGTAATCTGGGATTTTTCTGGATTAAAGTTCCATAAAAGTTTTACCGGATGATTTGTAATAAAATGTTCGCCAAATCTGTGAATGTCTAGTGCGATTTTGTTTTACATAACGTAAAACATATTTGTTAATGTTTATAGTGTGATTGCATACGCTGGAACAATGTCGTGGCAAACGGTAAGCTTTACGATTATTTAAAAATTGTAAACCAAGGACGTCAGTAAATAAGGCCGATCACCATTGTAGAGTATATTAAAATGAATATTAGCGTAGACATAGTTGTAAATAAAAATTATAATTTGCGAAATTTATGTATTTATTAAATAAACAACGTGTTTTATTTTTTCGAAACTTGAGTGCCATCAAATCGAATTTTATTTGGGGTATTTATTTACTCAGGATTGAGTTTAATTCAAGTTCAATTAATTAATGTGGTTATAGCAGGTAGTTTAAGATTTTGGGATTTAATGCGGAAGTAAATTAACAGCTCGTAGTGAAAGTTTGAGACGAAGAAATTTACAATCAATTGGACTGTGGTTATCGTTTAAAACTAAGAACCCGCCAAGTTCATTTTTAGTTCTTCTTTTTCTGTTCGGGTAAATATCATATTACCGTTTTAACGAAATGTTTCGACCCACTGTGCACTATGTAAGTAATCATTTCGATTTTGTAGACACGTATATTGTTTCACTTTTAGTGCTGTTGTATCATTCAGCTTTAAAGTATTGAAAGAAAATTTACAAATACAAAATATTAATAACACTCAAATTAAAAATGTCAATTAAAGCAAGATATAAAGATATATTATAAGTGGTAATGACAATAATGATCGATTAATAACAATGGATAAGTTTTGTAAATTAATAAAGGAAAAATAAAGAGAAATATAATCAGAATGAAAATGGATCTAACTATAGGTAGCCGACTATGTGGTATTTGTGTTATTTTAAATCGGATTACATTTATTTTACTAGTTATGCTTAAATTGCACTTTGCTGCCGTTTTTGATCTATCATCAGGCATTTTTAGCAGATTGTATCATTCCTCTTCATTGCGCAGCAAGGTAACGCGCAGTTAGAGACTCCGTTTACCCTAGATGAATATTTTAGCGGGACTTTTTCCAGTTCTACGTGGAACGGAACATGGCTGACAGGTAAAATGTTATTCTGGTATCATATCGGAACTTTGGTTCTAGTTTTTAATAAAAAACAAAAACAAGATATAAGTTTAGTACTGGGTGCCTGATTCTAATTTAACACCTCATCTACAGGGTTTATCCTGAAGTATATATAAAAGTTCCAGGAATTGTTCCTATACAGTCTTACCTATGTCCCTGGCAAATTAAACTAATGAATAGAGAAAATTTATCCATCAATATCGAACGCAATTAGTTACCAATTTCAGGAAAATAATCGAATATGTCATGACAAAAAAAAAAGACAAACAAATTGACAAAGAACATAATATAATAATAATAAATTATTTCATTATTGTGTATTCTTCTTAAAATATTCCCGAGCTGGCCATACTTTTTTTTGTAAAGTAGTTAGAATTAGTTAAATTGCTATATACTTTTCCCAATTGGTGTAGAGAGCGTATGAAACTGGTGATTGGATTTCTTATCCCTCACTTAGAGCAATCCTACGGTTAAAAAAATCCTTTCAATTCTTTTCACAATAAATTGGTTGATTATTATTACAAAAAGTTTGACAATTAATTCATATTGGAAGTTAACCTCAATATCTGCAACAGTGGATTAATTAGAAGTGGGAAATTTAAACAGCAAAGCAGTTTTAAATAGGATATTATCTGGAAGAAATAGAAGATTTTGATTAAAACATAGGTTGTTCTATATAAAAAATACAAACTTTTAAATTTTTCTTTGCTTCTCCAAGTTTTATTTAATATTACAGGAAATGTTGATTGTTCAGGTCAATCGCTACAATTTTTGGGTTTGTCATATTTTTAGCATGATTTATGATAAACCTTGTCACTTACTTATTTCAACTTGTCATTTGTTTTTATTTTTATTTCTTATCTATCTATATCTATCTATCTTTTTATATATATATATATATATATATATATATATATATATATATATATATATATATATATATATATATATATATATATATATATATATATATATATATATATATATATATATATATATATATATATATATATATATATATATATATATATATATATATATATATATATATATATATATATTCTCACGTATTGATTCACGGATGGAAAAATGTGATGACACTATATTCCGGGATATCATCCGTTCGCTCGTTGAACTCCGACTGGAATCCTGCATCCAACTGGAATCCTGCAAATCCTGCATCCGACTGGAATCCTGCAGACGTTTCGCCAAAATCTCACTTGGCATCTTCAATGCTCGCGCTCCACACTGAGTGTTCGAAATGTTTTCGGAGCGCGAGCATTGAAGATGCCAAGTGAGATTTTGGCGAAACGTCTGCAGGATTCCAGTCGGATGCAGGATGCCAGTCGGAGTTCAACGAGCGAACGGATGATATCCCGGAATATAGTGTCATCATATATATATATATATATATATATATATATATATATATATATATATATATATATATATATATATATATATATATATATATATATATATATATATATATATATATATATATATATATATATATATATATATATATCAATACCAATATAAACAAGTCGACCGTCGTTTTATTATAGACAACCGTTTGTTTGTGCCTGTTTTTAGCTTGTTTTACCTACTGATTATCTTTATTTTGTTTTTATACAAATATTATACCAACAAAATTTTTAAAATAATTTTTTGTACCCGCTCCTTTTTCCGAAAATGGAAAAATGTAAGAAATAGGAAATCTCCTCTCTTTTTTTATAACATTTTTGGAGCTCTAAAAATATTCTTTTTTTTTGTAAGATCCTAAAATCGGTTTTTAAAAATATCTCGATATTTCTTCGAATACTATTGAGAATTTCAGCATATTTCGTGTGTATTTCGAGCAATATCGGGGGAGTTTGAAAAACTGTTGGTAATTCCTTTTTTGTTTATAATTTTGAGGAATCATTTTCAAAAAAGGTGGTTTGCCCCTCGACTGAAGCCTGACCTGCTATAAAAATTACGTTGTCTCGGTGTAAAGAGTATTTTGTTTTAGATTCCACATTTGTGTATGCAGATAGAAGCGGAAATTATTTACTATACGATATGTTCACTAAGAAGTCCGACGTTTTCTTAGAATCAGCTACTTTGGTAGGTATCAGATGTATAAGAATGACTTTAAATAATTCGCACAATGCGTTGTTTTACAAAATATGATAAATCGATGCTAGAAAAATATCACATTAAAACGAAGAAGTTTGTTGAAAGTTCAGAGAATTAATTATGCTCAAGACACTACAGCTATGTGTGATATTGATATCGATGACATTCCTTGCTGTTAGCTTTTCACTGGAGATTTCGACTGAACCCGATTTCAAATAATTAAATCTAACTTTAAGACAATATTTTCTTGTATCTAGTGTATATGCTCTGATGCTAACAATACGTAATTTCAAATTTTCAGTAATCGTAGAGTTTAAGACTTTTTACAAAACTTCTGGATGTCTCCTGCGTCGGTTTTGCCAACAAGATGATTGGGGAAACGTCAGCAAGTTCGACTCAGCAAAAACCGACGCAGGAAGAATCCAGAAGTTTTGTAAAAAGAATTACAGTAGCTTGTGGAAGTTTCTTAAAAAAAAAGTAGAGTTTAAGCTTTTAGTCGATAAAAAGTATAGTAATTTTGTCTTTTTTCACTCCTACAAGAGCCAATACATCGTTAATAAGGCTTAATTCTTCCCTTTGGATATCATCCATGAAAAACTAAATAGAATATATTTTATGAACGCGAAACTCTTGACACAATTTTTGTGGCATTTGTTCTTTGTGTAAGGGTAGATGGACGAAAACTAAAAATATAAATATGCGACTTTAAAAACACTATATTATTGCTTAGTTTGGTTGCACCAGATATTCAGATATTAGCATCAGATTGTTGGAACGAAACAGTTGCAACATTTACATTTCTTCAACGACTTTTTAATTTATTAGAACGCAATTGATGATTAATATTTCTAGGCAAACTATTCCCCTGCGGTGATTTCGATTTCCAAAGACATGCAGTACATTTTAGTTCGGTACAATGTAACCTCGGTAAATATAGTATATTTCATAGTCTAAAACTAAATTTTCAAAAATCATCGTTTGTAGATATTCCGCCATTCCACGACCGCATCCTACGCCCTTTACGATAAAACTTCTAAGTAAGTGTAAATAGAGCAACGCTACGACCAACTGCAGAAATCTTTGTTTCCTAAAAATAATTGCACCAATGTGACTAAAAGTTTTTATATTGCACATTTTTTAGTGAGTTTTACGAAGTTCATAATCGAAGTGCTCTTCAACTCGCTAAATTCGATAGCAACGGCCATGGATTTGCGTACGTATTTGAAAATAGTATTTACTACGTGTCCACACCGAGCGACATCAATGAACCTACCCTCGTGGCAAAAGGTGTGCCTGGGGTTATCTATTATGGTGTACCCGATTGGGTCTATGAAGGTTTGGAATCGCCGGTATCTGTTTTCAAAATTGCATAAGATTGCAGTTTTTAGAGGAGGTTTTGGGAAGCGGTTCTGCTATGTGGTTCTCACCAGACGGAACGAAGATAGCCTACGCTATGTTTAATGACACAAATGTAGCAGATTTTTCCTATTTCGTTTATGGAAAGCCAGGAGTGTTAAGCGACCAGTATCCTACGATAGCCACCATTAAATATCCCAAGGTGCTAAAGTATAGTTATTTCCACTATTTGTTTACAGAATTCATTTTTAAATAGGTCGGAACGCCAAATCCGGTGGTACAAACCTACGTCTACGACACAAGCAGCAAAATCAGCACCAAATTTGACCTCATAAGCACTATAGAAAACGGCGAAAGTAACAACGATTATGTACTCTACGATTTAAGTTGGGTGTCTGCATCTGAAGTAGCCATGATCTCAACCAACAGAATACAAAACGAATCTGTGATAATTAGGTGTAAGTTAGACGGCTCTTGCGCAGAGGTAAAGTTACTCCCCGTTAGAGTGGTTTCATGTTCTTCAGTTTGGTTCTTCCCGTTTCAGGAGACCTCCTATCAGCAAAAAAATGGTTGGCTACGACCAAAAATTCCTAAATACAGCGCCGACGGCACAAGAAGGCTCGAAATTTTGCCCCAACCTGAAGGAGATGATTACTTCGACCACCTGGTTTCAACCAACGTAGGAAATAATAATCAAATTAGATTAACTCACGGACATAGAGTTGTCACTGTTATTTACGGGTGGGATGAAGTTAGCGGGTTAATGTGAGTACTATCCCTAATTTTAAAGACAAATAAAAGTAGATTTTGAAACTTAAAAACCTATTTTTTGTGAATATATTTTCTTATAGTATATTTGCGTTAACCGTTACAAAAATTTTGTTCAATGCTCACGATTTTACTTCTCTATTGCCGAAAACGTGTTGTAGTTTAATTACACTAAGATAGCAATAAGTGGCGCATTCTAATTAACACTCGAAAGCTTTGAACAATGTTTAAGGACTATTCGCAAAAGTGTCTATTATCCTTAAAATTCTGATTTTTTTACAATATCCTTAAATTATTTTGAATCTTCACCCCCAGTTAATGTGAGATAATCATTCTAAAAACAATATACCGGATCGGCCAAAACTATGATGATTTATGAAATACTGATCTCAATTTGTTTTTACTGTTTCAAGCGGCTAACAACAGCCTTTATATACGGATATCTCTCTCCAAATTAATTTTATAATTTTCCACACGTACTTCGAAGGATGGTCCACAAATTTTGTTTATTTGTTTCCAGTATTCTGCAGCAGGCATATCCATCGATGTTACTTGAACGAATTGAATGAAATTTAAATGAAATAAATATTGCAGGCATCCATCTAATATATATATATATATATATATATATATATATATATATATATATATATATATATATATATATATATATATATATATATATATATACAAACAAATTTTAACGGTTAACGTAAATAGGCTATAAAAAATATATTCACAAAAAAATTAGAGAACACTCTCTAAAACGAAGAAATCTCATAAACTTTCAACAGCTCCTTTTCTAACAAAAGTGAAATGGAAAATTTTAAAAACAGACTGAAGACGATTTTTTTTAGATATTATGGTGGATCTGCAAACGACACTCCCTCTCAGCAACATATCTACGTCGTTGACATAGCGAATATCTCAGAAGACAAATGTCTGACTTGTAGTATGGTGGTCGACGGTGAAAACTGCAAGTACGCATCTGCAGCATTTAGTACCCAATTTTCATCTATTGTCAAAGTGTGTCGAGGGCCTCATCCAATTTATGTCACTATAGAGAGTCTGAAGCAGGCTGTAAGTAATGACCAATAGTTTTCTCTTCACTAATTGGAATAATTTAGGTAACTTACTTAACAAATTTAGATAGGCTAGAGTAATGAATTCGAAGAAATTTAACATATATAAATTTTTAATATTTTTACTCTCATAAAGACAAAACACACTTTCTTGGCTATTGAATCAGCACTGATAGATTAGACTAATGAACTAAATTAAGTTCATTCTAAACCGCAAGATGAACCGAATCAATTTTCGAAGTATAGTGTGTGTTAGTCCAAAATTTTATTTCTTGAAATGGATTACTTAAATGTGGTTTGCAACAACGTTTCATGTTATATCCAATATATGATTTATTTAAAACAGTTGAAAATGTATATTATGTTGAAACGTTTCAAGTTCAAAAATTCCTCCATTGTGTGGAAACAATAAGGAAGGAAGAATTCTGTTAATTTATTTTTAAAAGTTGTTGAGGCATTTTCCTCCCTAAGCTCCCTAGAATTTGTTATACAAATTTAGTTCCAACTAGATGTAACTGTTGCAAGTTTAATCTCCAATAGTCACAATACGTTATCAAGTATGACACACCTAAAATGTCAGGACACAAAATCAGTTTTTGATTGGACATAAAACATACACAGGCAAAAGGAATTGCATTGCAAAACGTTGAAAAGATCGCGACCAGTCCATTTACAGTCCAGGTCCAAGAAAATGGCAATTTCTTAAGTATTCAGGTTAAATTTAAGTGACGACTTAAAAAACGATTATTGAAATCGAACTGCATATTGTTTTTGATTTCATATATTGACGATAAAGGGCGTGCATGCAATTCATTTATCATGCATCATTAATTTCAGACTTATTGCAGAATCGGATATTTTTTTTATGTTGTAGTATGAAACAAACTACGACTTTTTTTCACATAATGCATCATTTTTTGTTGCTCTTTAAAAAATCGGATTTTTGGAACATTTTGAAAAAAAGTAAAATTAATTTTACTTAACTAAAAATTTTATAAAGGAAATTACGATTACGAGAAATGCCATTTATTTCTAATCTTAATTACAGATGTAGCTATCAGATCAAAGGTAGTTAATATGACTGGAAACGTATTCAATAAAATTGGCGTCACCACATAGCTTATGCTGAATACTTTTCCCCAAGAAAAATTGAGGTTATTTTTCTCTCGTATTACTTACGACGCGCATTTTTCTTTTCAGGAAACCGAGACAATAATTTGGCAAAATAACGCGGCCGTTCGTGAACGACTGGCCGCGAAACTGCGACCAACAATACAAGATTTAAGGGTGCTAGTCGATGGCAAGTTTACGGTGAGGGTGAGAATGCTGCTTCCGCCAAATCTAGACGTAAAACTTAAACATCCAGCTCTTGTTTTGGTGTAAGTAGACTAAGGACCCGTATTCCATAAAGGCAAAATATCATTCCACTTTTCACAAAACTTCTGCGTCGGTTTTTGTAGATCAAACTTGTTGATGTTTCGCTAATCATCCTGTTGGCTTCTTCAGAGCTTGACTTAAACTGGCTCGTATTTTACTCTGTACATGCTTATATATTGTTTGAGGGGGCGGAACTAAATTAGGGGCATAAACACCGTCTCGGATGACTAATTCCCTTATTGGTGACAGGTAACGACCTGAGTTTCGGTTGAGATTGTTAGGTTGCTTATAGATTTCTATAGACTCTTGGATTTGTCGTTGGTAGAAGAATTGATTGCATGCAAGAATTTAAGTTTTGTAGAAGAAAATTTTATCTCCGGTTCGGTTTCGTTATTGTGGTCGGCAATTGCTGATGAGTTTATTTGTCTTAGTCTTAAGACTCTTGCATGTTCTTTGAGCCAAGTTGATATTTTTCGTCGGGTGTCTCCAATGTATTCTTTGCCGTATTGTGTCTTTGACGGATCGAAGATGTTAGGAGTTTTTTAGACAAGTGGTAAATCTGGTTTTGACGTGGTATTTCTATATAACTTTTGATATGTGGTGCGTAATGGCGAAACGTCAGCAAGTTTGATTCAACAAAAACCGATCCAGGAGGAATCCAGAAGTTTTGTGAAATGTATTACAGTAGCCTGTGGAAGTTTATTTGAAGAATTGTCAATCCGTTTGGACTATTACATAATTTTAGCACATAGTTCAAATGGAAGAATGTTCAAAAGATAAAACAATGTATTGCAAATGTGTTTCGTGTATTTTATATTAAGAAATATTAAAAAACAATATTTTACAAAATTTTAGTAGACGTTCTTCACATTTATTTTTCGTCGGCCTGGTAGCAGCAGCCTGACTTGTAAGCTTTCACTTGATAATACCACACTTTGTTAAGTCCATCCAAAATTTTTCCTTCATTTATATTTCTTACATGCAATATATTTTAAATAACTGCTTTAGCTCAAAAACTTCCTAGAAATTAATTGCCTGATAAACCTGTAGTCTAGGCATAAGGCTAGCTTCTTGGTGCGCAATGATACCATGTGTGGTATTTTTGGAATGCTGGTTAAGTTAAATTTAAAGTAAACAAATAATACACAGGGCGTTCTATGTAACACCTGTGTCAGTTTTAATAAATCGACCTCGCTGACATTTCACCAATCACCCTGTTGGCTTCTTCAGAGGTTAACTGAAATTGGATAGCATTGTAGTCCGTAACTGCTAATACACTGTTCGAGGGGGGGCGGAGCTAAAGGAGGGTATGAACAATGTTTCGGGTGAATGCGTTCTCCTATTGGTGAAAGGTGAAAGGCAAGACGTCAGCAATTCCGACTTATCAACAACCGACGCATATTGTTTTCAATTTTTTACAAAAATTGGTAAGGAGAATAATCAGTTAGCTTATTATAAAACCGGGTGTCCTATTTAAAAAAGAAGACAATCTCAACCAACCGCAACCAAAACCGTTGACCAGTCATCAATGCTTTGCTCTGTTCTGTTTTGGTTGGTCTATCCCGAATCTAATTATTAGGAGCATAATATTACTATTTTTAATTTACTACAAAATTACTTTTACTATTTCTATTACTATTTACCAAAGACTTTGTGTATAAAACGGTATCATTAAGGTTGACGTATCAGCTGTATTTTAAAAACTACAGGTATTTATTTTCATTTAGAAAAAAAGTGAACACCCTGCTTTTGCGTAAATTTGTGCGCCGAGATAGACAGGCCACCCTATATAGCAGGAACGCATTTCACGGACAAATATATCAGGTCAATTTTACTGCAATCAAGAAAATAATGAATAATTTTGCAACACCGGTAATACTGTGGCCCTTTGAAAGTTGTAGTTTATGTTTTACGGTGATCATAGCAGCTGATAGCAGTATTAATTTCCTATTTACGTCCGTTGTTAGCTACGCTGGTCCAAACTCCAATAGAATTGACGACTCGTTTTCAAGTGGGGTTGAAAACTACTTCGTCACGAATCGACGCTACATTTACATTTACATCGATGGAAGAGGTAGCGGTAGGGACGGACTCAACAAAATGCATCAAATCTATCGCAAGTTCGGCACTGTTGAGATTGAAGACCAAATTGCTGTAATGAAGTAAGCAATCCTATATAGCTACTAGATATATAGATGCCTTGCCTAATAGCGAAAAACAAGCACTTTTAAAGCCGGCAAAAAAAGTTGAGAAGATACGCTTCGCTCATTCATATTCTCAGATATTATTACATTTTCAAAAAAAATAAAGCAGATTAGTGTATGAAATTTAAGAAAATAAGATGAGGTGCATTATTTTTGAAATATTTACTGCAGCTATATTAGTTAATAGGGTTTCGGTACATAATATTCGGTTAGAATACCTGAGTTCTTTTCTCGCTTTGACCTGCTAATCAGTGGCCTTCAATTAGTCAATGGTTTTAGGTAAGCTACTATTTAACGAATAGCAACGTGTCAAATCCTGGTAACTTTGGGTTTAATTTTATAGAATAGATTTTTTAAGACTGTGATATACTCTTTACAGAAAATACAAATATTTAAAACATGAAAATAAAAAATAAAAGTCAATCGAATAAACTAACTGACTAAAAGTCACATAATAACCTTCTTCCATTCGATTTCTAGATACCTACAGCAAAACTGTCCATACATTGACGCGAGCAACACTGGTATATGGGGATGGAGTTATGGTGGATTCGCTTCTACCTGGGCCCTTATCAAAGATTACGAAGGCGTCTTCAAATTCGCTTTGGCGGTGGCACCAGTAACTAATTTCATTTATTACGGTAATAACGCTCACTAGTTTTAACAGCTCGACGAGTATCCTTTAAAAATAGACAAAAAAAGCCGTTATCTTTATAAATTTGTTTATTTAGACGGGAAGTGAAAGGGTATCTGTTATTGTTCATGGGTCATATTTCTATTGCAACTCAATGTGTGCAATATACATTGAGTTGAGCTCATGGACTCCTCATATTTTAAAAATTCTTCGATAAGCAAGATTTTATTTAGAACAGAACTGGATATACGGTCGCGCTCTTATCTTGTTCTTGATATAAATTAACAGCACCCCAAGCCCCTTGAGGTTGACCGAAAAATCTCGAATAGCTTAGTAAAGTTTACCAACCCATATACCGTTTTTACAACCTTTTATGGTTTTGGCTTCGGAATAACTGTTGCGGACTGTTGTATTTTAAGAGTAGGGAAATTGTTTTCAATTAAACTGTTAAATTAATTTATATTAGTGTGATTTTTATCAATCTTCATAAAACAGTCCCTACTGGTGGGGAACGAGTCCATTGACGAGTGATTATTTTGATGTAGAATGGATTATGCACCAAGTGGACTAATAATAATAGAAGAATCTCACCGATGAAACTCTGCACAAATCCGTCAGCTTTCAGCATTTGTATGCAAGAAGTACTGAAGTACGGTTCTTGAACGTCATTGTGGAATTGGGAGTTACAAAGAGAAACCCAAGCGAGGTAGACCTGCGGTTAGACCTTCATAAAAAATTATCAAAGTGAAATATTGGATTATGTCGTAAGAACTGTATATCGTCTGGTGAACTCTATTTGGAAGCCCAGCACATCCTCCCTCGGATAAGTTTTAGTTACTTTATTCAAAACAATAAAAAAAAGATCTGAATAGGCTTAACTGTGCCATAATAATGCTAAATCAGTTGTAGTGCAGTGTAATCTTGCCTAGTCGAAGTTTCCTTCAATTAATACATCAATTTGTTTATCTAAGTATAGGCTGTTAGTTAAAACTTTCAATCGAATTCAATTTTTTAAGAGGGAACATAAAAATCCTTAATTATCCCGCCGAATCAAAGTGATAAATGGTAACCATTGCACTGTTCGCATGCAACCCCGAATAAATAATCCGTTTTCGTTTAAGCGGTTACCTCAACTGTCCTCACAAATCTTAAGCGCATATTTTCCGACAGACACGATATACACGGAAAGGTACATGGGCCTGCCCACGAACGAAGACAATTTATTGGGTTACAACAACACCGACATAACTCGTTACGTAGAAGCCATGCGGGGTAAATTGTACTCCATTATTCACGGTAACGCTGACGATAACGTCCACTATCAACAGTCGATGCTGCTAGTAAAAGCCCTGGAATGGGCCGATATTCCCTTCGCGCAGCAGGTGGGTATTTAGCTGTAATTAGGTAACTATTACATACGCTAGAATGTCGATTTTACCACACTGGCCCATTAGATCGACCAAAGAGATTGCAGATATGTAAGGGCTGCATATTAGAAGCAAGTAGCCTTAATTTGGATTCAAATTTACGGTACTACCGTGGAGTAAAAATCTGTCCAAAGGTGCGTGCACTATAAATCATTTTCAATATTTACAATTATAAATCCAAAAATAAATAGATGTTATAATTATAATTATAAATATAGCCCGTTAAACCTCCTTATAAGAATCTGTTTTAGTATACTTTGTCTCAAAGTATATATTGTATTTCAGTTTTGTAGATAATGAATTTAGTGCATTTTGTAGCAAGCGGTTGTAATTCGTCTCGTTATCCATTGCAATGGCAACGGAATATTTTTTAAAAGATAATTTTGAAACTACTTTTTAAAAAAGTTCTGAATTCGTGATAATCTAAGCTCGAGTTCTTAATTTTCTTCATAGAGAAGACGAAGAAAGAAGAAGTTTGGAATGAATCTCTCTGACCCAAAGAGAATTATGGCGATGCTCTTTCCTTTAACTGAAGGTGCTTTTGTATGATAATTTTTACTGGAATCCTTTGGATACAGTATCATGTGAATCGAACCAAGTTTCATCTAGGTAAATTATATATGTGTGTTTTCAGATCTACGCTTTTTCTATCTACAAATGCGCAATCTATGCATATATTAGTTTCACCTTCTTCGAGCTTAGTTTTCAGTTTATACAAAGTATCTGGTTTTGATAAGGGTAACATATTTTCCTTCTTTTCATATCTAGCCTATTGATGTGTAGAAGAGGATATTGAAAATCACTGTTTTTTTCTTTTATTCAATAATTCACTGGTTGCAACAGCCTCTATCTAAAAATTGAACTGGGGAGGCCTTTATTTGATGAAAATCAATTTATCAAAATAAATAAGAATTAAAAGTTCAGATAAAGACACGGTATTGTCGAAACAATTGTCATGTCAAAATATATAATTTCGTGAAAATCTGAACTTTTAGTTCTTATTGATTTTTTCTCTATCTAAGATCCTCTACTGCTACTATAAATAATTTATGGCTGGTTTCGTTTACACAGTAACAATTAGGATGAAGTTCGTAATTACTTTTTAGTGGGGTTTCTGTCAAACACCAAGACAACACACTCTACCTATCATGTAAAAACTGAAACGAGAAATAAATAATTAAATAACCTGACCCAGGAATCATCGGCTTAAGTTGCCAGACATTATTTATTTGATCATTCTCCTGCCAATTTTAGCTAAGCGGTTAAAAAAAATTAAATGCAGATACATTACATAAACAGCTGTAATAGTATAGTAAAAAATAAACAATAAATCTCTAGTTAATCACGTCATAATTGCTTGAGGGTGTACAGGGTGTTCATTTTTTTTTCTTAGTTTGTAAAAATAGTTTTCGTATACTTACAACATATATTTTTTCATTTAATCTACCACAGGTATATTCAGTTCCTATATAATCTATTTTTTTATAATAACACTTTTGCCGAGCAAGTGTGTAATGCAGAATTACTATTGTTTGTATATAGTCTGGCAAATAGAACGGTTTGATTGATTGTTTTATATTAGTTATATTTTCACAGCCAACGACAGAGTTTACTAGTAGGGTTATGTATAAACTTTTTATATAAAACTTAATAAAAACAAATGATCCTCGTAGAGATTAAACAAATTGGAAAACCCTCTACATTTTTGCTCGGGATTAAACTTTTTTGTACGCAGATTTCAAAAATATATAATTTTTTGATATTTACAATTTTCCGGAAAACATTGGTGATATTCACGTCGAACTTGCGATACATTTTCGTTCATTGTTTTTGATAATACATATCATAAATTAGTCGTGACGCTATTAATGTCAGGGTGCCATTAAAACTTACAAATTGTGACAATAAGATGGTTACTACCTAATTCTATTTTTGAATAATAAACTCAAGTTATTTCAGCCATAGCAGAGACCAATAAACTATATATTTTCGAAATCAGGTTAAAAAGGTCTTAAGTAAAAATATAGAGGTAGTTCTATTTAAAAAAATTTAAAGGTGTTGTTACTGGTATGTTTAGAAGATAATAAAGGAAAAATTATACAACTTTTATGTAAACAGTTTTTGCTCATCCCCTTTAATAAACTCTGTAGGTGACTGACAAATTATAAATGAAAACCGCGTACATCAATAATTAACAGTTAATCGCTCCTTCAGAAAAAGGAACTTGATCTTTTTCCTGGTAATCTTGTCTCCGCTAGAAATTTCGGGTATTCTCCAATTCTCCAATTCTCCAATATGAAGGATATAATGAAGCTATGTGATTTTTGTGTCATCAGTGACTGATATTTGTATTAGGTACTGCTGCTGCTGCTGTATTCTTTCTTTATTTAAGCAGCAAGCAGTGACAAATTCAAACTAATTCGAAAGCGTTAGTTACTTAGTTAATATTTTCTGCTTCATTGTTATTGATTACCTCATTGGGTATTGTAAATAAAACGATTTTTCAAATTAATTCAATGTAACCACGGTCAAAGTTTATGCCAATATAATATAGGCATCCCTACCGCAACTGTCCGTGACGTTTACTAATACAAACCATTTTTTTTAATACCTCTTAAAATTTTGTTGAGTTTCACTTACTTACATTTTGTAAGTTCGGTGACGAAATAGTCATGCGGGCGTTATTGCGCTTTCAAAATAGATAAAACGTAACAACAACAAAGATAGTGTAACGCGATCTAAATAAACTGAAACGAGCAATTACAAAATACCAGCGAGGATAATTTTCAAAAAACGTTTTCAGTATTTTAGTTTGTTTATAAATATGATACTTGGTTAACCATTATCTACCCAAAAAAGTTTTTGAGTGTTATTCTGCATAGTGGTGTGAACCTGCATTTGAACATCTTAATCCTAGAAGGGAGAAGTTCTATCAATTGTTCTATATGCTATGTAACTTATACATTTCCTTTAACTGAGAATGTGATTCAGTGAAAAGTTTGCTTTATTTACTGGATCAAATTACAACATTAAGTGAAAACGTCAAGACTTTTCCTTTCTATGGTCAAATTACTATTATTAATATACGGCGGATGTTTAACCGTAGTTTTGGTTCGATGCGCTTGTGGTTACTACTACAATTGACGTGCAGATGTTTTTCTTTTTATAATATTTATTTAGAATGCGGTTGTTTGGGTTCGAATAAAATTTTAAGTCGCTCATTTTCTATTTATTTTGGTTTCAGAGCTATCCAGACGAGAATCATTCATTAGGCAATGTATATCGGCACCTGTATCACAGCTTGGATAAGTTTTTCGCCAAAGGCTTCTCACCGCTCTCTCCCAGGTTTGCGATTTGGAGATAAGTTGCAGTCTCTTAATGTTAACACAGTATTAATAATTTTATGTAAATAACCTTGTTGTAAAATATGTACATACAAGTTTTGATATCTGTTACCGAACGAAGAAACACTCGCAAACAAAACAATGCCTGCATGAATAAAATTAATTTGACAAATTATAGTCATTTAATTTTGAATTTACGCCTTTCGAGTAATTTTTCCACGGCTCTACTACACGATTTCAAGCTTTTAATTAAATTGCTTTCTGGTCGTAATTGTTGTCTCTTGGTCGTCGGATTAATTGCTCCTTGAGAACATCGCGTCACATTTGTTTGAATAAGCGAAAATATTGGTCCAGGGTATACACTATTTAAACAAAATTTACTATTAGAATTTTGTTTAATTTCGAGTTTCGCACAAAATTCATTTTATGTTCATTTTTTCAGGTCTGGATTGCAACATTAGGATTTTTATATACCTTAACATATATATCCAATATTTATAAAATTTACGGTAAAAGTTTCTACAAGAATTTACACAAAATAGTAGAGACACCCAAATATATAGGGAGAGTCGCAAAAATAATTCGATTATTTGTTTAGCACCATCATTGGACATTATAACCCTTGTTAGAATCATAGGATATGATTTTTGATGATCCAAAGTTCAAAATTTTTATTTACATCTCTAGAACTGCATCCGATCCAAACGCAAAAGGAACGTTGTGTCATAAGCGAATGTTTTATTGGAGTTTGATTTATTGTCTTGTTAAATTAAAATGCACATTAGTCAAAAGTTATTTCAATTTACGAATGTTTATAATGGGCATAAAAATGGATACAATGTTTGCCACTAAATATTTTCAATTGTTTATTTGTTTTAAAACAATATAAACCAAAATATAACAAATTTTGTAAGTTATTTATTACAATAAGAGTTGGAGAGTGAAACAGAAAATATTTAGGACATCTCTGTCTTATTTTTAAATAGTTTGAAAAATAAATATCTTAAAATTATAGTGATAAAATATTATATTATTGAATTGTATATTTATTTATTGTAGAGATTTTCATTTACTGCTCCAGTATCTTGTGTGGCAGGTTACCTTTGATCGATGAAATTTTGTTACCCTCAGATTCAAATTGAAAGAAGTACATTACCGAGAAGTAGCCAATATGCGATCTTAAGTATTAATGTGGTATATATGATAAATACAATTCTCCAATCTTTTATACTATAAAAGATTTATTGTGAAACATATCCCTAATTAGATGTCAATGTCACTTTTAGGTTTTTTAAAATTTGACCAGAACGATCAAGACAAAAGACGAGCAGTGTATAACATCAGAAGCAAACCAGGTTACAATAGGTTTCCGTGAGAGGAAAACCGTATAATCATTTGTCCGTATTCCCCCACATACAGTCGGTCTGCGACGATTCCCATTTAAAACTTTCACTTCAGTCGCTAAACATCCATCCAGCAAGCAAACACATCGCTTCCTTCTGCAGCGTATATTTAAACCGTATCGTTTCGTTGGCGTAGCAATAAATTTTTTGTTTGTCACGCGAGTCTTACGTATTTTTTGTTTATCTTCGATCGATATTAAATGAGGAAGATTTCAGATTACACTGATAAGCGTGTGGAATTTGCAGTGTTGTAAAGAAATTAGACTGGTTGTATATTATGTTTAATTATTTTACGATTTTAATCCCGGCAAGGCAGTCAGTATCGGGTGCGCGAAAACCGAGACGAAACGTTTTATGAGACCGAGTGTTGCGGAGTGCGGTGAACTTGCGAAAGAATTTAATAATGCTTCCAATATTACAAAAACTGGTGAGTGCGAAAACTTAACCTAAACTGCGTGAAAGGGCCATGGTTCGATAGTTCTACATCACCACCAAACTCCACGATTGTTTACTAAACATTCACTAATTCCGTTCACGAGCTTCCTTTGAATAATTTTTGTATACAGAACTCCCAATATCAACGATGACAAAAGGGACGAAAATGTCGAACTGAACCGAGTATGTTTTGTCCACATCCTGAAAAACCATCGTAGCGTACTTTTTCTTCTGCCCATACAGACGCTTACCAACACGGAATGTCGCACGCTTTGCCTGAACTCTAAAATAATCTAGGGAACAACCTTCAAACGGTGCAAACAGCCTTTGAAGATATTCGATATAGACCTGTGATGGCAAATTTTCATTCTTTTTAAATTAAATTTAAATTAAAATTTTGTCTTGAAAATCCAAAAATTCACTTGATGATTAAAAGTACTCAGTGCGAAATTTTAATCCTAGTGCAAAACAAAGATGCTGGTCCAAAACTCGTGATATTCAATCAAAAGCTTTCCAAAAACGTGTCTATGAATTGATTTGTTTTTATTATATTGAATAATTAATATTACAATTAATAATTTACTGTTTTCCCAAAAGTAAACACCATCCGTCTACGGGCGATTCTGACACTTTTATTATTATTCTGATCGTCAACTTAAATCCATTATCGTATTATAATTACAATGGATATGCTACTAGCATTATAGGCGCAGCCCTTCCTCAAAAATATTGGAAATCTATTACTGCATAAACATATTAGTTTTCTTTTATATATGGAAAACCATCCATCTGAACGTTTGCCTTCTGGCATATCTGCCTCCGCTTAATATTCCATATCTTGTTTATGTGTCCATGAAAAGTAATCAGGCTTTTAAAGTTTCTCTAGATATTAAACTATTTCGCTTGATGAGAAGAAAAGTACGATTGAGTTTTCTAGTTCTAGTTTAGATTGTTGTAGATGATTTTTATCGAATCTCTATTGAAATAACACTCAAAATTTTTTTCTTATCGGAGATAAAGAAAACTAGCTAAAACTATGATTAAACGCGGGAGTTGTTTGATGCAGTTGTGTTCATATCAATTCGGTCTTTATTGTCATAAATTAATAAATTTAGTTGACAATGAAAAACAAACTAAGAATCGGAGGTCTTATCGTCTAGGAAAAATAGGCATAGTTAGCACAAATGTAGAGATATACTTCTATATATATTATTGAGTGCAATAATGGCAACAGCTATTTTTAGTTAATTGTACCATAAAACGCGCACATTTGAATTTTAACAACGCAGAACACCGGCACATCGTTATCTTACTTCAGTTCCGCTAGAGTTGGCGCCACGATGATTTTTTGATTTTAAAAAACTAGTAACTCAATCTTCTTTTAGCTTTCATATATCAATATAGGACGCGTGTGTTTTCAAAGTAGAAAAAAATGCTTCTGACACATTACTCTAAAAAACATCTTTTAGTGAAACTGACTAAAGAAGTTTAAGCATTACGCAAAGAAAAATGCGAACAGGCGCGAATTTTCAATTTTTTGAAAATGTGAATCTCGACGGTACTTATCCAAATGTTATACCATTTCAAAAATACCATGGAAAAAATTTAATGACTTAATGGATTTGCTAAAATGTCACAGTCACTTTTATAATGTGCTTTGAAAATAGTACGTTTTATTTATTTTCCCAAAACCATGATAATTCTTGTTTCTTAAAATTTTAAGCACAGTAGCTCTCTACCAAAAACAATAGGTCCGTTGTTTTTAATTGTTTACGTGTTAAAAGACTTCTTATCTGTTTGTTGATTCTTTTATTTTAGAAATAATACCTACTTCCACATGTATCGGTCGGTTGTTTTTAGTTATAGCTTTTCCAGCTTGTTTTTTTTTAAGTTACTACTATTCACCTATCTCGCAAATCAACCTGCCGAATTATATTTTTATACATATTTTTATAATAAAATGATGTTAAAACATTCATCTACTGTTTTATTGAGAATTTTTTTATCAAAATATTGCACTTTATTTGTAAAATTGATGTGTGCAAAAAAAAATCAATATTCATCTACTGTTTTATTGAGAACTTTTTTATCAAAATATTGCACTTTATTTGTAAAATTGGTGTGTGCAAAAAAAAATCAATAACGGCACAAAACTTAAAAGCATTTAAAAAAGAACCTCCAAAAATATTTCTTGTTTTGAAAAGAGAATAATACAAATGAACATATAATTATAAAGACATATTAAGACATGTAATAAGTAGGAGAGTTGATATGAGTTATCTCACAATTTCAGTTTTTATTTTCCTAAATCACTAATTTTCTCGGAACTATTATTTTGTGGATGATCCACTGTTCCACTCAGTGAGCGATATATGTGAAAAAAAACAGTCTAAGATTATGTTTATCTACTTTTTTACTATCGGTAGATGATTAAAACATTTTAGTTTGTTGTGGACAGAAGAGCGCTTGACCAAGGAAGAATGGGGAATAGAAAGTCTAACTTTATTATTCTGACGAGTCAAGTGAAAGGTTTGAATACTTGTAATCATATTAAATAAACAGTCCCCAGAATAAACAGCGATGGAAGCATTGTTTTTAATCTCAAGAAGTATGTAAGTTTCCTAGCGTGGACCTTTTGAAGAACAAAAACCTTTTTGCGAAGATGTGTCTTGGTTTGTATATTATGGGTATGAAAAACACGGCCTTGGGCTCTAATAACGTTTGTGTCATTAAGAATTGGCCATATAGTGGAGAAACTTTAAGATGATGTATTAATATACTGAAATATTCTTCCTTACTATAATATAGGGGGTGTTTTATTTCCAATATTCGCAAATGATGTGCAAATATTTTAAAAAGAAGAGTAAAAGAGGCGTACACGTATTATATTATTAGGCGTATTATGGATGTGGCAAGAGACACTGTAGGCTGTAGATGGTTGAAATTCATGACATAATACTTATATGCTGATTTAAAAAAAACCGTAGCTTGATTGCCAACTGCAACCACCAGGAGATGTTTCTTAGATCGCTCCATGTTATATTATACTAATTCTAATGAACTCATTTCGGTGTTGTTGGATTTTAGCAGCTTTCCTGGGTTAGGAAAGTATTGAATTCAGCAACATACATTTGTCAAGTAGCCTGCGTGTGCCTGCTAAGATCTGTGGCATTCAACGGACATGTTGATGGATCTCCGTCCACCATCTCTACTACTACTTAATCCACCCTAGAGGTCACTGCTTTTACCCATTTGTCACGAAATGTCGCCGCGTAAAGAATTCTAAAAGTCTGCTTAAAAAATTGCAATTCATCCAACAGCGTTCTAATAATAACCACTGAATTTCATCCTTTTCTATTGTTCAGACAAACACGATATTTTAACTGCCTCGGACGTAGATATAAATATATGTAATCTCGAATCTTTGGCGGAAACTAAACGAATTAATTTCGCAAAGTCGAATAACGTTTCGGACAGAATCTACATTTGGTTTGTGCAGGAACTTTTTAGCATTGTAACGAATATTCTGAATAAAGATTGGTCAATAATCAAGAAATATGTGCTTTAACCTGTGACAACATTAACGCACATTTCTGCGACTGAACTATAATTTGAAATAATAAATTATAAGAAACTACCTTAGGGTAATGCAAATTGGGCAATTATAGATTAAATCGTAACTTTTGCACCTTGCTATTAGCCATTATTTAAAAAACACTTACACACACATCTAGAACTTCGATACACCGCCAGTGGACATCAGATAAATTTTATTTTTAACGTGGTTGCGTGCTATGGGTTTTCATTTAATGATTTGTTGGTGGTAGTAAAGTCCTTTACAAAAAATGATACGAAAAACTCGGCCTTGGGCTGTATTGGAAACGTCTCAGTGTTCAGTTTTAAAAAATATATTTTGACAGATATTAACGGATGTGTTATTAAATTAAATATTCTTCCTTACTAATATAGAGGAAGTTTTATATTAAATATTCGCAAATTATGTGCAAATAAAAAAGAAGATTAACCGAAGCGTACACTCCTTTTTCCCCTACAGCTTACGCAGAATGATAGACAATAAATAAATAAATTAATAAATTTAAGAACTAAACGACAGATGTTTGCGATTCTATGAAAAACTAGGAGAAATGCTTATTGCTAAACAAATTATTGCAAATCGATTTAACCATCGGCATCAGTACTAGTGTCAACCCTAGATGTGCGTATACTGAGTTCGTCCTAATTGGTTCGTTCTTTAGTTGTGGAAATTTCGAAATAGGTACCTGAATCTCTTATAGAACGCTATAAATCTCAGGATAATGGAAAAAATTTGGAACTAAAATCACTATGGCGGAAACTCTCCGCCTTTATGCTTAATGGTTTACCCGTGTGCCTGTCGCTCAATATTGTCTGTCTAAAAGTCTGTCTGCTACTCTAGATTGTGCCCACTTTTAACTTAATTAAATTAGTAATCTCATAAAGTTATGAGAGATGCTGTAGCAAAATTGTTTCGTTTTATTAATCAATAATTTCGTTCTGAATTACGAAATTTTATTTTTTATTGTAGACCTTATAGCATAATTGCAACAAAAATCTAAAAAACGGTAAAATTTTGTGTGAGAAGGCGGAAGGAGTCTAATCAAAACTAACCAAAACTCTAAAATTTCGTCCAGAAAGAGACAGTAGTGATGAATTTTCTATTTTTTATTAAAATGCAGAATCAATTTTTTGCCATGCAATTCTATGCTTTGTATGGTACCTCATCAATTACTGAATCTTTCTTTAGTGTTAGATAAAATTGACAAGAAGTTTAATTTTATGTACTTATTTTTAGGGACCCAAGCCGTGGCTCAAAATTACCATCGCCCTAGTGATATTGGCAACAACGGTGACTCTTATAGTAATATTTACAGTTCCTGGAAGTAAGTAACCAAAGCACATCAACAATAGTTTTATTTTTGTCCGCGGATACATTTGTCCTTTTATTAGATCCACTTTGTTCGTTTGCCGTGTGCGGCATTATTTTCTCCGACAAACAAATTAATTCATATTTATTTTAATGTACGCAAGTAGTGACAAATAAATAACACCTTCAAGGTCCAAAGTACCGTAGTTAATGCCAACAAACTACAAGGATTTTAATGGCATCGCTTCTTTAGCGGAAAATAAGTAATTCCCATAAATTGTAAGGCGACGCAAGTGAAACTTTTCGCATAAGTTGTGTGCATGCAAGTTTTATTTGCCATTTTATAAAGCCTATTGATTAATAGTCAAAGAGAAATGAACATTACGTTTACGATGCCACTTTAAGAACCCATAAGGGGACGTTTGTCGCTCGAGCTAGCAGTTAATTCTGTTATTTTTTCATTAGGTATTAGGTATTAAGTTGAAAATGTGGCGAACTTCAAAAAAATATTGATAGGGAATATTAAATATGCATATGCATGAGTCATTTCCAAAATATTACAGTACCATATCTTCTAAACCTTCAGAACTGTTTTCATGTTAAAATATCTATATTTAGATCAAAACTAACCAAAAAATATCTATTATTTAAAAGAATAGATTTATGTGTTGGATCATTCAGTTCTGCGTCATCTTGTATTTTTGAAATTTGTCATAAAAAATTTAACCACACTATTCATTTTTGTAGTAACTGATTAAAGCGTAAATAATAATCAATGCAGAAAAGTATATATTTTGGATATAGTATTGGTTTTCTTTGTATTTGAATGTGTTTCGGTTGCAGTTATCAGAAATAGCAGCAGCGACAGCGACGATGTCGTTTCCGATAAATCTGCATTCACTCTCGAAGAATACTTAAGAGGCACTTTCAGTTGCGCTTCGTGGGACGGTACATGGTTAACAGGTAATAAAAATATTTTACTGTTAGGATAAATATCATGCACGATCTAATAAAAATGAAAGGCAACCTTTGCCAGTAGTCTTTTCATAACTGAAGAATATCATTGAATATCGATTAATCAACTGGAATGGTAATGTAAAGTTGAAGAAATTATTGAACTAACCAAATATGAAACTGTGGATCCCCTCGCCTGTCGCCAAATGTATTCCTTGGGTTGTCAATTACAACGTTTGTTAATGTTGGTTAAATACAGTTAGAATAGCTGTTGTTTTTCTCTTATCACCCTAGTGTGAGATGTCAAAATGACAAATAAATAAATGACATAATTACCATTTACGCTACTGATCAGTACAAACACTCCTACAATGTACTAACTCGCACTGTCGTTCTCCACATTACTGCGACATCCCGACACGTTTTACAATAATAGATAACACATACACGTATAGAGATGAAACAGGAATAGATTGTAATGTACGAGGTTTGTTCAAAAACTTTCAAGTTTTACCAAAAAGTATATATTTATTTATCAAAATTAATGTTGTCCCCTTCAAAGTAATCCTCCCCAGATAAAATGCACTTTTGCCAGCGTTTTTTCCAATTTTCGAAGCACTTCTGGTAAGCACTTTCTGATTGAGTTCTTCCAGCGATTTTTTCTTTATCTCCTCAATAGTTCCAAACCTTCACTTTTGGGAACAGTAAAAAGTCGCAGGGGCCATATCCGATCAATATGGTGGGCTGAGGCATGATTGTTGTTCTGTATTTGGACAAAAAGTTAGACACTAGCAACGATCAGTGAGCAGGCGCATTATCGCGATGGAAAATCCATGAATTATTTTCCTACAATTCCGGACGTTTCCTTCGTATTGCTTCTCACAAACGGCTCATAACTTCAATGTATTACTCTTTATTGACCTTGTGGTAAGAAATCTTGGTGTACTACGCCACGATAATAAAAAAAAATACATGATTTTTCAGTATTGCCGATTCTGGGTTTTTCCATTGGGACGATTGAGCTTTGGTTTCTACGTCATAATCATTACTCATAATTCCTCACCAGTTATGATCCTTTACGTCATTTAACAGCTACTGAGCGATGCTTTTGCTGCTACACGTTTCGTGCCCAAAACATTACAAGTGTTTTGCAGCACTGTATTTCAATTTTTACACAAATATTTATGTCAAATTCTGTGTTCCATTTTTTTTACAGCAGAAAATCGCCGAGCACACAAAACAAGTCTAACGCGTCTGTCTCACAAAAAAAGTAAACGTGCAAACTGGCTGAAACTGTGAACATATGTTAGGGACATGTGTATCACCATAACAAAAAAAAATTTCGAAGATCGAATGTATATAGTCCGCCCAATTTCAAAGTTCACCTTACTTTTTGAACACACCTTAGGAACTAAATGATTCTATCAGTTATATCAGACATGATTTAATGTTTCTTGGTTAAGTACATTAGTAAGTCTCCTCGACTTCTCACAAAATAATTCTGTTATGAACTTTAAAAAAGAATATATAGAAGACCAATATACAAATTTTTGAGTTTAAGCGTTCTGTGATTCTTCTTAAGTTTTGGAAAACTGTCTTTGTGGATTGACATTATGCTTCAAATTTTCTGTAGATGAGAACGCGAGACAAAAATTAATATGGTTGTTATTTCTGGCGTACGCTATTTTCAAAAGCTTTAATGTATCCTCATAGAAAATTTCCTCACATTAACGTAGAATATTTTTCAGGGTCATCATTTTATTTCAGGGACATTTACGGCAACTACGTTGTGTTCGACGTCTCGACCAAAGTGGCCGCGCTTCTTTTGAATGGCACAGTATTAGTAAGTAGATTTCTGTTTCGATAAAATTCGGTCACGGTTAATGTTTGTTGCAAAACGAAATCACGCAAATAATGCATAATTAAAGCGCAACGTTCTAAATGTCCAGACGTTGCAACTTTTGCCTTATTTACCATTTTTATTTTGTAAGCTATTCGGTTTTTATACGCAAATTTTGATTGTCTTGTATTAAAGTCAAAAGCGCCGTTTTTTCTTAGAATATAATAAACCTTGATCCAATATTTGGTATAAAAATGTTCGTAGTTTTTTTGTTATACTTTGTGTTATGTAGTTAAATGCATATTGTTAATAAAAAAACGGAAGAAAATAAATTTGATATGATTTACAGGCAGGAAATCGGAAAACCATTTGGTTGTTTGTGAAAAACGCAAGGGGAAAGTTTATGTACAGTTACAATTCTAAACACAAATAGGCTGGAAAATTCCAGGATTAATGAAATCGGGTGGTTGAGTTTGTAATATCCAGTTTTATTAGAACGAACGAAACAGTATTTCTGTTTTCGATAATGATCACAAAGACTTCAACATTTATACTGCAACTGATTCTGCATGTCACTAAATACAATCAAAATATCTTTAATTTGTTATAACTGTTATAAAAAATTATTAGTGAATATAAAGTAATCAATAGGTGTAAATTATGGATAGCTTTGATTGGTAGAACAAAAAAACCTACTACTACCTAAAACTACGTCTAAAATTTACATTTGTTCGATACAACATATACTTGAATCAAATAATCTTTGCGTGCACGTCAAACAAGACGATGTTTCTTGTGTTGTGTTCTTCTGTCCCTTTTGTTGTCTTTCTCCCTTACGAATTAGTCTTGTGTTACATGTTCTATTCATCAACGATTAAAACTTCCAGTAATTTTACTCCTGCTGATGTTACGGCAGTTGATAACCGGATGCAGACGGATGGCTCTAGGATTGAACGCTTTAAAATAGTTTGAATGTCTCACTTAAGGTTTAAATGAATGTCACTTTTTGATTCCACATAAAAAAAAAGTTTGTTCATTCTATACAGATTTTCGGTTTAAATATAAAAATTTGTTTTTATAGTTTTTATGCAATATGAGCATTGAAGACTGTCAATTCAGTAGAAAGCTTTACAGACAGACAAGACATTCAATTCAATTTCTTTTCACTTAATTTTCCCTGTAATTCGCATATTCTTTTATCTAATTTATTCAATTATTATCCCTTAATTATGAAATTCTGCTATTAAGTTAATTTTTCAATTGTGATCTGGTTTACAAAAAACCTAAAAAATTGATTATTATTACATGCAGCTTTTGAAGAATATGTATAACAACATTTTTTTCTATGTGGAACTAAACAAAGTTGTGTTAATTTCTTGCATAGTATTGAAAAATAAAGGCGAAAAGAAAACAACGTCAAGATCCAAAAACATTGTCTAAGAACTAGGGGATTTTTATTCCTGAAAAGGTATACAGAGAAATCTGAATTTAAGTTTTTGCTCCGAATCCAGGTTTGGTTTCTATCTACACTAATCAACAAGTTGACTATGTTTTTAGGACAATCTAAAGGCAAACTTCATTGTGACCCACTTTCATTGACAGTTGTAAATCTGACAACATACAGTTCGAATATATCTGATGTAATAAAAATTATGTGGTTAAAGAAGAAACCTATTACGTTTTTCAGAAACGAATAAAATAAGATAAACCGCAACTGCACTCAGACAAGTCACTACATCATTGGTTTCATTTTATCAATCTAAAATCATTCCAATTTTATAACGTGATTACGTTAAATCGATATCGAGCCGAAATCTTTTGTAAAATAAATATTGATTAATTTATGACATTTTTAGGCAAGCTATACGTCACCGTCCATATCACTTTCAAATGATGGAACGTACGTTTTAATCCGACACAATGAAACGTCTGTAAGTATTTATTATCGTTATTATCGCCTTCGAAATTATACAATAATTGTTTGAGTTCAAGTACAATTATTTAATTGTATAATTAGTATTATTCAAGTTGACTTTTTTAAATATGGAAACGTTTTTGAATAAGAGTATTTCCTGGCGAAAGACAATTTTTGTTTTAATTATTACCTCATATTTAAACAATTAGGAGCTAATGCGCATCGTAAATGCTTGAATATTTTCACAAGGCTGCACCGCCTGCGCTGTTAGTTAATATTTATTGCCAATAAATCGAGTGAATGTACCCGTAAAGGATCTCCGTTGCTTAACACAAAGCGCATTTGGAATCTTAAATAAGTTTCTAAAGATTGTTCAACAACAAATGTCTAGAAATAGTTCGCATATACCCCAAACATTTTTAGAGACTATATTCCTAATAGCTTTGGAAGAGTTGTTGGCAATAAAAAATATAATTAATTTTACTAGGGAAGATTATGTGGAGAAAATGACAATCGAAACTAGAAGTCAAAAATATTTCTGAAAGTTGATATCTGCCTAGCTAAAAAATAAAATAAAAATAAAGAAACAAACTTGTCCTCTTTTTTTTGTTTTTTCTTCGCCACCTTAGGCAGATATTTGGCTATATGAACAACGCTGGATATATAAAGAGGACAAGACGCACCACTGTTTTGCATATTTCAACCTGATTCTTTTTATTGCACATTTTATCTTCTCTAAAATATTTAAAGTAAAATAAGTACTTAAAGTAAATAGAAAGTACAGTTACAGTTTTTGAAATATCTTTTTTTTTGTAAAAATATTTACTTTTTATATAAGTGTTAATTAAATTCTTAAAGTTTCAATAATTTTACTCTTTTTGAACCTGATTCTCATCTGACTGTCTTCAAATATCACAACTTATTAATTCTTACTAACAATCAAGTAAAAATTAGCTCTGTGATTTATAAAAACATGCTTTGTTGTTAGTTGTTTAAGATGAATATGTAACATCAGGAACATTTTCATAAAATCAATGTTTACATTTGTCTCACCAAGTAACAAAAAAATTTGAATAATGTTCGCGCAAAATCATTTGATGAGTTGATCTGGTTAGTGAGTTAGATAAAAAAATGCTGTTAAAATTATCAATCTTCTGTTTGCCCTACAAAACATTATAAGAAAGGAATCTATATTTGAGTTAGGTTGTAGTTTATATAAAATTAAACTATTTAAAAAACTTTGGAAAAAACGCAGCGATAGCTGCTAAAAAATAATAATAATAATGACTTTATTTGAATAATATGATATGACAAAGTTATTGCAAAGAAGTAATATCATTAAACTGTCCAGGTTTGGCGCAAGTCTAGCCTTTGGCTAGCTTATTGAACCAAACAGAGATAAGCATAGTTTAATAATACTATGTTAATCCTATAAAAATTTTACCTATAGAAAGTACTGTAATTACATCTGTGGAAATAAGTTACAAAGAGAACAAATATATATAATAATTGTATATAACATTGGAGGAGAATTAATTGGTTTTATAACATTTTGGAACTCCGTGATATTGTACTATATTACTAATTATAGTTTAAGCCTGTTAATAGAGATTTAGAAGATATTTTTTATATTTTAATTTGAAATTATGTAATGTCAAGAAACTGGTTGGGAATTAAGTTGAAATACTTTAGGGGTTTGTATGAAAATGAGCGCTGAAAGTTTGCAGTGTTATAATGTGGCATGGTTAGTTTGGCATAAGTTTTCAAATAATTAAAACCTTGATCATATATACTTTTTTAGTAGAATACTTTAATTTTTTACCCCACTATTCATATCAATTATAATTCGATGCTATTATTATGAAAATGTTGTTACAGAAAATCTTGGCCATCAAAGTTTCCTGATTTACAAAGCTTGCCTATTTTTATATGTTAATGTTCATTATTCCAGGTGTTTCGACATTCTACAACAGCACAATATACCTTATTAGAAATAACTACAGGGTAAGTTTCATTTACAATTGATAGATTATTTTAGGTTAATAATTAACTTTTCAGCAAAACTTATGAGGTGAATTCTGGAAACCCTATACAGTTAGCAAAATTTGACAACACCGGTCACGGGTTTGCCTACGTTGTAGAAAACAGTATACACTACGTACCAGAGGCTTCCAACGTTGACAGTCCAGAATTGGTTGCGTCTGGAGAGCCGGGGGTCATATATTGCGGAGTTCCAGATTGGGTATATGAAGGTAACTCTATAAGAACTACGTTAAAGAAATATAAATAAAAAAATACTTTTTAAATCTGAAGCAAGGAAATCTCGTTTGGGCAAGTTTGGTTAGTGAAATTACCACAGTATAATATATACAATACACCTCAATACAGCTATTAAAATGACCGATTTTCTACTACTTTCCTTCAAAATGAGACAGTCAGTGTCTTTAAAATATTTATTTATTGAGTTCATACTTGCAATATGAATATTTTACTGTTTCCAAGCATAATCCAGCGGAATTTAAATGCTGCTTTAGCTATGACGCTATCAAAGCTTACCTTTCCAAGGTTGATGAATTAGCTCAGTAAAACTTTTACACATCGCATTTAGGACAAAAAATCCGAAAATTAACTTAAAACATTTCATGTAAATTTTCTGTTTGGAAGCTTTTGCAGCTTCAGCTGCTTTTCGCTAGTTAATTTTTTTGCTACGACTTGTGCAGCTTCAGCTACTTTTCGCTAGTTAATTTTTTTGCTCCGGCTTGTATGTCCTTTTGGCAAAGTATATTTATTCTATATTAATATTCATTTCAATAAGTTCTAAAGCAAATACCTACATACATACCTGACATTGAACAATAATTAGGTTGTTTTTTTAGAGGAAGTATTTGGTGGCGATTCTGCGATGTGGTTTTCCCCTGACGGAAAAAAATTAGCATATGCTGTTTTCAACGATACGAATGTTCTGGACTTTTCATATTTCGTCTATGGTACTCCAGGCTCCCTAGACGATCAGTATCCTACCCTGACCACAATTAAATATCCAAAAGTAAGCATTTTTTATTATATTTTATATTTTTAACATTCAAAGGAAATTCGTATGTCAAAATGGTGGATGTACATTAATGTTATTGACAGGATGCACCCCACATTAGATAGCCGGTAACAGTAAGTATTGATTAAAATTAATTGATTTATTGACTTTATTTATCGGTTAAATAGGAACGAAATTTTGTGTTTGCTGTTTTTTCAAGTAGATTCAATAACGTAATTTTGTGTGGGGGAAAAGGGATTATAATTTTCAGAAATGTCTATTTTTATGGCCTTAGCGAATTTGTAAAGCGGGATATTGTTAACAGCTCCATTTCAACAGAGCTCTTGGTGTTGTAATGTTTCAGTGATATTGAGTTTTTCTAATGAAAAATTATCAATTCTTAATTACTTTAAACTTTTTTGAAAATTTTAAACCAAAATTTTTATTCAATGGCCCCTACATTAACACAGTTTTTTTTGTATGGCAAGGGAAAAATAAAATGTACTCAACAATTATTGAAATAAAATTTTGCGGTAACACAGAGTTCACATTGTTTTTATTATTTTAGAATCGTGATGTTTTGACGTATTTTTCTGTTATTATTTTAGGTAGGAACTCCCAATCCTTTGGTGAAAACTTTCGTTTACGATATAGATTCGAAACGATCAACCGAATTTACGTTAATAAGTTCTATAAATAACAGCGTGGAGGACAACGACTACGTATTATACGATCTGAGCTGGGTATCAGATCAAGAAATCGCTATGATTTCTACCAACAGAGTACAAAACGAATCTGTGATAATTAGGTGTAAAATAGACGGTAACTGCAGCGAGGTGAGTGGGGAATATCTTGCGCCATAAATAGTTGCGGCTTCAGAGATGTTTTTAGGAAGCTTCGTATAGACAGGAGAACGGTTGGTTACGTCCAAAAATCCCCCACTATAGTCAAAACGGATCATTAAAAATCGAGATTTTACCCCAACCTCAAGATGGTGATTTCTTCGAGCACTTAGTTTTAACAAATATCGCCAATAACTCTAGCTTGAGGCTTACGTACGGCAATAGAGTAGTGACTGCCTTTTACGGCTGGGATGAAGCTGAAGAACTTGTGTAAGTGTAGTAATACAGAAAAACAACCAATAGAAAACTAGTTCTATTCTGCCAAACCAATACTTCGCCACCTGCATTGTTAGTTTTGGTTATTTTTTTATAAGATTAATTGGATTGGTTGATAACGAAGTAAGTTTGGTGGTTTAAGTCTGCACTGAATATATTCCAGACAATGGAGCATTATTTTAATTTGAATCTTGTTTTTCCTGCATAATTCGGTTACTTTGAAAAATTTAATAATAATAAGGTAATGTTGTATATATTATGGTGCATAGGAAATTGTAAGGTCCAAAAAAAAAATTAAATATATTGAGAAATCGGTGAGATCTGATGTTTAAGAGTGACGTAACAAGAGGTTTTTCTGGTGATGTATCCTTATACTTTAAACAAAATATTTGTTAAAGCGAGCTTCAGTGTAAAATTCGGTTTGTAATTCTTCCAGCTATTACGTCGCTTCTGTGAATGCGACGCCATCGCAACAGCACGTATACGCTGTCAACACGGCAAATATCAACGATGACAAGTGTTTAACTTGTAACATGGTGGTCGATGGCGAGGAATGCAAATACGCCAAAGCAGATTTTAGCAAGGATTATTCGTATTTAGCCAAAATTTGCCAGGGCCCTGCACCCATTTACGTCACCGTCGATAATATAAAAAATGTAAGTTGGAGTTTTCCTTTTTTATAATATGTTCCGTGGGCTTTATTAAAGGGCTAAAGAACTACACTTATGGGCGTGAGTGAGCTAGATTCTGTTTTTATTTTTGAGGTAAGCAATGCACGGTTTTTAAAAGTTTTAAAAGTAACTGCGTTATGACATACAAATTGCAAACACCAAGTAAGTGTCGACTAAATGATCTTGAAAAAGTGGCTTTGGATTACAAAGACTCCAACATGCTTGTTTTATTAGCAAGAGAGATATGCAGTAAAACCATAAAAGTGGGACAAACTATACATCGAGTATTTGAGACATCCCCAGACTTCTACCTATCATATGCTATACATATTCAATAGGCGATACCGATGATTTCAGTGAATAAAACCGAATAGTGCCATGCAAATTGTTATAAGGAGAATTAATGACATTTATCTCCCGTCTATAAAATGCCTAATTACACACCGATCTAGCGTGCGGGAAACTTCACTTTTCACGTCAGTTTCGTTTCCCACGTATCCGAGCCACGCCTTGAATTTTGACGTTTGTCAATTCTGACGATCCTGTCACCGAATGTATTAGTGTTGTTTTTGCGAAAATATACCCAAAAACTAACGTTCGTAGATAAAGTATAGTATGCAACGCGTTCGGTAAACCTTTTAAGTCACTCGTTTATTAAACACTCACTCCGCCACGCTCCGCTCGTGTCAAATAAACTCGTGGACAAATGCCGTTTACCGCACTTGTTGCATAATATACTATTTTTTGTGAAATTAAGGAAAGTCTGACTGACTGGGACAAACATGTTTCCGTGTACTAGGCATATGCGGAGTGTTGCAATTTCTATGGCGCACAGTATATATTATTAAACCCATGATTTTATACAATAATTTAAAGAACAACAGCTTGAATTTTATTCTTCCTTCGTCTTATATATCTAGAATACGGATTCAATCGTATGGCAGAACAATACCTACGTTCGAGACCAAATATCTCGAAAGCTGCTTCCCTCTACCAAAGATCTCACTGTGCCAATTGAGGGCAACTTTGCCGCCAGGGTAAGATTGCTTTTACCGCCAAACTTCGACGAAGCGACAAAGTATCCTGCCATAGTTTACGTGTAAGTGTCAAAAGAGATTAAGCATTTCGTTGGAGGTCGAGTTTTCGCGGTTTTTTCAGGTACGGAGGACCGGAATCTAGTTCGATAGCTGATACATATTCATCGGGAATGGCAAACTATTTTGTTACAAACCGTTCCTACATCTACATCTACATAGATGGCAGAGGAAGCGACAGAGACGGGGATAACAAAATGTTCGAAATTTATCGAAAACTGGGAACTGTGGAAATCGAAGACCAAATCAATGTTACTAGGTAAACGTTGGTTGGGATCGGGAGTTGCCAACAGATCATTTAAAACTGCAACCGGTCTGACAGCCGTTATGGAAGTGTTTAACTAGTTTTCTATTTTATCCATTCAAATTATTTAAAAATCCGTTTTTTGTTTCTCCGAAATTAGTTAATTAATTAATTGTACAGTTGATTCAAAGATAAAAAATTATTTTAATTAGCTCTTTATCAATTTCTGCAGTCCTAAAATTTATCGAGATTAACCCGCTGTTTTGAGATTTTTTAAAATTTTCTGTGCAATGTTATACTTTTAAATTTTTGTGGGAAGCTTTGAATAACAATGCAAACATGAAAAATATTTAACTTTTTGGTTACTTTGCTTAATAAAACCTCTATTCCATAATATGTTCCATATATGTTTTGCAGGTACCTACAACAGACTTACCCCTTCATAGACCCCAGCAACACCGGTATATGGGGCTGGAGTTACGGAGGTTTCGCTTCTACATGGGCATTAGCGAAGGATTCGCGAAATGTGTTTAAATTTGCCTTGGCCGTGGCACCAGTAACCAGTTTCATCTACTACGGTAGATATTCTCTTTTAAATAAACGTACTAAAACTTAAACCGCAATTGGTCAATGAATTTACAGTTCGGCACAAATATTTTATTACTATTATTATTATTATTATCGAAACTGTATTAAAAATATACTTTGGATCAAGAACAAACATAAACACAGATTTAACCCCGTATTCACAAACGTATCAATCGAAAACAACTCTTCCCCCACTGCCGGTAGAATGTAATTTACGAAATAAAAGAATAAAGCTTTCCTGTGTGAATATTAGTATAAAAAAATAAATGTAGCAACTACTCACATGTGCTTAGAATGTGTTTTTTGGGTTATGAAGCAGATCGCAACTCTGTAATGTTTGTCTTTGATATAGATACCATTTACACTGAGAGGTACATGGGACTCCCAACCGAAGAAGATAATCTGCTGGGCTATAACAATACTGATTTAACAAGAAAGGTTGAAGCCCTGCGAAACAGGCTCTATTTCGTCATTCACGGAAATGCGGATGATAACGTTCACTACCAACAAACGATGCTTCTGGTAAAAGCTTTGGAAGTGGCGGATATCGACTTTTTGCAGCAGGTAAAATCACGTACCAAAATATTGATTGCGTTTAACATTATAATTAATCAACGCTTTTGCTTTTTGCAGAGTTACCCCGATGAGAACCACTCGTTGGGAAATGTGTATCCCCATCTGTATCACACGCTCGACTCCTTCTTTGCGTCATCATTCGGTCTCTCTTAATGCGTATGTGAATTGTTACGAACGGTGATTGTGTTGTACATACAAATATTTTAAATACATTTTTTTGTCATAAATTTGTTTTAATTTTTTATATTGAGAAGGAGAAAAACAACGATCAATAAATTAGCGAAAGATCCACCAATGGAAAAACAGAACTAAAAGAGCGCCAGAAGAATAATTGTGATCCAATTATAAGGCAAAATTATGGGTGTAGAGTTTAATGGAATGTCTCCGTAATTATTAAAGTCAGGAGATTGCTGTGGAGGAACGATTCTTAAAAAATAGTAGCACACAAAACACTTTGCATCGCATTTTAAATTATTGTATGTTATGTTATAAATCGTTTATGGATACTAAAACTTTGCAAAAACATATACATTTAACTACATAAAATGCACAGGGTGAACAATAAAATAAAAATGAGTCTTCATTCATTGAAGTTGAATTAGAACGACACATTAGCGTATTTCAACTAAACATTAATAAAAGCGGCAATGAACCCAATTTTGTAGAGACATATTTTATTTAATAAGGAAAAAAAATATTTTTTCTACTCCGTACAAATGCAAATACAAATTATCCATTGAGAATGCGTGCACAAAGTGTCTCTTTGAGAATTCAATTTCGTTAATTATGGTAGCAAGTTTCTTATTAGTACTTTAGTTGCGGGTTTGTGAATCTTTTCGTTATGGAAAAATGATTGGCCGTAGAAAAATCATAGTATGCATTACTTAAACTTTTTCAATCACTCATTTAAGGCTAAGTTGTTAGAGAGCTTAGCTTAGTGTTGTCCTTAATCCTTAAAAAGGCATGAAATATGCATTGAAATATGCCTGCGCTCTAACTGGCAACAAACACCTAATAATTATAATTATAGCTATCACAAGATAAAAAATATATAAAAATAAATTATGATACAAAGAGAAAAATACCTAATTAAGAATGGATACCAAAAAGATAAAGAAGTGTGATCTACAGATTAATTTAAAAAACTTACTCTTCAGTTTCGTCACAACAAATGAGCATGAACGTACGATTAGATGATTAGTACGACTGAGGTTTAGACAGCGGGACTGAAGGACTGTAAGAATCTTTTGTTGACCAATATGCTATTGGTCATTCGTAAAATACTTAGTTAATGTTTAGAATGGATTTGTTTATGTCCGATCTACATTAACTAGGTACCAAGTAATTTTATGCTGAAGATATATAAGATTTAGTAAAGTATGTGGTTCGCACTTTTTTCATCTCCCTGAAAATGTAGTCTGAATTGAAGTAGGATGCGTTGGGCTTTCGTGTTAATTAAAAAAATTAACTAAATCTTTTTTCAAATAACAAAGCACATTTTCTGAATTGTGTGATTAAATGGACCTAACCGATGTTCATAATAATAGTTGTTATTTTAAAGGTATTTATTTCAATATTTTTATGTTACTCATGCTCAAATAAATTTTGGCAATAACATAGATTATAATTCAATAAAGAAAAAATAACGGCTTCGCATGCATGTCACTATTGGATCTGTTGGGCTTAGGCATATGTTGTTCAAAGTTGAAATGTAATTAGGGGACGACCAAAAATTTTGTGCATTTATTTTTGCCGTTTTAAGAATTTTACAGCATCTTAACCACAGACCTTTGCAGCACCGTGGTAAAACCCATCCCAAAAAACATTTTTATTCTACATTAAGTAGGTCTTTCCTAGAATGAACCGTAACGAATTTTTGTAGAAACTTGAAATTTTTATTTGAAACGTAAATGGACCGTTAAATGTGATTAAGCATTGATGCTGGGGGATATTTTCGAATAAGTAGAAATGTTTATTTTAACATGAGGTGATATGTATCGTTCTTAAGAGTTTAGTCTAAGTTGCTTGTTCGAATATATTACGGAGCTTTTTGAATGTGCAAAACTGTTTTCACTGGATAGTTCAAATGGCAAGGGTAAGTACTTGTTCTCTATTTAGCTTACAGGTAAGTTGGAAAATAATCATCTCATAATCTTGTGTGCCCGTCGACTAACAACATTCTTCTTCTTGTATTTTTGTGTCTTCTATATAGTTCTTCGATTTGTAAAAAAAAATAAAGGAAATCTTGAGATTACTCCCGTATCATTGTATATTTAACCCGATTGAGATGATTTGGTCTGAGTTGAAAGCGCATATGTCACCAAAATGTCATATTACCATAAACGTAATTCGGCAAGAGTTAGCTAAAATATCAGTACAAAGCTAGTCTAACTGTGAAAAATGAGTAAAAAAAGAGGAAAATATTTATCGCAATCGATCAGTGGCGACAGTAGCGATGGTAATTATTTTTTATAATAATTTTTATTATTATTATTATATAATGGTTTTGAAGTAGGCAAAGTTAATCACGGGGTCTGTTGAAAAATCACAATATTTCTGGTCATGGTCTACCAACCATTGAATTTAAAATGGTAGTCTGAGTAGTACAATTGAGAAGCCATTTCAATGAGAGATTAGTTGGATATGTAGAAAATAACTTGACTCATTGATTTCACATTATGCATTTCGGTGGCCATTCGAATGAATCGAAATCTTTCATTAATATTCGAATACACGTTCCGAGCATTTTGTATTATAGATCATTGAATATTCGCAAGTTTTGCAATTCATATGATAGAGAGTTATAGCCGCTGCATGCACATTAACTGAACGCTGCATACCTAATAGACGATTGGAACCGATTTGTGTTTAGTCAGAATTTTCACATTTTTATTTATGACACACCATAAAGCAGAAACATACGTTACCGTTTTATTGTGAAGATGTTGCCGAAGGTTAGGGACAGCAAGTGGTTTTTGGGTATCTATTTTTTCTACCACGCTGTCTTCATTAGTATACAAACAAAAATTTCTAAAAACGTGGCCAAGTTGGGTAAAAGGACAGCATGGTTGAACTACGATTTCTACTAAGATTTTTTAAACGATTACTAATAAATACAAAAAAAAATTAAAATGTACAATGAATTTGAGAAATCAGATATTTATCACCCACTTGATTTTATTTATAGTTAATTTATCACTTCCAGAATGTCATAGTCAATACTAAACAACTAGGAGTCAACAAGCCGCTCAATTTTTGTATATTCCCTATTTGGATATATATTGGGAGGGAGTTATATTTTCTAGGGGCCGCAAGCAGAAGGCATTAAAATAAATTTTATAATTTGTACTGGCATGGCCTGACACGATACAAATCTGATTTGTACTGAATGGCTGATTGTTTAGTTACGAATTTTGTTAATTTGTTAAATTTAATAGTCTGATGACTGCTTTAATGTGGATTTTGTTAAAACTTAGTACTTTCGCTTGAGTAAACAATTCTTTAGATGGATACAGTTTATTTTTCAATAACAATATTTTAAAAACACGTTTGTGGTTAGTTGCTAGCGGTTGAACAGCCCCATCTGTTGCAGCACTCCAAAAGCATATACTATAGGATGAAATTGATTCTAGTACAGATTTATATATTTTTATAAGGAAACTCTTTGATAAATTTTGACGCAATATATAAAATGTATGGAATAACTTATGCATTTTCACTGCGATATATATAATAACTTTTTGGTAAAATTTATATAAGGATCGCACAGTAATTCTAAAGCATTTGCAAAGATTTGTCTTTTCAACATCTCTTCCCTATTCTCTTTCGTGTTGGAATAATTTAATCAGTTTTCTAACTAGCCCTCTGATCTTCTGAGTCTTCTACTCTCTTCTGCAAGATATGGTTCTCCAAATCGAGAAAAACAGTAATACGTTTTTTCTATTCCCGCCTGTAAAATACCTAATTACCCACCGATCCAGCGTGCTGGAAGCGTCACTTTACCACGTCAGTTTCGTTTCCCATCAATCTGAGCCACTTCGGATATTTCCGGGATTTTACCGCACGGGTTACCCAAAAACTAAAGGTCGTAGAAAAAGTATAGTATGCAACACAACAACAAATAAACTCGTGAGGCAATGCCGTTTACCGCACTTGTTGCATAATATACTATTTACTATCATTAAATGATCTGACTAAGCTGTCCGCTTCCTTAATCAATGCATCTTCCGTGTCTACTTTTTTCCTCAACCTAAATTTTTCTCCAATCATCCTGTTGGCTTCTTCAGAGCTTAACTAAAACTGAACTGAAACAGTGTCAGTTAAGCTCTGAACAGGAATGATTAGCGAAACGTTAGCAAGTTTGACCCAACAAAAACTATAAATTCATCGCACTTGTTAATTTGACTTTCGTTTTAACATATTAATTAGGTATTTTTCAATTATTTAGTTTATTAATGACGATCTTCGTTTCTGATTGCGATATAATATCAAAATTTTTATTTTGTAAATCTATGTATGCCATTAGGTTGTCATAATTTTTACTTAGTCTCGTGATTTTGTACTCTAAGATTTCATCACATATATCGTTACAATATATAAATAAATAAATATATAGCTAGCATTATTGCTTGGAGGTTTGTGGTTACTCTACTCTACAAAAGTGATGAGACGATCTTACAGCTCATATTAAACATAAAAGTACTAAATGACTTTCCATATATTACAATGGTGATAATATTTGTTATGATTGCCACAAATCCAGATTATTGGCATCATGTATCATCATCGTTATCAAACTTTGGTTACCGTTAGGCAATGATCTAAATTTTTAAAATATTTCACTATTCCTATTTTTTATGAGATCATGTACTTGATGAATACTCCTGATCTTTATATGCGAGACACCTTCTTTCAATCTTGCAAATATTATTAATAGCCCAAACAAACTTGTGGCCAACTTTTTTAGTTTATTCGCTTCGTTGCGCACATTGAGGGACATATGAGTAAGTTCCTCGTTCAAGTATTACCAATTCTTCTAATAGGTTTATCATGTTTTAGTTGGTTGAATTTTATTTTTTTAATACTGCTTTCTGAACTTATAAATCATTTTGCAGTAACTATAAATTAATTGTAGGTTCTATATAGATTATACGAAATATGTTTCCAAAATATGATATAAGGCTTTACCTCTAACATTTAAATGTATGTCTTGATTTTTAAATTATTTATTATTTATTATTGATGCGTGTGACGGATATGCCGGCCCAGCGATGCAAACCAATGATGACTGGGACTGATTTCATTTTTTAAGTGTTAACTTCCAACGTATATTCGATCTATCTTCACCTATTTAGCTCTGCGTAAGTCCAATCAACCATTTCAGCAGTGCCGAGAATGCAGTTATTCATTTTGGAATAGTTTTACCGACACTAGAAAGAAGCCTCCCTTCAAAAACTAGTAATTTGATGTATTTAAAGAAATGAGTGTCAAAAAGAAAAATCCCATTTATTGAAACCAAAACTGTGTTTTTTTTTAATATTAAGTTGTACCCCGATAAGGTTTGAGAGCAGTTTGAAAACTGTCAAACGCTAATTTTTGCTTTTGCTTGCTTAAAAAAAATACTGCAGATCCTGCCGACATTGGAAATTCAAATAAAAATATTATTTAGGAGATACGTTACTGCTAATCCGCAGTAAACTTGCAGTACTTTTGTCGAATTTTATATCAATGATGGCCGCTAGTACTGGATAACAAATGGAACGTGAAGTTAAAATTGTTTTTGTGTGTGTTTTAATAAACTATACCGCCAAATGCTCTTCTATTAGAATCAAGATTCTTTTTATACCGACCGGCCCAGGGGACATCCCATCTTCCGGCCTACAATAACACCGACTTATCGAAGAACGTCCAAGCCTTGAGAAATAGTCTTTAATATTTCGTTATTTACAAAAACGTACCTAACCGATAATGTGCGATCCCAGGAAAACCATGGCAGGTTCTACAGAAACTTTCAACAATATGAGATGTAACATTTGAATCGAAGGAGACAATAACGGTTTTGTTTAATACAGATTTTACTATATGACGAAAGCGCCTCCGAAAAGTAGAAGAAACACTTTTTTAATATTAGACTTTTTTTCAACAATTTTGCAACTGCATCTTGAATTTTTTTAACATTAATGAAAGAAATAAATAGAATCATCTCCTGGTGGTAAAATTTCTTAAAACCCAATTTTTCTAGTAATATCTTATTTACTAAAACACTAATCGATCGAGAAAATAAGAATTCATAAAAATTCTCCAATATTTATAGATTATTCTAATCGATCAGATTTTTTAAAATTGTTTTATATTATTAGGGCCTTTTTATGAATGAAGAATGAATGAATGCTTTGGAATCATCAAATTAAAAAAGGATAACAGTTAATACATAAACACTTAATATTTAAAAAATATTTTATAAATTTATCTCACCTTAGTAAGAATATTGCCTTTAGTTTCGACCTAAAATGTAGATTTTAAAAGCTACTTTAAGTGAAACTGAAACGGGTTAATACTGAACAAATATTATATTAATGTACCAGATGTTTTGGTTGTTAATGTCTATTTTTACTGATTTTTCATTTTTGAAACAACACTTTATCGTTGACGTGTGCAGAGTTTGTATGTTTATTTTTGCACGCTACCCGCAAGATCATTCATAAGTGATAAAACAAAAGTTTCATATTTTGATCTTGCCAAATGTCAATCTTGTAAATTCAGTATTTTGAGTGTGCTAACAATCAATAAGCTGCTATGTTTTGGAGTGCGAAAAGTTCTCGCGAAGCTGTTCTTGGTCATCTTAATAAATATCATTTGCACAAATCACTGTTCAGCGGACAGACAAATATTTTGAAAAAAAAAAGAGTTTTATTTCAGTAATAAGGAAATGTGTATATAAAATAAATGTTTTTGTTGCAACTTGAAGACATGAAAAAAATTGAAAAATTTTTATATGTGAATTAAATAAAATATTTAATAAAAAATCACTACTAGTATTGTTGAAATTGGTGTATGTTAATATTTTATACTAAAAAATGTTAAAGACAGTGAGCCCAAATTTTCACAATTTTTATACATTCCTTTCCTTGCAAAATATCAATCGATAGAGAAAGCACGTGACAACAGCATGCCAAATTTTATTCGAGCCGGGTAAATTGTCGTGATCGTACAAATTCAAAATGACTTAATTTAGGTTCCCGATTCATCGCGTGACAAATTGTTTTATTATGATGAATGAATACGTTGATTATTTTCTTTTATAATATTCATAAAGCAGCTCTCACTAACATGCCAGAAACAGATCTACTTTCGTCATAAAAGTAACTAAATTTTGTGTTAATTTATTCTAACACCTTGCTGTAAAGGGTCCCTTAGAATTTATAAAAAAACATTCATCAACGCTCCGCTGGAGGTTCGTCAAACAAAACAAAGTTCATAGGTTCCTAAATGTTTAGTTATTGTGGTGTAAATATAAAAAAACGAGTTAATTGATGGTGGTCAGAGTCTAAAATATAAATTTAATTTTTTTTGCTCGACGTGTGACACGAAAACAACTTAAAATTGCAAAAAAGTCAGTGGTGTACATCCTAATATTCTATCTAATCTAGTTACAAAAAAAAATGAGCATTTGGTCAACAAAATCGGGTATTGGAGCGTTGGAACATGTTTTTGTTTGTATCACTAAATAACAAATTTGGGAATTTCTCGTTTTTACTTGCAATTACCGGAAAAAAAAAATAAATAAAAATAAACGTACTGTTTGATTGCACATGGCGGACGTTGCTCCTGCCCGGTTCCAAAAAATTTATAGAAATAGGTCGAAATTAGTGTCGTTTAAAGAAAATATTGTTACGTATATTCGTTATCTGAAGTGATAGGGATGTAGTGCCTATAAGTTTGGGAAATAGTATTCGTCTTACGTGGATGTACACGGATTTGTGATGTGTAATTCCATGAGGTGTATGTAAATACGGTTTCCGAATGTCCTATATTCACGCTGGTAACCAGGCCGGATGGGATCGAATATCCCGTATAAGATAATTGCTTAAGCCGTTTGAAGAATCGGTCGTCATTTTATGACAATTTATTTAGATGTTTCCGTTTTTTGTATACGTAAAAAACAAAAACCTGGAGGATGATGGTTTGGTCCAGACCCTTCTCTTAAGAAGGCGTTCTTTAGGAATTCTGAATAATGTGAAAAATTGTGTTAGCTGGCCGAATGACCTTATGCAGTCGTGGCCATTAGAAGTAAAGAAGAAAGAAGAAGAAACTTACTGTTTAGGAAAATTAGAATGTTGAACTAAATTACTGATTTAGTATTTTGGTAGTCAAGCATTATAAATTTATTTACTATTTCAAGGTACATTTTGTTCTTGTATTGTGATTTAAAGTAATTAGCGAATATCTTTCTTTAGCGACTTATTTTGTATTACTAAAACAATTTAGTAGTACCAATAACAGTGAGTGGACTATTAAGTAGATTATATGACATGAAACTATACTTTATTATTTAAACTTTAATTTGCTAGATTCATAATTAATAAAAACCTTAATGAAAGTAGTAAAGAAGCAATAGTTGAACATGATAAAGCGGATAGATACAGGGTGATCCATTAAAAAAATCTGAGAGCTTAAAGTCTGTTAAGTTGTCGACACTTCCGGAAACAGGAGGTAAATTAATTGCTTATATAGGTGCTTTAATGCGCTTTTAGACATTAATGCATTTTACTACATTAAAGTCCTTTTTTAATATTATAAAGTTAGCAGATTGAAAGATATGAGGCATCAAAAAAGATATTTCTTAACATTTTCTGTTTCCCAATAATCTGTGAACTTCGTATTGGAGTTCTAAACAGTCACAAAGGTGTAATAGAAGCATTCCATATAGGAATGGCAGTATGTAAAAATACATGTTGGTTTAAATTAAAAAAAAAATGTAATGCTACGCGGCTATCTATATTTTTGAAGTATTTGTCTTTCGACTTTGTAAAATACTTGCTATAACATTTTTCCGAAATATTAATAAATGAAGGCGATATTTTGACACGCTATCGCACCACTCTGTAGATAAATAACAAACAAAAAATATGATTTTAATGAAAATTTAAAATATCTTATAATATTTTTTTTCAATACTTTTCTTACACGCCTCGCCCGCATTAAGCAGAAATTGAACCTTGCGTGTAATAATAAGTCTTTAATAATTTTAAACATCGTAATGTCCAATCAAAAGCAGCACTTCGCGTTTACTTATTGGATGGGAACCAAGTACACCCCGCGGAAGCCTCAATTTTTTCCTCGTAGAGACACTGTCATTCCAAATATTATATTTTGTTTGCGTTGATGCGGAGGAGAGCCGGCAAAGAGTCACACACGTGACATCGGATTGGGCTCTACGCCGTCTACGACGTAGCCATATGATCTCTCGATTTCGCAACATCCCTCCCTTTTGATTGTCCGGACGTCCACGAGGGCGCGCTGAAAGATCCTGCTAGAGTCCCAGCTAGCCCTGCTGATGCAGTATTCGGTCGGGTCCCGTGCAAAATGCTGCGCGTCGCGACGCCCGCCGACGTTCTGTGTTCCAAACCTGTGGCAATCTGCGAATACAATTATGCTTAGTGCCGGAGATATATCTCCATCTCTGCATCTTCTATCATACGCGGATCTTCCGTCTTCTTTTTACTGTTTGGATTGTCGTCTCTCGTATTGACGGATTTTTGGAGCAAGTCGCATCTCCTTTTTTTTAACTCGAAAGGTAGAGCTTCTTCTTCTTTTTTTTCAGTGGAGCTCGATGTTGACGGGTGCAAAAACTAAATTGACTTCTAGTTTTAGTCACACTTTTGGCTTGAATCGTGCGGTTTAGCGAATAGCGTCACTTTCTTGCGACCTTGTCGAAGAAAAACAGGGACGACATAAACATTTTGAAAATCGTATTGTAACTATTTATATTTTCATTTGACTTTTCGATATGCAAAATTTATTTCGTTGGCTCTTTGAACATATTTTTTTCAGTGGCAAGATGGCTTTTTTCGCGACAAAAATAATCCTGTTTTCCGCATATATTATTCGCTTCTGACAAGCTTAATTATTTTAGCTTAAGTATTTATGAACATCGCCATGTTTATGATGGGTATAACAATAGTACTTCCTTGTTAACATCAAAACCAAAAAAGAAACAACAAAAGGATCTTCCATGAAAATTTCTCTGAAAGAAACCAAAATATATTGCTAAAAGTAATTCCCTATTTTGTATTTAATTAAAATAGGCAATTATGTGATAGCAAAAAATAAATAAATAATCCCTTGGAATCTCGATACACATGATCAGAAATTATAAAAATCTATGAAAAATAAATTCGATATTTCAAAAGATATGTATTCAAATCAGAACATTTTAAATTACGGTGAAAAATGTTCTCCTTTATTATTGACTTTCTAGATCATAATGACACGTGATTGATGTCAAAATGTGCTTTTAGTTTATTAGCGATTGTAGATAAAAGACATTTCGATCCTATGCAACTAAAAAATTTTCCCACATATTCTGGGAGACGCGGTATATATTATTTGTTGGGCAGTTTGGAGTGTATCGAATTTAGTTTTGCTTATTAATATTTTAAAATCAATATCACTGGGAAAGTCAATATTGCAGAAAGTTAATAATGTAAATTAATTTCGTAGTGTCTCATAGCATTTTCATGAAAATCACAGTTAAGTCAGACATAAGTTTTTAAACAAAATATCTAACTTAATATAGCAAATAGGATAAGAATTGTTCATATTATTCAAATTATTTCAAATTATTTCAAATTATTTCAAATTATTTATTTGTGAAAATAATCATAATGATTAAAACGAGACTTTTGAATACTTGCACTTTGGATACCGCAGATATGTATGTACCGGGTTGCCTGTTTATTATGGAATAGCACATTATCTCAGAACCAGTAAAAAAAATCAACAAAACTTATAATAGCAATATATTACAACTAGCCCCCTTTACTTACTTTATTTATCGTCTTTGTGCCCCTAAAACATAACAATCGATCACCATTACAACATTACAATATTCAAATACGTTTATTTTCATCGACAATAATGCATTGTATGAAAAAAGTCATTGTTAATGCTAATGTAAAAGGAAACCCAGAAAATGATACATGAGTTCTATGTTACAATTTGCAAATAAGCGTCTGCACGATAAAGAGTTTTATCAAATAAGAAAATTTTTGACAAAACTTTGTAAAGCTTTGAAGATCTTGCAAGTCATTTAAAAGTAAAAGACCTACATTTTGGGAACGGAAAGGCAATTTGGATTTGCAAATATTTGTGCGGGGGTTAGAACTATTTGTAGTATTTAAACTATATATATCACAGATCACAGAAAAACATCTCTGACGAGAGTTAGCCAGATTCAGAAACCATATCGCAGCCTTGCTTCAACATTTGTAAAATGAACTTGAACCAGCTGTTCAATTTTTAGAACTGATTTTAATTGCCTCAGAACCTATCTTTAACAGGTTAATTTTGATATTAGGTATTCCCAGTGTGTTTTCCAGTTACGGTTTTAACCAAGAAAACTATTATTCTCTTAACTCTTTTGTGGATGATAACATCGCATAAGCGGCGTTTTTAGCGTGTTTAGATAAATAGAGTGACCACAGAACGAATTATTAATTATTTTAATCGAGTTATTCCAATCACTTTCCTGTATCAGAGTTATTTAAAATTTAGTTAATATTTAATATATTTTAATTTAATTTAATATATTTAAAGGATAATTGTTTATATTATTTTTAAAGCCAATATTTTGTTTGTTAAAAAAGATGTCAACCAATCCAAAAACCCATCAACAAAACCATATTTTTTTATAATTATTTAAAATAACCTTCCTGGGTAGTACCGATAAAACATACTATTTACTAAATTTTGAAAAAAAAATCTATTTATTTAAAGCAGCGTGACAGTGTAACCATACGAACGGCGCAAGTCGTAAAATTAGAAGCAGACACGCTAGGTGACATTGAGATTCCCACTAGTTTGTCGCGTATGTTCCAGTTTCTTCTATAAATAATCAAATACAATTGGATGCATTAGATGTTAAATGCAAAAATAAGAAGCGCGCTAATTATTTAATTTACGAGAATACCTATGATGTGGAGAAACGAGATTTTGTTTTGCATATAGAATGAACCGTATCCCCTGTCGAAGTTCCATTTCATACCCGTGTTCTTTATTACATTAAACCTACGCTATTGTCTAGGCACTTCAATAAATCTTCTCATTTTACCCTAGACTCTAGGGTCTAGAGGGTGTATATTCGGTTTGATCAACAGCGTGGAGTGAAACATGTACGTATATCCGGAACCGGAGTTCTGCCTATATTCAACCAATATGGGTGTAACGGTATTAGCATATAGTAGTGTCTGATTTTTTTAAAACTATGAGTTTTAGAATAAGATCTATAACTTTATATCTTTAAGCAATACACGTTTTCTCAAGAAATTCTGTAATTTTTTAAATAAACTGGACATTAGATATTAGAAAAAGAATTAGTAAGCAATAATTATAAAAACTCAACAAATTAAGGTGATCACTTATTGTTATTTTAGCTATTAGTTTTATAATTATTGTGTTGCACTGAAAATTGTACAGAAAAATTTTCACAAACTCTCAACAGCGCATCACAAAAAACTGAGATAACACCTACATGCACAAAGATAATGTCGCAACATATAATTATTTCTTCTGTAAATCTGTAAATGTTTTCGTAATATTAACTATTGTTTATTATTATTGTTTAGAATATTAAAGCTTTACAAATACACCAAAAAAAGGAATTAGGTATGCTTTTAAATCACACAGCAATACTGTTCTTAAAGAAACTCAAACTTATGCAGAATATGTCAGTATGTAAGTCCTTGACCACATATGCTGCTGAAGGTAATTTTATACCATAATATTACTTATTCATGATCTCTTTCATAATTTACGAATTATTCCAATTATTATTAATGATATACGACTTTATTTATGCCGAGTTAAAAATCTCTAGGGTTGAGATCGATGCAAATCTGGCTGGGTATTCGAGTATTTTTATATAGGCAGCCATTAACAGTGGAAACATCAAAGGTCAGCAGGTATGCCGTACCATAAAATTAGCTTTAACGCACGGCTAATTTTGACAGTTTTAAAGTATGTTAATTTAGCTCTAAAAGCTGCAATTTCCACCATTTTGCAATGTTTCAATTAAAATATCGCTGGCGTATTCATGACGACAATTGATTTGTAATCAGTAGAGCGGGTTAAAAAATCAATTTAATCGCTTTATTATCTTTACCAAAATTTTCATACGTTTGTAATGTTGAACCCATTTTGTGTTCGATAATCCATACACAATTGCACCAGCAAAGCAACGCAGACCGGTTTGCATTTACCTAATAAATATTTGCCTGAGATCCGTATCTTAATTGATGATGAAATTTCTGTAAAATATAAAAATATTGATACCGTGGAAGTATTAAACTTTGTCTTACTCTTTATTCTTTTTATTAATTTATCGTAAACATATTGTTAAATGTACAGGACGAATTAATTAATAAATTCTGATCTCTTACCGATTCATAATTCAATTCAAACAAGGACACGTTTATAGAAGAATTTAAACACATATTTATTATCTAATCAATGCAATAAACGCTAGAAAGGATTTTATAAGATAAATTACACTCTATCATAAAATCCGATTTGAAAAATAAATACTTCTTAAAGTCGTACAATTTTGTTGTTTACTTTAAACAGTTCATTTCCCTCCGTTCTCATTTACATTTTCCCAACTGACGCTTAGTCAAGATCTGTTGTCAACAATTAAGAATTAGCAAATTGAAACGAAATCCGCTCAAAAATATATCAACGAAATGAATAATGTAAATGGTATTATAATAAAAATCTAAAAGTATCTTAACTTGTAAGTACTATGGACCGCTTCCCGTCTTGATTTTATATTTACACAATTGCTTTATTTCTATTAGTTACTAAGTGTCCGAGACGTTGTGTAACCAAATCGAAAGCAAATGATTTTGAGTTTATGCTTGCATTAACAAGAAAATAATATGTTTTATACAGGGTCCTTTTGTAATATTAAAAACCATTTAAACATCGACAAGTGGGCAAGGTCACTTCAAGAAAACCCCCCATTTACCACTTAATCATAAAAATTTAATCTATAAATATTTTTTATAAGTACTTATGATGGAAAATTGATCCCCAAACGATTTTTTAAAATTTTGATTTTAACAACTTTTTTTTTATACTGAAAACTTTTAATTAAAAAATGGATTAAAAATCCAAGATAATAAAGATAAAGAGATAAATTTATGATATTTTCAGCAACCAATACTTTAAGAATATATTAACTACTTAAAATTATTTGTTTATTTTCGTATTGTTTACTATTTTTTAAGTTAACAAATGAAAACAAAAAAAACATTTTTTTTATTGGTCACATGCTTTATCCATGTAAGTTTAAGATTCCGGAAAAAATTTCACTGCTCGCAATTAGTTTAAACAAAATAAATTTATTTATCACAGTGCTCCGGGCGCAGAGTGCTGTGAACGTTTTATCAGTGATAATTTAAAATGATAATACAAAATATTATTATAAAACAAATTTTATTAATATTTATGTTACTTGTTATAATATGCATAAGTTATAAAGAATACAATCATAACATACTGAATAGAACAAACAAGCTTAAATAATTAAATTGTAAATTTGTCGTCAGTTATTTATTTTTTTTTTAAACTTTGTCAATAAATACTTTTTCATCCTCTGAAACGAGCCTGTGTATTATATGTATGTATATAGTGACGTTGGCGAGTATTTTTTATTGTAAGCGTTGTTAAGCATTGGAATCGTGGTTGTTTTTTTTTTCATGGCGAGCAGTGAGATTTTCTTCCGGAATCTTAAACTTAAATGTTTAAAGCATGTCACTGATAAAAAAAAGATTCTTTACCACATTTGTTAACTTAAAAGTTAGTTAACAATATGAAAATAAACAAACAATTTTAAGTAGTTAAAATATTCTTAAAGTAAACTCTTACGGTTGATTTTTAATCCATTTTTTTTCATTCAAATTTTCATTATAAAAAAATGTTAAAATCAAAATTTTAAAAAATCGTTTGGGGGATCAATTTGCTGCAAGCATAAACTCAAAATCATTTGCTGTCGATTTGGTTACACAACGTCTCGGACACTTAGTAACTAATAAAAATAAAGCAATTGTGTAAATATAAAATCAAGACGGGAAGCGGTCCATAGTACTTACAAGTTGAGATACTTTTCTTAATTTTCACGACCTTTGACAACAGATCTTGACGATGCGTTAGTTGGGAATGTGAATGAGAACGGAGGGAATGATCTGTTTAAAGTAAACAACAAAATTGAACGATTATAAGAAGTCCTTATTTTTCAAATCGGATTTTATGATAGAGTGTAATTTATCTTATAAATCCTTTCTAGTGTTTATTGCATTTAGTAGTTAATAAATATGTGTTTAAATGCTTTTATAAACTTGTCCCTGTTTGAATTGAATTATGAATTGATAAGAGATCAGAATTTATTAATTAATTCGTCATTTACATTTAACAATATGTTTACGATAAATTAATAAAAATAATAAAGAGTAAGAAAAGGATAATACTTACACGGTATCAATGGTATCAATATCACGTGCAAACATAAAGCAAATTTTCACGATTTTTGCTATATCATTGCGTCAAATTTAAATTTAGTTAGGGAGAACTATAGGGGCAGTCTAATTCAATAATTCAAAGTCAAAAAATATGCAGACAATGTGTGTTTGCAACCTCTTAGTAAAGGTTGGATTTGTTTAAATTATAAATAATTAAAGCATATTTCTCTACATATAATTTCTAGACTGGTTTCATAATTTATAAATCAGAATTTTGTGTTAAAAGTGGTTGGGCGTGCATCTATTTTATTGAACTACTGATATCTCTCCCAATATCTGAATCTCAAATGGAATGCAACGCGGACGAATTCCAATATATATTAAGGCATTCATCCTTTAATAAAATCCCAAACCGCGACGAGGTCGATAAAAGGATTTTCATTGCTGACGCGCTGAATTTTTATTTTGCAAATTTGCATGAGAACCGCAAACTTTACCTTACTCGTCTAAGCGGTGTGGCTACTTACCCAAATTGGTCTTCCCTTATACATACTCCGTTAAGTTTTAAAGTTCCTTCAAACTTCACATCCTACTTTTCTTGTGACTAGCACAATCTAGAAAATGTCGAACAATCTCGAGGTAACTAGTGCTGATGTTGCTGGCTAAGGTAAAACTGTATAAGAGTCGAGCTTGATTCTGTAAATTAAAACGACTTAAATATATATGAGGGAAGAAAATTGTTCATATAAATATTGGTTTCAATTACACTGTGAATGAATCGTTTCAGATGGCGAAAACGTAAAAATATCATATCTAATGATCAACTGATGTTGCTTAAAAACCTAATTCTTAATGAGGCGTTTTCGGGTGTTATAAGTGATTATTTATGTTAACACGAACTATAAAACAATGATTGGAGATATCAAGTTGAAATTTTGAGAAAATTGTCATAGCTTAATGAGATAATTCTGATACATCGTGATCGTCATACTCGTCTCTGTTTTGAGTGCGTTATACTCCACAAAGCACCCAGAAGTAAAATCCAGTGGTTTTTCTTCCACAACCTACAAGTCGACAATTGCCACCACCAGATAATATAACCAGAAATTTCGTTATTTTGTGGGAGTTTTCTTCAGAAACTCAAGTTTGATTGTATTCTGATATCATGAGAGCAGGAAACTCCAAATCATGTCCTAAGAAAATGGGCAGCAATTGCCCAATGGATTACTTGAATTGGGAGATTGTTGACCATCATAGCTGTTTTAATGTTAGAGATGAACAAGAAATGCAAATTTTCTAATTTTAATTGCACAATTGTGTCAAGAATTTCGAACTGTTTGTTTATTCTCTGCAGAACTTCTTCGTTCCTGATCTTGTCCACTCACGAAATGCGAACTCCAAACTCTCCGAGGCACTGCACTTCCCAGAGAGTACAGTTCATCGGCTGTAGATGTTTGATAGCTTTCTTTCCTATTTTCCCATTGTGATTGATAACCTCTATAAACTAAACAAATTTTCGAGCCTTCTCACAGTGGAGTAGCAAATTTTGCTAAAATCGATTCCAAATTGAAACAAAAGACAAAATATCCAATAGTACTCTCATATTGGCAATACGTCCGAGTCAAAGTCACGGAACACGTCCTATAGCTTGCAATTTTCAGCAGTCCAAAAACCGCATTTTGTTGTACACAACAACAGCAATAAATTCGAAGCGCATCCTCTTGCCAAAATTGCGAAAGTTTAAAATACCGCAGGGATTATTAAATTACATATAAAATGAAACCGGGGTTAAAAAAAGTTTTGTGCTGACGAAATTTATTTTCCCCTGGAAACGGAAGCAGATTTGAATTGAATTTGTTCTATATGGCTTTATCGAGTGGGCAACGGTCAATACCTTATTAAAACATGCAATGCAACATTTCACAGAGATGTTTCGACTCCGTAAAATGGTCATTTTTCTTCAGGGGGCCCCAAATACCGTCGAAATATTTTAGCGCCTTATTTTATAGCTACAAATATTAATAAAAAAATTCTTGTTAATCTACCCTTTTGTACATTCCTGACTGAGTTTTTTTAATTATTTATGAAACGGTTCATCAAAATTAGCTAGGAAAATATTTTCAGGAACGAACTAACAAAAAAAGTTTATTTCTAACTCAGTAGAAAACTGCAATTTTATAAATTGTTGCATATCTAGTTCAAATATTTCTCAAAAAAAGTAGAAATTTATTTTTAAAAATTACTAACTTCTGAGTTCTATCATTCATATGAACTTGTTTTCCCATTTTGATATCCAGAATCATTTCAAAAAGTATTTCGATGCCTATGCATCTTGTACATTAAACATCACAGACGGTATTCTAGTAAAAATTCTCGCAACACATTTTTCATTTTCAACGTACTTTATGATTTTCGAAAACAACAATTAATTTTTTTACAAATTTGACAAATCACTATGTCAGAAAATTAAATCAAAGCGGACAATATTCAAACATTACACCATGAAAGCAGATATAATCTTACAATAATTACAACACTGTATTTAGAGCATAGAGTAAAATAACTATTAAATTGCATATGCACATTGAGCAAACGCGGGAATCTTAATCTTAATGATCTTACCAAATCAGCAACATTCTTTTCTCAGTCGCGATTAAAAGTTGTATTAAGTAACATCAAATTAAAATTGTGATTTCAATTTTAGAGTTGCACAGAGTAAAAAATGCATTAATATAATT